>NC_133121.1:166641215-167285715 GCF_033568475.1 Henckelia pumila | reverse complement strand
TTATTACATGTATTATGATTGAAGATTATTATGGCATATAGATTTAATATGCTTAAATGATATTTAAATGCATGTCAATTAGGTAGAATCATGTTGGATAGCTTATATGAGAGATTATATTATTTTTTCAGCATTGATAGATATAAAAAACTGAATTTTATGCGCAGGGCACGAACCCCGTGCATGCCATGTGCATAGGTCCGGATGGACTCTGTCCCAAACTGTTTTGAGGAAAAGGAGGCACGGACCCCGTGTAAGCCTCCGTGTAAGGGTCCGTGTGTCCTCTGTTCCGAAACTCCTTTGATTTTGATTTCAGCCGTGGGCACGGACCCTTGTCCAAAGGCTGCACGAACCCCGTTCAATGGTCCATGCAGGGTCCGGACCAAGGTCCGTGTATTTAAAAAAAAAATTCAGTCTTTGATTTTATTCGTTCAAGTGTGATTCCTTTATGATTAAATGTTAATTTGCCCCTTAAGATGAGATTAGCACCCGAGGTCCCCACAACAGGTGGTATCAGAGCATAAAGTCTTGGACTAAGATAGAAGTTGAGCGGGGTAGATTAAGTCGCATGCATTTATAGTATTGCATGATTATGCTTTACGTGAATTGAGAAATTGTATGCGAACATGATATATTGATTGAACACTGCTTGCTTCACCGATATGCGAATTACATGCTTATATGCAGATATGTATGCCTGATTTCTTGAATTCATTCGAATAAATGAATTCGTTGCAAGAATATATTATTTGAAAGCATGAGAATTTGCAAGCATGTGTTTTATTCAAAAGCATGAGATTATATGTATGTTATACTGAAATTGTATTTTATAATCTCTGCCATATATATTGCTTCTGTTATCGAATAAGACAGATTGTACAGATAGCATGAGAACCTCAGACAGAACAGAACCGGGGATAGAACAGAACAGTGTTGAGGTAAGTTTTTGAGCCGATCGATATGATGATTGCACTGAGGAGTATGTTAGTTGAACAACTCCAAAGCTATTAATCACCAACTCAGAAAGATATAGAATATGCTATGTTTAGAAAGGGGTTGATTTAAAGAGCTGGATCAGTTGTTCAAGAGAAGAATATTCAGATGAACATAGAATCAGCTTGATTTATATCAACTCCAGGACTTAGCGAGAAATTGGTGAAGTTGCCAGAAGAAGTATTGAAATGTTTGGCAGGTAAGTAAACAGAATTGTTTCTTTCTGTATATGATACAGAATATAGAATAGCAGACTTTGCAGAATAGAAGCATAACAACTTTAATGAGTTGATTTCAAGCTAGTAATAGAATAACGAAATCACGAACCGGTAGTACGAGGAAGAGTTGAATTTTTATTCACGCCTCTGTAATTGTGAAAACCTATGATCATCACCTTCACTATAACTTTTATAGCAGTATAGCTATGAAGAAAGAGATAGTGACAACTGCAGCAAAGATCAATTTAGCCTAAACTCCAGTAGATGAAGAAATATAAGCATAGCTGCCATAGCAGAAATAGATCAAGAGAACATTTGAATGGCGGATAATTTCATAGGAAATAAGACAATACATAAAATAAGGCTCAAGTTGTATCAGATAAGAATATTACAGGTAAGTGAGTTAATTCTAGTTAACCGCTTATATATTGATTGCATAGCATACCTTTATAGATCAGTGATTTATTATGCTACAATCCGTATCTGATGAGCCTTTATTCATCGTATTTGCTGAGATTTTGCCATTGAGTAGATGGAACACATTTGTAAAATTAGTAATAGAAAATGAAATACAGAATTGAGGAAATAAGATTGAATGTGCTGATATCAGGAGTAAGATATTAAGCTAGAATGCATTATCGATATGAATGCAATAATTGAGTATCAGATAAGAATTGATTGATCCTGTGCAGTGAGTTAGTTCGATCAGAAATAGAAATGAGTATTGATCTATTTGATATGAGTTTTAGAAAATAAACTTTATAGTATTTCGGTACTGGTTATACCAAGATGAAAACATCGGAAGAATTTTAGTCGATGTACTGAATTAGTATAGAACTAACCTAGAATTGACAGATATGTCAGTGGTTAGAATATACAGAAATATTCAGAAGACATATTCCGACTTTTCTACGAAATGAAAGGAGTTCTATAGAAAGTGATGTCTAGTATGAAAGTCTGATGACAACTTGTATAGAAGAGCATTACTTGAACTGAAGATCTCCAGAAACAGCTAGAAGATTGAGTAGAAAAGAGTTATTTAGTACCGAAATGATGATTAATTCTATGACAATAAGTTAAGTCGAAAATATTATATTCGACTATTGTCAGCTGAGAATTAATAAATGAACTCATGTCAATAGAGAATAAAAAAAATCAGTTACAGTTGAGCTTTCTCTTCAATTTTGTTGAAGCTATTACATCATAAAAATCACGATTCTTGAATTTCTTGCTATCGATTCTGAGGTTTTTGTATTCGACCTTGATCGAGTTTGATTGACTCTTATTCCTTTGCTAGAGTCTGATTTGATTTACTCGCTTTAAGTTTTGATATGCAAGTGAGTTGTTTTCACTATGCAGATTTTGTCATTCAGAATATTTGATTTTGGGTGACCTTGATTTGAACGAGTTCCTTTGATTTGAAATTTGAGAATTATTGATTATTTGATGTGTCTATTTGTTGGAACACGGTCTTTCTCCGGATCAAAAAGAAAGTGATACCCGGCGCAGCGGAAGTTTTAAAATTTTATATGGAACGATTCCATATGGGTATCAAATTCCTACGATTAAAATTGATAACATAAAATTTAAATAATATAAATTTTACCTTAAAATCTCGAAGCGAGATTATGTACACCAATAGATTAATCTGCTGTTGTTGTATATCCCAGGAACTGATGAACGAACAATTCTTCAATCAGGTCCATGAACAGAAATTTAATCCCTCTGACAGACTGCACTAGAAAGTCTATCAGAAGTTTCTACGATGAGATAGAACAGATATGATCTGTTAAATCAGTCTGCAAATTCAAAATTCACAGACTGAATTTTCGAACACTGTGAGAAAGGGGGAGGGGGAGGCCGAATCCCTTGAGAGAATGCTCTCTAGAGTTTTGAAATTTTTGACCTGTTTTGTCTAATTTCTGCACTGCAATAACTTATTTATAATGTGGGCTGCTAACAGCTTAGGGCCCATTAGTCATAAGTTCAAGCCTGACAAGCAAAGCCTGCATGTTCAGAAATTAATATAAAATTCATCGTGACTCAGATTGATAAACCAATTTCACCAATGTGCACAGAAACCATTTCTGCATCTTTTAAAGTCAAGATAAATTTTCTGAATCCAAATTCAGTGATTTCCAAAAATGTCCATCACTATGTCATTTTAGGAAATCTTACTCCCTCTATTCTTAAATAAGAAGCTCCAATTCTTTATTCACTAAATTTAACTCTTTAAATTTAATTATCTCAACGGGGATTAGAAATCCATTACTTGTGTGACCCTCAATGGTTCAGGGATACAGCTAGCCGTGGGCTCACAACTCCTTGTGACTCGGAACAACAATTTCCGACTTTCCCATCGAATCATGGTAAGAGCGCCTAGCAACATCGCCCCATGATTCCCTAGGTATCAGTGATAGTGTCTGCAAGAACCAATAGATTTTGGTTAGCATACAGTACGGTCCCTTTATCCATATATCCTGATTGAATCAACAACCATTGGTAAATCGAGAGTCGTTCGAGATTCGATAACTATGCAATGCATCTTGAAGATCAAATAGTGACATCGCATGTGCTACTAGGAAACCAAGTAACCTAAAACACATCATGTACTCTGGCCAGAGATTCGTCATACTAATATCTCCTCAGATTGCATAGGATATCCACACTCGCAAGTGTGCGGTGAATCCTTGACAACAAAGCATCGACTCCTATATATGTCGTAACTGTACCCAATCCCAACACCTGATGACCCTAATAGAGTCGGTAAATGAGTCAAAGCACAGTACTAGCATATAGAGTCTCAATGATGTTTTAAGTAATAAGGACTAATGGTGTACAACCAAAACCGCGGACTATATCCACTCGATAAGTGATAACCACTTGGAAAGTCCGAATATGGTAGTTCGATCATTCATCATATGAATATCCATTTGCATGCTTCGAACATCTCTATGTTCCATACCAATGAAACGTGGTACTCGGCATCGCAAATGCTAGTCTCAATCTCAAGCGATCCTTATCCTTATTAACGGACGGCTCAATCGACTAGGAACTGTTTAGAATATACAGTGAACATAAGATGTGTTTCATGACAGTGTTCTCTCTATATTCACTATCTCATCTTACTTTAGTATATTCAAGGTCTTTATCAAAATAGCAACAGTATATCATTATATAATAATAAGATAAAGTGAACGCCATTTAAAGAACGTATATTATATTAAACAAAGATTGTTTACAAAAAGAGACTTTCAAAGACCTTAGCCACAAGTTGGCTTGCGGGGCATCAACTCTTTCAATCTCCCACTTGCCCTAAAGCCAACTAGTCATACTACGTAGTCCCATTGCTTCGCGATGTTTGTCAAATAATGGTCCTGGCAAGGGCTTAGTAAGTGGATCAACAATATTGTCTGCAGAGGCCACTCTCTCGATAGTGATGTCTCCTCTTTCCACAATCTCCCGGATGATGTGGTATTTCCTCAGTACGTGTTTGGATCTTTGATGAGATCCTTGGTTCCTTTGCCTGAGCAACGGCACCCGTGTTGTCACAGTACACCGGGACTGGACCAACAGCTTCAGGAATAACGCCCAACTCTTGGACGAAATTCCTCATCCAAATGGCCTCTTCAGCAGTAGCTGATGCCGTAATGTATTCTGCCTCAGTGGTGGAATCCGCTGTGGTGTCCTGCTTGGAACTCTTCCAAGAGACACCACCGCCATTGAGCATGAACACAAATCCAGAGGTTGACTTCGAGTCATCCACGTTACTTTGGAAGCTAGAGTCGGTATAGCCTTCCAATTTCAGATATCTTCCTCCATAAACCATGAATACATTCTTAGTTCTTCTCAAGTACTTAAGAATGTCCTTCACGGCTTTCCAATGCATTTGACCGGAGTTGGCCTGATATCTGCTCGTTACACTCAGAGCAAAGGCTACATCCGGTCTGGTAGATATCATCACATACATAATACTACCTATGGCTGACGCATATGGTATGTGTGTCATTTTCTCTATCTCTTCGTCAGTCTTGAGACACATAGACTTGGATAGAGAAACTCCATGACACATAGGTAGATGTCCTCTCTTGGACTCATCCATAGAAAACCTTTTCAATATGGTGTCGATGTAGGTTGCTTGAGTGAGTCCTATCATTCTCTTCGATCTATCTCTATAGATCTGTATCCCTAGGATATAGGATGCCTCACCCAAATCCTTCATCGAAAATCTACCTGATAACCATATCTTTGTTGATTGCAACATCCCTACATCATTCCCAATGAGTAAGATGTCATCAACATAAAGTATTAAGAATGTCACAGCATCCTTAACTACTTTCTTGTACACGCATGGTTCCTCCGGGTTCTTGATGAAATCAAAGTCCTTTATTGTTTCATCAAATTTCTGGTTCCAACTTCTTGATGCATGTTTGAGACCATAGATCGATCTCTGAAGCTTACATACCTTATGCTCGCTTCCCATGGATGTGAATCCCTCGGGCTGCATCATATAGATCTCTTCCTTAATGTTTCCATTAAGGAATGCAGTCTTCACATCCATTTGCTATATCTCATAGTCATACCATGCAGCAATGGCAATAAGGATTCTTATGGACTTGAACATTGCGACTGGTGAAAAAGTTTCATCATAGTCAACTCCTTGTCTTTGAGTATAACCTTTTGCCACCAATCGTGCCTTGTAGGTCAGTACCTTTCCATCAGGCCCAAGTTTTCTCTTGTAGATCCATTTACACCCTATTGGAACAATTCCATCGGGAGGATCTACTAAAGACCAAACTTGGTTTGTATGCATCGAATCTATTTCCGACTGCATAGCTTCAAGCCATAAATTCGAATCCGCATCAGAAATTGCTTCCTTGAAGTTTCTTGGATCGCATTCAATGTTGGGTTCACTTTGATCCCCTTCAAGAAGAAGACCATATCTAATAGGAGGCCTAGAAGTCCTCTCGGATCTTCTAGTAATAGGCGTGTCAATCAATGGTTCCTGAGGTGTAGGATCATTATTTTGTATCTCGGGTTCTTCTCGAATTTCTTCGAGTTCCATCATCTTGCCTTTCTTATCCAATAAGAACTCCTTCTCCAAGAAGGTGGCATTCCTTGAAATAAACACTTTTGTTTCAGTAGAATTATAGAAATAATATCCGATTGAATTCTTCGGATACCCTACAAAATAACATAAGGTGAATTGACTATCCAACTTATCTCCCACTGTCTGCTTCACGTAAGCATGACATCCCCAAATCCTCAAGTACGAATACTTAGGAGCTTTGCCATTCCATAACTCGTATGGTGTTTTGTCCACTGCTTTAGTGTGGACGTTGTTCAACAACAATACCGCCGTTTCAAGAGCATAGCTCCAAAACGAAGGTGGGAGCTCAGTGAAGCTCATCATAGATCGAACCATGTCCAACAAGGTTCGATTGCGACGCTCCGAAACACCATTCAGCTGAGGTGTCATAGGAGGAGTCCACTGAGAGAGAATCCCATTCTCTTTTAGATAATCCAAGAACTCGGTACTTAAGTATTCTCCACCTCGATCTGATCGAAGTGCTTTAATACTCTTACCTAGTTTGTTTTCTACTTCAGCATTGAATTCTTTGAACTTTTCAAATGATTCAGAATTATATTTAATCAAATATAAGTACCCATACCTTGAATAATCATCAGTAAAGGTAATGAAGTAGGTGTGACCAAATTTTGTACCAATACTAAATGGTCCGCAAACATCTGTATGGATCAAATCCAATAGATTTTGACTACGCTCTGGCTTCCCTTTGAAAGGAGATTTAGTCATTTTTCCTTTGAGGCAGGACTCACAAGTAGGTAGAAAGTTAATATCAGACATATCAAACATGTCCTCTCCCACTAGCTTGTTCATCCTCCTTGAAGAAATATGACCTAGCCTATCATGCCAAAGGTTTGCCGGGTTTTGACTATCGATTTTCCTTTTGTTCGTTGTTACCGGTTTATCAACATAATTAATTGGAACGTCTTTTAATTTTAAGTTATATAGATCATTTTCAAGTTGTCCACATCCAATTAAACATTCATTCTTGTAAATATTGCAAATCTCATTCACAAAATTGCAAGAAAAACAATCTCTATCAAGCATAGAAATAGAAATAATATTTTTAACCAAATCTGGCACATATAAAACATCTCTCAAAAATAACTTAAAATCATTCTGCAAAATTAAACAAATGTCTCCCACAGCTTTGGCTTCAACTCAAGAACCATTTCCGAGCCTCAGTTGGGTCTCACCCATCCTAAGCTTGCGACTTCTTGTCATCACCTGCAAATCATTGCAAATGTGAGATCCACATCCGGTATCCAATACCCAAGAAGTAGTATTAAGTGAAACATTTATTTCAATATAAAACATACCCTTCGCAGTTCGCAACTGCTCGAGATATTCCTTGCAGTTACGTTTCTAATGACTGGGTTTCTTGCAGTAATGGCAAACATCCTTGGATTTTTCCATGTTTGAAGCCTTTGTCTTGTTTTTCTTCTCTGGTCCGATTTTCTTGGATGGGGCAGAACGTTTCTTACCCTTTGTACTTGGCCCCTTCTTAGCTGAAGAAGAGGAGCCCACCAAGAGAACCGGTTTATCCTTCTTTAAAGTGGCTTCATAAGTTACAAGCATATTGACCATCTCTTCAAGGGAGGCCTCTATCTTGTTCATATTGAAATTCACCACAAAACCGTCAAACGATGAAGGAAGAGAGAAAAGTAATAAGTCCACATTGAGTTCATGCTCCAATACCAATTCAAGCGTTACCAACTTCTAAATGAGCCAAATCATGCGTACCCCATGATCACGGACCGAAGTCTCTTCACGCATGCAACACGTCATTAACTCTTTTATAGTAGCGAACCTTTCAGCTCTCGATTGAGCCCCAAAAAGTTCCTTGAGTTGTGCGTGAATGTCAGCAGCATTCACAGTATCCTCAAATCGCCTCTGGAGTTCATCAGACATCGAAGCTTGCATATAGCATTTGGCCTTGATATCATGGTCCCACCATTTATCATGTTTGGCCAACTCTTCCGGACTTATATCAGCTGGTGCTTCCTTCGGAGGAGATTTTTCTAACACGTAGAACATCTTCTCCGAGGTCAAGACAATCTTCAACTTACGGAACCATTCCGTATAGTTTGCGCCAATCAGTTTGTTTTGTTCAAGAATAGAGAATAGTGGATTGCGCGAATTCATCTTAATGAAATACTGAAAAGAAACAGACAATAATCAGTGATTGTTTAATTAATTTACTAAGACATAAAATAAGGCGAAATTTATTTTATGAATCTCACTCCCACTATTTTAACGATTTCACTACCCTCTAGTGAAACGAGAAACATTTTCTTTAGTGGGAACATGGAGTCCAATTGACAAACTATAGTCCCGAATAATATCAGCCAACCATAATTT
The DNA here is from genome assembly GCF_033568475.1 of Henckelia pumila. Taxonomy (NCBI): domain Eukaryota; kingdom Viridiplantae; phylum Streptophyta; class Magnoliopsida; order Lamiales; family Gesneriaceae; genus Henckelia; species Henckelia pumila. The sequence goes on along the minus strand of NC_133121.1, from coordinate 167,277,057 downwards.
TCAAATGGTAGAGCCCAATTGCTTCTAAAGCAACCTCCATGTTTTTACCTCATGTCCAATAAAGGCCCAATAATATGACGCCATTTATTGTGACACGTCAAGATGACCCATCAATATTAAGTTGTGATGGACGGTCGCCATGTAGATCCCCAATAATATGAGCAATCCCATGGGAGTTCCATCCAACTTACAACATGTGTCGATCCAATGTACAGCTTTTCGACGAACGGGCCCCCCCAATAATATGAGCCGGACCGTATCCGCGGGTAGCATCTCATACATTGATCGTTGATGGAACGTAAAAAATTTAAACAATATTTAAATTTCCTTTATTTATCTTGATATCAATTTTAAATCATATTTAAAATGAGGGATTTTTAATTTTGAAAATTTGTCTCATCATTTAAAATTTGTATGCTTGCGGGATTCATACAATTTAGTCTAAACATGCATAGAACAATAATATCATATATTATATTTTAGGATGATCGATTCCATTAATAATCGACCCGTGGTTGCCAATCACGAGTCTAAGTCCAATCCTAGGTAATATGCAAGTATGCAATGCAATCCTATTACATTGTGCTTCCAATTTACATTTATTCAGTCTTTATCATTGCTTGCTGGGCCCACCTCCATCTTTAAAATCTCCCACTATTTCTAGTGAATTTACAATAAATTACTATGACAAATAAAGGGATACATTATAGGGGTGGGAACGGGCCATAAACCAGGCCCACTTTTATTACAAATGATAAAATCAAATTGGGCCATAAACCAGGCCCATTAATAAAACCCAAAAATTAATAATAAAGCCAAATATAAACAACCTAACATACACCTATAACATTGGTCATGGCAATCGATCATCCTTATCCAATAATTTTAATTTCAAATTAATTCATTGGATAACATGCAATGGCAATAAAATTTAAATAGATAAAATCATATTACATACATAAAATCTTATTTTATATGTAAAATCATATTTTATCTAGTTTATCCATAAAATCATATTTTACATATAAAATCCAATTTTATACATAAAATCATATTTTATTATCAATTATACCAAAATTAATAATTAAAGATTTAATTTATTGGATTAAATTTATAAATTTCCAAAATTCAAAATTTATCCAAAAATTAATTTTCTTAAAAATTTTGGGCTCAAACAATTTTGACCCATTGCCTCGTGGACCAATTGAAACAATTTTCAATCGGGCCAAAAACTGGGCTTGATAACAATTGGCGGGCTGAAATTCAAAATTTCAAAAAAAAATAAAATTTTAATTTTTTCTGGGCTGCCCGGGACGATCCCGAGCAGTCCCCGATAATCGGGCCGGGGGCCCAGCCCTTCGCTGGGCCGCTGGGCTGCTAGGCCGCATCCGCGGCCCAGCTGCGCGCAGGGCAGTGGGCAGCCCCCCGGAAACTTAAAATTTTTTTTTTGTTTTATTTTTCTGAAAAATCGAGGCTTGTACAATTGAACAATATTTTAATCATAAAATCCGAGAACAACCTGTCTCTGATACCACTGTTGGAACACGGTCGTTCTCCGAATAAAAAAGAAAGTGATACCCGGCGCAGCGGAAGTTTTAAAATTTTATATGGAACGATTCCATATGGGTATCAAATTCCTACGATTAAAATTGATAACATAAAATTTAAATAATATAAATTTTACCTCAAAATCTCGAAGCGAGATTATGGACACCAACAGATTAATCTGCTCTTGTTGTATATCCCAGGAACTGATTAACGAACAATTCTTCAATCAGGTCCACGAACAGAAATTTAATCCCTCTGACAGACTGCACTAGAAAGTCTATCAGAAGTTTCTACGATGAGATAGAACAGATATGATCTGTTAAATCAGTCTGCAAATTCAAAATTCACAGACTGAATTTTCGAACACTGTGAGAGAGGGGGAGGGGTCGGCCGAATCCCTTGAGAGAATGCTCTCTAGAGTTTCGAAATTTTTGACATGTGTTGTCTAATTTCTGCACTACAATAACTTATTTATAATGTGGGTTGCTAACAGCTTAGGGCCCATTAGTCATAAGTTCAAGCCTGACAAGCAAAGCCCGCATGTTCAGAAATTAATATAAAATTCATCGTAACTCAGATTGATAAACCAATTTCACCAATGTGCACAGAAACCATTTCTGCATCTTTTAAAGTCAAGATAAATTTTCTGAATCCAAATTCAGTGATTTCCAAAAATGTCCATCACTATGTCATTTTAGGAAATCTTACTCCCTATATTCTTAAATAAGAAGTCCTACTTTTTTATTTACTAAATTTAACTCTTTAAATTTAATTATCTCAACGGGGATTAGAAATCCATTATTTGTGTGACCCTCAATGGTTCAGGGATACAGCTAGCCGTGGGCTCACAACTTCTTGTGACTCGAAACAACAATTTCCGACTTGCCCATCGAATCATGGTAAGAGCGCCTAGCAACATCGCCCCATGATTCCCTAGGTATCACTGATAGTGCCTGCAAGAACCAATAGATTTTGGTTAGTGTACAGTACGGTCCCTTCATCCATATATCCCGATCGAATCAACAACCATTGATAAATCGAGAGTCGTTCGAGATTTGATAACTATGCAATGCATCTTGAAGATCAAATAGTGACATCGCATGTGCTACTAGGAAACCAAGTAACCTAAAACACATCATGTACTCTGGCCAGAGATTCGTCACACTAATATCTCCTCAGATTGCATAGGATATCCACACTCTCAAGTGTGCGGTGAATCCTTGACAACAAAGCATCGACTCCTATATGTGTCGCAACTGTACTCAATTCCGACACCTGATGACCCTAATAGATTCGGTAAACGAGTCAAAGCACAGTACTAGCATATATAGTCTCAATGATGTTTTAAGTAATAAGGACTAATGGTGTATAACCAAAACCGCGGACTATATCCACTCGATAAGTGATAACAACTTGGAAAGTCCGAATAGGGTAGTTCGATCATTCATCATATGAATATCCATTTGCATGCTTCGAACATCTCTATGTTCCATACCAATGAAACGTGGTACTCGGCATCGCAAATGCTAGTCTCAATCTCGAGCGATCCTTATCCTTATTAACGGACGGCTCAATCGACTAGGAACTGTTTAGAATATACAGTGAACATAAGATGTGTTTCATGACAGTGATCTCTCTATATTCACTATCTCATCTTACTTTAGTATATTCAAGGTATTTATCAAAATAGCAACAGTATATCATTATATAATAATAAGATAAAGTGAACGCCATTTAAAGAACGTATATTATATTAAACAAAGATTGTTTACAAAAAGAGACTCTCAAAGCCCTTAGCCACAAGTTGGCTAGCGGGGCATCAACTCTTTCACTATTCAGTGTATCTTGAAGTATTTGGCTTGTAACTGATAGACATTAAGATTCAAACCATCAACAAGGTTTATGGGTTTTAGATAATTGCTTGATTGATTGAGTACAGATATGTACTTGTTGTATGTTTGTGCTTGAGTTTCTAGATAGATGCTCAAACAATCAAAATTGTTGCAATCCAAGCTAAACTCGATTGGTTTGGAAAGATAAAAGCAACATGGATATTAGATCAAGCAATGACAATTCGATTGAGAATGCTAGATTAAGATAAGAGATAAGACAGCAGATCAGAACAGATAAATTTTGCGGTGAATAATCGTTTGAGTATGCCAGATATTCTAGATATGAAATATCAGATTCTGAAAGAGGCATATGACAACAGATTGAATATTCATTCAATTGTTTACACATGTATGACTTACATGTAGTCATTACTTGTAAATCAGTATTGGTGAAAGAAATGAAAACAGATACGACATAATTGACATTACCAATACTAAAATTCCAGTAAACGAAGCAGAAAAGAAGAACCCAAGTGGTGTCTGTAACAGATTAGTTACATAAGAGCTGAAAGAAGATCAACTTTGCAGAAGATTTTAGTTCGAATCTACTCAAATCGTCATGATTTTGCGATTTAGATTGTAGTAGATTGCGACAGATTCAAGAATATGTTGCATTAGGCATGATATAAACATATAGAGATACCTGTTATAAAGTTAGTAAGATGATCAGATTACAGGAATTATTGAAATCTATTGTCAAGATAGAGACTTTAGATTTGTTTTCTAGATTGTGGCACTGATTGTCAGATATTCTGAGTGTTTGGTTGTATGAGATTTCATTATACCATCCTCCGATTAATGGACTATCAGATGTGATTATCCAGATTTCCGATGATATGCTCAGAACTATAGTACTAGATTTGGTACTAGTTGATTGATTATTTGCCACTTGATTACCATAATTCCTGTGACAGCTATCTGATAGATATAGAGACAATATTTTGATGATTGATTGATAAGAAAAGCAGAATTGTCTTTATATTGAAATGATATGTCAGAAGTATCAGCTATTAGACCAGATATGAGTCAAGAAAAAATATAGAGAATGTGAAGAGTGATTGAACAGAATGAGAATAGAGCAGCATTGACAGAGCTAGCAAATGAGTAATAGATATAGATTTGAAGCCTGAACAGAATGATCAGCAAAGAAGTTCTTTCCCAAGCATCATTAGGTTCAGAAAGAGATTTCAGAAGCTATGAGTATTTGATCTAGATTATTGATTAATACTCAATCTCGAATTGTCAGATAGATGAATTGTTATCCATATACATTGGCTGAAGAATATCAGCTAGAATATGTATGTGCATTCAATTCAGATAAAACCGAAGCAGAGAAGATTTTAAGAGAAGCCGACTAACCTATGCAGAGTTAGATCACGAGAAAGAGCAGCTTAGATATAAGTTGACTCAGTGATTATATGTTCATGAGAATAGATATGATTGCAGAAGCGATCAGAAAGAAGAATAAGATACTATAGAAGAGAAGATATCAGAATAGATATCTAAAGCTCAGAGAATTGAAGTAATTATTACTTCAGTCAGCTATACAGCTTATGAGAATCAGTAGTAAGATCGAATGCGATTTCGAGGACGAAATCATTCCTTAGAGGGGAGGAATTGTAAGGCCCAAAAATATTAAGTTCTTAATGACAGGATTTAAGAGTTAAAATCCGACTAAGAGTGAAAAGATGAATGTAAGAATTTATGGAAATTAGAGATTTCAATTTTGGGTCAAAAATATTTAATTTGAGGATTTTTCGGATTTTAAGATTTTAAAATCCGGAATTCTTAAATTAAAAGATTAAAAATATTTAAATTGATATTTATTGAATTTAAGATGTAAATTCCAAGATTATAAATTTCAAGGATTTAATTTGAGGATGAAATCCGAGCAAGGGCCAATTTGCAAATATTGAGCAGTTCAAGGACTAAAATGCGATAAGGTCCGAAATAATTTAATTTTAATCCGAGAATATGTAATTTGAGAATATTTAGAGTTCAGAATTAAATTCTATTATTCTTAAATTATTTAGGATTGAAATTGAATTAAATCGCTTGTCCGGGGACTGAATTGCAATTAGGCCAAAGTTCAGGGGCCAAAGTGCAATTTGCCTTGAAACTTGCCATTTAAACGTGAATAAAGATGAAAAGGGATCAGATTCCCAGCCAAGAAACCGAGAGATATGAGAGAAAGGGTTCCAAGCCATTTTCGATTCTTCAAGCTTCACTAAATTCAATCCGCCATGTTGAATTTCCGATTGAGCATATATTTGCGATCACGGCTCCGAGTGCTATGTTTTGACGTAAGCTTTATGAAGTTCTACAATGTTTGAATTTTATGATGTTAGAATTAAGATTTTATTGTATAAACATGTTCTAGCATATACGACGATAGCATATCTAAGAATGATCGAGAAAAGATCGTCATTTGAGCATGTTTCTGAATTATGGAATGATTTTTGAAATTCTGAATTTTTAGGGCTGATGATTTCGAAATTGTGCTGATGAATTGATGTTGGTATTGAGTTGAGATGAGTAATAAGATTGATGTTATGCTTTTGGAAATATCGAATTCGATCTGTTATGCCGTCGGTTTGAATTCCGGTCACGGGATCAAGTTATTAGATTGTTTGATCCTAAATAAGAATGAAATGATATTGAAAGCTCATCTTGAAGTATATATCAATGTATTTCAGATTTGAATTGAAACATATCGATTTCAAGTCGGCGAGCTCGAGAAGTTGGCCTATGAACCGAGAAAGACTGAAGAAGGTTTGAAGCTAGTTTGCCTTGAAGGATTGTAATGATTTGAGCAGATTTTGATAAAAGTTCTTTGATGTTATTTGTCCAGAATTGGAGCTTCTCAGATTCAGAAGGAAAGGTATGAATAGACATTAATAAGATGGGCATAATAACTCGAGATTGTTTCTGATTATCGAGTTGCCTAAAATCACATACATGCATGTTTAATATATGTTATTGTTTACGTTTGCATAAATGTGATAGATTATTCAAGATAGATATCTTCTTGAATTCCCAAAATATTTATGTACATGTTTATTTGTCTTCTTTGATTTATTTTATGTTCTGTATTGAACATGTTTTACGTATTCCATGTGATGCTTACAGATTTGTCGGTATCCTTGAGTGATTATATGATCATATGATTATATGATTGATGTGTTCAAGATATTGTTTTAGCTTATGTATGATTTGATTCATCCAGAGTATGTTGCATTCATCTTGAACTCCAGCTTGACAAGCACAGAGGGTTGAAAGGCCTAGAGTGCAGATGACGTTTGGAGAACTGTAGTTGAGTGGCATGAAATGTAGATTTACTTCCAGAGTCAGATAACTCATGGCACGGAATATAAATTTATTTCCAGAGCTAGATGACTCAATATAGTTGCACCAAAGTCAGGGGAATAGAGATCTTTAACACCACCTCGAATGGGAGAGTCGGTGGTCGGTTAAAGATTTTATTTCCCCGGGATCCCAGAACTACGATTTATTGATATCAGATTTGATAGCCTATTCCTTGACACATGCATCGCATTTATGCATTAACCTAGAGATTTCTATGGTTTAGAATATGCGTTTATAAATGCTAGCATGTTATTATATTCCATTCAAGATGTGAATGTGTTTATATGCTTGGTATGACATTACCTTGGATGAATAGTTATGCTCTAAGAATTTAAGGGTCGACTATGATTCTATGATTACATGTTATTACATGTTTTATGATTGAAGATTATTATGGCATATAGATTTAATATGCTTAAATGATGTTTAAATGCATGTCAATTAGGTAGAATCATGTTGGATAGCTTATATGAGAGATTATATTATTTTTTCAGCATTGATAGCTTAAAAAGACTGAATTTTATGCGCAGGGCACGGATCCCGTGCATGCCATGTGCATAAGTCCGGATGGACTCTATCCCAAACTGTTTTGAGGAAAAGGAGGCACGGACCCCGTGTAAGCCTCCGTGTAAGGGTCCGTGTGTCCTCTGTTCCGAAACTCCTTTGATTTTGATTTCAGTCATGGGCACGGACCCTTGTCCAAAGGCTGCATGTACCCCGTGCAATGGTCCGTGCAGGGTCCGGACCAAGGTCCATGTATTTTTTAAAAAAAAATAATTTCAGTCTTTGATTTTATTTGCTCAAGTGTGATTTTTTTATGATTAAATGTTAATTTTCCCCTTAAGATGAGATTAGCACCCGAGGTCCCCACAAAAATCAAGAGGCGATGCTGCATAAGTTGGAAACTCAAATGGGTCAATTAGCCAACCAGGTGACTGCAAGAGCACAATGATCATTTTCAAGAAACACTGAAAAGAATCCTAGGGATGTAAATGCTATCATGATCGTGACAAAATCACAAAAGGAGGAACCTGAAAAGAGTGCCAAGGGAAAGGAGACAATGAGGCCAAACAATAAAGATTCAAAGGAGGACAAGCGCAGATCTGCAAAATCCTCGACTACAGGTAAGAAGGGTAAGAATTTAGATTCTGATGTTATTGTTGATTTTAAAATTTCTACTCTTCCTTTTCTGCAAAGAACTAAGTAATTACATTTAGATTATCAGTTTAAAAAATTTCTTGAAAGTTTCAAGAAACTACATATTAACATTCTTTTTGCAGATGCCTTAGCTCAAATTTCAAGTTATGCTAGATTCTTGAAGGAAATATTGACAAACAAAAGGAAGTTGAATGATCTAGAGAAAGTTACTCTTAATGAGGAATGTTCTGTTGTGCTCCAAAATAAGCTCCCACCAAAGTTTCAAGATCCAAGGAGTTTCTGTATACCTTGTAAAATCAGATGCCTTTCATTTGACAATGTGTTATGTGATTTAGGAGCGAGGATCAATTTGATGCCTTATTCACTTCCTAAGAAATTAGGTTTAGGAGCTATTGAGCCCACCTCATTGTCACTTAAGCTTGTAGACCGCTCAATGAAATACCCTAGAGGGATAGTGAAAAATGTCTTAGTTAAAGTGGACAAGCTCATATTCCCGATTGATTTTATTATTTTTGACATGGATGATGATTATGAAGTTCCTTTGATTTTAGGGCGCCCTTTTATTGCTACCAGTAGGGCATTAATCGATGTCGAAAAAGGGGAATTGGTTTTAAGGATGAATGATCAGCAGATTGTTTTCAATATGCTTCAGTCGGTCAGAGATCAATCAATTGTGAAATCTTACTTTGAGGTTGATGTTGTCGATGATTGTGTTAGTCTATGTATGTAGGTAAAAGATATCCTTGTTGTGGCTTCACAGCCACAAATTCCAAAACTTCATGCCACAGTGTCTGCGGGAATTGACCTAAACTCTTGCCCTCCTATTTGAAATATTTATCGGTGGATGCTTCAAATATATATGTAATAATTTCTGGATCTTTAACAACTACAGAGGAAATGAAGCTATCCGTAATCCTACGCGATTATATTCATATAATGGGGTGGATCATTGATGATCTTAAAGGATTTGGACCCATAGTAATGCTGGATGGAAGCACAGCCGGTGATAATCGTAGCATTGATAGGCATACATTCACGAGAGTGGATGATCCACCTTAAGAAATAAAGGAAAGTACAATCGGGCTATAAACTATAAATTTAGCGCTGAGTAGGAGGCAAATCAGTGTTCTTATTCCTTACTTTTGATTTTTTTTCGTTCTTAGTTTATTTTAATTTTATTTATTTTTTATTTTAAAAAAATTGCAAAAAAATACGAAAATATTTTTCACGCTCGAGCGGGCATGCTCTTCCGCTCGAGCGTGAATACCTCTGTTTTGGGGCTTTTGTTTTTTTATGAGTTGCGCTCGAACGAAAATTTTCTCCCCCTTGAGCGCAAAATTTTCTGTCTCGGACCCCAACTTTAAATTGGGTCGCGCCTGAGCATGCACTTTTACTCGCTCGAGCGTGACAAGATCTACGTCTTTTAAACAGACGCAAATCCCCTTTTCCCTCTCACTTTGTTTTTTCCCCTTTCAAACCCTAGCCCCCAAATCTCTAAAATCGGCGCCCCTCACAAATTTCTTCTTCAAATCGCAGGTTCCATCCAAGCCATCTCCTAGGAACGTCGATCTACATACAAGGATGCCGCCAAAGAAAGCTAGACTCGCTGTCCATGCTGCCGCCAAAGAACGCCGATATACATACAAGGACATAAATTTATACGCTCGAGCGGGTGTTTTTATCCGCTCGAGCACGATCGCAATAAGGAAAATATTATCTGGAAGATATTTGAAAAGGGAACAGAAGATCCATGGACTCTAGAGGCCTATATATAAGAGATTTCATCATATTTGGAGGCATTCAGATTCAATATTGCACACGACGGCTGGGCTTGGAGGATTGAAGGGTGTTGCTTCACCTATTTCTTCTCAATTCTTCTTCTTTTTTATGATTGAAACTATTTCTTGAATTATGCTTTTGTGTATGGAGTAGTTTTTCTTTTAGATTAAGGCCGCTAGATGTGTCGAGACTAATATATGTTAGACACGTGGATTTATGTTTAGGATTTTTGGATTATTTCAATTATTAATTGTTGGATTTCTCATGCTGTTTTTTGAATGATTTGGCCAATTATTTGCTTGATTTCTTGATTGAATCCAAGTCGAAAGATTAATTAGGAATTGATTCTTGATTCACTCAAACAATTAACACAAGGTTAAATTGACTAAAAATAGTATTTGATTTTATTGTGCGGTTCTAGGTGAAAAATTGAATTTTCATGATTGTTTAATGCTTTTGAGTTTGATTAGAATTAATTAGAAATAATTAATATATCCAACTTGAATATGTTTCGCAAAGCCTAGAAATAGATTATTGAATAGAATAGGAAAATTCATCGTGATCTGAAATAAACTTGAGTCTTAGATTGTGCCACGTGTATGCATGAATTAGCTCGATACCTTCGTGTGTCTTGATCTATTTATTTGAATTGAATTTATTCTCCAAAGTCTAGATGCAAGTTGTTTTCTATCTATTTATTGTTAATTTATTTATTAGTTAAATTTTAGTTGTTTCAAATCAATCTCTCTTAATTGTTTAGTCTATAGATTAAATAAAATTATTACGTCTTGGTAAACATTTTTTGGTCTTTGTGGTACGATCCGGACTCAAACCCGATTTATTATAGTTTAACCTAGTACGCTTTCTAGTAGGGGTGGCAAATTTTACAAAAATCCCGACCCGTCTCGATTTCCAACCCGTTCCCGTCCCGAACTTTTCCCGATCCGAGTGTTCGGGATTTTTTCCGACCCGATCAATGTCGGGATCAGGATAGGCAACCCTTCCCGACGGGATTTCCGACCCGACCCGAATATAAAAGTAATATTTTTTAATAATATTTTTTAATTAAAAAATAATTTTTTTTTATTTTATGTTTTAATATTAATGTTTTATAATTATGTACCATATAATTTTTTTATATTTATATTTTTTAATATTAACATTGAGTTATGAATTTTTTTTTTATTATTATGAATAATTATATGTTTTTTTATTAATCAAGTAGTTGTTTTAGTTTATTTGTAATGTACTAAAAAAATGTTTTAGTTTTTTAATGGTTATATATAAAGAAATTTTAATTTATTTGTAATGTATTAAGAAATTGTTTGATTTTTTTCATAAATTTTTTTCAAAAAAATATTTTCATAGAATATTTTGTTTTAAAAAAATATTATTCGGGATTACCGTCTCCCGACCCGACGGGATCCCGAATGTTCGGGATCCCGAACATTCGGGTCCCGACACATCTCAGGTGCGGGATCGGGAGAAAAAAAAAATCAATTCCTATCGGAACGAAAATCGGGTAAGGGGGTTACAGGACGAGTCCCGACCCGATTCCACCCCTACTTTCTAGTACCAACTGAAATATTCGGTCAAGTATCTTATTATTTTAAATTAATTAATGGTGGATGTTACATTGGTGGGTCACAATATTCTCATTAATATATAGAAGCATGTGGTAAATTATTGTTTTTGGAAACTAAAATCGTTCTAGCTAATATCTACTCATTGTTAAAATTTATCCAATGCTCTCTCTCTCAATTATAAATGTCACATTTTTTTTTCCTTCAGTCTCAACTCTAGATATATATATATAACTACTTCCAATAATTTTTGTCATATGAAAACTTTCATTAAATAAGAATAAATTGCAATTTTTTTTAAATTTACTTTATCAATAATTTTTTTAATCTATGTGAAAAAAACACACAAAACGTAACTAAACATATAAGACAAACTAATACATGGAAGCAGTGATGAATAGTTGTTTATTTATTCATGGTTAGAGGTTAGTTAATTAACTATCACCTATAATTATATTTTCAAAGTTTGATTTTAGTATCATAATTTTATATTTTGGTTATTTCAGTCCAACTGTTGACTGAAATTATGACAAACAAATAATTTTTAAAATCACATCAGTAATTGAATTAAGATAAACGAAAATTGAAAGGTAATAAATCATATCAAAACAAAATTTTGGAAAATTTATAATGGTAAAAAAAACTAATATCCCAATATAATATAGTAAGTTAGTTTAAATTCACGAAAATTGATTATGATATATATTGTTATTTCAAACTCGCAACTCTCCAAAAAATTTCTAATATGATGCAAATATATATATATATATTATGGAACCTTATTTTGTAAATAATTTTACATACACAATAGTTTTTAAAAACACTTTAGTTTAATTGGTTAATTATTATCAGTGACTAATTTAGAGTCTTCCTATTTCTATGCAATGGCGTCATTAATTGATAATTAATAAATGCTGGAACTATAAACAGACTACAAGTACTGATGACAATTATGTCCTTTTACACCAATATTCATTCAAACAAAAAAAAAATTGATACATGAACACAAATAAACGGCTAGGGAAAATATACATATAATTGAATAATGAACAAATTAAATCCCTTGCATGGCTCCTCCCATTTGGGCAGTCATTACCTGTATCTCATCCTCGTCCTCCATTCTGAGCTGCTCCGGAGTATTCTGTGCTCGGATATGACGCCCTTCAAACAGGAACACCAAAGAACCGTATTCCACACATTTTCGTTCACAATAGGCATTCATAAGCTTCTGCAGTGGCGTGCTTCTCTTTAACCTGAAAAACAGTACCTCGTTTCCATCTTGGCTTTGCACTTTGACTGTGACACTCCCCAATGGATCGTTGGCTTTCGGTTCTTTCGACATTCTTCGATCACTAGCTCGTTTCCGATCCAAGCTAGCCTTATCTTCAGATTGTTGGCCAAAGGAATGTATAAGACAACTACTACAAGATCATGTTTCTGTCTATCTATATATATTCGAAAATGGGGTAACTGACCGTTTCTTAATTAATAATTACTTCTGATTTATCCTAATTTGACAGAAGATGGACAGTCTACTCAATTCAAATCTGAATCCATCGCAATCCCAAGGTCAATATTACACGGTGGCAGAATAAGATCAATGGCATTCCTATTTCTTTCAATAAATAAATAAATAAATACAATGCTTATTATCGATCCTCAAAACTAGTAGCAATAAAAAGGAATCTTGCACGTCCGGGGTATTAGTGACTAATAAGTGGGTCAAATTAATTGTGAGTAGCTCGTCAACAATTAGGATTCAGGTCAAAACTAAATTGGAGCTCGGTGGTCAAATTCGAGTTGGTTCGAATATTTTTTCTAATCGAGTTCGAGTTTCAATTTATTTGAGCCACTTGAATACTAAATATATATGTATTGTGATTTAAAATATGAAAAATAAGATATATTTTGTAAATGCATATCTAAATCCAAGCTCATGATCTACATGCTAGAATTCATACTTTTCAGATTTTTGAACTCGAATAGCTCGATATATATATACACAAGTCAAGATCGAACTTGAAATGGTTTTGTAAGGTGGTTTCTGCCCTTGACTGGAATAGATACTTCAAACATCCGATTTTAAAATATGTTGTCTCTAGATGTTATCAATACTTGAGATGACATGCAGCGGAATAATTAAAGCATAAATAAAAACAAAATGAATTACAAAATACTCAGGTATATCTAATTATGCACAAGTGTACTTGGGTAGTTGCGCGGTGCCTCAGAGAAAAAATATTTCACTAGAAAAACTGCTAATCGTTTTACAAAAATCAATACTAGTGCACATTATAAAAATCAGTTTACTCTAAAACAAGTAAAAAAAACAATCATCACCTAAAAACATATAAAAAACTGAGCAATAAATCAAAGAGTGTAGATCCTGATTGCCGAAATCTGAGAACAACAAAAGGTCTTCAACCAACACTCTTGCAAGTGTAATTTCAAGTGTTCTCAAAAAATTTCACGGCAATACAGAAACACAACAACCACGACTGTGAAAACTTCAACCTCTTGTTCAATTCAGAGCACTTGGATTCCCATGAATATGTCTCTGAATTAATTACGTGAAAGTTCTTTCTCTTGATCTTCTTCTCTCTTCTTTAAGCGTGAGAATCCTACGTACATAGACAAGGTAAGCCATCTAAATTAGAAGATAGATAATGAGAGATAATATTTGCTATCATATTTAACACAACCACCTTTATTTTAAATCTAGAAATTTTATATAACATAACCAATTCCAAATTTAAAATATATTACACATGTAAATCACAATTTTAATCATTAATCCTATAAAGACAACAGACTTCAAATAAATCTTTCACAACATGAAAGATATCAAGGAATAATTATTCCTTTCAAACTTGAAAGTAAATAATTGCAGTATATCTTAAATTCTTGTAAAGAATATGTTGTCTACGGTATTGAAAACTCCTGAGACAATATGCAACGGAAATAATAAAACATGAATAATTAAATTACAAAAAATAAAACCAGATATAATTATGCACAAGTAACTAGTACTTGTGCGGGTGCCTCAAGACAAAATAATTACTAGAAAAATATAAATCAATTTTACAAAACAATACTAGTGATTTCTACAAACTAGAAAAGAATAAAATTCTCAACAAGTTGAGCAACCAAATTGCATCATAAATAACCAGAATAGTAAAGACAATCAGATGCAAATTATGTTTTGCCAAAAACTGGAGAACAAAAAGATCTTCAACAACACTATGCACTGCGTGTAGTATTCGATGTCCCAGACATGCACAACAACACGGGTAAAGCAGAAATGATTGCTACAATAAATTTTCAGAAACCTTCGAATTCTTCTGCGTGATTATTCTCTGAAAGTTCTATGAATTTTCGTCTGAAGTCCCATTCTCATTTATATGATGAATTCTTTTTATAGAAGAGAGTCCAAACATGGAAAATATGATTTCTTAGAATCATACAACATAAGGAAATAAAGTTTATAAGGAAAGGAATCTTTTAAATATCAATATTTATAATCATAATATTCAAAAATGTCATATCAAGAAATTGACATATCTAGGTAAATATTCAATCCATATATTCTCGATAATACTAAAATATTAAACCTAAAAGAATATCAAGTTTGAAAAGACAAAATTCTTAAATTAAATCATTTCAAACTTAGGAAAAGATTATCAAGGAATTAATGTTCCTTTCAATTTTCCTCCTTTTGTCTTTCTGGACAAAACAACAAAAAAAAGTTCAAGTAAAAATTTCCGTGAGTCAAAACATTTCTCCCCCTGAATGTGTGGTCCCTCGCATTGGTAACACGAAATATAACATGGACCAGAACACATGGGGATCCTAATATTTCTATCTCAGAGCAAGTATAAAGCAGAGAAGAAATGTTAGTGATTTAGACTAATCAGAGCATATATAAGAAAAATTGGAATAGTTGGAATGATGAGATCAGAACAATGAGACTAGAGAAAAATGGATACATATTAAAGAACTATGATGAAGAAAAACATAAGTATAAGGAGCGAAACAATAAATCTAGAATTGATCTGTCAGTTCCCAATTTTTCCTCGTCTTCCTCTACTTTCCTATCTTCATCCTCTTCTTCCTCATCAGTTTCCTTCATCCTAGATGGAACAGCTTTAGTTTGTGCACCATCTCCCTCTTTTTTGGACAAAAATGCCAAGCCCCACACAATAGTCAGCCAGTAGGGCTACATAAATTTCCAAGTGCTTTTGGGTCGGGTTAATCTTCTCTTTTGCATGAGCCATGAGGGCTTAAATAGGAGTGAGGGAAAATTAAATAGTAGAAATTGGAGGCTATGTGTTCTCTGTATTGAAAACATCAGAAGCAACAATAATCATTGACAAAGGCAGATCAAGATTCATTTTTTCCTTTGAGCAGAGCAGAGGCGATCTTCAAATCCTCAAGAAGCTCAGAAATACCTTCACCAATATCACGAATGTAACCCTGCGACTCCAAAATTCCATAGATAAAAGATGAAAAAGGCAGCTTAATTGGTGGACTTAAATCCTCCATTTGCAAACTGGAATGCAGTCTTGAACACAATCTAGTCAAAATTGAAAGGTCTACCAGTCCCTATAGCGAACAACACAAATGCCTACAGCCGAGTCACCACAGTGGATTTTATGGATGGTGTCTAGTTGCACAAAACTGTCTTGTGCAAGAAAGAGTAAAAAGATGTGAGTTGTGCAGCAACTAGTCGGACAAGAAACTTTTTTTACCATTCCACCAGTGAGTACAACTGTGATTTCATGAATATCAGGGTGGATCTCTTCTCCAACATCTGGTGTGTTATTAAAGGTATTGATTGTGGCAGGTTTGAACTCAAATAGCTTTTCTCTCATAAAACCTCTGCCATACCTGCCAGATTGTGCATCACCAAAACTTGCAGTCAGGTTTGGAAAAGAATTCTAGTATTGGTGTCCTGGTGTAGGGCACCATCACAGGAACAGTAGATAACAACTTTTTATCCTTCATAAACTCAACCATTATACTTTCCATAAGCATCAATGTCGAAATTATTTTCATTAATCATCCCTCGATTGACATACAATGGCATCTTTCCACTACCACTATACCTGATCTCAACTCTACCTTGATCCACCGGCCTCGTCCAATCTGAGTCCTGCCCCATCGAATAAGTTGTCCAAGAAAGCAATAAAATGGACATGAGCAACTATGCTCAGAACGTAAAGCACGAGTATACAAACCTAATATGATGCTTGCAAGATGACTGTGTACTGGTCATAACTCAAGTCTTGCTCAGTCTAGGAGCCAATGAGTGTGCAATACCATCTTGGGTCAACTCTGTTGGGTACCTCCACACACTCATCGAGATCACTATAGCGTCAGTCTCCATCATCATTACGTCTTTCGGTGTTCAACAAATATAATAAAGATATAGAGTTGAGCGACCCTACTACAAAAGGTATCTCGAAGAAGATACGACTTAATATGAATATGAACATGAAATATAATATAATAAAGCAGTAAGGCATGTATAATGACACATTAAATGAAACATATAAGCATGTATATCCGCTGGCTACTTCAGTCTTTACTTTACGTACCTCTCTAGATTGTAGTCCAAGCAATACCAGTTTAGGGTCCAATCCTACAAGCCAATAATTCTCATATCACTAAAACAAGTCTAAAATCCTTAACAAAGCTAATATATACTCCCAAATTCTAATTGGGTTCCCGGACTATACATACGTCCCTCGTCAGCTTTTTACTATTGAAGACCCCAACACCTGAGCACCACTCCGCAGCTCCTCCGAAAGCATCTTCCTATGTCCTGTACCCCTATGATATGGCTGGAAACGCCTTAGAAATCACCAAGATTGAGAAAGAGGATGAGATTGTGAGCAAGAAATGAGGCCCTCAAATGGCCTATTTATAGGCAACGATCGGAAGCTCTGATCTATACATGTATGCCACATTCCAATCTAGCCTACTTCAGAAGCTCCAATCTCTAATTTGGAACTTCTTATCAATTCATGCATCTATGTGTCTAAAGCCTCTTGAAACCTCACTGAATGGTTGGGTTCGGATGCTTCGAACATCCATGTGTCAGTGTAAAGTTCCACCTCAAAATCTGCATGGCCTAACTCTGATAAGACGCTTCGATCCTAGTTCAAATCGTTGGAACTACACCCTCAGCTTCCAAACCTGAACAGTTCTTCCGAACTAATTCGGATCTTTCGATCAAAGTTCGGACCTTCCGAACTGTGCTAATTCCAAACTCTCTAAAATTACATTTTTGATCCGATTAATCACCTGGTTAATTTAGATTAGGATTCTTTAATCATGTTTTACCACTCAATTTTGTAAAACGTGTGCGGGTTACTACAATATTGTTCAATGTCAATGTTTGAGATGGTCAGGAAAAAAACACAACTACTTGTTGTACATATCAGAAAACTATAGGGATGCTGGGTACAGCTTCACTGTTGATAAGGATGGCGCCTCCACTTCCATGATTGATGCTGACAATGTCTTGGCTCTACGACCCAAGACTCGTGTGGCCCAATTTTTTGAAGTTAAAAACGAACTGGGATTCCAACAAGAAGCTACACAAAATCATAAGAGAAATAAAAAATAACTTGAAATTATTAATGTCTCTGAGCAGACCCTATTTGAGGGTTATATTGCTACAAATCAACTCTCTCCAAAGCCTACACTAAGAAGAAACCCTGAACCGCCATCAAACTAAAACTTCCAAGAAAACAACAAATTTGGCTAAGATCTTGTGAGGACCTCGGTTCTAATCATCTAATCAAGAATAAATCATGCAATCAACGGCAGAGAGTCAAGACAAAGATGTAAGATTTTTTTTTAAAAAAGCATGCCCGTGCATTAATATGTAGCTGATACTCAATAGTTGCAGATACACGGACCCCGTGCACACCTACGTGCCCGGGTCCGTGCACAAAATGCACAAAAACTCAACTCTCTTCCTCAATAGTAACATCACATGGACCCTCACATGGAGGTGGCATGGGGTCCGTGCATGTCAAACACCAAATATAAATCTCGAGCAGAAAGAGCACGGACCCTAGCACGGATGTGGCAAGGGGTTCGTGCCCTGTTACACCAGAAAAATAAAAAGCATATCAGATTGAACTTCCATAATCCAACTCAAAATAACAGTTCAAACATATATTTAACACATCATTCTAGCATCATATAATACATAAAGAGTCTAGAGTTGTTCAAAGATTCAAAAGGTAGAACATGCATCGGTTCTAACTAGTTATACAACGTAATACAAATCATGTTCGAATACAACTTCGACATCTAAAACCAAGTCCCCACTTCTATCCATCACAACCCGATCTAGCCATGCTGCCTATGACTCGAACCTGCCCCACCTTTTTCCAAGCACACATACAAAAAAAAATAAAACAGACGGATAAATTTGGTGAGAATAATATTCCCAGTAAAAGCAACAAGGCATGTAATATCAAGTAATATAACAAAATCATGATATATAACAAGGATATTCTTCGAGATAATAAATATGAAATGCATGTATTTAAAATCGGGATTATCAAATCGAATAATCAAAGGAATCGAGTTTCTTCTTTTTGTGATCCCGAGGTCAAGATATCATAACATTCCCACCTACGCTCCCGCTCGGGGTGTTGTTACATACCTCAATCCCCTAGACTTTGGTGAAACTATAATGAGTCTTCAAGCACTAGGCGGTATTCGACTCTATACGTTACTCGACAACCCAGGCCAATCGATTATAATTCCCAAATCATCTAATTCAAACCTTTGGGCTACTTGGCCCTTTTGAATCAAGAATTCCGGCTCAATATGAATGCAATTATGAATCGTAATGCATTCAACTAAATAAGACAATAAAATCATCTAAGATCACATATTTAATATCTATCTTTCAACTTCTCATTCAAGATCAAATAATCATTGCAATTTCATGCAAGTATGTGATTTAGGAAACTCGAAAATCAAATCCATTTCGAGTGTTCATCCCTTTCTACATCGATGTCAACTCTTACCTTCTTCTCGATTCAAGGTGCTCCACACCGGGCTTTAACTCAATCCTCGACCAACTCTTCAACGATTCGAATTATGACAACTCCAAGTTCCAACCGTCTTCAAAAAAATTTGTATGGAGATGTAAAAGAAATGGAGATAAATCAATCAACTCAATTCAATAAAAACTCAATCCATTTCCCCAAAACTCCAAAATTCTCAAATCGGCGGCATAACGACTAATAAACGGCCAACCGAAAATCAACAAACTGAGCATATCAATCCAATATACCTCAAATATTCAACAAAGTATAAAATCAACTCAATATCAACAAAATCCCAAACCCCCATTTTCGAATAAATGCTTCAAAAATAATAACAAATCCAAACGTCGCTCTTTTTTTTATCCGACTTGGAATATACGATCTATGCTAGCTCAAGAACAACATATCTGAAAATAATCAATTTCCATCGACATCCAAAAATAGAAGTATAACTTATCGAAAAAAAAAACTTACGGTAGAACGAAGCCTTCGATGTCGTGATCACAAATATACCTTCAGATTCGAAATCTACCGGACGGATCGTGCAAAGTCAGAAATCTAAAAGCTTGAAATCACGTTGGGGAGATTCAATGGAGGAAAGAGGCGTAAAGAAGAAGAAGAAGAAGAAATGAAGGAGAAGCCTTGTCATGCTTGTAATAATAAAAACCAAGTCAAATGGCTCAATTCGCACTTTAGTCCCTGAAATTTTTGAAAATTGCAAATAGTCCCTGATCAAATATCAATTTAACCCTCGAATTCTCTAATTTCATAATGTCAATAATGAACTCAATTAAGATAATTTTGGTGCGTTATAATTCTCCCCCTCTAAGAATTGATTTCGTCCCCGAAATCGTATACGAATCGAACACATAAGATAAGAGATAGGACAAAGACTGCAATAAGAATTCACATCACAGAAATAACTCTGGAAAATCACTGTCTCAAATCCCTCTATGTCTCCGAAGTCGCTTCTTTGACTTCGTATCGGCTCCACTACACTTTCACTAACTGAATCGACTTGTTTCTGAGATGCTTCTCTTTTCGGCCAAGAATCTGAATCGATCGCTCGAAGTAGCTCAATGTCTCATCCAGTTCGGCTTCGTCAGGCTGAAGAACATGAGAAGGATCTGGATGATATTTTCACAACATAGAAACGTGAAATACGTCGTGAATACAAGAAAAATATGGAGGAACTGCAAGTCTATAGGCAAGATTGTCTATTTTCTCCAGAATCTCATACGGTATGATGAATCTCGGAGACAACTTCTCTCTCTTCCTAAATCTGATTGTGCCTCTGAAAGGATAAATCTTCATAAATACTTGGTCTCCCTGATCAAAATATAGAGTTCTACGTCTGATATTCGCATACTTCTCCTATCTATCCTGAGCTGTCTTCATTCTCAATAAAATAATTTTCACATGCTCAGCCAAGTCTCGTAACATAACTGGTCCCAAATCAGGTGACTTGGAAATCTCATCCCAGTACAAAGGAGATCTGCATTTCTTTCCGTACAAAGCTTCTAAAGGTGTCATCCCGATACTCGTCTGATAGTTGTTGTTGTACAAAAACTCGACAAAAGGTATCGAATCCTGCCAACTAGTGCCAAAGGTGAGAAGAAAACCGAGGATCTCGGTCTGAAACGATAAACTTTGGCACACCATGAAATCTCACCACGTCTCTGACATAGATATTGGTCATCTGATCATGTCGATACGTCATCCTGTACGAGATAAAGCAAGCAGACTTCGTCAATCGATCAATCACTACCCAGATAGCATCGCAACCTCGGACTGATCGTTGTAGCTTCGTGACAAAATCCATCGAAATGTGATCTCATTTCCATTCAGGAACAGATAGATTGTGCAACAGACCATCGGGTCGCTTTCTCTCTGCTTTCACCTGCTGACAGTTCAGACATCGGGTTACATACCTCGTAACATCGCTCTTCATCTTCTTCCACTAGAACTGATTTCTCAAATCGTTGTACATCTTTCGACCTCCTATATGAATACTGAATCGAATACAATATTCCTCTCGCAAGATTCGTTGTCTCAACTCAGAAACATCGGGCACAACAATATGATTATTCACAAATAAAGCATCAATACTGACCTGAAATTCAGACTGGTGTCCAGATCTGATTTTCTCTATCGAACTCTGAATACTCGGATCAGATTTCTTCCCTCTTTGATCTTTATAAACAACTTTGGTTCGGCTTGAATAGCAAAAATTCCGATAGAACTCCAATCTGTTTCAAACTCTAAACTAGAAGTACAACAATCATCGATGAAATGAGAGACACCAACAGTAGATAAAGATAGAGAACAAATCTTTCGGCTCAAAGCATTCGCGGCTGCATTCGATTTCCCCAGGTAATACTTGATTTCACAGTCAAAGTCCTTCAGCAGATCTAACCAACTTCTCTGTTTCATATTCAGTTCGGACTGTGAAAACAAATACTTCAAGCTTTTATGATCTGAAAAGATTTCTAACCATCTTCTCTGTCTCATTTTCACAAGATTGACCCTTTTGTTGGCCAACACACAGTGGAAGAATAAGAGTCATCTTCCTATTTCTATGCAATGGCGGCATTATCTGATAATTAATAAATTCTGGAACTGTAAACAGACTACAAGTACTGATGACAATTATGTCCTTTTACACCAATTATTATTATTACTATAATAATATCTATGTTCTTAAAAATATAATTTTACAGGTAAATATTCCTATTATTCATAAAAATGTAAATACACTTATTAAAATTTAAGATAGTAATTTTTTAGCTAAACTAGTTGAACTTGAAAATGGAAAAGATTATATAAAAAAAATATTATAAGAAAAATTTAGTTATTAGTACCGATATTTTTTGTTCCTAATAATTTAAACATTAAAATCTTATCTTCCATGAAACGTCAATGTATTAAAATATCATAGTTTTCCGTAGCAACAGATTTCTTCTTCTCTATTTTGAGTTGATGAATTGTGCTGGCTCGGTTTGATTTCCATTAATCCTAGCGGTTTATAGCAAATATTAATTATGAAGTTGAGATTAATACAAGAAATATTCATTCAACAAAAATTTGATACATGCACATGCACGAATAAACGGATAGCTAGGGAAAATATACACAATCGATTTATGATAATTATGAAGTTGAGATTAATCAACAAATTATATTATCTTATAATATAATACAAACCCCTTGCATGGTTCCTCCCAGTCCCAGCTCCCATATGGTGTGTCATTACCTGTATCTCATCCTCGTCCTCCATACCCAGATCCTCTGGAGTATTCCGTGCTCGGATATGACGCCCATTCCACAGGAACATTAAAGACTTGTATTCCACAAATTGTCGCTTACAATAGGCTTCTCTTTATCATGAAGAACAGCTCGTTTCCATCCTTGTTTGACGCTCCACGTCCCCGATGGTCGGATCTCCGAATTTCGGTTCTTTATCATGATTCGACATTCTTTGCTAGATTGTTTCAGATTGGAAGGAGTAATTAGCCAAAGTAGTGAGATATATATATATATATATTCAAAAATTAGGTCGGTCGGGTTGGTCTGCACCGACATACAAAATATGTGGGTTGGGTTGACAATTTCCCAACCTACCTAAAAGGTGGGCCGTCCCGCCCCGCCTAATAGTGGGTTGCGATGGGTTGTGGGCTGGCCCGTCCCGCTGGTTTGTTTTGACATCTCTACTCATGAACAATTAAGATTTATGTCAAAACTCAATTCGAGCTCGATTTGACCAAATTGGAGTCACGTTTGAGAATTTCAAGTATTTTTTCGAATCGAGTTCCTTCAATTATTTGAGCCACTTGAGTACAAAATATTATGTATTGTGATTTAAAAATATGATAAATAAGAATATATTGCCAATGCATATCTAAATCCGAGTCCCAGTCCGAGCTCATGATCTACATGCTAGAATTCATACTTTTCAAAATTTTGAACTTGAGTAAGTCGATATATACACAAGTCAAGATCGAGCTTGAAATGGTTTGGAAGGGAATAATTGTGGTCTATCTTTAATTCGTGTAGAGATCATGTTGTCTAAGGTATTGGAAACACCTGAGACAATATACAACAAAAATAATAAAACATGAATAATGAAATAAAAACAAATAATACCAGAGATAATTATGCACAAGTAACTAGTACTTGTGTGGGAGCCTTAAGGAAAAATAATCATTATAAAAACGTAAATCATTTTTACAAAACAATATTAGTGATTTCTACGAAAACTAAAAAAAAAACAAAATTTCTCAACACGTAAATCATTTTTACAAAACAATATTAGTGATTTCTACGAAAACTAAAAAAAAAAAAAAAATTTCTCAACAAGTTGAGAAACCAAATTGCATCATAAATAACTAGAATAGTAAATACAATCAAATGAAAATTCCATTATGCCAAAAACCGGATAAACAGAAATATCTTCAACAACACTATGTATTGCGTGTTGTCTTCAATTTCCCCAACATGCACGACAACACGGGTAAAGCAGCAATGACGCTACAAAAGTTCTTTAGAAACCTTCGAATTTTTCTGCATGATTATTCTCTGAAAGTTCTGTGTATTCTCATCTGAAGTCTTGTTCTCGTTTGTAAACTGAATCATTTTTATAGGTGAAACTCCAAACATGAAAATGATTCCTTAGATAGAATCCTACAAAATAAGAAAATAAAATTAATTAGGAAATTAAGGATCTTTTAAATATAATAAATCATATCTTGATAATGATTTATAATCATAATACTAAAAAATACCTTATCAAGATATTGACAAATCTAGGTAAATATTCAATCTATATATTCTCGATAATATTGAAATATTAAACCAAAAATAATATCAAGTCTGGAAAGAAAAAATTCTTAAATTAAATCATTTCAAACTTAGGAAAAGATTATCAAGTAATATTCCTTTAAATTTTCCACTTTTTACCTTTTTAGACAAAACAAACACAAATGAGTTCATTAGAAACTCCCCCCTAGTCAAAACATTTCTCTTCCCGAATAAGTAAGTCTTCCCTTGAATGTGTTGTCCCTCGTGTTGGTAACACGAAAGATAAAATGTACCATAACATGAGGATCCTAATATTTCTATATCAGAGCAAGTATAAAGCAGAGAAGAACTGTTATTGAGTTAGACTAATAAGAGAATATATAAAAATAAAATCGGAACAATTAGAATGATGAGATCAGAACAATGAGACTAGATAAAAATGGATATATATTAAAAAACTAAGAATAAGAAAAACATAAGAGTAAGGACCGAAACAATAAATTTCCCCTTCTTCCTCATAAGTTTCCTTGGTTAGATGTACCATCTCCCCCTTTTTTGCCATTAATGCCAAGTCCTGCACGACAATGAGACTTGCAAGATGACTGTGTACTGGTCATAACTCAAGTCTTGCTCTGTCTGGGAACCAATGAGTGCAAAGTACTATCTTGGGTCAACTCTGTTGGGTAACTACACACACTCGTCGAGATCAATGTAGCGTCAGTCTCCATCATCATGGCGTCTTCCAGTGTTCGACAAATATAATAAATATATAGGGCTGAGCGACCCTACAACAAAGGATATCTCAAAGATGATACGACTCAATATGAATATGCACATACAACATAATATAATAAAGAAGTAAAACATGTATAATGATACGTAAAATAAAACATATAAGAATGTATATCCGCTGGATATCTCAATCTATACTTTACGTACTTCTCTAGAACATTGTCCTAGCAATACTAGTCTAGAGTCCAACCCTACAAGCCGATAATTCTCATATCACTAACATTGATCTAAAATCCTTAACTAAGTTAATAAACACTCTCAAATTCTAATAGGGATCTCGGACTATACCTACGTTCCCCCTCATCAGCCCTTTTCTATCAAAGGCCCCAACAGTGAGCACCGCTCCCAGCTCCTGCGAAAGTATTTTGTTATTGTCTAGCCTCCGATGATATGGCTGGAAACGCCTTATAAATCACCAATATTGAGAGAGGGCATGAGATTGTGAGCAAGAAATGAGGCCCTCGAATAGACAATTTATAGGCAATGATCGGAAGCTTCGATTTATACATGCATTCCACGTTGCGAACTAGCATACTTCAGAATCTCCGATCTCCACTTTGAAACTTCCGATCCATGCATGCATCGATGTGTCTGAAGCCTCTCGACAACTCACTGACTGGTTGGGTGTGTATCCTCCGAACATCCACGTGTCAGTGTAAATTTGACACCTCAAAATTTGCATGGCCTAACTCTGATCAGACGCACCGATCCTAGTTTGGATTGTCAGAACTCCACCTTAGCTTTTGAAATTTAATAGTTCTCTGAAAAAATTCGGATCTTCCGATCACAGTTCGGACCTTTCGAACTGCCCTGATTCTGAACTCTCTAAAATTACATTCTTGATCCGATTGATTACTTGGTTAATTGTGATAAGGATTTTTTAATCATGTTTTATCATTCAATCTTGTAAAACGGGGGTGCGGGTTACTACAATATTGTTCAAAGTCATTATCGAGATGGTCAGGAAAATAACACAACTAAATTTTTTTACATATCAGCAAACTATAGGGATGTTGGGTTCAGCTTCACTGTTGATAAGGATGGCACCTCCACTTCTACGATTGATGGTGACAATGTCTTGGCTCTACAACCCAAGACTAGTATGGCCAAATTTGTGGAAGTTAAAAAGGAACTGGGATTCCAACAAAAAGCAACTCAAAAGCATAAGAGAACTGAAAAAATAACTTGACATTATTAATGACTCTCAGCAGACTGCATTTGAGGGTTATATTTCTCCAACTCAACTCTCCAAAGCCTAAACCTGCTAAGAAAAAACCAAGAACCACCATCAAACTTAAAATCTCCAAGAAACAACAATTTGGCTAAGATCTCCTCCAAACCCAGCTCCATCCTAGCCCAATAGGTTTCCAGGAAAGTTTCTCCTAGTGAGGAAATAAAATAGAGGATTCAAAATGAACTATAAGCAACCTGTCTATCAAAAAATGCCTTTTGTTTTGAAGTTGATCTTGATGATATAAAGAGGAGTTGTCTGAAAGTGGAGGAATTACTCAAGACTATATCTTTTGAATAATATGCTACAAAAGTTTCCCTTGAATTTTTCAAGACCAAGTTTCTAACGGCGTTTTAACAATGAAAAAAAATTAATTGATCCGTCTTTCAGTCATTTAAATTTCAAAACTATGTTTTCCAGCACTCAAGTCGATATTATTATGGGTTAGACCACTCTAACTACTTCTGCATGGACTAGGAATGATTCCCACTTAAACTTAGATGCCGAACTTAATGTCCTAGATGATTACATAACATACCACCTCTCTTCTAGATTTGGATTCCGAGGTCAATGGAATCTCTACTAAACTTTTGGAATTCTTCCAGTGGATAAAGTAAAATTGATGCGATCATGGATAGCTCTCGAAGTAATAAATCTAAGAAGGTGTGGGATCCACTAGAGTTTTCAGAAGGACCAATAACGAGGAGCCGAAGCCAGAAGTTTAAGGAAATACTTCAAGGATTCATGATGAACTTATCAAGAAAACCCTACAAGGGGGTCAACAAGGCTTGAAGAGTTTAGGAATCATGGAAACCAAGTTGGATGACATTTTGACATGATTAAAAATGCCTTTTAAAAATGGACATTTTTTTTACTTGCTAAGAAATCACTTTAAAATTTTATATAACACAGGTAAAACCTTTTTAAGAGATAAAATTGAATCTAAACCAGAAAATCTAGATTATTAAGATGGAAAAATTTATGTAAAAATTATATTGTTATTATCAGATCTCATGAAAATGTTCTTGCAGATTTCTTAACAATGGGTGGACAAAGCATATCGATGTCATCATGAAAATGCTGAGGCATTTGAGGGAACACCTTAAAATACTTAAAAATTAGTTTAATAATTTTGCCATAAATACAGAGGTGGCGGGTAGGCTACGAAAAGTTGATAAGAGAATTGTCACTGATCATAACAAAATGTATATAGACTTATAATCTGTTATGATCTGTATTACAAAAAAATTCGATCCTCCAGGCTATTGAGAAACCACTGGTTTTCCAAAAGGAGAGTTTTCGAGTGTAGGACTCTACACATGGAGCAGGGTATTCAAG
The DNA here is from genome assembly GCF_033568475.1 of Henckelia pumila. Lineage (NCBI taxonomy): Eukaryota > Viridiplantae > Streptophyta > Magnoliopsida > Lamiales > Gesneriaceae > Henckelia > Henckelia pumila. Next base: position 167,249,498 of record NC_133121.1, on the reverse strand, counting down.
TAGCCCTAGCACAAGTGCTAAGTCAGGATCATTTTCGGATGAGTCGACCAAACAAAAATTGAAGCTTCAAATATTTATCTCGAGCCATCAAGTCAACCCTTCACCTCGAGGATTGAAGAGGGAGAGATCAACCTTAGACCTCAAACTGACAAGGAAAAAACTAAGGTTGATACTAATTAAACTAAAATTTCTCCATTTCAGGTATATCAACAAACTTGGGAGAAATTAAAAACCAGAGTAATGATTAATCCGGCTACAAGTCGAGTTTATGTTGCAAGAAATATCCAAGTATGTGGATGAAACCAAACACCCATCAAAAATATTTTAAACTATGGTACGACTTTAGGGCCTTTGACTCGGTGTATACCACCTCACAAAGTTTTCCGGAGATTGCTTTGTTACCAAAATGGATCCAGGAAGTAGTTCATGAAGCTTGGGCAAATAATGACTATTTATCCAGAGGAGATATTCTGAAACTATAATTTTTCAATACAGAACCAGGACCAGTTGGGAAAGGCTTGCATGGAGTCTTTTACTTCATCAAACTTAGAGGCCGAACGTAAATTCTCAAAAATTTATGAAGGACCCTCCAACAGAATAATTTCCTCTATTTGTCAAATTAGTGAAGAATACATCTCTACCAGGAGAGCATGGGCCGGGAATATGGGTCTATTACAAAGAGATAGATAAAGTCTAGTTTTTCGTTCAAATTTTACCAAAATTCAGTTAACGGATCTTTCTTGTTAAACACAATGTAAGATCCAGAAGTCTACTAGCTCAATCATGATAATTTTTAAATGATTTATATGATTTATTCGTGTTATTTATGAAATTTAATTGTTATGTTTAAATTATGTGATTTATGTGATTTAATTTGTTGCAAGTTATTTTAATGCTTTCAGGTTTTGAATTTAATTCTGAACTAAAGAAACGAGTCTACCCCTCAAACAAGTCAAGAAAAAATTGTTTCATGTTTATATTAAATTTTGTAGATGCAGCGTTATTTTAATTAGTTGGGTCCAGTAAATATTAAAATTCAGTGTTTGAAACTAACGAGCTGGCCTTTAAGCCCATTAGTCACAAACAGATTGGCGTCAAAAGTTTTCTTTCATTGTACTCACTTTTGAACGCCGCCTACGTCCCCTTCCCCTTTTACCTTTTCTCACGTCCAAGACAACATCCAAGGGTTGAGTTAAGTTCTTTAGTGTTCGAGGTTAGACCATTCCCAAAGTGCAGATTGAATCCAAACTTCTGAATCTAAGCAAGTTTTTTTAAACGTTTTGAAACCGCCATTCAAGAGTATAGGTATTTTGGTTATGATCCCTAGATGTTTATGTCATTTTTATGCATGATTCATGAAGAAATTTTTAAGTATGACATATGATTGTGAATCGTGATGCGTTTTGGATGTTATTTGTGTAAAGGTACTGAAATTTATGGAGTTTGATGTGTTGTTTTAGAAATTTGGTGTGTTTATGGTGTTCATGGAGGTTTTGAATCAAACTTTTGAAAATATGAGTTGTGGTTGGATTCCTTTCGAGATTTGGAAGCTTTTATGTGGGTTAAGAGTTTTTTTAAGGAGTGGATAAGTATTTTCTCTAAAAGGGTTCGAAAGGGGTCGTAAAAGGTCGGAATACCATGTTTTTATGACCAGATGGCGCAACGTTGGATTGCCTGGAAAACTCAGGTAGGACGCATAGCGCCAAGGAGGGATTTTTTTTTTTTAACACTTAGGCACAAGAAGGGGTGCCTAGCCAAAAAAATTTTACCGCCTAGGCGGGAAAAGTTCTGTTCAAATTTTTCTATTTTCGCTTTTGAATTCCAAAATTCAATTTTATGATCTTTTAAGCTTTTTAAGTATTTGTAAGATGTTATATTGGAAAAAAAAATTTAAATTTGAATGTCCGGGACGGACGGAATGACTCATGTGGATAGATATTATTATGTCATGCATATGTATGTTACCTTTCCTCATGAAACCTATGTTACATTTAAAGCCATGAAATTTTATGATGTATGATATGCATGATGTTATCATGAAAGTTTTAAGAGAATGAAATGATGAAGTTATGATATGCATGATGACGTATGATGTTCATGATGCATGAAAATATTTTGAAGTTGTATGTGCTTTTGTGGTGGCAATACGGGACTGGTACTCCAGAATGAGCCTCGGAGGGGTATTTCCAAATATGTGATCACGAGACGGTATGATAGGACTGGCGCCCTAGAATGAGCCCCGGGGAGGACCTTTCCAGAGAATGAAATTTTAAATGATCGATGTCATATGGTAGTTGTACAACGAATCTGTGATCACCGGAACTAATGATGTGCTCATAATGATAGTTGTCACAACTGCATGTATTTCATCCTCATAAATGTCAAGTTTTTACTTTATGTTCATGTTATGCTATTATTTTAAAGTTTCAAGTTTTATATACGAATTTTGTATGCATTTTTTGCTGAATCTTAAGACTCACTATACTTGAATGGTGCAGGTAATGACGCCATAGATGATTATATTGATGAGTATGGAGTCAGACTTGAAAGGGAGCAGACAGTTGGGCCGACGGGCGATGCATGAGCAATTATGTCATGAATAGTTTATTTGTGCACGGTTGAAGGAAAACAAGTTTTACTTTTTATGGTTTTTTAATAATTGATGTTTTGAATCATTTCTTTTATTTTTTGTGTACAATTATTATTTGAATAAAGATTTTATTTTCGAAAAATTTTCCCAATATTTTAAATAATGATGTTTAGTAGCGTTCACAAGTTTTGGGACGTTACACACAATGAAAGGGAAAACTATAGATTGGCAGAAGAAGTATTTGAAAAGAAAAGAAATATTCTGTGGAACAGAAAACTGCAGAGGAGTAAAGAAACTCGCCGAAAATGTTGTAACATGGCTCACGTCGGAATATGGATGAAAAATAGGCCCAGATTACCCGACCCAAACAGAATTCGGGAAAGTTTTTTGACCAAGATCTGACCAAAAACACGTTGCAGAAACAAATCCAAATGGGGAAGGCCCACACAAAAAGTATTTTTTTCGGGTAGCTCAAAAGCCAAAGATTCCCCGACAAAAAAATGTGATTCAACCACCACTAGATGGGAGGGACAACTCAAGACGACCCGACAAAAGAAGGTACCAGCAATAAGTCACGAGAAAAACTGGTCAAAAAAAATGTAAAGAAGTTAGCAATATTTGAAGTCCAGATTTCAATACGTGAAAGATCTTTATAAATATCAAGTAGAAGGAAGATGAAGGCATCAACCATTCTCTTTATTTTTCTTCAAAATAAAAATTGTAATATTTCTCTTTCTAATTTATGTGTTTTGTAACATGCCTACTATAAGTAGCTAAACAAGTAATCTCCTCATCCACTCGAGGTTACTAATATAATAATATTTATTGTGTCTGAATAAAATTCAAGACCTTTACACATCTCATGTTGATTCAGTTTGCAAATTAAGTTTATTAGTGTACGCCTTGAGGTAAGAAACGAGACAAGGCTGTGGTAGGTTTTGTTGAAGGAATCCACGACAGGAACCATCTGTTGCAACTGCGTGGTTAGGTTGTGGAGAATAGTTTGAAAAACCAAGTGGATAAAACCCAGCATCATTTTGGTCAAAAAGTACGTACTAAACTAATTTAACGGAAGCATGATGGGATAAAAAAGGGAAAAAGTAAATAAAAATATAAAACAAGGGTAAAATGGATATTTAAAGTAAATTGAGAAAGTCTCAAAACAAAATGGACTAAATGAGACTCTAAAAAGGAAAAAGGACTACTTTGGGAATATGTTTAAACAAAAAGGACCAAATTGTGTATTACTCCATTCCTTTGATTTCGATTGTTTTATCGTGTTTATTTGTTAATAAAATTCATAGTTTAGGGGTGAATATCACAAATTTTACTTGTTTCAAAGACCGAGACAACATTTTTAGATCTTTTGTTTATTGAATCGAAGCTACAACTTTATCGAGTTCGTGTTTGCTTTTCATGTCCAATAAGATTCATATCAAAAGTGATACCAAAAAAAGGAAAAAAATTGAATCTTCAACTGCTGAAGCTAGGGCATCTGCATCCACTCACGAGCATAGAGATAGAGAAGAAAATCCAAAACCCATTAACATTTATCCCGCTCTTCCTCCTCCTCAACTTAGAATGATATACTATTTTTGATACTTTAGATAACTGATTTTACTGTGGCATAAAATACTGTCATTTTTTAACAATTGTTCACTGCTGATACTTTAACTCTTACTTCTACTTAGTTTTGACATCACCAAAAAAAGAAGATGTTGTTAGGTGCTTTAAGTTTTGGTGATTGACCGACTAAATCGGTGTGAATAAATTCTACTGGCAAGCGTACCAGGTCAAGTTATAATAAAGTGGACAAAGGTCCAGATGTCGATCCCACAGGGACTGTATAAATATGAATACCAGAATATATTTACTTCTACTTAATCTAGACTAATCAAAAAGAGTGATTTTAGATTTTAAACTAATAACAAAAATTGAAAATAAAATAAATTCACTAAAACGCAGCAGAGATTAAAGGTTAAATTCAATTTGGGAAAAGTTCGATCAAGGACACACGTAGGTACCATACTTTTCATGTAACAAGCAGTCGATTTAAGACTCAGACTTAAACTTAATTCTCGGAAATTTTCCTAATTTGTTCAAAGGACTATTTCTAGAACAATCAAACCTATTAAAATATTTACAGATTAATCTTTCGTAATTCTAATCAAATTTGAATGCATGACAAACTGTGAAAATTCAGTTTACACCCAAACAGTATAATGAAACCGAATTCTATTTCTAGTCAGTTTTACAATATGTTGAATATCGAAGTGATCAAAATCGAAACCTCCTCTCTCGAATTAGAATCAATTAACATGCAAGAAAATAACTGGCCAGAAAATTCACAAGACAAATATAAATTCAATAATCAATAAAATAAAATCAAGTATGAAAATCTCAAATAAACAAATCAAGTTTTCTACATAAATTGTCTGGCACAGTCACGTGGCCTTGATCGAAAGAAAAAACTACTCAATAAATAAATTCATGATTTAGACAAAGTTTTTAATCATGAATAATCAAAAGAAAATAAGAGAAAAGAAGAAAAAATATTCTCCCAAGCAGTAGCCGCCTTCATCCTTCGTGCGTCTCAAAAATTCCGAAACTCTTCAAAAGTATCAAAATCTCCTATTTATAGTGTTTGGATCCCATAATAATTAATTTCCTTAGGAAACAAGGAAATTCAGAATTTTTCAATTTCCCAAACTCGCTCGCGCGCATGGAATGGATCTCGCGCGTGTGTAGTTCACTAAAACAGTGGCTCTGGAACTCCCTCTCGTGCGCGCGCGACAGGAGCTCGCCCGCGCTCGGCCTTCCTTCAAATCTATCTGGAATTTTCTTCTGCGCGCGCGCGAGTAGGAAGCTTGCCCGCGCGCGCCTTGACTTTTAGGTTTTTGGAACTTTATACGGCGCACGCGCGAGAAAGAGTTTCGCGCGCCCGAGTCTTCAGTGCAGTTGGTTCCAAAAAGCTTCATTATCCTACAACATCAACCAAGAGAGTAGAATGCAAGCACATAAAATAAAATACTAAAACGCGCGAGTCTTCTGTGCAGTTGGTTCCAAAAAGCTCCATTATCCTTCAACATCAACCAAGAGAGTAGAATGCAAGCACATAAAATAAAATACTAACAAAACACATGAAAATAAAATAAATGCATGCGAAATAAATATAAAAATGACACAAAATAATGCATACACAATACACTTATGAACACCCCCATACTTAAACCTTGCTTGCCCTCGAGCAAGACATGCAAAAATAATATGCACACAAAAACATAAGTAAGGACAATTATTGAGAGTGCACAGCCTCCGAGAAGTTCAATCACAAAACAAAATCATACACGCTCTCAACTTTTCATAATACACCTTTGGTTTAACGTGAACGTGTGTGTGTGTGTGTGAAATTTCATTCCAGTTTCATACAACTTAGACCGAATTCGTTTCAAAACTGCTTAGCAACCTATGACAAATCAGTGTAAGTTTCACTCTTCAAGTGCCCATTCCTTCCAACGACCTCTAGCCTAAACCCACCTCCCTTGAGATAATGACTTACATACCTCCGGATTTTGCACCCGGTATTGCTTTAGCGCCAATAATTACCCGCTGACTTAGCTATAACTGGCTAGGATACAAAAATTTATTTCTTTTTTAATCCCCTCGTCTATAGCCCGGATGGAGTATCAACCCCACTTAATCCGCATACTTAGCAATGAATTTAATCTTTTAGGATTTCAATCCTTTCAAGGCCCAGATGGAGTTGTAAATTTTTTTTTTCTTTCTAGGTGAGCCCAAGATCATAAGTTTAAACTAGAGCCTCATCAAAATTCATAGAACACAATCAAGATCCACAAACCACCTATTGTCGTGCAATGGTCAAACAGACAGAAACTTCATCAAATCTTTCGTTACACTCCACTGGTCTAACACAAGTGCTTATAAATATTCACGGTTCAACCTACAGTTTTTCATATCCAGTCAAGAGAAATTTTTTTTTTCCAAATAAACTTCATCATCATAGGCTACCATGACTCATCCTACTCATGCAAGACAAAACAAAATGAGATGCATGATTACGAACTATATGAAACTAACGAAACAAAATGAATGCAACAGAATGATAAAAAAAACGAAGCTAATCTATCCCCCATACTTATCCAAAGCATTGCCCTCAATGATTCAGAACAATGAACAGAATGCAAACAAACACAATTGAAAAGACGAAAAAAAAACACAATGAAAACAACAACACTCCCCTGGTTTTCGATTCATCCTCTTCCTTCATGATGATATTCGTTGGGTACAGTAGCAGCAAACTGGATATATCGGCAGTCATGATAAACTGGCATGGGAAAGAAACAAAAATCAAATAAAAAGAAACAAAATCCAAAACCAAATTAAAATAACAAACAAAAGAAATAACACTGGGTTGCCTCCCAGTCAGCGCTAACTTTATAGTCTATAGCCCGACTATACTCCTCTCTTGAGTGGCGACATTCAAGGTGGTTTATCCACCATCTTTGAAAAACTTAAATCAGTCCTGCACTTGCATGTTTCAAATCTATAGCGATTTTTCAATGGACTAATTTTTGCGGACAGTTGAACCTGCAGACACTCATTATCAATATCATGAGTTACACCAATAAAGTTTACAGCAGAGCAATATTTTAAATTGGGGTTCTCATTAGTCAACTTAAGCGGGATAATTGCATCCACATCCTTTGTGAAAAGTCTAAAAGGCATAAAACCCCCTAAGAAATATTAATAGGCAAATGCATCCCTCAGTTTTTTAAAATGTAGCACATTTCACCCCTATGTTATACAAACTCAGGCACATTTATACCCTCTCATAGGGGTTTTTATGCTAATTTTTTTAAAACATAGGGTCTAACATGCTATTAATTTTACACAGGGAGTTTTATGCCTTTTAGACTTTTCACAGGGGATGTGAATGCAATTAGCCCCAACTTAAGCATATTAAACACCACTTGCTCATTATTCAGTCTCAACACTAATTCTCTTTTCTCAAAATCAATTAAAGCTCTACTAGCAGCAAAAAAAGGATGCCCTAGAATCAACGGAACCTCACAATCCTCATCCATGTCAAGAATAACAAAATCTACAGGATAAATCAACTTGTCTATCTTGACTAGGACATTCTCTACTATCCCTCTCGGATATTTAATAGATCCATCAGCAAATTTGAGAGAGATAGAGACAGGTTCAATATTGTCTATGCCTAAGTTTTTAGCAAGAGAATAAGGCATTAAATTTATGCTCGATCCTAGATCACAAAACATTATTCAATGATAAATTTCCAATTTGGCAAGGTATATAAAAACTCCCTGGATCTTGAGATTTTGGTGGGAGTTTTTTTTCATCATTGACGAGCACTTCTCATTCATTGTGACTTGCGTCAGATCATTCAACTTCTTTTTGTTCCTCAACAAATCCTTCAGAAATCTTGCATAATTCGGCATCTGAGCTAAAACATCTTTCTTACCCGCCTTTGAGGAATTTTCAGCATGCATATCCTCCTCAATTTTTCGACCCCTCCGTCATCTTCTCTTCGTCCCTCTGCTGCTCCTCAGATTGTGCTCGAGTTACCACCATAATAGCAATCACGCCTCTTGGATTTGGTTCAGTGTTGCTAGGAAACGCTCCAGTAGGATGAGTAGAGAGTTGGGTTGCGATATGACTCATCTGAATTTCTAATTTTTGCAGCATATTTTCTTGATTCTGTATCCGAGCTTCTGTACCAGAAACATATTTTATCATGATCTCCTCAAAACTCGGCTTCTTCTCCTCTTTCTTGGGCTGCCAGTTCGGATTATAGTTGTTGTTGTAGGAGTTGTACGGCTGTCTTCCTTGATTTTCTGCAAAATTAGCCGCTTCAACTTCAAACAACTGATACTCTTCTTGCAGATTCCCTTGTGCATGATTTACCGGCGCTGCTTTCATAAGTGCCACATGGTGTGTTAGAGCATCGATCATAGCATTCATGGCCATTAAAGAATCGACCTCTAGAAATCCAGCCTTATTCTCCTTCTTCACATCTGGCCACCCAATGTTACTCTCTGCCATATTACCTATAATCTCCCATGCTTCTGCCGGCGTCTTCCTGAATAAGCACCCATTAGCATTAGCGTCTAGCATAGATCAAACAGACTGATCAGCCCCATTATAGAACGTCCGAGTCTGCTGGCTCTGAGATATATTATGTTGAGGACACATCCTCAACATCTTCTTGAATTTGATCCATGCCGCATGTAAAGATTTACCCTCCTTTTTCTTAAAAGATATAATATCTGAAAACAATTTCGCCATCTTTGTAGGAGGGAAGTACTTATCCACGAAGATTTGAACAAGCTCAGTCCAGGTGGTGATAGAACCTGTAGGTAGATCATCGAGATACTCAGTCACTTCACCTTGTAGAGAAAATGAAAATAACCGCAGTCTCACTGCATCACAGGTTACCCCATTAAATTTGAACATGTCGCAGATCGACAGAAAATGCTCCAGATGAGCGTAGGGGTCTTCCACAGATGTACCCCCAAATCTTGATTGTAGTTGGATCAGCTGAATAGTGGAAGGCATCAATTCAAAGTTATTCGCCTCGACAACAGGGAGAACGATGCTAGATCCATAGCCTTCAGTAGGTGGACGAATGATGTCTAGAACAGTTCTGTTGACTGCCATCTTTCCTAGCGCCTGAAAGTTACAAAGAAAATAGAGGAATTCAGAATTTAATAAAATAAATTAAACTAAAGTCATTAGAGAAACAAAAATTCTGATATCACAAACAGTCCCCGGAAACGGCGCCAAAAACTTGACCGGCTAAATCGGTGTAAATAAATTCTACTGGAAAGCGTACCAGGTCAAGTTATAATAAAGTGGACAAAGGTCCAGATGTCAAACCCACAGGGACTGTAAAATATTAATACCAGAATATATTTAATTTTACTTAATCTAGACTAACCAAAAAAAGTGATTTTAGATTTTAAACTAATAACAAAAATTGCAAATAAAATAAATTCACTAAAACGCAGCAGAGATTAAAGGTTGAATTCAATTTGGGAAAAACTCGATCAAAGACACACGTAGGTACCATACTTTTCATATAACAAGCAGTCGATTTAAGATTCAGACTTAATCTTAATTCACAGGAATTTTCCTAATTTGTTCAAAGGACTATTTCTAGAACAATCAAACCTATTCAAATATTGACAGATTAATTTTTCGTAATTCTAATCAAATTTGAATGCATGACGAACTGTGAAAATTCAGTTTACACCCAAACTTCATAATGAAACCGAAGTATATTTCTAGTCAGTTTTACAATATGTTGATTATCGAAGTGATCAAAATCGAAATCTCCTCTGTCGAATTGGAATCAATTAACATGCAAGCAAATAACTGGCCAGGAAATTCACAAGACAAATATAAATTCAATAGTCAATAAAATCAAGTTTAAAAATCTCAAATAAACAAATTAAGTTTTCTACATAAATTGTCTGGCCCAGTCACGTGGCCTTGATCGAAAAAAAAAAACTACTCGATAAATAAATTCATGATTTAAACAAAGTTTTTAATCATGAATAATCAAAAGAAAAGAAGATAAAAGAAGAAAAAATCTTCTCCCAAGCAGTAGCCGCCTTCAGCCTTCGTGCGTCTCAAAAATTACGGAACTCTTCAAAAGTATCAAAATTTCTTATTTATAGTGTTTGGATCCAATAATAATTAATTTCCTTAGGCAACAAGGAAATTCCGAATTTTTCAATTTCCCGAACTCGAGCGCGCTCATGGAATGGATCTCGCGCGTGCGCAGGTCACTAAAACAGTGGCTCTCGAACTCTCTCTCACGCGCGCGAGACATGAGCTCGCCCGCGCGCGGCCTTCCTTCAAATCTCTCTGGAATTTTCTTCTGCGTGCGGGCGATGAAACGACCAAATTTTCTAAAATAACATATGCGGAAATTTTTATTTTTTATTTTTTATATCCTAAGTGAAATAAATGTACATACATGCCCATACATATATGCACAACAATAAACAGATTTAAAAATAACTTAAATAAAATGCAACATTTTATACTTAAATATCTGAGTCAAACTTAAATAAAATACTGTCAAAACAATTAACTTAAAAGTTTGCATGCAATAAATTACTTAATAAAAATAGTGTTAAAATTTGCCACTGAAAAGACTTAAAAGAAATAAATAAATAACAGAGTTTAAAATTCTTAAAAATATTCATAATAACTCAAAGGATGGCTGCGGGGGATCACTGCCTGTCCGCTCATACATCCTCGCCGCCGATAGGTACTACATCTTCCTCTACGTACTCACCTGCACCATATAAGTGTAGTGAGCCTAGAGGCCCAACATGCTAACATAACAAGGATTAAAAATAATTTAAATCACTGAAATACTAATACATAACATATACATGAATGAGCATGCTTAAAAATCGTGAATCATAACTTAAAATCTTGCTTAAACTTGATCTTAAATACAATCATATAATACATACATAAACATTGTTGAGCATAACATGTTTCTAACATCGCATGGTCATATCCATAGTGTAACCTTAAACTTAAATGGTTCGACTGATCAGTCTCTTAAAACCAACGTACGCGGCGGTGACGAATCACCTCTTGCTGGTAGTAAACTACCCTTAAATTGACAGTAAACTGCCCTTAACATGTGGGGACTTGCCCCCTTAAATTGTCACACTACTTCAACTTCCAACATAAAATTATTTTCTTGCTCAACATTAAACATGAAATCATGCCATAAAATTATTTCATGAATGCATGCACTGAAAAATATGTCCGTAATATATATTTAATTAATTTTTCATAATATAATATACTTATACTTAAAATAGACTTTATGCATGAAATAATTAAATATATATTCCGGACTTAGTTAATTTTTTTTTTTTCATGGGTTGGTCCAGACTGCTGGTTACTTACTCTAAGCCCATTATACTTAAATTAAAGCCCAATAATCATATCTTAGCCCAAATAACTTAATTAAACTTAACTGGACCTAAATAAAATATTAAGCCCTTTAACTTAATTAAACCCAATAAAATTCTAGATTGGCCCAAAAATCCACTGACTGGCCCAAAAATATTCATGGGCCCCCAAGCCCATAAAAATCATTGGGCTAACTTAAATAAATTATTTAAGTCCCAAATAAAATTATTTGGAGGCCCGAATAATTTTCTAACTAATTATTAAAGCCCAAAATACACTTAAACTATTAAATACTTAACAATTAAAATACCCGAGCCCGGCCCACCTAACCCAAACCCGGACCACCTGACCCGACCCACTATGACCTAGACCCAACCCAGACCCCCAGGACCCGACCCAACCCCCACCCAAGCCCAACCCGATCCCCCCCTTTCCCTTTTCTCCTCGGTCGCGAGCAGCAGCCCTTCCAGGGCTGCTGCCGCCTTGCTCCGGCATGGCTAGCCAGAGCGCCGCTGGCAGGACCTTCCCAGGGTCCTGCTGGTCCTAACCTGGGCCACGCCCCGCTGGTACATGACCATGCATGGACCAGCCGAGTCTTCTTCCATAACCCTAGCCTGCGCGCCCTAGCTGCCTATCCATGGTGTTTCTGATTGGCCAGCCCCTAACCAGCCTATAACTTGGACATGGTTCAATCCTTAGGACCCTAACTCACCTCTGACCCGAGCCCCAAGCCCCTGGACCGAGCCATGCTGAAGAAAACGTGAGTCATGGAATGAAAACACTCAAATATGCATCAAACATCAATAAACTAGCATAAATTCAAAATATTCATATGAAATCTGAAAAAAAAACATCATGTCTGATTAATAGCTTGTATGGTGTTCAAATGAAGGAAAAAGACATGCCTTTATAATTGTTTGAAATAGGTTGATGCGTATAAGGGCTCCGGGATAACGAACGGACCAAAATCCACCAAACTTGAGCTTGATCGGCTATGGGGTTGATGTTTTCTGTCAAAAACGATCATGGAGGCTGATGAAGAAGGGTGGGAGGCGGCTAGGAATGTGTTTGATCGGTATAGGGATTGATTTTAGGTTTAATTTGAGTAGATAATGGTTTAAATAATTAATAATAATCAACATAAAGATAATATACCAACAAAACTTTATTTAAAACTCCTAATAATAATAATAATCTGATACTAAAACTCAAATCCAGAAATATTAAAATAGGTAATTTTTAAATATTAATAAAAATCGTTAAAATGACTTATTTTGGCTAAAAATCATCCCTTAAATAAATATATAAGTAAATACTAAAATTTTCTTGACAAAGTACCTTAAAATATTATTTTAAGGCTCATAAAACTCATAAAATATTTTTGGCTAAGAATTTTGGTATCTCGTCCGTACACAGTCCCGTCTACGCGATCAAAACCAATAATTCCTTAAAAATCTAAAAATTCTAAAATAGCGGGTTAAATGCTAAAATAAATTAAATCATGCATATAATTCACATAATAACACATAAATGTCATTTAACCCAAATATAAACTTTAAATAATTATTTTCCTTAATTATGCATGCAAATTTACGTATTAAAATTTTCGTGTGTTACAATTCTCCCCCCCTTAAATTGAATTTCGTCCTCGAAATTAAAGGGCTTACTCGAATAACTCCGGGTAGCGAGTCCTCATGTCTGCCTCGGTCTCCCAAGTGGCTTCCTCCTCGGAATGATTCTGCCACTAGACTTTGACCATCGGTATGACCCGCGTCCTCAATCTCCGCTCCTCTCTGGCTAAGATACGAACAGGCCTTTCCTCAAATGCTAGATCTGGTACTAACTGCAAAGGCTCGTAATCTAGTACATGTGCCGGATTTGAGACGTATCTCCGTGGCATGGATACATGGAAAATGTTGTGCACTGCCGCAAGCCCTGGTGGCAAAGCCAAACGGTAGGTCAACGTGCCAACTCTCTCCAAGATCTCAAATGGCCCTATATATCTAGGGTTAAGCTTGCCTCTCCAGCCAAATCGCACTACTCCCTTCATAGGTGACACCTTCAGGAATACGTGATCACCTACAGCGAACTCCAAATCTCGTCGTCGAGTATCTGCATAACTCTTCTGACGACTCTGAACAGTCCTCATGCGATCCCAAATCTGAGTCACAATATCAGCAGTCTGCTGCACTATCTCAGGACCCAATAGAATCCTCTCTCCAACCTCATCCCAATGAATAGGAGATTTGCATCTCCTCCCATACAAAGCTGCATAAGGAGCCATACCTATAGACGCCTTAAAGTTGTTGTTATAGGTAAACTCCACTAATGGCAATCTCGTCTCCCATGAGCCCTGAAAATCGATGACACAGGCTCTCAGTAAGTCCTCAAGAATCTGTATCACCTCTCAGACTGACCATCTATCTAGGGATGAAAAGCTGTGCTGAACAGTAGTCGAGTCCCCAATGTTGTATGTAGACTCTTCCAGAACGCAGACGTAAATCTCGGATCTCTGTCTGACACAATCGACACTGGTATGCCATGCAGTCTAACAATCTCCTTGATGTAAAGCTCCGCATACTGTGTCAATGAGTAAGTAGTCCTCACTGGCAAAAAATGAGCTGACTTGGTGAGTCTATCCACGATCACCCAAATAGCTGTGCAACCTCTGGCACTCCTCGGTAAACCAACTACAAAGTCCATCGTAATGTTCTTCCATTTCCATTCCGGAATAGGAAGAGGTCTAAGAAGTCCTGCTGGACGCTGATGCTCTGCCTTGACCTGCTGACAAGTCAAGCACTCTGACACAACTCTCCCGATGTCTCTCTTCATCCCGGGCCACCAATACAATAGCTGCAAATCTCGGTACATCTTCGTACTTTCGAGGTAAATGGAGTACGGAGATGTGTGAGCCTCTGCTAAAATCTTAGCTCTCAACTGATCGACGTTCGGTACCCACATCCTACCACGATACTGAACAATGCCATCCACAATTGTATAAAGAAGACCACCCTTGGCCTCATCTCTCTGCCTCCAACGCTGTAACTCCTCATCAGTAGGTTGTCCATCTATGATCCGATCTCGTAGAATCGGCTGCACCGTCAACACTGACAAGCTCGGTGCATGACCACTCGAGTAAAACTCCAAATCAAACCTCTGAATCTCGCTCTGCAGTGTTAACTACACTGTTAAACACGATGCTATTGACGACTTCCAACTCAAAGCATCGGCCACTACATTAGCTTTACCTGGATGGCAGCTAATGTCACAGTCGTAATCCTTCACCAACTCCAACCATCTCCGTTGCCTCATGTTCAAATCCTTCTGAGTGAAGAAGTACTTGAGGCTCTTATGATCAGTGAAAATCTTGCACTTCTCGCCATACAGATAGTGTCTCCAGATTTTCAAAGCGAAGACCACTGCTGCTAACTCCAAGTCATGTGTCGGGTAGTTCTGCTCATGAATCTTCAACTGCCTCGACGCATAAGCAATAACCTTATCACACTGCATAAGTACTGCGCCTAACCTTAGCTTAGACGCGTCGGTGTATACCACTAACTCCTCGTGTGGTACTGTCATCGCTAAAACCGGTGTGGTAGTGAGTGCTTCCTTCAGCTGATCGAAGCTCCTCTGACAGTCTGAACCCCAAATAAACTTCTCATTTTTCTTGGTTAAGGAAGTCAAGGGTACTGCAATAGAGGAAAAACCCTTGATGAACTTCCTATAATATCCTGCCAAACCCAAGAAACTGCGAATCTCCGAAGCATTCCTCGGAATACCCCATTTCTGCATTGCCTCAACTTTCGACTGATCCACTGCAATCCCATCTCTCGAAATAATGTGGCCAAGAAATGCCACTTGCTCAAGCCAAAACTCGCACTTGCTGAACTTGGCATAAAAACGCTGCTCCCTCAAAGTCTGCAACGCTGTCTGTAGATGCTGCCTATGCTCCTCAATGCTCCTAGAGTAGATCAAAATATTATCAATGAAGACTATGATGAACTGATCAAGATACGGCTGAAATACCCGGTTCATGAGATCCATGAAAACCGCTGGAGCATTGGTCAGCCCAAATGGCATTACTAAGAACTCGTAATGCCCATAACGTGTCCGGAAAGCAGTCTTGGACACATCTGCATCCCTAACTCGCAGCTGATGATAACCAGATCGCAGGTCGATCTTGGAGAAAACCGAAGCTCCCTGCAACTGATCAAATAAGTCCTCTATCCTCGGCAGTGGGTACTTATTCTTCACTGTGACCCTGTTGAGCTCTCGATAATCGATGCACAGTCTCATACTGCCATCCTTCTTCTTCACAAATAACATTGAAGCTCCCCATGGAGAAAAGCTAGGACGAACAAAGCCTTTCTCTAATAACTCCTAAATCTGCTCCTTCAACTCTTTCATCTCGGTAGGAGCAAGTCGGTACGTTGCCTTTGAGATAGGCACGGTGTCTGGCACTAGGTCGATACTGAACTCCACATCTCTCACTGGTGAAATTCCTGCAACATCCTCCGGAAAGACGTCCGGAAAATCACGAACCACTTCTATCTCTGATAATGATCTGCTAGATGGTTCTGAGGCCGTGACAATACTTGCTAGAAAACCTCGGCAACCTCATCTCAACAGCTTCCTCGCCTGAATATAAGATATCACCTGAGGAATATCACTGCTCTGAGATGCATGGAAAGTAAACGGGTCACCTTCCGACGGTTTCACTGACACTGTCCTCCGACGAAAATCAATCGAAGCTCCATTGACTGTCAACCAGTCCATACCCAATATCAAATAAAATCCGCTCAACGGCAAAACCACTACATCTGCGCGAATGAAGTGCCCCTGCAGCTCCAACTCCAGCTCTCGGATGACACTAGAGGTAGTAATAATCTGTCCTGACGGCATAGTGACATCATAACCATTGTCGGCAATCTCAGGGGTAATGCCTATCCATCTGATAATATCCAGGGAGATAAACGAATGCGTAGCCCCTAAATCTAGCAATGCAAACGTGGAGTTGCCTCCAACTAGAATTCTTCCTACACGCAGAAGAATCCCAACAATTTCATACCACTGATGAGTCACTAATAACCCTTAATTCTAATCACAAGTAAAACATGCTTCTTATTCTAACATGCAGATAGGTAACCCAAATAACAAATTATTCCACAAAAAAAATCGAAAAAATATTACCCAAAAGAAGAAATCATAAAATTCTAGGGGAAAGATATACCGGTGATCAAGGAGGTATCTGGGTCTGCCTCCTCAGCCTGCATCACGAACACTCTCCCTGTAGTGTTCTTCTTCCTTGGGCAATTGGCCATCTGGTGACCTGGCTCTTTACAATGAAAACAGACGCCTGCTCCTAGAAGACATGGTCCCGGATGCATCTTCTGGCAAGTAGGATTTCCTCCAGTATTAGGGGCCCCACCCCTAGGCTGCTGCCTCTGCTGCTGTGGCTTCTGCTGGTTCGGGCCCTTAGACGGCCCAGTAAACTGCTTCTTCGTAGGAGGCTGCGAAGATGGTCGCTGATACCCAGACTGAAACTGCCTCTTACTCTGCCGCTCCCTCTGGATCTCTCTCCTACCCTCCTCAGAACGCAAGGCTCTACTGACTGCAGCCTCATAAGTAGGGACGTCCGCCATGCGAACGTCATGCTTGATTTCTGCCCTGAGCCCCTCAAAAAACTGTCTCATCTTCTCAGGTGCACTATCAGCAATCAATGGCACCAGGTGACAGCCCCTCTCGAACTGTCGAATGTACTCCACAACGGTCTTGTCCCCCTGTCGGAGACTCATGAACTCTCGGATCATGCGGCTGCGCACGTCCTCAGTGAAATACTTGGAGTAAAACATCCTCCGGAAGTCTGCCCAAAGCATAGTAGTCAGATTCACTCCTCATGATGCACTCTCCCACCATAAGTCTGCATCACCCTTCAGCATGTACACTGTGCACCTTACCTTGTCCGCATCAGTCAACCCCATATAAGCAAAGATGTTTTCCAAAGAACGGATCCACCCCTCAGCAACGAGTGGATCTGTGGCACCTGTGAACTCCTTCGGTCCCTTCTTTTGGAACCTCTCAGCCACGTCCTCATCATAGGAAAGTCTCGGACGCGCCGCCTGCTGCTCCAACAGAGCAGTAATCCCAGTCATCATGTTTGCATTGGCTTGCTCCAATGCTGAAAGAGGGTTCTGCGGTGGTGGGGATCCCTCACGCCTGTTAACTGGTCTCGGAGGCATTCTGCACCACCACATATTTCTTTACGTAAATCGCCATGCATAACTAAGTACTTAAAAAAAAAATTTCTACTAACATAAATACTTAAGTCTTAAACATGCTACTACTAAATCATACTAAAAGCAATTAAAACTTACAGACCGGTAGCGTGGATTTCTGAGCTCGCATAACAGTGATGACCCCACCAAGAACGCGTCTCTGATACCAATTGAAACGACCAAATTTTCTAAAATAACATATGCGGAAATTTTTTTTTTTTTATATCCTAAGTGAAATAAATGTACATACATGCTCATACATATATGCACAACAATAAACAGATTTAAAAATAACTTAAATAAAATGCAACATTTTATACTTAAATACCTGAGTCAAACTTAAATAAAATACTGTCAAAACAATTAACTTAAAAGTTTGCATGCAATAAATTACTTAATAAAAATAGTGTTAAAATTTGCCACTGAAAAGACTTAAAAGAAATAAATAAATAACAGAGTTTAAAATTCTTAAAAATATTCATAATGACTCAAACGACGATTGCGAGGGATCACTTCCTGTCCGCTCATACGTCCTTGCCGCCGGTAGGTACTACATCTTCCTCTACATACTCATCTGCACCATATAAGTGTAGTGAGCCTAGAGGCCCAACATGCTAACATAACAAGGATTAAAAATAATTTAAATCACTAAAGTACTAATACATAACATATACATGAATGAGCATGCTTAAAAATCGTGAATCATAACTTAAAATCTTGCTTAAACTTGATCTTAAATACAATCATATAATACATACATAAAAATTGTTGAGCATAACATTTTTCTAACATCGCATGGTCATATCCATAGTGTAATCTTAAACTTAAATGGTTCGACTGATCAGTCTCTTAAAACCAACGTACGCGGCAGTGACGAATCACCTCTTGCTGGTAGTAAACTACCCTTAAATTGACAGTAAACTGCCCTTAACATGTGGGGACTTGCCCCCTTAAATTGTCACACTACTTCAACTTCCAACATAAAATTATTTTCTTGCTCAACCTTAAACATGAAATCATGCCATAAAATTATTTCATGAATGCATGCACTGAAAAATATGTCCGTAATATATATTTAATTAATTTTTCATAATATAATATACTTATACTTAAAATAGACTTTATGCATAAAATAATTAAATATATATTCCGGACTTATTTAAATTTTTTTTTTCATGGGTTGGTCCAGACTGCTGGTCACTCACTCTAAGCCCATTATACTTAAATTAAAGTCCAATAATCATATCTTAGCCCAAATAACTTAATTAAACTTAACTGGACCTAAATAAAATATTAAGCCCCTTAACTTAATTAAACCCAATAAAATTCTAGACTGGCCCAAAAATCAACTGACTGGCCAAAAAATATTCATGGTCCCCCAAGCCCATAAAAATCATTGGGCTAACTTAAATACATTATTTAAGTCCAAAATAAAATTATTTGGAGGCCCGAATAATTTTCTAACTAATTATTAAAGCCCAAAATACACTTAAACTATTAAATACTTAACAATTAAAATACCCTAGCCCGGCCCATCTAACCGTAACCCGGACCACCTGACCCGACCCACTATGACCTAGACCCAACCCAAACCCCCAGGACCCGACCCAACCCCCACCCATAGCCCAACCCGATCCCCCCCTTTCCCTTTTCCCCTCGGTCGCGAGCATCAGCCCTTCCAGGGCTGCTGCTGCCTTGCTCCAGCCATGGCCGGCCGGAGCGCGGCCGGAGCGCCGCCGGCAGGACCTTCCCAGGGTCCTGCCGGTCCTAACCTGGGCCACGCCACACTGGTCCATGACCATGCATGGACCAGCCGAGCCTTCTTCCATAACCTTAGCCTGTGCGCCCTAGCTGCCTATCCATGGTGTTTCTGATCGGCCAGCCCCTAACCAGCCTATAACTTGGACATGGTTCGATCCTTAGGACCCTAACTCACCTCTGACCCGAGCCCCAAGCCCCTGGACCGAGACATGCTGAAGAAAACGTGAGTCATGGAATGAAAACACTCAAATATGCATCAAACATCAATAAACTAGCATAAATTCGAAATATTCATATGAAATCTGAAAAAAAAAACATCATGTCTGATTAATAGCTTGTATGGTGTTCAAACGAAGGAAAAAGACATGCCTTTATAATTGTTTGAAATAGGTTGATGCGTATAAGGGCTCCGGGACGACGAACTTACCAAAATCCACCAAACTTGAGCTTGATCGGCTATGGGGTTGATGTTTTCTGTCAAAAACGATGATGGAGGCTGATGAAGAAGGGTGGGAGGCGGCTAGGAATGTGTTTGATCGGTATAGGGATTGATTTTAGGTTTAATTTGAGTAGATAATGGTTTAAATAATTAATAATAATCAACATAAAGATAATATACCAACAAAAATTTATTTAAAACTCCTAATAATAATAATAATCTGATACTAAAACTCAAATCCCGAAATATTAAAATAGGTAATTTTTAAATATTAATAAAAATATTTAAAATGACTTATTTTGCCTAAAAATCATCCCTTACATAAATATATAAGTAAATACTAAAATTTTCTTGACAAAATACCTTAAAATATTATTTTAAGGCTCATAAAACTCATAAAATATTTTTTGGCTAAGAATTTTGGTATCTCGTCCGTCCACGGTCCCGTCTACGCGATCAAAACCAATAATTCCTTAAAAATCTAAAAATTCTAAAATAGCGGGTTAAATGCTAAAATAAATTAAATCATGCATATAATTCCCATAATAACACATAAATGTCTTTTAACCCAAATATAAACTTTAAATAATTATTTTCCTTAATTATGCATGCAAATTTATGTATTAAAATTTTCGGGTGTTACAGGCGAGCTTCCAGCTTTCTAGAACTTTATACGGCACACACGCAAGAAAGAGTCTTGCGCGCGCGCGAGTCTTCCGTGCAGTTGGTTCCAAAAAGATCCATTATCCTACAACATTCAACAAGGAGAGTAGAATGCAAGCACATAAAATAAAATACTAACAAAACACACGAAAATAAAATAAATTCATGCGAAATAAATATAAAAATTACACAAAATAATGCATACACAATGCACTCATCAGTGATGTACTATTTTTTAGCAAGAGAAAACTAGTAGACGTTGAGTAGTTGAAATAAGCACAATATAATCATTCAAATTCCTGATAATCTGAGCATTCAAAACCTTCCCCAATTTTTTTTTAAATGAACTTCCATTGGAAAATCTTTATTACAATATCTCGCATGAAGTTATCTGCTCCAAATCGAATCCAGCATCCTGAACTGATGCTACAATTTAATTGAAAAATTTGTAATCGGATCCTTGAGTCTTCGAATACCAAGACCCCCTTCTAGAGCTGGAAAACAAACTTTATCCCATGCTATCCAATGAGTTTTCAATGCACCTGTTTCAAACCTCATAAGAATTTAGCACATAACATTTCAAACCAATGTATCAATGTACCTAGCGGCTGTAAAATGTGGAACATATAGAGTGGTAAAGACAACAGAGCACTCTTAATCATAAGTAACCGGCTCCAAAACGATAAAGTTCTCAAATTCCAGCCCTGTAACATCCTGTTGTCATTGGAAATTATGCTCTGAAAATGTGAACTTTTTCTCGGCCCTAAAAATAAAAAAGCACCCAAATACCAAACTGGAAAAATACCCTCACCAAACCCTGTGATAGAATAAAATTTTCCCCTCGTCGCCATACTGCAAGAAGTCGAAGATATCACAACACTTTTGGCATTACTGATCAGCTGCCCAGAACATTCCTCATAATGATATAAGAATCTTCTCAGGAGTTGAACATTCCTAATCGCACCGTTATAAAAAATCATGATGTCATCACCATAAGTCAGGTGTGAAGTTCCGCGAGAACGACATGTATGGTATTTAATCAGTGGATATCTGTCAAAGAGAATATCTAATCCTCTGGATAAATATTCTGCAGCAATGATAACAAGAGCGGAGATAAAGGATATCCTTGACGGAGAACTCTATATGATCTAATAAAGTCATAAAGTGATCCATTAATGCTGACAAAGAACCAATAGTTAGAAACACACCTCATGCACATATCACAAACATCAATTGAAAAACCGAAAGCACGCAACACATCAACCAAGAAATCCCATTTGACTCTATCATAGGCCTTCTCCATATCCAAATTTAAAATAACATTCACTACAAGAAAAATGCCCATCAACAACACTCAATAGACAACATTTTTATGTCAAAACCGTTGTCTTTCACTTTATAACAACGGTTTTAGTTAAAACCGTTGTGTTTTAGCATTGTCTTAATAAAAAAGACAACATTTTATTTAAAACCGTTGTCATTTTAGGGTATAAGACAATAGTTATTTAAAACTGTTGTCTATGAGCGTTTATTTTGGGCCTACAACAACGGTTTTGGACGAGTGTTGTCTATGATCGTTTTTTTATTGACAAAAGACAACGGTGTTAAAAAAACCGTTGTCTTTGAGCGTTTTTTATTTATTATTTATTTGTTTTTAAAAGATATATGTCATTTTTTTTATTTAAACTAGCGTACAAATTTAAAAACGGGCTTTCACCTCACGCTTTTTCTCAACTCCCACACTTAACTCTCAGACTCTTCAGCCACAACTCTCAACGCTTTAATCGCAGATCTAGGCTTTCACTCTTCAGCAACAACTCCAACCTCTTTTTTCTCCGGTGACTCTTCTCTATCTCTTGCGTGGATTCATCCCGTTTCTGGCCCATGTGCTCCACCGTACGGACAGCACTCCGCCGTGACCAAAAGCCCTAAATCCAAAATTGTAAGTGTTTATGAAGAAGTCACCCCCAAATCGGTTCGTGGGAGTTCAAGGTCGTGAGATTATTGTGAATCTTGATGAATGTAATGACTTTCACATAACCTCTATGTCATTGTGGTTTCCTCGCAGGTTTGAAGAAAAATCCTCTGGACCTAGTAACGCAGCGGGCACTAGGCGTTTGAGGAAGAGAGGAAGAGGATACATATTGAAAACTTGAAGGGGCGGAGACACGCTGAACCCGACCAATCTATTTTCCATAAAATTCTCCCTAAACCTCCGCCTGCTTTCGGTCTTGTTTATTGTTATCAATTTGTGTATAAGGTCGTTTGAATTTTCGAATGGGAATTTGCTTTGGTACTTGGCTTTCGGTCTTATTTTTGTTGTCATTCTTCTTTAAATTTCATGCACAGATTTGAATTGGATGCATTCGAAGTGATTTTTGCTGGAATATATTTTCAAAGTTGTGACTTTATGATGAAATATTTTGAATGCGTCATTAATCTACATTTTGATGCAAGGCCTTTTGTCTTTTGGTTCTGGGTTATTTCATGGGAGTACTCGTTGATTTTTGATATAATTCAGAAGTCTTACTTTGCTGGATTCTTGGTTATATGTTGATCAACTTGGCTTTGGTGTTATCTTCTGTATATATCATCACAAATTTTGCACTAGCTGCTGCAGGATCCGGTATACCTGAAATCAAGGACTTAATGACATGTTGTCTATTGGTGTTTTTGTTGATAGTCTTAGTGTCTGCAAACATTTCATAATTACCAGTCTTATTCATTAGTGCATTATGCATAATTTTCTTTAAAATTTGAGTAAATATAGTATAATTAATGCATTCAAGATATCAGTACAAATGTCTCTGAAATTTGTTTACTTGGTGCTTTCAGGTATGCACCTTTCCTGCAACACAGATTTGGAGGGGCTGCCTCCATGTGATGGGGGGCAGCAAAAAGAACCGACATACACCTTTTGTAGAACATTGAATCATTGGTGTAAATGATGGCAAAGCCTTAGAAGAAGAATGTAGAACTGAAATCCCTATCCCTCGTGGTGGACCTCACATGTGGTTGATGGCCTCGTTGGTCTCAAACCACCCGGAACACAAGTAGATGTGGTATAATGGAGATTCTTTAAGTGATTCTTGATTCTTGGTTTAATTAGGGTATGTTAGTGAACTCTTAATTTACGTGTGGCGTTTAATAGGTTTGTCCTTGCATAAATGGATTATTGACATCTTTAGGTTTATTAATTAATTGAAAAACCTTTACAGGAATTGCTTGGACAAAGGAATCTGATAGTTGCTAAACATTTCCTAAGTACTTTTCTGTAATTGAATCCCATTTTCCTCTTCTTTTTTGTTTTATGTAACTTGCCAGCTAATTGTGTTTCACTTTCCAAATGCAAAATTTTGGAGTATTTTTTTATGACTCATATTGGAATTATTTGTTTATTGTGTCTCTTTTGCTGGAAAATCTATTGAATAAGTGTGTTTTTTGGGATGACATTGATTCTCAGATTCATCTGATACTTGTATTGTCATGGCTGGAAACTGATTATGTTTCTTGTTCAAGATGCAAAAGCATGGGTTTTGTAAGACTTTGATTTCACTACAAGAAAAACTAAAATGTGCGAAATTTACACACACGTATAGAAATAAGCCTTTAATGCTTTAACAACTCCTTTAGGAATTGGAGTTGTGGCCCTTTCAATTTTCCCCCTTTCATCTTTGTTTTCTTATATATGCATGAATACTAATTTACACACACGTATAGATATAATTGATAATGTCGTTGCAGCCGAGTATCAGGGAAAATGTGTGGAAGAAGACCTAAAAAATTGGAGTCGACACGGAGGCTCGACGACGGATTGAGGATAATCTAGTGGAAATCAGGAAGAACAAGCGGGAAGATAATATTCTCAAGATGCAGTGCGAGGTTCTTCCCAATGGAAGTCTCACTCAATCCCCGACGTCAATCGAGAAAAAGGTAACTAGTTTCGCTTCATTTTAGTCACTGTGTTTGTAAATGGTTGTACTTTAGTTATGGATTGATTCGGTGGTTCCCGATATATCTATCTTTGTTTCATTAACCGGCAGGGATAGAGATCGCCGATCGGGTTCCAGAGCATGGTTTCTGATTTTCAGCTGAGCTTGCAAGAAATATATTTTAGTTTATTTTCAAAACAAGAATGAGCGCTGGTCTAAATTTTCATTGTATTGAGTTGGATATGGTTCTTATTGGCTTAAATACGGGGAAAAGGTTGTGAAGCTAGGAGTAAGCCATAGACAGACTTCCTTTGATTTGTGAAGTAAAGTGCCTGTGTTTTATATCTACTGCAAAACTCTTTCGTTATCTTAAATTTTTGTTGTTTATAATGTTTGATTGAATTGTTGGCATTTAATATAGAAATGAGATCCGGTTAATTCCTTAATATATAACCTGAATCTTACATAATGTGAAAGGCTTGTAAATGCATCGGTTCTCATCTTTGCTTTCCCTTTTTGCAGGAGATACTGAGGCTTTATGGGAAATCGAGAGGTGGAGATCAGAATCTATGAAACATGCAGTATTCATATGTTCTAGATCACTTGTTTGAAATTATCTAGGTGATTGGATTGCATTTTAGAATCATACGGATGGGACACATTCATGTATTTATAAAGTATTTTGTTTTTACGTTTAGTTTTTTTTCCCTTTAGCGTGACTCTGTTCTAACCTGATAGTGCTTTTGAAATATTGATATGGATTACGGAATGCATCGGCAATCTACTCATGTTTATATCTTTCACAGGGTTTGCTTCTTAATCATAAACCTGAAAGTGCTGCTGCAATTGCTCAAGAATCAATAAGGTAATTTGATTAAAAACTCAACTTTGAAATGTGAAACTAAAACCTTCATGAATTGAAGCCATATGGCATAAAAACAGAGGGTTGTGTTTACCACATTAGGTGGCTGGGTGTTTAAATTAGATGCTGTTATATCCTTGCTCTTGCTTAATATTTTTTCTTGATTTTCTTCTGTGGGCATGTGGGCGCAGCTGTAAAAATGCATCCAGAATTGTTTCGTGCTGCTATTTTGAAGGTAGGCAAAGCCTTTTTTTTGCTTGGTTATGCAATGGGTGCATACATTCTGGTTAATGTAGGTATTGTTTTAGAAAAAGTAAATTTGATTAGGAAGCAATTTTATGGCTTAAATGACCTATTCTAGTCGGTTTATGCTAGTTTTAGTTGTATGATGATAAACACAATAATGGTAAATCAATGTCGTGTCTGATTATCATTATATATCTTATCTTAACAAATAAGATTATATAAACTCAAATCAGTTTGAGGTTCTTTTCCGCAAGGTTAATTAATGAATTTATTAATTATTTTTTAACTTGTTACATTTTTTTTACTCTTACTTTCAGATCCGTCAAGTCTTTAATGCAATGCAGATGAGTGTGGCCACTTGCAAGCTGAGGTTTGTTTTGGATCTTTATGATGGTTCACAATTTAGAAACATTGGAATTTTTTAATGTCTCTTTGCCAATATAAATATGTGATAATAATGAATGCAAGTCACATTCGTTTGGCTGTATTCTATTTGTGTAGTGTGTTATTTATTTCATTGATTTTGTTGATGAAGTAGGATTAGTTTGAATTTCTTGAGGATGTGATACTCACTGATAAGAGATTAAGTTATTGTTTTTGTTTTCTTCTTAATAATTTACAGTTTGGAGATACAAATTAATGGAAAAGAGATTGTTGCGGCTTTATGAAAGTCTCGAGTCAAGAAAATGTAGTTTTGAAATCAACACTAGCTCGCGATGCAAATATGTGCTGAAGGGAGGATTTCAAGTTTATCAAGATGCATAGATTCTTTTTTCCTAGTGTTCATTGAGTTAAAATTAAATTATTTTTTTATATTTGAAAGATTTATAATACTGAAAGATTGTATATTAAATTTTATTTTTGAATTTTGAGTGATTTATAATATTGAAAATCTGTGTATTAATTTTTTTTTTGTTTTTTTGTTTAGAAAAGACAACGATTTTTCAATGTTGTTGTAGGGGTTTAAAACTGTTGTTGAAGACCCTATTTTTAAAAGTCACGCTCAAAGACAACAATTAAAAACCGTTGCCTTTGAAGGAAAAGACAACGGTTTTACAACGGTTAAAAACCGTTGTCTTTCCTTCAAAGACAACGGTTTTTAACTGTTGTCTTTGAGCGTGACTTTTAACAACAGGGTCTTCAACAACAGTTTTAAACTCCCTACGACAACGGTTTTTAACCGTTGTCTTTAGCCTTTTTTCTTGTAGTATTCCACCTCTAACCTTGTAGTTAATTTTGTTAACCAATTCCTGAGCCAGTAAGATATTTTCAGAAATAATTCTTCTAGCTACAAATCCACTCTATGTAAGTGAGATAACATTGACCAACATCTGCCTCATACGAATAGCCAAGAGCTTAGTGATAATTTTATTTATCACATTAATTACACAGACTAATTGGCCAGAAATATGTCCACTTTTGAGCATTCAGAACCTTGGGAATAAGAATAATTGTTGTAGTTGTGATTGCCCTAGGCAAAGGCGTCCCATGCATGAAATCCCGAATTTCCTCTACCAAATCCAACTTAATAATGTCCCAACAACATTGAAATAACCCCGCTGAGTATCCATCTGGACCAGCCGCACTATCTGCATTCAAAGTTTTAATGCATTCAAAAACCTTACTCTTCGAAATATCTCCCAACAAAACCCCATTGTCCTCTTCCGTAACTAAAGTAGGAATAAAGCTCCAATCCGGCTTGTTAAGGGCCGTGTCCTCTCTAGTGAGGAGTGCTTAGAAATATTTGGCTCCCAACTCTTGAATTTCAAAAGGATTCTCCAAAGCAATCCCATCGTCCCATATGAGGCATATCTTATTACCCGACCTCCTACGATTCACCATATTATGAAAAGCTTAGAATAACGTTCACCCTCAGCCGCCCACTTACAAGATTTTTTTTGTTTCCAAAAAACCTCCTCCATCGATAATCCCAAGTTAAGCTTCGACTTGGCAAAGGAAAGGTCCGATCTATTATTGTTTGAGGGGTCTCTGTCAAACACCTCTTCTGCCTCAGCTGCTAGGTTCTCAAGAGCCCTCACTTTGTCCAACACATTACCAAAGACACCACGATTCCACCATTTCAAATGGAGTTTGAAACGCTTTAGTTTAACTACCATCCGAACCAACCACCTCTCAAAACACGGCAGATTCCAATTCAACCTCATAGTCTGTAAAAAATCTGTATGTAACATCCACATGTTCTGAAATTTGAACGAAGAGACAGGCTTAGGTAAAAAAAAAAAAAGAGCAGAAATCTGTATTGAACAGTGATCTGGGGAGCCCCTATGGAGATGTTAAACCTTGAAAGAGTTGAAAAAATCAGCCCATGTAGACGATATAAGAACACTATCCAAACGCTTCCAGACCCTATTATTAGTCCAAGTGAAACGCGAGCCCACATATCATGCATCAATAAATCCAATAAATTTAGAAAAATCATGCATACCTGTTGGTCTACTAACAGAACCCAAAGAGTGTTTCAATGGATCAACAATAACATTGAAGTCATCTCCGAAAATCCAAGGACAACCCCCATCTGGCTTACAGTTCAAAAGACCCTCCCCTAACGGTAGCCTCTCATTCCTGTCACACTTTGCATACATTATCGACACAAAATAACCACAGGGAATAGCAGGGTCGAGATTTTCAAGTGGAGAAATTGCTCATGATCAAACAATACTTCTGGGACTACTTCACAGTTATAGAAAATCCAAATTTTGTTGTTGGAGTTCGCTATGACATTCGAAAATCCAAATAATCTTGACATCAACGTTAAATCCAAATGTCTCATCGGCTCGAGGAGTGCCATAAACAGGAATTTATGCATTTGTTTAAGAAGCTTGATTCTTCTTTGATGGACTATGTTACCAACCCCTATAATATTCCAAATTAAGCAATTCATGGAGAAATATTTGAAGTAACATCACCTGGATTTTTTGTGTTCCCTCTGGTTTCCATGACTGACACATACTTATTTTTTTTAGGTGGTCTTCCATGGCCGCGTTGGCTAGAGTTGTCCACTCTATGCTGCTGATCTTCACCAAACCCAACGGCTTCTTTGATTTCAATGATTTTCAACACCGAGCTTTCCACTTCAGCTGCCTCTAGTTGATATCACCCTGACCAGCAATATTATCTATCACAAAAATCTCCTCCATTTTCTTCTAGAAATAATGATTCCAAGAGGTGATTGTCCTCAACTGCCGTAGGTTGAACTGGATCCATTACCCGATCCTTATCAACTTCTTGCTCCTCAATGTTATTTTAAACATTTTTTCTTGAATGGATTGGGCGGCAACTCCTCCTCCTACTCAAACCAGAAGTTTCACCATGGATTTCCTCACTGGTCGTAGCAAAGACACTGCTACGTTGCTGGTTTTCTAAGTCCACCCACAAAGGCTTCTAAAGTTTTCGAAGACTATTCCATTCATTTTGAAAGCATACTCCACATCATCAGTCAAAAAATCAACGTATCTCCTCTTCCACTCCTTTCTTCAATCATAATACCCTTTCCTTTACCCACTTTACGGTTACCACTTCCTTCCACTCCAAGGGCTCCTTTGCAGCTGGTTTACCAATGTAGTTCCCCCTTGTTATTTTCCTTTTGTTGTTGACAACATTTTTTAGATCACTTTCAGCAACATCCCGCTTATCTTTTGGGACTGGGCTCGGCGCCCTACCATTAATGTAGCATTCATCAATGTCATGTCCAACATGACAGCAGCCCAGAAAATATTTAGGGACATTCTCATAAAAGACACGTTGTTCAACAATTTTCGAACCCAATCCAATGAAAATCTTCTCATTCAAGGCTTGAGCAGGTCCACCTCCACACATACCCAAGCTACTGTTAATCTTTCCGCTTTTGAAGTGAGCTAATCCATTTTGAGAGGTTTACCGATCAAGTTCGCCACTGAGTAGAGATTATTTTTTGCAAATAACAAGATTGGGAAACCTGACCCATAGTTGCACTATCGAGCTTTCACGTTGTTAATCAAAGGTAGACGAACATTTGAAAACTTGAAGAAGGTTCCCTTGCAAGAACCACTGTCACTTTCCCCAGAACCTAGCAATATCCTCCAATTTGAAATCTATAAACAAGAAACCATGTCTTAGAAATTTTACCATTTACGGACCAAAGAAGCCCACTGTCGCGAATGCTTGAAGCGTACGATCACGAGAGAGCCACCCCCCGGAGAATTTTCCAATATGTGCATGAGGGTGAGCATCTCCCAAAGCTTGAGTTTCCTCCTCCAAAAATAAATCCAAGGAGCGTTCTTATACGATATTCTTTTCTTTAAATCAGTCGGCCATTCTCCTCCCTCCAGAAAACTTTTACGTACGGTTCTTGGAGAAGAAGCCATGAAAGCCGCTGCAAAAGTCTTCCGATCTCTGTCCGGTGGCTCAGGGTCGAACGCCGTTGTGGTGGTCGGCAGATTTCCCAAAACCATAGTTCCGTGCATCCTCGTAAAAATTCTATAGGTATAAAAAACCAGCAGCAGACTCTTTGTGAATGAAAATCAGTAGCAAAACTTTAGTTTGCCAAAGACCGTCAGAAAAATCAGCAGCAAGATCAATTTTAATATCCACTTTGCGCCTAGCTAGGTCAAGAAATGTCTCACATTTAAATTAAATAAAAATATTTCATAGACTAATATCAAAGATGGATCAAATTAAATAATTTAATTAGCAACTGCATTAATAGTGCAAGAACGCATATATATATATCACATCGATCGACCATCCTAGCTCCATTTCCAACTCGTCCATCGACCATCGGAAAGGAATGAAATGAAGTTGAAATATAAGCATATCATACTCATATATATATATATATATATATATAAAAGGAGTGTTTGCAATCACTAAAAAAAGTGATTGTTATATTTTGGCTTAAAAAATCACTTTTGCGTGTTTTTTAAACCCAAATTATGTGTTAGCTTATGCTTAACTTAATTGAAATCCAAAAGCTAATCATATGGTGATTATGATTCTCCAAAAGTGATTTTAATGAAAAGGTCAATGTTAAAATCACTTTATTCACTTATTTATCAAATTTTGGAAATATTGAATGAAAAAGGGTTGTTTTGGAGTCTGAAAAAAATGCTTGGGCATAAAAATTGTGCGCTCGAGAACGCAGAATTGGCCGCTCGAGCCCTGCTACTTGTTTATAGAATCAAGGCACAGCACAGGTGCGCTCGAGCACACGATTTCTCCGCTCGAGTGCGTTCCTGGCCCAAATGAAGAGGCCAGGCAGAAACGCTGCGCGCTCGAGCGCACATTTCTGGAGTCGAGCGCGCCGTCTGACTCTTCCAAATAGGTTGTGACTTTAGGGCCTTTTTTTGCTTTGGATTGCGTCTTTCTACAAAAGGACATGTTCCTTGGACCCAAATTGGTGGTTGTATATATATATATATATACACAATCCTCTGTCTGATAAAAATATACGTAAGAGATATATTCTCAGATTTTTAAACACATTTTGTATACATTTTTTGTTTCTTATTCTTTCTACAAAAGAGAGTTCATAAGCATTCTTGGTTAGGAAACTAGTGATTTACAGTTTTGTAATCAAAAGTAGAAGTTGTTGTATCTTAGGAAAAGATTGCCAAACACCGTAAGCACCAAGAACAAGGAAAAATCTTCTTAAGGAAATCGTGTTCAACACGAACCTCAACTATTGAATTGATTCTTGTTTTCTTATGTCATATTCAAGTTTTTCCAATACACTTACCTACAAGTTTCAGAAGATTTCTGAAGAAACTTGAAGATGGCATCATCATCAACAACGACGAACCCTTCTGCGACACATGGAGAAAAACCAGAAAATTTTGGTGGCACAGATTACAAGCGATGGCAAAAGAAGATGCTACTCTATCTCACAACTTTGAGTTTGGCAAGGTTCCTTAAGGAAGATCCTCCAAGAATTTTTGAATACGAGGTAGATCCTCGTAGAAGAGAAGCATTTGATTCATGGAACCATAGTGACTTCCTTTGCAAAAACTACATACTTAATGGACTTGAAAATTCATTGCACAATGTGTATTGTCAAGTTAAAACCGCAAAGGAACTTTGGGAGATGCTTGAAAATAAATACAAATCTGAGGACTATGGTCTTAAAAATTTCATCGTAGTACGTTTTCTGGATTTCAATATGGTAGATTCCAAATCCATAGTGAGTCAAGTGCAGGAAATGAAAGTACTACTGCATAAAATTCATTCGGAGGGGATGAGTCTAAGTGATTCCTTCCAAGTTGTTGCGCTAATTGAGAAACTACCTCTGTTGTGGAAGGACTTCAAAAACTATCTGAAGCAAAAGAGAAAGGAGATGGGGATGGAGGATAATATTGTGAGATTAAGGATAGAAGAAGACAATCGAAACACCGAGAAAAGCATCAACAAGTTAGCAGAAAAGGTGAATATTGTGGAGTCAAGCAATAATAGGGAAAAGAAGAGGAAGTTCATGGCCGGGAAAGAAAAATATCAATCAATCCAAAAGAAGAAGTTTCAAGAAAGTTGTTAAAATTTTGGAAAACCAAATCATAAAGCAAAAGATTGCAAACTTCCAAAGAAAAGAAAACTACAAGCCAATGTGGCTCAAGAAATGTCAGTACCATTTCATATATCGTATTTGGATTTAACCGCAATTGTGTTTGAAACGAATATGGTGGACAACCCCAATGAGTGGTGGGTTGATACGGGTGCTACCCGCCACATATGCTCCGATAAGGAGATGTTTTCCACATACACTCCAACTTCTGGGAGAAAATTGTTTATGGGAAACTCTACCACATCGGTCATTGTGGGGGTTGGAAAAGTCATCTTGAAGATGACGTCTGGAATGGAGGTGACTCTCGCTGAAGTTCTACACGTTCTTGAAATAAGGAAGAACCTGGTATCGGGGTCAGCACTTGTAAAACATGAGTTTAGGCTGGTATTTGAGTCAAATAAGTTGTTACTGACCAAGAATGATCATTTTGTTGGGAAGGGGTATCTCGATGAGAGCCTCTTCAAGTTGAATGTAATTGTGATTCACCACAACTTTGATGGCAATAAAGATAAAGATTTTATTTATTTGCTTGAGTGTTCTGATTTATGGCATATTCGTTTAGGACACGTAAATTTTAATACTCTGCGTCGTTTAATGAATTTGGAATTATTGTCAAAGTAAAAAATTGATCCAACGCATTTAGGTACTGTTATGTATATCTTTTGAGAGGTAAAGAAAAAACACTTGATGAGTTCAAAACTTACAGAACCGAAGTTGAAAATCAACTTGGTAAGCAAATAAAAAGTATTCACAGTGACAGAGGATGAGAATATGGAGCTCCATTTGATGAGTATTGTTCATCCTCGGGTATTATACATCAAACTACTGCTCCATATTCGCCTCAATCTAATGGGATTGCCGAAAAAAATCAAACTCTGAAAGAAATGATGAACGCCATATTGATAAGTTCGGGCTTACCCCAAAACTTGTGGGGGGAAGCAATATTTTCGGCTAATCACATACTGAACAAGATTTTTCACAAGAAAAATGACAAAACGCCATATGAATTATGTAAATGTCACAAACATTCCTAAAAGTACCTAAAAGTATAGGGGTATTTGGCCAAGGTTGAAATACCAAAGCCAAAGCAAGTAAGAATAGGACCAAAGACGGTCGACTACATATTCATTGGATATGAACATAATAGTAGTGCATATAGATTTATAGTGAACGAATCTGAAATTTCTGGAATGACTAACGGGATGACTATTGAGTCCAGAAATTCAGTGTTTTTTGAAAGCATATTTCCCAGCAAAAAGAGGAAACATGAAACGGATATTCAAATAACAAAAGAAATGCCAAATGATTCTTCTCAAAGAGATGAACCGAATACTTATAGAGGTATAATTAAATTGGCAAGTAAAAGCATTTCTCAAGAAGAATTTCCTAGTCAAGTGACAGACGATTTTGAAAAGAATGATCCTAGTTCTAGTAAAAGAACTAGAGAAATGGTGGATGAATGTTCTGTACATAAGGATGAACCTCAATGAATTATAAGAGCTAGAACCGTTAAGTCTTTTGGTCCAGATTTTCTTAATTACATGCTAGAAAATGAATCAAAGACTTTACAAGATGCGTTGTCTCGCCTGAAGCTCCATATTGGAAATAAGCCATCAATAATGAAATGGAGTCCATTCTTCATAATCACACTTGAGATTTGGTGGATCTTCCATGAGGAACCAAGATGTTGGGATGTAAATGCGTCCTAGAAATAAAGTATAAAGTCGATGGAACAGTCGAAAAATACAAGGCTAGATTGGTGTCTAAAGGATACAGACAAAAATAAGTCATTGATTTTTTCGATACCTATTCACCAGTCTCAAGAATAACCTCCATATGTGTACTCATGGCAATCGCATCATTGCATAATCCTGAGATACACCAGATGAATTTCAAGACCGCATTCTTGAATGGTGAGTTGGAAGAAGAGATCTACATGGATCAACTCGAATGTTTTGTTATTCGGGGTCAAGAAAATAAGGTGTGTCGACTCGTTAAATCCTTATATGGGCTGAAGCAAGCGCCTAAACAATGACATCAATTATTTGACACCACTATGCTGTCAAATGGATTTAAAATATACGAGTATGAAAAATGTATCTGCATTAAAATCACAAGAGACTCTTATGTCATAGTATATCTTTATGTTGATGACATTCTTATAATGGGGAATAATCACGATATGATAAAAGCAACAAAGAAAATGTTAACGAAACATTTTTATATGAAGGATTTGGGCATTGCCAATGTAATACTAGGGATTAAAATCTCTAGGACTTCTGAGGCGATAGTCCTATCTCAGTCTCATTATGTTGAAACTGTCTTGAAAAATTTTAATGCTTATGATTGTTCCCATGTAAAGATGCCTCTAGATATGAGCGTCCACTTGAGTAAAAATCATGGGGCACCAGTTTCTCAGTTGGAATACTCCAGAATTATTGGAAGCCTTATGTACATCACAAAATGTACATTGGGTAGATATCGCGTGTGCGGTAAATAAACTGAGCCGATTTACCAGTAACCCAAATGATGTTCATTGAAAAGCTTTGACAAGGGTGCTTAGATATCTAAGACACTTTGGAGTATGGATTGCATTACACAAGATATCCTACGGTGCTGGAGGGATACATCGATGCAAATTGGATTTCTAACACCAAAGACTCTAAATCCACCAGTGGCTATGACTTTAGCATTGGTACACATTGTATCATTATTTCTGAGATATATGAAATCATATTCTCTCCATACATTTCTACATGGAATTTTATCAATATTAATTAATTAATACTAATTTTCGGATTCGAAATGAATCATGATCAATGCCAACAAATTTCCCTGGTCAAGTCCCTCAGACAAATATGCATATTTATTTCTTCCATTATATTATATATTTAAAATTTCGTGAATCAAATCAAAATAAACTACGTACGTACGCAGAGAGGTCGGTTTTCGGTATACCGTATCAAAAATATCGGTATGAAAAAAATTTATATCGATATCGAAATTATGAAATTTTGGTATAGAAAAAATCCATATTAATATTGTATAGATACCGAAAAATATTCGATATACCAAAAAAATGTATATATATCGAAACAATTTCGGTACGGTATCCCAAAAAGTTGATATTTTGGTTCGGTATCCCAGCCCTCGATACGCTCGAAAATTCGATATTAATCTTACGCCTAAGCAAAGGACTAGAATACTTTACTCTCAACATTTTGGCTTTTAAACTAAAAATTAATTATATAAACTTTACCCAAAATATTGAATCCATTGGGTTATTTCATATTTGAAAATAAAAATCAGGAACCATTTTAATGTGTTTCGATGAATATTCCGAACTCAATAATTAATATAGTTAATCTTTCATTACTTTGCTTCAATTATGTTTATTAATATGGTTCATTTGGATTTTTGTTTTGGATCAAGGTACAATAAATCCATGATCCAATAAATCCAAATCCAATATAGTACTATTTTACAGGATCGATTCGATTCCTATTTTCCCACAGGGATTCAAAAATAAATATGTATACAATATATATGTATATATTTATATTACAAACACACAACCTCTAGCCCAAATTAATATATATTTGTTTATAACTAGTATTTTACGTACGTAGTAATTGTAAAGTCTGCATTAGAAATATATGTGAAATGCATGAACTTCATATATTATTATCAAATCTCCAAATTAATAAAATGTCTGATTTATAATACGGATGCAAATGATTCCTCGGCTCCTCCTGATTGGGGCTTCATTGCAAGTATCACATCCAGCTCCTTCATTCCCAGCTTCTCCGGAGTATCCTCTCTTCGGATATGGCCACCATCTTCTAATAGGAAAACGAAAGTGTCGTAATCCACGGCTTGATATTCACAATAGGAATTCATAAGCTTCTTCAGCGGTGTGGTTCTCTTGATCCTTAATAACACCTCGTTGCCATCCTGGTCTTGCACTTTGAGAGTTATATTCCCGCCGCCACTCGATGACATTGTTCCTCGCTAAATCAACTCCAAGCACGTTATATTAATATTCCTATTTCTTGAATGAACTTCAATATAATAAGAACTAATATTCATCAGAAATACACGTTGGGACGTGCTTGTATACCTTTTTTTTTTTTTTGGAATATTGTCAAAATGGTCCTGTAAGTTTGCTCATATTGTGTTTTGGTTCTGTAAGTATTTAATTTTGGATTTTGGTCCTATAAGTTAAGTTATAATTGGTTTTTAGTCCTTTTTTCATAGAATGCTGACGTGACAGCTAAAAATGTTTAAGTGACATTGAAAAATGATGATGTGTCTGTAGTGACATCAAAAATTAAATGTTATGTTTTCAAAACCGGACTGTAACGACCGGTTCGACCAGGAACCGATCACTGATTTGATCCGAAATGCTTCCAAAACCGTTTTAATAGTTGAACTGGCAGAACTGATTAAGAACCGAAAAATTGGTTTTTCTATTTTTTTTAAAAAAAAATTACTTTTTTATTTTAAAACCTTAATTTAATATTTTATTATATATATACATGATTATTTGAAATTTTTTTCTTCGTTAAAATATTATTTATTAATATTAGAGTTTATAATTTTTTTGAATATATTTATATAATTATTTAATTTTCAAACTATGATAAATATATATTTTTTCTATTTATATACATTTTTTAAGTTTTTATAATTTAAAATATATTATTAATTATATTATATTATATAAACGATTTTCCAATCCGACCGTCCTGTTAAAAAAATTCAACCAGTTTGATCGTTTTTTAAGTTAGATCGGTTTGATCATTGGTCCGGTTATAAAAATATTGCTTAAATGAAAAAGAACTAAAAACCAAAATAGAACTAAACTTACAGGACCAAAACACAAAATTGAATACTTACAGGACCAAATCACAAAAGAATCAAACTTATAGGACTATTTTGGCTATTATCCCTATTTTTTTTTAACGAAATTAAAAAAATTAAATGGGAAAATTTTAAATAAAAATGCAAAATTACATTTCTGTCTATAAAATTCCACCAAAGAATTTAACTTAAAGAACCATAAAAAGAGTGTTAAATTAATTTATTGTAAATTTGACATTGCGACGACGGAAAATAACATTAAATGGTCTCAAGTGTAATAATATAGTATTAATATTATCATGATCTTTTTAATTATACCACTATTAAAAATTAGACATCATTATTAATATTATCTCATAATATATTATTTTATATATCAAAGTGCATCAACATCTTGAGGTGGAGTGGAATTTTGGTCCCTAGTTGCCTAGTTAGTAGACATATGAATATTAATACACAACCAAATATTCTATTTGTGGTAATTCTTGGACCATCGCAAAAATTTCCAACGGTTTTAAGGTGTACACGTGATCGAAATATTCTAATATTATTTCGACAACCGCCAAATTATTGTTCGTCAAATTTGTTCGTAGAACATTCTTGTAAATCGAGTCAAAGATCCAACAACCGTGTGCTTTATTTTTCGCTAAAAATATACACATACAATTTATTGTTTTTGGACAGTTGATTCTATCAGTGGTAGCAGAACAATCAGACGCTCGATCTCTCCGGTAAATTAATTTGCGTTGTTCGTTCCTTATTTTGATTGCTGATTACAATTTGTCAGATTGTGATTGTGTAGTGATTAATTAATCCACAAGATTAAAAGTAATCCGAAAGAGTGCAACAAATAAAAATATGAGTTGACTAGTCAACTATCGAAGAGTGCAACCCGATTGTTTGGGCTAAGAATTTACCCCAAATGGGCTACCGTAAACTTTGAATAATCATGGGCCAAACTCAAACTTTTTATGATATAATTTTGTTTTAATGTGGATCAAATTATTTAAATGGGACCTAACGTAAAGATAGCCTATTTTTCTTTGTGATACAGATTCAATATTACACATGCAATAATTTCAGGGAGCATGTGCAAAAAATTATATTTTTGTAGAAGTGATTAAATTTTTATATTATAAGAAAGTTAAGAAAATATGAAAAGTTGATAATGTTTGAAAACAAATGTAAAAATCTAAAAATCAAAGTTGGGTAGTGTTGGATAAATAAGTAATTTTAACATTGATCTTTTTATTAGAATCACTTTAGGAGAATCATAATATTCATCATATGAAATATTTTTGGATTTCAATTAAGTTAAGCATAAGCTAACACATAATCTGGATTCAGAAACACACAAAAATGATTTTTTTTAAGTCTAAATCTAACAATCACTTTTTTTAGTGATTGAAAACACTTTCTTAGTCAAATAAAAAATATTATTATAACTTAAGATGTTTGAATAATTTTTCCGATTACGTATTCCATATATGATTATATTTCTCAATTAAATATTTTTTGAGAAAGAAGGCTTAGAAATAATTAATGGGCCATTATGTTTAGGGCAATTTGCTAAAAAATCCCCAAATGCAAACATGTTTTGCTTTGGGGTCCCTAGTCATAAAATGTGGTACAAAACAATATAAGATGTGGTACAAAACCATACAAGATGTGGTATAAATTAATAAAAATTGTGGTACAAAAAAGTGGCTAGGGAGTGCAGAGCAAAACATGTTTGCATTGGGGATTTTTGAGCAATTTGCACTTATGTTTATTCGATATGCAATATTTGAATTTGTTATCACTTATATCATAAATTTATTTATGTATCATAGACCTATTTTATTTCAAGATTGATAATTTTTATTAGGATTTTTACTTCGGAGGGAGATGATTACTAGCTACCAATTGAAGCGAAATTTTCGATCATAATGAATTAAATAAAATAATGAATATACTTGAATCTGAAATAAAATTTTATCTTTTATGGACAAGTACTTCGTAAAGTTTTTGTGCAGTAATGGATATCTCAATATCTTTCGTTGACTTTCATGTTAAAGAAAAACTAAATGGCCAGAATTATGTTATGTGGCATTGGAAAATGCATTATTTGCTCCACAAAAGAAAAACTCTAGACCATCTCACCAAATGTATGTCTAAGCCAGTTGACCCATGAAATGGACCAACAACCTAGTACCTTCATGATGTGGAAGAGTACGAATAATGGCTGGATCGAGACACAAGCGTGCGTTTTACGATGTTAAGCTACATGCAAGACAACCTGATCAGAGAGATTGAGAAATATCCCACGACTAAGGAGTTATGGGAGGCATTGAAGGTCAAGTACGGTACAACATCTACTACAAGATTGAGGGATTTGACTATCAAGTTCAATCAATATGTACTTGACCCAAAGCACTCGATGTACCAACATCTAGATGCGATGAAGGATATGATTCGAGAACTTCAGAATGACATATGTGTACTCGCAAATGAACAGCAAGTTTTGGCCGTCCATAAGTCGCTACCTGAGCAGACTTGGGGGCATGTAAAACTCGTTCTAACGGACAAAGAGCAAATTCAAACTTTTGATAGCATCACTAGTCACTTGAGTCTAGAGGCTGATCGTCGAGAAGTTGAACATCAAGCTATTGCCCTTGTCGCACATTCTAGCCAAAATAGGCCCCAAAAAGGAAAATAGTGGGCCAAGCAAAAGAGTGCTATACAAACCATGGCAAAGGCCAAAACTTGGGTCCAAAAGGTGATAATATTAAAAAGTGTCGCCGAGGTAAAAGTGGAAGAAAGAAAGACGTAAGCAAAGAAAGATGAAACAACTGCAAGGGATTGGGCCCTTTGCTTGTGACTGTACTGAGCCGACAAAATTTAAATCTTCAAATAACTAATTTGTTTTCTCGCATGTAATGATCGCTAATTCTCTCCATGGATGGATTGTAGATATGGGAGCAACAAAACATGTAACAAGAGATAGAGAAGGGTTTATAGCTTATCATCGAGTACCAGCATGCTGCCACTACATTGCTATGGGAAATGGCGCACGAAAGGAGGTTCTTGGTGTTGGTACATATCAACTCAAGCTTAGAATCGGGTGTGAGCTACTCATTAGTGATGTGCAATATGCACCTAGTATTCGATGTAATCTAGTTTCAATTAATGTACTATTAGGGTTGGTTTTTCATGAGAAAAAATATTTTGTCTATTTTATTTGGTTTAGACCTTTATGGAATTGGTTTTTTGAATAATGGATTTTTTATTTTAGAATTATCCAGTGATTGTGTTTCTTATATATCTTCTACTGTTGATTTAGTTTCTGAATATATTAAATGACATGCTAGACTAGGACACATAACACAAGCAAGGATGACAAGATTAGCTAGAAAAGTCCTTTTAGGAAATCTCGCTAAAGTCAATCTTCCGATGTGTGAATCATTTCTGGCAGGAAAATCCTGCAGAAAGCCTTTTGGAAAGGCTGTGAGGGCTACTCATCCTCTTGAGTTAGTCCACAAAAACATTTGCGGACCAATGAATGTAAGGGAACGACATTGTGCATTCTGATTTCTCACATTTATTGATGATTATTCACTCTATGGATCAGTATATCTCCTATTTCACCGGTCGTAAAAGCTTGAATTCTTCAAGCGATTTTTGGCGGAGGTTGAGAACCAAAAGGAGAGAAAACTCAAAATTTTACGTACTGATAGAGGGCGAGAATACTTGTTTGACCAGTTCAGACAACTATGTGAGGAAAGAAGAATAATAGGAAAATTAAAGACTCCATGTACGCTGCAAAAAACGGATTTGTAGAGCTGGGGGAAAGTATAGTTTCTCAAATGCAGTCTGAAACTCTGCCCAAGTAGATGCTCCTCTAGCTGCTATAAACGGTGTGGAAGTAGATCTCCACCACTTTATGGCATTACCCTCCAGAAGAAAACCCAATGTCTCCATCTTCTGTTCCTCGGTGCACTGGAACTCTCTGAAACAATTTTCCATGCGTTCTAACCAATCTTCAGCAACTCCTGGTGCCTCACCTCCTACCAATGGCTTAGGACTCATCTGTAGGAAACGGTGCATACAAAATCTCCTCCGCTCCTCGCGGTGGCTGTGACGGTCACGTCTACGATCGTCATGATAGCCCCAACGACCTCCACCTCCACTGGCGTGGCTCTCATCGTAGTATTCCATCTGTCAAATATTAACAATAAAGTTTTAATCCGTTTTAATAGTTCCCAGTTGCAATGCGCTCTGATACCAATAAATGTAGCGACCCTACCCGGATCCACTACCTAATCAGAGTAATTAGCGCATGCAGTAATTAATTAAAGCGTAAAGAGCGAATAATTTAAAATACAACAAATCCAATCGGAAGAATGCAACCGACGACAGTAAAAAAATGTATAATACTTTTATACAACCATATTGAATTTCTAGGGCATCAGAGATCCCTAACAACTATCTCCACTCGGCACCAACCTCAGTTCTACTGTGAAAAACCGCCGGGTCCGTCCAGTCTTAAACCTGCCCCGCCACAAGGTATCCCAAGAACACCAAACATGGGGGCGTGAACGACTACGCTCAAAACGAAAGTAATGATATATAAACAAATATGTGCATGCAAATGATTTTAAAATCCTGGTTAAAACAGTTTGCTCAGGGCGCCATAGAATATACAATACCTTTCCAGAGAGCGACTACGTGGGGGTACTCGTATATTCACCCTATCAACTATAATGTCTACTCCGCCGTCGCGATCGCTCCTAGTGATAGCAAAACCAGGGGCTGAGCCTTCCCAAACCTGACCCAAATCCAAAACAGGATCAAGTCTCATATGAAAGCTGTCAATGTCTGACTCGAGTCCATAATGAGATACGAGCTCCCAATGGAAACTGTCACGACTCACCTCTCACAAGATGCAGTATAAAATCATGCATGTGCTAAAGCAGTAAGACATGGAATACAAAGCACATGTAAATTCAACATATAAGCATATATATTATGTCGGCTATCTCGACTTACGTACCTCTAACACTGCAGGCCAAATCCTAGCACACCGGTCTAGATCCCACGCCTACAAGTCCACACTACTGCGTCTACAATGAAAATACCCATGCATAACTAATTAAGCTCTAAAATACTTAACTAAGATATTCCATACTCCTAAATATTTTTAAGAAACCAAAGCTATACCTGCGTTCGTCAAAAACCCATTGATGGCGTCTGCCTCAAAACTTAGGCACAGCTTCGCTACGACACTGGGATCGCTATGCTACTTTTGGATTTCCAATATGACGCCTAGAATTCCCTATATCTGACAAGGAAGGGCTAAGAACGAGAGAGAGAAGAGAGGAATGAGAGAATTGAAATGAGCCTAGGACGCTCTATTTATAAGCGGAGAACAGAACGTCTGATCTCAGATCGGAAC
Source organism: Henckelia pumila (assembly GCF_033568475.1). Lineage (NCBI taxonomy): Eukaryota > Viridiplantae > Streptophyta > Magnoliopsida > Lamiales > Gesneriaceae > Henckelia > Henckelia pumila. Next base: position 167,206,895 of record NC_133121.1, on the reverse strand, counting down.
ATCCGATCACAAACGGAGCTTCCGATAACCATCGGAGCGTCCTATGTCCCATATAGTTCTTAAGCAATGATGTCACCTTGCTGACCTTACGTCCGTCCGGCCCAGACCCATTTTCTTAATTGTTTCATTTAATTGTGATTAAACCCCTTAATCATCGTATTTTGGGTACGGGTCACTACACAACACGTTCTATCCTTATATAACAACATGAAACTGCATGCATGCACACATCATATAAAATATCATGAATATATTTATACATGCATGATCTTAAAAACATTACATAATGCTGCATCTTAAACATCATCATCATCATATCTCATCATAAACATTATCATCAAATACATAATCATATCTTGAGCTTGGTTATTATACATAATATCATACGGTATGTCATAAACTGAAACTTCATATAGGTTGTATCAATGTCGTGTGACTGTGACATATTCAATTGATCAATCTAAAAATCAATGTACGTGGCGGTGGGGTCTCCACCTCTTATGCCACTTCACCAGGGCTTGCCCCGGATCCATAGGTGCATAAACATAATCATATGGAAAGGCAATCAGGCCCCAGTATAGCGACTCACAGTCCCGTAAGCATATGGAAAGGGCTCCGGGCCTAGACATCTCATTCCCAATCCCGTAATTGTAACACACTCACTTCAACTTGCTTAAAAAACTTATTTTTATTAACATGCCCTTAAATTTCTCATTAAAATTCTTAAATGATGCATGAACTTAAAAATTCTTCATAATTTTTTTATTTCATAAAAATTTGCCTGTAAATATATATTTAATTTATTTTCATAAAAAAACATACTTATATATAATAAAAATACATGCATGAATTAAACATATATTTATGGAAAATTTATTTTTTAGGACTTGTTCGGGCTGGTGGCCACTTATCTTAAACCCATAAATTTCTAGACTGAACCATTAATATCTTAGCCCATCTTAATAGCCCAATATCTACTTAGTCTGGCCCAATAACTTAAAATTTTCCCATTAAATTACTCAATACCCTTAAGAACTTAATCTAACTCATTTAACTTAAACTAGCCCATTAGCTTCTAGTACGTCCCATTAATCACCTAGCCCAACATGACTTGATCCAATAATTTTCATGGACCACTAGCCCCATGAAAACTAATGGACTCACTTAAATTATTAATTAAGCCTAAGTTATCAAATTTAACTAGCCCAATTAATTAATTAGCCAAACCAATCCCATAATTTTTTAACTTAAACTCTTAATTAAATAAATTAAAATACCCAAGCCCGAACTAACATAACCCGTACCTGGACCCACCTAACTTGACCCACTTAATTTCTGTCCCAACTCTAGCAGTCTGCGCGTGTGGCACTACTGGACAGCAGTCCACTTCTAGCTTGGTTCCAGCCCATCCCAAGACCTAACCACCATCAAGATATGATCCTAGGGACCCTAGCTCGAACCCCTATCCCTTGGTCAGCCCCTCGGACAGTCTCTATATTGGCAGCCATGAAGAAAAACGTGATTCATGCACAAAAACGTGAACCATTCATAAAACTTTGATGAATCTCATGCAAACTGAAAACACATGCTATAATCAGATCATTCATCTTAAAAACAGTGTAATATGATCTAAATATATGATGAGCAAGAATAGATTCGAGATGTGTCTTTGCATTATATACGCTCGAATTTACGTTACCGTCGCATAGATCGTCATGCGGGACGAATCTTCAAGTTTTTCTCAAACTTCATGTGAAAGTGTGTGTGAGTGTTTGTATGGAGTCTGCTGATTAGTGTTGGAGGCGGCTGATGATGGCGTGAAAGTGATGAATTTGTATGATAAATGGGCTAGGCTTTAATAAATAAATAAACCAAGTTTAAACATTTTAAGCCCACTAATTTATCAGATTAAAACTTTAAAATTTTCGTAATAAATATTTATGGGCTTTTAAAATCATCTTAAAAGCACTTAAAATGACTTATTTTAGTGAAAAATGGATTTATATATATATATATATATATATATATATATATATATTTAAACTATTATTTTCTAAAAATAAAATCTTAAAATAATTATTTATGGCTCTTGAATAAACCTTAGTCAAAGTTTTATATGAAATCTCCATCTCGTTCGACCACGATCCCGTCTACGCGATCAAAATAACATTTCTTCAAAAATTCATAACTTTCAAGATAATGAGTTAAATGACATAATTAACATGCATACTCGTCACATAATTCACATACTAACACATAAAATCATTTAATCCCTTTTTAACTTTTTTTAAATCATGAAATTCCCTAATTATGCTTGCGGGTTTTCGTAAACAAATTTCCGGGCGTTACAAACAAAGTTGACCAAATTGGGTATTACCCCATAATTTTTATAGGATAATGTTATGTATACATAGAGTCTTACATAGAGGGTTACACGTCCTATTAAATTAGGAAAGTATTCTTTTAAAAAAAATTCAACCTACAATTCTTTGTTTTGCTCAAAAAAAATTTTCACTAAAATATTTTTTTATTTATTTTAATACTTACTTATAGAATTAATTTTACCAAGTTCAACAAAAGTAATTATTTTATAAAATTTTAAAACATAATTATGAAAATATATATAATTTTTTACTGAGTTCAACAAAATAATAATTGTTTATTTTTTTTATAGTAAATATATTTTAAAATTTTTAAAATTAAAATTTCAAATTTAAATCATATATAAACGAGATTTTATTATTATTTATTTAAATTAAAATATATTTATTATTATTATGTGTAATAAAAATCAAATTAATCATGTAGGTTTAGGTTGATCGGTTAGTCGAGTTTGGGTCGGTCACTATTGATTTATTCGGGTTTGGTTTGAGAAATTTTTAAAAGTTTTTGTACTTATTTATAGAATTAAGAAATATATTAATATATTTTTATATATTTTAGGTTTGAAAAAAAAATTTTATTTGTATATATTGTATCATAGATTTTCAACATATAATAATTATTTTGTAAATTATTGATTTTTAAAAATAATTTTTATTTTGTGTAGTAAATATATTTTAAATTTCGTACAATTAAACTTTAAAATTTAAATTATATAGAACTATATAAGTTAGATTTTGTTATTATGTATTTAAATCAAAGTATATTGATTATTATTTGTATTTAATTATTTTTTAAAAAAAAAATTCAAATATTTCGGGTCCAACCTAAACCCCAAAACCTCGACCTTAATCCGATAATTTTATGATCAACTCGGGTCGGGTTCAATTTTGACACATCTAAAACTGCACAATAAATAATTAAAAAAAATTTCGTTAAGAATTTTTTTTAACAAGACAAACAATTGAAAATAAAAGATATTTTAAAATAATTATGATATACTTACATATGTACATATAGAGTTATCCATTTTTATATTTGGTGTCTGTTCAAAAGGAAATAAAGATACGGTTGGCTTTTGAAGTTCTTGGAATGGAAATACGTACATACATTAATCTTGAGTATTACCTCATAATTTTGATATTTAAGTTTCTATTCAAAAGGAAATAAAGATAAGGTTGGCCTTTCAAGTTCTTGGAATGGAAATACGTACATTAATCTCGAGTATTATGCATTACGATTTTAAACCATATAAAAAAAAAAAAAAAAAGCAAAGCAAATGGGAAGGTTGACCAAAAATGGGTCGTTAAATTAGCAACCCATCTGGTTCAGTATTGCCTCTATCTCATCACCTTCTTCCATTTGCAGATAGTCAGGAGTTTCCCCTCCTCTTAGACGGCGACCATCAAACATGAAATAAATGTCGCCAGACTCCATACATTGGCGCACGCAATAGCCATTCATGAGCATTATCAGTTGCGTGCTTCTCTTCATCCTGAAAAACACCACTTCGTCGTCAGAAGAAAATAATTCTCTCACTTTGAGAGTGACGTACCCACCGCGGGTAGTCGAAGGTTTTGCCCCTTGATCACTGAGTTGCTGCATTGCGTATGCATGTATCTCATCACCCTCCTCCAGGCCCTGCTCGTCTGGAGTTCCCTCTCCTCGGAGACGGATACCATCAAACACGAACTCAATGGCGCCAAACTCGATACATTGGCGCACGCAATAGCCATTCATGAGCGTTTTCAGTTGCGAGTTTCTCTTGATCCTGAACACCACCTGCTTTCCATCCTTGTTTTTCACTTTGAGAGTCATGTGCCCCCCACCAACCATTGTTTGCGATCTTATCTGCATGCTTAGCTCAAAAACAAATTAAAGTTCAAGGGGAACGAATACAATTAATTAAAACTACCTAGAACATCTATATCTATATATATAATGTATTGAAATTTGGGGTATTCAACCGTAATTTCTTGATTATAAATTCAGATTTTAACCCGCAATTAATTAATACACCAGAAGATTGACGGTCACCATTTCAAAACTCAGCTGGAGCCTATGTCTCGTACCAATTAATACATGGTAATGTGGTATTCATTAAATACATCGATCTTGCAACCTTCATGTACATACATATATATGAAAATAGTTTGTGGGAGTTTATTTACACTTCATTTTTACACTCCACTAATTAATAAATTGGACACATATTTTACACATGAAGTGGAGTGTAGATAACACAAAATGAAGTGTAAATATCAACTCCCATAGTTTTTAGTCCACTATCCGTTGGTTAAATTTTAGGTAATTCCCATCCACTCAATTTTAAAATTTTGGTTTTGATTATACTCAGAAAAACCGAGATAGTATTTTTTTTTTAAAATCCGAAAAATAAATGTAAATATATACATCATGATCATCACCATAATAATTTTACACTTATGGTATTTCAATGATAATTTCTTTAAAATACATACACCGATTATCTGATGTACACATTAATGAAAGTGCTAAATTTACAATCTCCAGTTAAAAAGCATTGCGCATCATTCCCACTAATACAAATGCACATTTAAATGTATTTAAAATTAACTGAGGTGATCAGGCCATAATATTGCTTCAGTTTGAACATTTAATTTTCACCATCGATTATGAATTAAAACTTGAGCTCAAACCAAATTTGAGCATAAAATATATAACACTTTTCTTGTATTTCAGTTTCACACACAGCCAAAAAAAAAAAAAAATTGACCCTCAAACTCAACTTGAATTCAGGGATGGAGGCAAGAAATTCAATTGAGAGAGATGAAAATAATTTTTATTGGATGAAAGGGCGTCGTCGATAAATCATTTAGAAAACAATCCATTGTTATAAATTAGAATTATAGAATACTATATATTATAAGAAAAAATTGAGAGGTAGCAAATGCAACCATTGGCCCCCCTCTGTCTCTGAAATTGTTAACATACAAAATTATATAAACCATTCGAATAGTCTGAACTCTTAATGCCGGTGACTGATTTTAGCTCAATTTTGTTAATGCATTGTTAGTCAAATCAATTTCAAAAAAACATAATAAATTTAAAGTGCATGTGTTGGTTTAAGTTCTTGGAATTCACGTTTTTTGTAATTTAACGATAGGTTTTGGTCTAGTCCTCATCTCATTAATTACCTTTTTCGTTTCTAATAAATGAATAGGGGTCCGATCCGCCTAAACCCCCCCACCACAACAGGTGGTGTTAGGTTAATGGAATTTGTATATCTTCACAATGGTATGATATTGTCCACTTTGTACACAAGCTCTAATGGTTTTGTTTTTTCGAAACCCACCCAAAAGGCCTCATACCAATAGAGATATCATTCCATATATTAATCCATGATTTTTCTCTTAAATTTCCAATGTAGGACTTTGGTTGATCATTCCTAACAATCATCTCTCAAACGAAGTCCCACCAGGCCTCCCCTCAATCCGTCCCTCCAATCGAGCCTACTCACCTTCAATGCGTTGTGGCACACGTCTTACATAAATTTTCGAGAGCGTCCCTCGAGAGCTTTTTTCACGGATCTTTAATTGGGGCCTCAAACTTATTCTCCTTGAGTCTCCGAGGATTTCACCCACATTGGTTCCATCAGATCATGTTTCTGTTTCCACAGACGGCGCCATTTGTTAGGTCAATGGAATCCAAATATCTCCACAATGATATGATATTGTCCACTTTGGGCACAAGCCCTCATGATTTTGCTTTTTGAGAACTCACCCAAAAGGTCTCATACCAATGGAGATATTATTCCATATATATATATTAATTCATGATCTTTCTTTTAAATTTTCAATGTGGGACTTTAGTTGATCATTCCTAACAGGCGACTTTACTTTTTTTTTAAAAAAAAGTTCTTGGAATTCGCAAAATATGTACAACATTCTTGAGTTTTACTCCCTCCATCACCATTAATATTACAATCTACATTAAAATGCATTCATAAATAAAGATTTAAATACCTAAAAGTACCAAAATATTGAACCAAAATAATAAGTTCATGGTTGGCATACCGTACCAAAATACCGAATTATCGGGATACCGTACCGAAATTTTTTCAATATGCAGATATTTTTTATGTATCTGTACGGTATAAGTATGAATTTTTTCCATACCAAAATTTCAAAATTTTGATATCGATCGATACCGGTATGAAATATTTTCATACTGGTATTTTTGGTACGGTATACTGAAAATCCACTCTTATTCATGCATATTACTTTTCGTTTAGGACTTGTTGGAGATTTTAGTTTTGGTTTTTTCAATTCTAGAGCTAAACTGATCGCTCGCTAAAGCAATCGCGTTGCTAAACTAATCGCTCGTTAAACTGATCACTTCAATGAAATAAATTTTGGAAGTAAACTGCTTACTCGATCAGTTAATACAACACAACATTTCATCTACCTAAAATATGCCCAGTCACTAAACTGCCATGAGCTACAAGATTGCTCAACTGAAGTTAGCTTGGTCGAAAGAACCAACATTCAGAGAATATTCAGACTGACTCTCAGTTCATCTCAATAGATAGAGTTTTCCGTACACTCTGACACTAAGAACTCCGTAGAAACAGCGCCGCGATCCCAGTATATACCTTGTTGTAGAAGAATGATGAAATGGCGAATACAAACATTGCAATAGGATTAAATTCAAATATTTGTTATGATATTCAAATTTGTTATCGTTAACATGCATCCAAGCCTATAAATAGGCAATTTGATGAGTTGAGGAAGGCTCTCGGACTCTCTCGCGATTACTGTGAAAATCTTCGAAAAGGCTTCAAAGTATTTCAGATTCAATTGATCAAGAACCTCGAAGCACACACTCTTTGATATTATTCTGATCATTGAAGGATCAATTTGTGCAGCTTCAACCGAGTTGTAATCTCATTGTTATGCTGTCAGTCGAGGACTGTTATTTGTGTTGTAACTAGGAGTTCCGAGATAGGAGATTATGTATAAGTCCTAGTCTTGGAAAATCTCGTTGAGGATCCTAACATCAATGTCATCAAGGATTCTAACATCAATTTCATGTCTCTGTAAGAAATGATTAAATCAACAGAGAAGGAGATTTGGGATGAGAATCCACACAGACATAATTTGTTGTTTGTTTTTGCAAGATTATTGAAAATAAACATGAAATAACATGTCTGAAAGAAATTTTGATGACATGTGTCAATTAATGGCTGAGTTATGTCCTCCTGATCATAATGTTCCTGAAAGCTTTTATGCCACCAAAAAACTCATTAAGTATTTAGGATTTTCGGTTAAGAAGTTTGATTCTTGCAACAACAATTGCATGATTTATTGGGACCAAGATAGCCAATTAACTAAATTCAAATTTTGTGAACATCCTCGTTACAAACAAATCCGATCACGTGGTTTTCGAAAATATAACACACAAACACCAAACAAGAGAAAGTATTACATCCCAATCACCCCTCATCTTCAACAGTTATATGCTTCATCTGCAATAGCTTCACATATGCGTTGGCACTTCGAACACATGCATGATGGAAATTCAATGACCCACCCATCTGATTCACCTGCTTGGCGTAGTTTCAATGTAATGCACCCATCATTTTTGTGTGAAATCAGAAATGTGAGATTAGGACTTTATGTTAACGGTTTCCAGTCGTTCGGTCTAACGGGTCAACAATATTCATCCTGGACTCTGATTTTAACTCCATTATAATCTACCACCTTGGATATGCATGAAAGACGAACACATGTTTCTCACTGTGCTGGCTCTTGGTCCAAAAAAAACCCGAAAGATAAACTTGATGTATGTTTCCAACCACTCATTGTTGAGCTTCGATCACTTTGATACGATGGAGTTGTTACGTATGACATTAATTTTTAGACGAATTTCAATTTACGAGCAGCTCAATGTGGACAATTAGTATTTTTCCGCATACACAATGCTATCTGATTGGAGCACAGCTGGTAAAATATCTTTCCCACACCGCTTGTCTGACTCAAAGGCGTTTACCCTACCCCATAAAGGGAAAACATCTTGTTTTGACAATCATAGAAAGCTTTTTCCCAAAGACCATCCACGGCATCGTAGCGAAAACTCTTTCATTCATGGTCGAACTATGTTTCATAACGCATTTGCCCCAAAACATGAGATGAGTTACTAAATGAGTTGGACTCATTCGGTTTTCTACCTTCTTATAAGGTTGATGCTGACAACGTGAACAAAGAGTCATGTAAAATGCTCCAATGTGGGTGGAGAAAGAAAGGTATTTTTGGGAGTTTCCCTATTACAGATCGAACTTGGTGAGACACAATCTGGACTTGATGCATATTGAAAAGAATGTGTTTGAATGTATCCAACATGGTAATGAATGTCCAAGGGAAAACTAAAGTAATGCAAAACCTAGGGCTGATCTTGTCGAAATGTTTATCCGAGCAGAGTTGCATCCATATATTGGTACTAGCAGATATCCTAAATAAATTTATTCCCTTGAAAACAAATTCAAGAATGTTCTTTTTCGATGGTTGAAGGATGTTTGATTCTCATATGTTTATGTGTCAAAAACTTCTAGGTGTGTCGATGTGAGTAAGTTACGTATGTTTGGTATGAAAAGTCATGACTTTCATGTGTTCGACAACGACTTATACTTGCGGCCTTCAAAGAGCTATTACAAAGAGAAGTGTGGGAGATTTTGACGAAGTTGAGTTTATTTTTCGCGGACTTAACTGCAAGAAATGTCAAAGTTAGTGATGTTATACGATTGAATGAACATATACCACTCATTTTTTGAAAGTTGAAAAAGATATTTTTACAATGTTTTTTTGACTCGATTGAACATCTTTGCGTACATCTTTCATACGAAGCCATTGTTGCTAGGCTAGTGCAGTTTAGGATGTATCCATTCGAAATAATCTTGCGGAAATTGAAAAAACTTAACACAACAAAGCTCGAGGGTAATGCTCAATCTGCAATGCTTATTTGGTTAGAGAGGCATCTATTTTTTGTCAACATCACTTCCGAAACTCCATCAAAACAAGAGAAAGAAAGATAAGGACACAACTGTTGGATGACGTGAGCGAGCATGACATAGATAATCTATCAATATTCAAAATTTCAGGCCGACAATTTGGGGTTTCTAAATCTAGAAACTTTGATAACGAAGAATATCATGTTGTTGCTACATATGTTAAGCTTAATTGTGTCAAGATTAAGGCTTTAGTTACGTAGGAAATGAATTATTATATTATTTCGTACATAAAAAATTTTAACCTCACAAATAATTTATCACTTCTTTGTTTATTACTTAATAAATTGAAGCATGTACGAGAATCATCTGAAATCAATGAATGTCACTCCCCGAAAATGAAACGTGTCACCGACATTGTTTCAAATTTACACAAATTAAAAACAACCAGCCTCGTAGCATAGTATAAACCAAACTAGTCTATTTCATAAATAATTTCTCAAAATAAAGTCTTTACAATTCAAAAATCCAAAAATAACAAAACCTAACAAAAATAGCGGAAGCGTCAAAAAATATTAAATAACCAAAATATTAATCTGAAAAAATCCCACAACAAGGAATAACGTAATCAAAATAAAATCTTCCTATCACCATCTCCAAAAATGATCTTGTTCTTGCTCATCTAAGTCTCCATATTCTTCATCTTCATCTGGAAGGAAAAAGTAAGGGGTGAGTGTTTTGAGAAACACTTAGCAAGTGGGGGCCGATCGATCATACCAGAAATATATATATATATATAAATATTTGAAAAACTCATAGCATAATTCAAAACATAATCGTTCCATAGCATGACATCATAGCATAACATGAACATCATAACATAATTTTGGCCAGAAACTGTAATTCATCTCATTATTTTTGGCTAACTGATCAGTCTCCTATATATAATCCCTCTTAGGGGTGAGGTCATTTGTCGGTTATTCTTATCCACCGCATAAAGGCCATAACTTAACATGGTTCGAAAATTTCCTTTCCACTCTTAATTCGAGTCATAACAGTGCTAAAACATATTTTAACAAAGTGTCATCATGAATAATATTACATAACAAGATTCCAACAATTAACATAAACGATCGAGATTTTTCAAACATACTTAAGATTTTAAAACAAAGCCCACTTACAGTTCTACATGTGCGAGATCAAATACTTGAACAGGCGAAGCTTTGACCGAAGACTTTCGAAAGTGAATCACAAAAATTCAACCTACTGATTACCGAAATTTAGGCGGATGAATTAGCCTATTTGCTACTCTCAATTCTCGAAAAAAAAAAAGTGGACAAATTCTAAGTGTACCTTTCGAGCCTAAATCTCAAAATTTATGGCAAACTAGTGGACAAACTCTTGAGACTTTTCTTCCCAATTTCCTTGGCCAAAGTCCACGTGATGAAGAGAAATTGGACAAATTTTTTACTCCAAGTGCCAGCCTACTTCTCGAAAATATGGAGTGGAAATAGAGAATTTTGGTGTGATTTTTCCTAATTAGCATTTCTCCTCTATTTATAGGCACCAAAAAAAGTTTAAGAATGAAAAAGATACTAATAATCAAAGTTTGAATGATTAAACTTCATCTCTCAAGATTTGACTTCCTTTAAATCTTGATTACTTATCTTATTTTTGTAAACTAAATATCTCACAAAATTAATAAATAATACATAAATAGATGAAAAGATTCTCACCAAAAAAATTTTGGTATTCACAATGAACCCAGGCATCAGTAACTTCGGCGTATAATCACAACTGCAGCTTCATTTTTTTCCAATAGTTCAAAAGCTATATAAGAAATAATGTCTTAATCAATTCACGTATTTTTATTCCATAATTAATATATTACTTAAAAGTTGTCTTCATCATTGATTTGTGTTTTTTCGTAGGCTACATATACACAAGATTATACCCTTTCACCTATTATTAGACATATCGCCCTCGGCCCGCTTCCCAAAGTCAAATGTTTTCAAGGTTAACTATGTCAATGATTTCAGTTTCAACATAATACAAGACACAACAAAGCCACAGATAATTTAAGGGTCCACTTTTGCGATTTTGGTAATGATGGGATGTCAACTGATTATTACGGTATCGTACACGAAATAATTGAGGTCAAATACTCCGGTTTTTCAATGGACAATACAATACTTTTCAAGTATACATGGTTTGATCCAAATCCTAGGTTAGACACTCATGTTCATACCAAGTACAACACTGTTGAAGTTAATCAAAAAAGGAGTCCACGATATTACGAACCATTCATGTTTTTTACTCAAGCTTCACAGGTTGTGTACTTAACATATCCAACGACAAAAAGGTCAATTTTAGATTGGCTATTTCTCAGTGGTCTAAGACAACGAGATTATGTTACACATACTAGAGATACTGATGATGAGGTCGATACTAACATAGCTTAGGCATTTCAAAACTACGAGATCTTAACTCATTTGGTTGAGACACAGTTATTGATGAACTCACAGAATCTCGAAGATGTTACAGTGATATTTGATACTGAAATTGAGGTGGGAACCCATGATAGTGACACAGACGATGTGCAGGCATCAACAAATGAGGGAACAAACAACCGGTCTCCGCAAAGTGATTATTTGTGGCAAACTTTTTATAATTTTAATTTAATTGTGTAACTTATTTGATATCATATTCAACATCGATTGGGATTTTTTTATCTTCTACCTTTAATTGTAATGTACTAGGAATGAATATATGTGGCTGATAACATTGGTTCAAGCTCGGTCCATGATCCCACATAGTTGGACCATCGTATAGAGATTTGACCAGAATATGGAGAGTAATGAACATCATAAATAGGTACAAAATATTGTATTACATAAAAATATTTTTATCATTATCCATCACGAAATTAAATCCAATTTCCTTCCGGAGAAGAACGTTTTAGTTGTCTTCATGAAGAACATATTCAAGCAGAAAGTTTGTGATTCTGGATATTCATGGAAGTACGTCAGTCTTGGACAGCTTCAGTCACTACAAGAAAACATGCTGAATAGCGACGAAATATTAAAATTCGTCCCTAAATTTAGCGACTAACTTAAAACAAACATCGCTATTCGCGACTAATTAAAATGCGGGTGTTGCTAATTCAAATTAACGACTAATATAAAATATTTGTTGCTGAATTTAGCGAGGTAAATTGTAGAAACATCGCAAAAAAGGAAGGCGACGTTCATATGATATAACTTTAGTCGCTATTTAGTACGAACTTCAACATTAAAGGTTGTCGTTAATTATGTACACAACAACATTAGCGACTAAATTTAAAACTTCCGTCGCTAATAAAGACAACATTGAATATTTTTCGTTAAAATTAGGGACAAACATGTAAAAATTAGTCGGCAATAACGACTAAATAATTATTTCGTCTCTATTTACGACTAATTAAAATATATATCGCTAATAGCGAAGAAATTTAAGTTTGTCTTTAATACCGACTAATAAAATAAAATGTTGCAATTAGATCGTCTAGTGGAGGTCTCATGTCACCATATAAGAATGATATAATAAATTTAGTAACAAAATTAATATATGCCAAACTTTTGAAATTATACTTTATTAATACTTTTTATGTTAGAAAATTAACACAATTGATAAATTAATGATATATACATAAACTAAACGGGATTATTTTTTGATAGACTTTTGATTTCTCTAATGTCCATATTTGTCCGTTAATTAATTTTTTAATGTCTTGCTAATGTATACATATTTTAGTACATATGTTAGTTTTATTTTACTTGTGTTTTAGTTTGTTTAGTTTATTTATATTATCTCATGATTTAAATATGTTTATTATAATTATTAATGCATGGTTAGAATTTAATTTAGTAATTATATTTTAAAGTTAAATTTAGAATTATGTGTGTAATGTGTTTATAGTGCATATAATTAGTAATATATGCATGGCTAGAATTTAATTTATTAATTATTTTTTAAAGTTGATTTACTAACTGAATCCGTTCATAAACTTGTTGATATTGTTTGTAATGAGATTTATATCTAATTTTGTTCTTGGATAGGAAATTTGAATTTTATGGAGGATAATAGTTGTGATTGGATGTACAACCGTTTACACAATAGTTACATAAGAAATGAGTTCTTTGACGGTTTAGAGTCATTCGTAGAATTTGCTAAAATTCATCCTCGTTGTTTATCGATCGGATGGTGAAATGCGTTGTCCATGCAACAGTAATAAGTGCATAAACAAACAGTATTTAGATGAGAACACAGTTAAAGTCCATTTAGGGCAACATGGATTTGTGTTTGGTTATGATCGTTGGATACATCACGGGGAAGAATATATACGTCCATCGCTTCCATATGTTAATTTCTCAGAGGTACCTTCCCACAAAAATCTAAATCGTGATGCTGAAAATGTGTTTCGTAATGTAACTGAGAACATTCCCCATTCGTCAATTGGTGATACTAACTATTACCATGAAGGTTCTTCCTCCTCTTAACAAAATGTTGACGAGCACATCAGTTTGAACTTCAATGATAATATAAATGCTGCAACAATTGATACACCAGAAATTCCCAACGAATATGCCAGGAATCTTTTTGATAGGCTGAAATCAGCTGAGTCTGAAATATGGGCAGGAAATCCTCATGGTGTAACTCAACTCTCATTAATTTCTGAGATCCTTCAAATGAAAGCACAATGGAACATGTCTGAAAGTAATGTCGATCAAATGTGTCAGTTAATGTCGAAGCTATGTCCCAAGGAAAATAATGTGCCAAATAGTTTTTATAGCACAAAAAACTTAATCAGTGAGTTAGGGTTGCCTGTTGAGAAAATTGATTTATGTGAAAATAATTGTATGATTTACTGGGGAGCTGATTCGAATCTCATAGAGTGTAAGGTTTGCCAACATCCCAGATACAAATCGCAGAGGAGTCAGATGAGAAGGGGTAGCAAACTCATTCCTTTCAAGAGAATGTATTACTTCCCTTTAACACCTCGCTTGCAAAGGTTGTAAGCCTCTGATAAAACTGCATCTCATATGAGTTGGCATTTTACCCATGTGCAAGAAAGTGACTTGATGACACATCCTTCTGATTCATTAGCATGGAAACATTTTGATCAAACCAACCCATCATTTGCAATGGAAAGCAGGAATGTGTGCTTAGGACTGTCGACAGATGGATTCCAGCCATTCGGTCAGTCTGGGCAACAATACTCATCGTGGTCAGTTATATTGACTCCATACAACTTGCCTCCATGGATGTGCATGAAAGACGAGTACATGTTTTTGACCGTTATTGTTCCAGGCCCTTCAAATCCTAAGGACAAGTTTGATGTGTTCCTCCAACCGTTGGTAGCAGAGCTAAAAGATTTGTGGTATAATGGAGCTGTGACATACGATGTTCATTCTAAAACAAATTTCACTATGAGAGCGGCCCTGATGTGGACGATTAGTGATTTTCCTGCTTATGCTATGTTGTCTGGTTGGAGTACGGCAGGAAAACTTGCTTGTCCCCATTGTATGGACTCCTCTGAGGCATTCTCGTTGCCTTCCAGTGGCAAAACATCTTGGTATGTTATGTGACAAATAAAAAATTAAATTTCTATAATTATTTTTAGTTTTTATTTTAATAATAAATTTCAAACTTGTCATACCTTTAATAATTGCATGAGCATTACCAATTGGACGAGTAGTATGAGCAACAAATCCGCAACATTTGGTACACCAATTATTCTATTGTCTACCGACGGACATTGCATGACTGGAGGAATCATGGAAATGTGCCGAATACTATTGACCACACTGTTTGAGAGGCGTTGCTAGCTCATTGGGAAACTGCCAAGTGGAAGAGTTCAACAACAAAGTATAAAGCGATAGGTAGAGAGAGCATGTTGTGCCGGGGACTGGTACGGCATAGCACATTGGTGGTTCGAACTTTTATGTCGTGCACACTGTAATTTTGGGTAAAAAAAATACTTCAACAAGTAATAGAAAATTTAATTTGGCATATTTTAATTAATTGTCTTTATAATGATAATATTTATACAATGCAGTGTCAACAATTGAACAGGGACCCACTTGTTGGGAGATTTTCCCGAATACGCACAGACGGTCAGATGGGTCATTTGCTGATGATAGATCGAGATTGATCAACGTACGGAGTTATATTTTATTTTTTAAATATTCTATTACCTAATTAAAATTACGAATATTAAATTTATTGTTGAATTTTTTCTAATAAAAATTGGTGAAATAGGAGGAGATCAAACGTCGTATGATGGAACGGACAGGCCTTGTGAAAAGTGGAGCTTTCGTCGAGCCTCTTTCTGTCGATGAAGTTAATATCATTTTTATGGATGTTGGTGGTGGTGTAAATCATAGACGAGTTTATGGTATCTGTTGGGCTTTGGCCCAACTGTCATTTAATTACCCAGCCCATCAAAAGCCTCTTACTTATTACCCTTGCCCCAGCCCTTGTTTCATCAGTGCGTTCCTTTTGCTTTTCTGCTTCTGAGTGAGGCGGCGCATCTCTGCTTTCTGCGTGAAACAAAGGGCAGCCGACATCCCCCTTTTCTCTGCGTGATTTCTGGGCGGCTGGTATCTTGGTGAGTAGCCCTCTTTTCTACATATATGTTAGAGCATCTGATAGCAAGGAGAAGTATGAGGAAAATAAAGAGTGATAGCTGCTTCGTGAGTCTTCCCTTTCGTGACTAAGTGTCTTCTCCTTCCTGTGTGCTGCTGCCCCCTTTTTTCCCGTTTCCGATTGGTCGTTTTTCCCTACTGTGGGTAAGGGCAGTGTCTCGGGGTATATCTACTCTGTGTGGTGTAGGGGCAGCAAGGTGTATTAGTTGAGTTTCTCCACTTTGTGTAGAGGCAGTGAGTTTGGGTTGGGAATCCGGGTTGGCAATCCTTTTGTAATCTTCGCCTTGGTTCATGGTTAAATAGGAGAGGTTGAAGCGTCTGATCCCCGGGAGTTTCTAGTATATTATGTTGCTTGTGGCTTCTTGTTATTGCAGATTATTAACAAGAAACAAGATGGCCAACTGGACAACGAAGAGGACGGATACCTAACAGTGGTATCAAAGCCATTGGTCTCCGCTGGTTCCCCGTCGTCGCCCGTTCACCACTTCGCCGCCGCCTGGTCAGATGCTGTCGCCAAGTGTCGTGTCCGTTGTTCTGCCACTTCGGTTAGCCGGGAATCGAAACTCTAAGTAAGGGAGTTTCGCTCTGGTATATTGGCTGAAACCTCCTTTTATCGCTTTTTGTAGCGTAGCCGCTGACCGCGGTTTTAGGTTTTGGGATTACGTGCTGGTAGAACCTAGTATTTATTTGTGTGATTGATTACTGTTGTGTTTCAATATTCTAGAAATATTTATATCCGCTGCGTTCTCTGTGCTTTGTGCGATTTTACAGATTTCTGTGTGAAAATCTGTTGTGTGTGTTTTCTGTCTGAAAACTTGTTGGTTTTGCTTTTGTGTTTTTCTGTGTGAGAAAAAAAAATGGCTTTGACTGGTTATAATCTCCAACCGTTTAATGGAAAAACGGATTTTTCAATCTGGCAGAAGAAAATGAAAGGGATTTTGATTCAACAAAAAGTTTTCAAAGCAATAAATTTGTCATATTCTGCTGATGAAAAGGCTGAGAAAAAAGCTGAAATAGATGAGTTTGCTTATTCGTATATTATCTTGAACTTGTCTGACTCGGTGTTAAGAAAAGTTGGTAAACTAAAATCTGCTAAGGAACTTTGGAAAAAATTAGAAGAACTTTATACTGAGAATTCGTTGCCCAGTAAATTGTTTTTGCTAGAGAAATTTTTCCGGTTCAAACTTGATTTAGAAAAAGACATTGACGAGAATATTGATGTGTTTACCAAATTAGTTCAAGATATTAAGCAAACTGGAGATAAACTTATTGATGAATACACTGCTATTGTTCTTTTAAATGCTATTTCTGATTCTTACAGTGATGTTAAATCTACTATTAAATATGGTAGAGATCAGATAACTTTAGATACTGTTGTGAATAGCTTGAAAAGTAAAGAAATAGATTTAAAGGCTAATAAGGGTGATAATAATTCTGGAGAAGCTATATTTGTCAGAGGAAAGTTTAAAAACAGATTCCAGTCGAGACTCAAGAATAGAAAATGCTATAACTGTGGTGAAGTTGGTCATTTCATGAAAGATTGTTCTAGGCCTAAGAAAAACCAAGACCAAAACAAAGATTTTCAAAAACAACATGATGAGCATGCTAATATGGCTTCCTATGGTGAAAACATGGGTGATGTTTTTATGGTGACTGAGATATGTGATATGTCTATGGTTAATTCTGTGCATTCAAGTTTTTTATCTGAAAATGAATGGTTAGTTGATTCTGCGAGTACTTTTCATATGTCCCTATTTAAAAATATATTTTCTAGTTATGAAGAAGTGAAGCATGGTTATGTTTCTGTGACAAATAAAAGATTGTGTCAAGTTGCTGGTGTTGGTTATGTCTCATTGAAGTTTGATTCTGGTTATGTGTTAACTTTGAAGAATGTGAGACATGTTCCTGACTTGTGTCATAACTTGATTTTATGTGCATCTTTGGAAGATGTTGGTTTACAAGGTAGATGGGGTAATGGAGTCATGAAAATTATGAAAGGGTCAGTAGTAATTTTCAATGCTGTGAAAATAAAAAACTTGTATGTTTGTCATACTGAATCTGAACTTTGTGTTCTTGGTAGAGTTAAGTTTTCAAATTTCCCTATTCTCAAACCTGTTACTGCTCCAAACAAGGTGGAGCATTTACATGTTGAAATGTTTAGATGTTGTTTGAAAATTCTAAACTTTGATATTGCTGACAGATTTGTTCTGTTTGTGTGTTGTGTTGTAGCATACTTTGGGTTTGCTACGTATTGGTTGTTACATTAACTTTGTGTTATGTTGTTGGGGCGATGATGATGGCTTTAGGTAGGTAACTCTTGTAACCAGTGAACCGGTGTTGGGCCAAAAGGTGGAGATTGTTGGGCTTTGGCCCAACTGTCATTTTATTACCCAACCCATCAAAAGCCTCTTACTTATTACCCTTGCCCCAGCCCTTGTTTCATCAGTGCGTTCCTTTTGCTTTT
This sequence comes from Henckelia pumila, assembly GCF_033568475.1. Classification (NCBI taxonomy): domain Eukaryota; kingdom Viridiplantae; phylum Streptophyta; class Magnoliopsida; order Lamiales; family Gesneriaceae; genus Henckelia; species Henckelia pumila. The sequence continues at coordinate 167,188,381 of NC_133121.1, read as the reverse complement.
CTGCTTCTGAGTGAGGCGGCGCATCTCTGCTTTCTGCGTGAAACATGGGGCAGCCGACATCCCCCTTTTCTTTGCGTGATTTCTGGGTGGCTGGTATCTTGGTGAGTAGCCCTCTTTTCTACATATATGTTAGAGCGTCTGATAGCAAGGAGAAGTATGAGGAAAAGAAAGAGTGATAGCTGCTTCGTGAGTCTTCCCTTTCGTGACTAAGTGTCTTCTCCTTCCTGTGTGCTGCTGCCCCCTTTTTTCCCGTTTCCGATTGGCCGTTTTTCCCTACTGTGGGTAAGGGCAGTGTCTCGGGGTGTATCTACTCTGTGTGGTGTAGGGGCAGCAAGGTGTATTAGTTGAGTTGCTCCACTTTGTGTAGAGGCAGTGAGTTTGGGTTGGGAATCCGGGTTGGCAATCCTTTTGTGATCTTCGCCTTGGTTCATGGTTAAATAGGAGAGGTCGAAGCGTCTGAGCCCCGGGAGTTTCTAGTATATTACGTTGCTTGTGGCTTCTTGTTATTATAGATTATTAACAAGAAACAAGATGGCCAACTGGACAACGAAGAGGACGGATACCTAACAGTATCGACTCTGTCACACACACGATATACCCAAATAAAATGATGTCTCGTCCTTGTGGTCTTAGTCAGAGCATGGCATCACGTACAACAAAGCACGAGGAAGTTCATGATGCTAGGGCGGAGGCACGTGTAGCAGCAGTGAGGGCGGATGTTGTGACCAACATGGCTGATTTAGCAAATTAAAATGAAGTCACACCAGACTGCATTTGATCTACAGGTGGTCAATGATAGAAATAAAGTGGTTGATTCAGAGTGCATCGTTCTGAAGACCCGTATTTTGCAGTTGGAGAAAATGGTCGGTTACTTAGTCTTTGCACTTAAGAAGAAATCACGTAAGAAGGCTGAGAAGGAAGAAGTTGACTCCTGTCGTTGAGCAGACATAACGGGAGATGATGAAGGCGCACGTGCATGAGAAAACAAAGGCAAGAGCCTGTATATTGAGGAAGAAAGTTTTGACAGTGACAATGTGGAGGTTGGCATCAGCGGCGACGACGACGACATAGAGGCACTTGATTTCACACCATTGATATCTTAGTATTGTGGATAGTAAACGTTGATACATTTACTACTTTATCGTTATTATTGTGGTTTTTAGTCTCATATTTTGTGTATTTGAAGTTCAATATTTTACTACAGATTTATGTTCTTGTTCCTGTTTTTGTTTTTGTTTATTTGAAGCAAGAATAATTAAAATTAAAAATTCATATATTAAAAATATATCATTTAAAGCAAAAAAATTATTGAAAAAACGACAAAACATGCGACGGTTATTACAAAACCTTAGCACAAAGTCCGGGGGTTTTATAATAACCGCCGCACATAGTGCTACATTTTTTTTGAAAACCGTCGGAATTTGTGCTACGTTATTTAATAACTGTGGCACCTAGTGTGACGGTTTTTAGATAACAGTAGCACAAAGTGTGACGTTTTTTTTTCAAAACCCGCACTATGTGCCACGGTTTTTAATGAACCCTCACACCTGCGACTACGGTTTTCCGAAAACTGTAGCATCTTTTGCGATGGTTTTGAACCCTTTGTATTGGTATGTATTGGTTTACGGATATTCGCGATGTTTTTTACAAAACCTTCGGAATATAATACGGTATAAGACATCGCAAAATCGTCGCAACATGTGCTACGGAATTAAAAAACCATTGCAACATATTGCTACAAGACATTTACCGACGTTCTTTGAAAGCGTCACAAAACCGTCGCAAATATTCATTTGCGATGGTTTTTGCTACGCAATTATTCCATCGCATCGACCTGAAAATTTGTGTAGTGTGATACTTAAATCTCAAATGTAGTCAAACAACCACATTGAAATACTGTATCTGATTGTAGACAAATAAAACTTCCAACTAGTCTCCGGCCCCAGCATCTAATCCTGCCTCAAAGCTCTCGTTGCGTCTAACCTGAGACATATATTCCCTGTCTAATGGGGTGTCCAAGATAATACCAAAGATGTGAGTGACTAACGCACAGTACGATAAACATGAGTATAAAAACTAATATGATGTATGCAACATGATATGATTGGGTGACTGGATCAAGTCCTACTCAGACTAGGCCCAATGAGTTTGTAGCACCATCTGGAATCCTACTGCGGGGTAACTCACACATCGTCTAGATCATTGTAGCATCAGTCTCCGTCATAACGGTAGTTCTCGGTATCAGACAATATATACAGGTATAGGGCTGAGCGACCCTACTAGAAAGGCTATCTCAAAATAGATACGGTTAATGATTATATGCACATGAAGCATGTATATAAAGCAGTAAAATATATACCATGACACATAAAATGCAACATATAAGCATGCATATTCGCAAAAATTCTCAGTCAGTACTTATAGTTGGTCGAGTACAATCAGGATCTAGGGCCCAAACCTACATTCAAGTGATTACCAAATAACTAATCATGATCTAAAAGTCATAAATAAGCTTGTAGATACTACTATTCTCTAATAGGATTCTCGGACCATACTTGCATATGTCGTTAGTCCTTTGATGTCGAAGGCCCTCGATTCTTGGCACAACTTTGCTGCTATCCCATAAGTACCTTATTATAGTCGGCCCTTACTAGCATGTTTAATTTATAATATAGACTGATTTGAAGAGGGAAGTATTGAAATTGTGACTTCCAAATAAAGCCTAAGAGCCCTATTTATGGTCCGAATTCGGACATTACGAAATCTAAATGTGCGACACATTTTCGATTGCTTGAGTCCAGACGGTCCGATTGCCTCTTTGGTTTCGAACTCTATATGCAACGATGAGTCTCCAACGCCCAAACACCACATTGACAACTGGCTTCGGAAGCTCCGATCAGGACTTTGGACCTTCCGAGTTGCACCTCGGATCTTCCAATCCCTTCTGTCAATTTGAAGCTTTAGATCCATATTTCAATCCATATTAAACCTTTGATTTTGTTTAGATCGTAACCTCTTAATCATTTTAATACACAAAAACAAGAGATGGATTACTACAATGTGTGATTACAAAAAGATTAGTATAGTAATAAATAAATAAATAAATAGATAATCATCTTAAAAAGGGGAAGACATGAACTCAAAGATAGTTTCGTGGAATGAAGATACGAGATTTGAAAATTAGGAGAGGATAGGAAAAATGATATAAATTGTTTTACCCGTTGTTAAAGGAGTGGGTGAAACCTATGTTAAAGGTCATGTTAAAATTTGAGGTCAAAGCATACAATTTTTCATCGTTGTCATTTTGAGCATACGACAACTGATGATGTCGATTTTTTCCTCCGGGTTCGGTCTGGTAGAGCGGATCTCCAAATCCTCCACAAAGTGGGTCGGGTCGGGTTTCACGTGCACTGCACAGACAAAAGCTGAGTTAGGGGGTGCCGAAGGTGTTTCGGCGTGACCCCTCCGATGCCTAAGTCAGTGCTCGAAAGTGAAAGATTTTGACAAAAAGTAAGAACTAGAGAATATGTGTGAGTGAGTGTGTGAACAAGAAGTGAATAGAAGAGATGAATGAATAAATCATGAATCATACCTGTATTTATAGGGGCTTGGAGGGGTAGGTTACCTTGTCAAGGTAGAACATGTATTAGAGTAGGACTCTACTCGGGTAAGAGCCCTGACCAAGTAGGATTCTAATATCAATTTAAAGATAATATCAAATCTTGGATTCATAAGATATTGTCCTTATCTGTTGATGATCTTCATGTGCCCGAGATTAGTGGAAGGTTCCAGATATTGGACCCTTCTTGGGCTCGGGTCGGGCTCCAACCATACCAGTTAGGGCTCAAGCCCATGTATTCATGATTACGATCTTATTCCCTACCAGGGCCATTTCAGACTGGGCTCAAAGTGTATTTCCAAAAATATGGATTATTGGGCTCAGGTCGGGTTAGACCCGTATATTTTTTAGGGACATCAATAGTACCTCCCCCTACTGGTCTAAAGAAGTATGAAATTTAGACCATATAGTCCTCTGACCGGACCCCGAGCTCCATATACCCTGCGTGTACTATAATATACCACAATGTGTTTTCTGTGAACGGTCCGGATCTTGATCCTTGTGGTGTGCTTTCTCTGGACGACAGAGATCTCGCAACGGTACAATTTCCGAGAGGTTCCATGAGTGACGCGGCTCACCCCGGACCGCTGATCAAGATTATCATCGGACGGTCCAGATCAATTCAATCCTTCTATAAATAGGACGGTAAAAAAAACTTCATTTTTCACTTTTACAGCGTGGGCGTTACTCTGTCAAAGTTCCGTGAGATACCCCGACCCGAGCCACTATTCCCGTTTCATTTCTGATCGGTCAATTATCGAGCTCCTCTTTTATACTTTTTGATCAACCAACTTCTTCTGTAAGTTTCTTTGTTTTAAATATTAAATTAAGACATCTTCCCCGGACAAAAATACTGTCCGAGAAATAGTTGCTTTTATCGAATCTCCTCTCCCTCACGAGGCATCCGAGCATTCTGCCTCTTCAGGGTCAGATGCCGACCCGAGTCCCGCCGAGACTCGGGATGCCAAGATGCGAAGGCTTCACGCCCTCAGGACTGATGAGGCCCGACTAAGATCGGAAGGCAAAAATTGGTTCCAAATCCTAGCCTCCCACCTTAGTCCAGACATAGTCCCAACTATTAGGGACAGGTCAGGCATGCCTGATACTTATGACTTATTGTTCCCGCGTCGTAGGGACTGGGCTCATAAGCCTCCTTAAGGATACTTAAGATTTAGCCTAGATCAAGTGAAAATGGGCCTGAGGTTCCCCATCCCGAACATCATTTTGGCCCTGTGTCAATATTTTTGTATATGTCCGAGCCAGCTTACTCCTAACTCTTTTAGCTCGATATTATCTTTAGGATTTTTATTCTGTTTTTTCCGAGTCCCCTTAGACATAGGAAACTTCACCAAATTTCTTCAAATTAAGAAAACCGCCCGGGCAGGTTTTATATTTCCCTCCGATCTGAATACCAATTTCTAAAAGGGAAACCAAGCTCCCACAAAGGTTGGAATAACAGATATTTCTTTGTTCGACCCGAGCCCGAGCAGCCCTAGCTATGCCGTTCAAACTGGGCTATGAATTTTATTTCTCCTGATCTTCCTGCTCAGCCCAACCACAATTTCACCAACTTCTTGGCCACCCTTTCTGTTAAAATCTTCAATATTGAGAGTTTGATCAAGGATGATCTCTTATGCACATATGGCTTCTGTAGAAAGGGAATAGAAGTCCAGGGTGATTTAGGTAGGAATACTTAACCATTTAATCATTCGTTACTTTACTCTCCCGTGCACCCATTATTTATTTATTCTCCTCCCTTTTTTTATCCTTGTTATATATATATGTATATATATACATTTTTTTTCAGACGACCGGATAGCTCAAGCAGAGATGCCAGCCGATTTCCGAGCTGCGGCCAAGAGGTTGAAAAGAAAGAAACCTGAGGCCTTTGCGGAATCTGCCACTGAATCCGACCCTCGTATTCCCGAGCCGGAATCCAAGAAGACTTCTAAAAAATTCCGAGGAGATGAAACCCTGAGCAAGACTGAGCCCCTTTCTCAGGCTAACATCGCTGCCTCCGGGAAGGGGAAAGAGAAAGCTTATATTGATCTTGGGTCCCTTCCCGAGCATATGGAATGAGGTGATCCCGACCACCCCTACAGCCCGGGAGTCTCCTTCTTTGCCCGACCAGACCAGTCCAGGAGCTTGAATATTATGCAGCACATGGTCTCTATAGAGGACCTAGAGATAGTTCGGGCGGTACCAGATAAAGAGGCTGAGGAGTCTCTGGCCTTGGCCCTCATGCAGGTAATTTTTGGGTTAATTATAAACTTGAAAAATTACTTTTATCATTTTTCCTTTGAATGATACACTATATTTCTCTTTCTAGGTTGTGGTCTGGTCGGGGGAGATTACTGCCCGCTCCTATAAGGCCCGTGCTGACCATTCTTTGAACCAAGATGCCTTGGTGAAGCAGATAGCTGCATTGACCGAACAGATTCGTGATATCAAAGCTGCTCATGACCAGGAAGTGTATGATATGAGGTCGGACATTGAGACAGCTCAAGACGGGTGGGATTAGGCCAAGAAGCGTATTACCGAGCTCGAGGCTGTTCTGGCTACCAAGGATAAAGAGTTCGAGGTCGGATGGTCAAAAAGGAAGGAGGATTTTATCAATTCCTCTGATTTTGCCGACCTTTGTGCTGAGAAGAATGTGGCATTCTTTGAAGATGGCTTCAAGGGATGTTTGGCCCAGATCAGGGCTGAAGGATATTCTGAGGCTGAACATCCTTTTTCCTCCCTTGACTCAGCCAAAGCCTTAGATGACTTGCCTGACGAGGAGAAATCCGAACGGGAGGAGGCTGACCAGGAGGAAAAAGAGCCCGAGCAAAAAGAGGATGCTGCTCCTTAGTGTTTTTTTTTTCTTTTAATGTTGAAAACAATGTTCCGAAAACAAGTTCCATTTCTAGACCCTGCGTGGTCTTCTGTGTTGGATGTATTAATTGTTCAGAATTTTTCCGAATATAATTTTAATTCCCGAGCTGGAATTCTAACCAATTTTTTGCTAAATATTGAATAAATTCCCGAGCTGGAATGATAACAAAATTTTGCTAAGTATTGAATAAATTCCCGAGCTGGAATTTGAACAAAATTTTGCCAAGTATTGAATAAATTCCCGAGCTAGAATGTTAACAAAATTTTGCCAAGTATTGAATAAATTTCCGAGTTGGAATGTTAACAAAATTTTGCCAAGTATTGAATAAATTCTCGAGCTGGAATGTTAACAAAATTTTGCCAAGTATTGAATAAAGTCCCGAGCTGGGATTATGACAAACTTTTGTAAAGTATAAAAGTAATGTCCGAGCTGGTAATTCTTTATGATACCCTATTTAATGTAAATTTTAATCGGATCCCAAAGTACGTGGTGATTGCCCAACTGATATAAATTGTTTTACCCGTTGTTAAAGGAGTGGGTGAAACCTATGTTAAAGGTCGTGTTAAAATTTGAGGTCAAAGCATACGGTTTTTCATCGTTGTCATTTTGAGCATACGACAACGATTTTTAGCCATTGTCGTTTGAGTGAAAAATCATTGTCATTATTCAAATAAAACTGTGAAAACGCAATTAATTTGGACAACCGAAATATAAAATCAGGAACTTCCTTGGGGAATGGGTATCAAGATAGCTTGTAATGAGATCCTATAACCAAATATGTAACCAATTGAACATTTCCGTAAAAAAGGCGACAACAATCTTACGAGGAACGTGGTGAAAATGGTTGGAGGATTTGTGGGGAAAATGGCAATCCATCTCATGATGAAAGCAAGAGTTAAAATAAAATTAAAGCTGAGAGATAGGTTCAATTTTTAACTTCAGAAATATGAATTAAAATATTTATTTTATAAATTTTACTTCGTAAATAAATATTGCGAAGTCAAATGTTACTTAAAATCCAAATTGATGCCCGGCTTTTTAATATACGAAGTCTAAAATAGTATTTTAATTTGCTGGTTCATTAACCAAAGTTGATTATTATATATTACTTTTTTATTAGGTATTAACAAAGTAATCAGTGTCGAAATCTATTAAGAAAACTCTACTAGTGAACCGTTGTCTTTGCTAACAAAAAAAAGCTCATAGACAACGGTTTTCTTAAAAAAAATGTTATTAAAACCTAAAAGATAACGGTTTTATGAAAAACCATTGTCTTTTTTACCTGTTACCTATTAATATTTCCTTTTAGTGTCTATATAACATGTCGAGTATAATCAGGATTTAGGATCCAAGCCCACAGTAAAGTCATTAGCTTATCACTAATGATGATCTAAAAGTCATAACTAAGATAATAGATACCCTTATTTTCTAATAGGATTCTCGGATCATACCTGCGTCTGTCGTTAGCCCTTTGATATCGAAGATCCTGAATTCTAGGTACAACTCTGCTAATATCCTAGAATTACCTTGATATTGCCCAACCATTACTAGTATGGATGACTAATAATATAAACTGGTTTGAAGAGGGAAGTTTTAAAATTGTGACTTCCAAATGAAGCCTCAGAGCCTTATTTATAGGCCGAGTTTGTACGTTCCGAAATCTACATGCGTGATACATTTTCGATCGCTTGAATTCAAATGGTCAGATCGCCTCTTTGGACATTCCGTACTCTGCATGCAACGATAAGTCAACAACGCCCAAACACCTCATTGAAGGCTGGTTTTGGAAGCTCTGATCGGGTCTTCGAACTAGAATTTTTTTGACCAAAAACAAAATAATACATTAAATTTAAATCATGAGATACCTATTCATCTAATCTCAAAAGCTCATCGTAAACAAGATCTTTAATGATTTTTGTATGAAACTCTTAATATAATTCGGAAAAGTACTTGACAAAAAATTTGATAATTATAATTTTTTTACGAAATCCTAAACTTAATATATATGTCATAAATATGCATGTATCATTGTACGTGTATCAAAACAAGCATGTGAAAAGATAAATTAACAAAATAACAGTAACTTAAAAAAAAAAAAATTAACGAACACAGAGCATCTAATCTAGTATCAAAATTTAAATTTTGAAAAAACATTGTTACTGTTATTTATGTGAAACAACTAAAAAAACATTAAAAAAACAACTAATTGATACCAAGAAATAAGAACAAAAAATACCAAAACAAATCAATTTTGAGCAAAATACACACTGAATTAAACGAATACATGAAGAAATATATATTTCCAAATTCTCAATTCATTAATATTGTATACACAAGTATCCATTATTTATCCAAAATCAAATCACTCTTCGGTATTCACTAATCATACCAGATTGGAAAATTAGAAAATAAAATTCTGCAAATAAACAAAAGTTCAAAGAAAACAAATCACGATTCATGAATCATCATCCAATCCAAATCACGAATCACCGATCACGACCCTTCAATTTCAAAGAAATCAAAATCATCATACCAATTACCTAAAAAAGAATCGACGAAAAACAAGAACCCGCTATTCACGAACTCAAATCTGCAAACAAACACAAAAATCAATCATATGCCATCAATGTAAAATTTGGCAAAAAAAAAAAAAAAGCATCGAGAATCTGGACTCACATAAAGTGTGGCTTATATTTGAACTTACCAAGGTCTAGTTCGGTGCTTCGAACTTCATTTCGAATCTTCCGATCCCTTCTATGGATCCGAAGCATGAAGTGTGGCTTATATTTGAAGTAGTTTGTCCTTTCTATGAATGAGTCACCCTTGAGCTTTTTGAAAAAATACCAGCTCATGTCCTATGTTTTGTTTTCTATGCCAGCACAACTGGTTCGACTTCATGGAATAAAATGATTTTTCTCGTGCATCACCAGTCTGTAAATTTTACACCGCTGCGATCCTTAAGAGTATAGTTTGCAATGCAAAAGGCAGTTCATCATTTGGACACTCGATCAAAGATTATGTCATTTTTTCCAAGGTTGATGAAAGCTGCCAGAAATTCTCAACTATGCACATATGTGTTAGAAAATCAGTTTAAAATGCTCTTTTAAGAACAATTCGCTTTAATACCACTTTTTAGGATCGGTTAGGGGGAGAATACATACATAAAAATAATTTAGAGCTAAAATAGCTAGTTTTTGAAATGTTAAAAAATAAACCAAGTACCGAGAGATAATATAGAGGTCAGTTTTCAAACTGAGCAAAAAATACTCAAAATAATCCCTCAAAAAATCGATTAAGCATTTTAGAAATCGTTTGAAAAGAATGCAAGTTCAAATGATAAAAGCAGTTTGGTTGAAACATTTTATTAAAAACTTTGTAAGAAAGATTTTGGTATTTTATCAAACACATAAAATGCTTCGGCATTGCAATACAAAACAACAACAGGAAGTAGTAAATGCAATAAAGAAATAGACACTAATTTTAATGTATGTTCGGAAATAAAACTCCTACGTCACCTCTTATTCCCCTTGGAAGGATATACTAGAAAACTGTGATTTATACAACTCTATGTACAAACTCAATCCGGTCTATGACTTATCCACTGCTTAAACAAGAACTCCTAGCACACTCGATTGTAGTACAAATCCTTACAATCCGCATAATGTTTAACGTCTCTTATGCCAAGACTACAAATACAATCTTTAATGCATTTATGCTAAGACTCTACTCAACTAATATTTCAAAGCACATCTCTCGTATGTATGTGAGTGAGCTCTTTTAAACTAATATACAAATATATTTAATATAGAAGAGTGTTCTATAAACTGAGTTTGGTGTAAAGGATTTTATTATGGACGCTCATCTTCTTCTTACTCTTCACACCTTGACCTTCGCTCTCAATTTAGTTTGTTTTTCTTCTATAATATTTCAATGCTTTTAATCCCCATCAAAAGCTTGTAAATTATTTTCTAAGTGTTGTATTTATGTGCTCCAAGAATAATATGAACTCTTGGAATGTTTCTATACGATTTCTGGTATTGAAATGGTCATATTTGAGTTTCTGGAAATTTTTAAAGTTGAGCTGTTTTTATTTTTCATCGGACTTGTTTGACCGATCTGATCTAGTCTGGTCCAACTGATCTAGTCTTGTAAAGTCCAAATTCACTAAACTCACTTACGATGATTTTAAAATAATTTTTATGATTTTATGCCATAAATTGTTTAAGTTATGATTTAATGATTATGGTTTCATGATATAATTATTTTATGTTTAACGCTTTGGATTAAGTTAATGGTTTCAGGTCGAGTTTGATTTTGGAATCATGGGACGAGGCTAACCTACGAACGAGATGATAGAGCGTATTTTTACGAACGTTTTAAGTATAATATTGATATGTTTTTGATGCATGAGTCGGGGGATGTTATTTTTATCAGACGAGTCGGGACGGGTGACTGACTGCATTTTAGAGATGAACACACATTATGTATTGAATGATCATTATCCTATCTATCTACCCGGTTCCCCACCCCATTACATCCTATGTCCCCTTGTTCCCTTGACTCTCTCTTCTTCCATATCCTCTACACGATTCTTTCCCCTTCTCTCCATTCTATCATCTTCTCCTTCTTGTTTCTTTATTGAACCTTCACGGTTCTTCAAGAAAGTCACAAGCCAAAGTTCCAAATCTCGTTCTTGGTGTGGTTAGCTCGTTGCCAAGAATCCGAATCAACTTCGTCTTCATTTCAAGGCAAGTACAAATTTAAAAGATTTTGAAACCCATTCAAGCTATTATGTATTTTGATATGAATTGTTGTGTGTTGAAATATGTATGCATGATTTTCATGAATTTCAAGAGCATGAAATTATGATTTTATGAGATCGTGAAGCGCAGGTTGTTCTTGTCAAGTACTTGAGTTGATTCAAGAGGTTCATGTTCTTTTAAGATTTTAATGTTTTGAAGTTAGTTAAACCATGTTCAATTACAAGAAAATGAGTTTTGATGATTTATGTAGTTAGGATTTTGATTAAAAAAAGTTTATGTTTGAAGTTTGAAGTGTTGAAATTGTCTTTGGTGGCACCGGATTACCTATACTTGTTATGATTTTGAGGATAACAATTAGGGTAGTAATCCAAATGATATGAGGATAATTCTATTTGAAAGCTAGCTTATTTATCTACAACTTTCATGTTTTGAGTTTTGTCAAAATAATTTTGAAAGATTGGTCAAAATCACCCCAAAGTGTGTAGAGTGTTTTGATTTCCCGGCAGTGACACATTTGGGTAGAATGAGCATAACTTTGTACTGCAAACTCCAATTGAGATGAGGTTTTCGGAATTAGAAAGACAAGATCCATAGCTTCACCTTTCAGGTTTACCACATTTTCAAATTCTGAATTAAAAATAGAGTTTCAGAGTGAGTAAGATGAACCATTTGCGCAGGTCAGGCGCGCCCGCGCCTAGAAGTTGAGCGGCCGCGCCTTTCCTTCGAAATTCATGATTTGTTTATGTTATTTTAGGGTCCTAAATTCATGATAAAGGCTTATAAAATATATTTAAGAGTTTCTATGCAAAAAGTTTCAAGTCTTAAGTCAAGAACGACTTACGTGGATCGATTACGCTATGTGATGCATGTAAATGTCTAAGTTTCATTCATGAAACCTATGTTCAATATGAAAGTATAATTTTTATCATCTATGACATGCATGAAGTAATGGAGTAAAGTTTTATGTTCATGAAATGAAAGTTATGATGGAATTTACGATGAAACAATGATGTTTCATAATGAATGAAATGATATGATAAATGATGTTAAGATGAAGCATGATATGATATGTTGATGCATGAAAAGATTTTGATGTCTTATGTGTCTTTGTGGTGGCAAACAAGGGATTGGTGCTCCGGTTTGGGCTCCGGAGAGGGCCTTTCCAAACATGGCTCATGAGACAGATAAGTACACGGGACTGATGCTCCGGGATGAGCTTCAGAGAGGGCCTTTCCAAAGAATGAATGTTATAAGGCTTAGTGCCATATGCTTGTTGATCAACAAGAAAAAGGATGAATGTGCCCATTATGATGGTTGCCACAATTTCGCATAATTCGTCACCAAATGATGAGTTTATGTTATGTTATGTTACGTTTAAATGATATTTGAAATCTCACGATTTTTACTGCATATACTTGATGAGTCTTTAGACTCACTATCCTTGAATGATGCAGGTAATGAGGATGACATTTATGCATATGTCGACGAGTTTAATGTCGGACATGAAGAAGAGCAAGGAGTCGGACTGGCGGGCGATGCATTAGTGTGTTATGTGTTGAGTGTGATATGCTATGTCTTGAGCTATTTGCAACTTTATGATGTATTTTAAGGTTGTAAACAAGTTTTATAAACTTTAAGGTTTGGATTTGGTTTGTAAACTATTATGAAATGTTTTAAGTAAGGTTTGATGTATGCATACATCTTTCAAAAAATTTCTTTTCCGCGTTATTGTAAGGTTATGTTAGTTTTGTAACATCTTCATCGGTTGAGGGTGTTATAGTTTGGTATCAGAGTAGTTCGCTCTGGGTTTTCTTGAAACATTCATGCATACTCGCCACGACTCCAACGCTCCGTCTTCATGTCTGTAAGTTATGATGTTTATTCGATTATGTGTATGATAATGCGATGAGATATTGTATGCATGTTACATGTTAAAGTATATTTACGTATTGAATCGTGACTGAGTGGTGTGGATAATATTGAACTTTAGGACTATGGAATCACGTAGGGGAAATAACACCAACGCCAACGCCAATGCCAATGCCAATGCCGCTAACAACAACCATAATGATTGCGGGCCAGATAGTGAGAACAATCAAAACAACCAGTTTTTGGCGGGATTAACTTCTCTGCTTCAAGAGCAAAGCCGTGCTCAGGGAGCTCAAATCCAACAGTTGCTTCAAGACCAGACAGCTAATGCCGAAAATAACCATCCTGCGGCTAATCAAAACCCTATCTACAAAAGGTTCTTAGAGTTGGGACCACCTGAGTTCAAAGGAGAGACTGATCCTTTGATTGCGGAACGATGGTTCCAAGCTATGGAGACTGCTTTTGAATTCATGGAGATCACGGATGCGGATACATTGAGATGTGCTACCTATATGTTCCGTGATGACGCTCGTGTTTGGTGGAATGGAGCCAAAGCAGCATTGAACCTAACCACCCTTACTTGGAATGGATTCAAGGATGTGTTCTATGGAAAATATTTCACGGTGAGCACCCGAAACAGGTTGGCTAGAGAGTTTTTGGAGATCCGTCAAGGAAACATGTCAATTGCGGAGTATGTAAAGAAGTTTGAAAGGGGAAGATACTTTGTACCGATGATTTCTGGTGATCCTGCTGAAGAGTTGAAACACTTTACAGAAGGGTTGAATGCCTTCATCAGAAAGGATGTTAGACTAAGTGGAGCGAAAAATTACAAAGAAGCGGTAGATCAGGCCATGCTGTCCGAAAAGGACAGAAACGATATTATCAGAGAGTCACAGGCAAAGAGATCTAACTATCAGGATCGAGACCAACAAGAAAATTCTAACAGAAAGAGGCCGTACCAAGCCCCTCCCCAACACCGACCATACCAACAACAACAGCCTCGACCTCAAGGGCAGAAACAGTTGGCTCTGCCAGCACCAAAACCGGCAAATGCACCAACAGCTTGTCAAAAATGTGGAAAACTTCATTCAGGCCAATGTATGATGGGAACTGGTGTATGTTACTTGTGCAAACAACCAGGACATTTTGCAAAGGAATCATGTCCCTAACAAAGAGGACCGGTCAAAGGCCGAGTGTTTGCCATGACTCATGAGAAAGTGGACACAAACTCAGCCATCGTCACAGGTATGATTAATGTTTCCAGTATTCCTGCTCATATCTTAATTGATACTGGAGCTACACATTCATTCATATCTGTTGAATTTGTTAATAAATCGGGTTTGGTACCGGATAAGTCAATTTCGGGGTTTAGTATATCTTTGCCTTCAGGGGAAGAATTGAGTAGTGATTTGATTATCAGAGGATGCAGTATACAGATGCAAGGTCATGAGTTGTATGTTGATCTTATTATCCTCAAAATGTCGGACTTTGACGTGATATTTGGTATGGATTGGTTTTCTTGTTACGAGGCTACCATAGACTGTAAACGGAGGACGGTTTCCTTGAAAACTAAGGATGGAGAAACATTTCTATTCCATGCCACACCGAAAAATAATTCATCTCTTTTAATTTCAGTAGGTAAGGCATGACAACTGTTGAATAAAGGATGTGAAGGTTTCCTCGCAAGTGTCACTTGCGACCAAGAATTACCTCGACCGAAACTTGAAGACGTCGAGGTAGTGAGAGATTTCCCAGAAGTATTTCCTGATGATATTGCAGGATTACCTCCAGCTAGGGAGGTAGAATTTGGGATTGAATTAATGCCCGGAACCCAACCAGCTTCCAAAGCACCATACAGATTAGCACCAACTGAAATGAAAGAATTGAAGGAGCAACTACAAGAGCTACTCAATAAAGGCTTTATTAGACCGAGTATATCGCCTTGGGGTGCACCGGTATTGTTTGTCAAGAAGAAAGATGGGTCTATGAGACTGTGCATCGATTATAGAGAGCTGAATCGAGTAACAGTGAAGAACAAATATCCACTGCCAAGGATTGATGATTTGTTTGATCAGTTACAAGGGGCAGTAGTATTCTCCAAGATCGATTTGAGATCAGGTTATCACCAATTGAAGGTGAAAGATGAAGATATTCATAAGACGGCTTTCAGGACTCGTTATGGCCACTACGAGTTTTTAGTCATGCCATTTGGAGTTACCAATGCACCGGCAGTATTCATGGATCTTATGAACAGAGTGTTTCAGCCTTTCTTAGATCAGTTTGTCATAGTATTCATAGATGACATACTGATTTACTCTCGTAGTTCAGATGAGCATCATCAGCATCTAACTACAGTCTTGCAGATTCTGAAAGAAAAACAATTGTTTGCTAAGTTCAGTAAGTGTGAATTTTGGTTGGAACAGATTGCATTTTTGGGTCACATAGTTTCGGCTAAGGGAATGGAGGTTGATCCAGCAAATATAGAAGCAATTAAAAATTGGGTTACTCCAAAGAATTCTACAGAGATACTGAGTTTCTTGGGATTAGCGGGTTACTATAGGAGATTCATTCAGGATTTTTCCAAGATAGCGCTGCCACTAATGTCATTAACTCGCAAAAGTGTGAAGTTTGAATGGTCTAATCAGTGTGAGAAAAGCTTTTTAGTGTTAAAGAAAAAGTTGATGACAGCACCAGCACTAGCCATACCAGAAGGAACAGGTCGATTCGTAATTTATACAGATGCTTCCAAGAGTGGATTAGGGGTTGTCTTGATGCAAGATGGAAAGTTGATAGCGTATGCTTCAAGACAGTTGAAGATTCATGAAAAGAATTACCCTACCCATGACCTTGAATTGGCAGCAGTTGTCTTCGCACTCAAACTGTGGAGACATTACCTTTATGGTGAGAAGTGTCATATTTTCACTGATCATAAGAGTTTGAAGTAATTCTTCACCCAGAAGGAGTTGAACATGAGGCAGAGAAGATGGCTCGAATTGGTGAAAGATTATGACTGTAATATTAGCTACCATCCGGGTAAAGCTAATGTAGTAGCAGATGCTTTGAGTCGTAAATCTGCAACCTTGAACAGAATGACAACTCAACAAGAGTTGATTGCAAATTTTGAACGACTCAGATTGGAAGTAGTTGAGCCGATGGAAGTTTGTGCCCTATCAGCCTTAACAATGGTTCCAAGTTTGCTCGACAAGATTCGAATAGGTCAGGCTTCAGACCAGCAATTATTAACTTGGAAACTTAAATATGAAGCTAAAAGGGGTGCATTGTATACAGTGAAGGATGGGATCGTGCATCACAAAGGGCGAAAGTGGGTACCAGCAGTAGATTCACTGAGGGAAGATGTGATGACTGAGGCTCACACTGTACCATATTCTATTCATCCAGGGAGTACAAAGATGTTCAAGGATTTACAGATGCTATACTGGTGGCCGGGTATGAAGAAAGACATCGTTAAGTTTGTTAGCGAATGTTTGACATGTCAACAGGTCAAAGTTGAACATCAAAGGCCAGCAGGACTTCTGAAACCATTACACATTCCCATTTGGAAATGGGAAGATGTCACCATGGACTTTGTGATTGGACTGCCAATTACACAACGAAGAATGAATTCAATATGGATAATAGTTGACAGGTTGACGAAGTCAGCTCACTTTTTACCAGTTAGAAACAACTTCTCGATGTATCAATATGCAGAGTTGTATATTCGAGAGGTAGTTAGATTGCATGGAGTTCCAGCAAGGATAGTCTCTGACAGGGATCCCAGGTTCACATCGAACTTTTGGAAGAGTATACATCATGGATTGGGGACAAAGTTAGCCTTCAGTACAGCTTTTCATCCACAAACAGATGGACAATCTGAGCGAGTGATTCAGATACTGGAGGATTTACTTAGGGCTTGCATGATTGACTTCGGAGGAAATTGGGAATCGAAGTTGCCTTTAGTGGAGTTCACATATAACAATAGTTATCAAGCTACTATTGGAATTGCTCCTTATGAGGCTTTGTATGGGAGAAAGTGTAGGACTCCATTGCATTGGGATGAAGTGGGAGAAAGAGCTGTATTGGGACCAGAAATAGTGCAACAGACAATCGACATGATAGCAAAAGTCAAGGACAGAATGTTGACAGCACAGAGTCGACAGAAAAGCTACGCCGATAAGAGGCGTAGAGACTTGGAGTTTCATGTAGGTGATCATGTGTTCTTGAAAGTGTCACCTTGGAAAGGAGTTTTGAGATTTGGGAAGAAAGGAAAGCTGAGTCCGAGATATATAGGGCCTTTCGAGATCCTAGACAAGATTGGAGAAAGAGCCTATCGATTAGCATTGCCTCCAAATCTAGAAGGAGTACACGACGTCTTCCATGTCTCGATGTTGAGGAAGTATATCTCAAATCCTTCCCATGTCATTCGTCATGAACCAGTTCAGTGGATGCTAGACTTGTCATATGAAGAGGTACCTATCCAAATTTTGGATACACAAGTCCGGAAGTTGAGAAACAAAGAGATCAAGATGGTAAAGGTCTTATGGCGTAATCAATTAGTGGAAGAGGCTACTTGGGAGACTGAACAAGATATGCGTAGCCGATACCCAGAATTATTTGGTGAGTCTAATTTTGAGGACAAAATTCTTTTAAGGAGGGTAGAGTTGTAAGGTCCAAATCCACTAAACTCACTTACGATGATTTTAAAATAATTTTTATGATTTTATGCCATAAATCGTTTAAGTTATGATTTAATGATATAATTATGGTTTCACTAAACTCACTTACGATGATTTTAAAATAACTTTTATGGTTTCATGATATAATTATTTTATGTTTAACGCTTTGGATTAAGTTAATGGTTTCAGGTCGAGTTTGATTTTGGAATCATGGGACGAGGCTAACCTACGAACGAGATGATAGAGCGTATTTTTACGAACGTTTTAAGTATAATATTGATATGTTTTTGATGCATGAGTCGGGGGATGTTATTTTTATCAGACGAGTCGGGACGGGTGACTGACTGCATTTTAGAGATGAACACACATTATGTATTGAATTATCATTTTCCTATCTATCTACCCGGTTCCCCACCCCATTACTTCCCATGTCCCCTTGTTCCCTTGACTCTCTCTTCTTCCCTATCCTCTACACGATTCTTTCCCCTTCTCTCCATTCTATCATCTTCTCCTTCTTGTTTCTTTATTGAACCTTCATGGTTCTTCAAGAAAGTCACAAGCCAAAGTTCCAAATCTCGTTCTTGGTGTGGTTAGCTCGTTGCCTAGAATCCGAATCAACTTCGTCTTCATTTCAAGGCAAGTACAAATTTAAAAGATTTTGAAACCCATTCAAGCTATTATGTATTTTGATATGAATTGTTGTGTGTTGAAATATGTATGCATGATTTTCATGAATTTCAAGAGCATGAAGTTATGATTTTACGAGATCGTGAAGTGCAGGTTGTTCTTGTCAAGTACTTGAGTTGATTCAAGAGGTTCATGTTCTTTTAAGATTTTAATGTTTTGAAGTTAGTTAAACCATGTTCAATTACAAGAAAATGAGCTTTGATGATTTATGTAGTTAGGATTTTGATTAAAATAAGTTTATGTTTGAAGTTTGAAGTGTTGAAATTGTGTTTGGTGGCACCGGATTACCTATACTTGTTATGATTTTGAGGATAACAATTAGGGTAGAAATCCAAATGATATGAGGCCAATTCTATTTGAAAGCTAGCTTATTTATCTACAACTTTCATGTTTTGAGTTTTGTCAAAATAATTTTGGAAGATTGGTCAAAATCACCCCAAAGTGTGTAGAGTGTTTTGATTTCCCGGCAGTGACACATTTGGGGATAATGAGCATAACGTTTTACTGCAAACTCCAATTGAGGTGAGGTTTTCGGAATTAGAAATACAAGATCCATAGCTATAACTTTCAGGTTTACCACCTTTTCAAATTCTGACTTAAAAATAGAGTTTCAGAGTGAGCAAGATTAACCATTTGCGCAGGTCAGGCGCGCCCGCACCTAGAAGTGGAGCGGCCGCGCCTTTCCTTCGAAATTCATGATTTGTTTATGTTATTTTAGGGTCCTAAATTCATGATAAAGGCTTATAAAATATATTTAAGAGTTTCTATGCAAAAAGTTTCAAGTTTTAAGTCAAGAACGACTTACATGGATCGATTACGCTATGTGATGCATGTAAATGTCTAAGTTTCATTCATGAAACCTATGTTCAATATGAAAGTATGATTTTTATCATCTATGACATGCATGAAGTAATGGAGTAAAGTTTTATGTTCATGAAATGAAAGTTATGACGAAATTTACGATGAAACAATGATGTTTCATAATGAATGAAATGATATGATGAATGATGTTAAGATGAAGCATGATATGATATGTTGATGCATGAAAAGATTTTGATGTCTTATGTGTCTTTGTGGTGGCAAACACGGGATTGGTGCTCCGGTTTGGGCTCCGGAGAGGGCCTTTCCAAACATGGCTCATGAGACACATAAGTACACGGGACTGGTGCTCCGGGATGAGCTCCGGAGAGGGCCTTTCCAAAGAACGAATGTTATGAGGCTTAGTGCCATATGCTTGTTGATCAACAAGAAAAGGATGAATGTGCCCATTATGACGGTTGCCACAATTTCGCATAATTCGTCACCAAATGATGAGTTTATGTTATGTTATGTTACGTTTAAATGATATTTGAAATCTCACGATTTTTACTGCATATACTTGCTGAGTCTTTAGACTCACTATACTTGAATGGTGCAGGTAATGAGGATGACATTTATGCATATGTCGACGAGTTTAATGTCGGACATGAAGAAGAGCAAGGAGTCGGACCGGCGGGCGATGCATGAGTGTGTTATGTGTTGAGTGTGATATGCTATGTCTTGAGCTATTTGCAACTTTATGATGTATTTTAAGGTTGTAAACAAGTTTTATAAATTTTAAGATTTGGATTTGGTTTGTAAACTATTCTGAAATGTTTTAAGTAAGGTTTGATGTATGCATACATCTTTCAAAAAATTTCTTTTCCGCGTTATTGTAAGGTTATGTTAGTTTTGTAACATCTTCATCGGTTGAGGGTGTTACAAGTCTAGTCTGGTAAAATTGATCTGTTCTAGTCCACCTGATCTAGTATGGTCCAATTGATATGTTCTGTTCCAACTGATCTGATCTGGTATGGTCCAACTGATCTTGTAAGTTTTTCTGTTCTATTCGAATTTATCTGGTCTGGGCCAGATTGATTTGATATGTTCACTTAATTATAGCTCTTGATTCACTGATTTCTGGGCAATGAACATGAAAGTTGTAGCTCTTTTTCTTGATTTTTCACAAAATAAATGATCACTTTATTCAAGTTTGTACGAGAATGATATGCTCAAAATACTCAGAGGTGCCAGAAATTCTGCTCTGTAGAATTTCAGTGCAAAACTAGAGACTTCAATGTAGTTTATCAGATCATTAAGCTCTAATTCAGACTTCTACTTCTATAGATGATTTGTATATCATTGTATTAGCTTCATAACACATACTAAATCATTCCATTTCAATAACTGATCGGGAAGATATGACCCAAATACCAGAGTTGGTCATGTTTGATTTGGTTGCTACATCAATTGCATCCAGCTTGATATTGCGACCCCCATTTTGCCTGGATAACATCCGAACTAACTAATATGGTCTGAGATATGACTAGTAGAGTTTTGTGTTGGCTTTTCAACTAATTTGGCCTCTAGTAATTTGGATCATAGAGTTATGAGATATGTTCAAAACAATCAATTGCACCAACATTCCATCCTGAATAATTAAATTTGAGTTCCAGCTTCTCAAAACTTCCAACTTTGACCTACCAACCACACACTTGATTAAATGTATTAAAAACACAATAAAAGTTTTTTATCATCATAATCAAGATTGCTTGTATTTTAAAATCCAACAATCTCATTTTTTTACGATAACAAAACTTGGATAAAAATATGAACAATGAAACTCAAGAAATGCAAAGAATGAAAATCATATTTTTATGCAACATAATTCTGCCCCTTCTTGTTAAAACAAAAAAGGTTCAAAAATATGAATAACTATGAGCTCCCCCCCCCCCCCCCACCTCAACCCAACAAAAGTTTGAGTAAAAAAATTGTAAAATAAATAATAGGGAAAATCGAGTTTGCTCGACTGAATTTTCTATCATTGATCCCCCTTTCTAAAAGACATTTCATGATTTTAAAATGAATGCAATGCAGAACAATCAATCTCAACTTGAATAAAAGTCAGCAAGCACAATTATTTTGACATATATAACTGCCAAGTTGAGTAACTATGCTTCTCCAAGAACGAACACGACTAACTCTAAGCAACACACATCAAGATCTATATGCCAACTGAAATATTCATAGATGTTAGGATCAATTTGGGGGAGATTATTTGAGCAACAATAGCTCGGTACTTAAAATATTGAGCACCAATGAATTAAATCGAGTTTGGTTTTCAAACCAAACGGATGACACTAAAAAAATTCCTTCATAGAAACTGATTAAACATTTTGTAAACCATTTTAAAGATATGCAAGATTTTGGTATTTGAAGAACACATAAAATGACTCAACCATGCATCTTAAAAACAATAGCAAAAGTAAGTAATGCGATAAATAAAAGAGGCATGAATTTGTTTATGAATGTTTAGAGATAAAACTCATATGTTACCCTTATTCCCTTGAAATTATCCACTAGAAGAATTTAATTTATACAACCTGTGTATACAACCCACTACAATCGTAGGAGTTATTCCTTGCCTAGATCTAAACTCCTAGCACACTGAATTGTAGGCCGCAACCTCACAATCCACATAATGTTTAACGTCTCTTATGCCAAGACTACAAACACAATATTTAATGTATATGTGTGAAGACTCTCACTCAAATAATCTTTACAAATAATCTGTCATATGTGAATGAGTGAGTTGGGGTGTGAAGAACTTGAATATGAAAATTCAAGAAACCTGTTGTGTTCTTCACATCATGGACAAGCTCTTGACTAGCTTAAAAATCTATTTAGACGTCCATTTGTTAGGATTTTTCTCATTTCAGATAATTTTCTTTATATAAGATGTCCATGCTTTTAATCATCATCAAAATTAGTTGTTTTTTCTTTCCAATGTTGTATTATGGACAATTGTTTGATCTTTTCAATTTTGCATTTATGGGAAATTGTTTGATCTTACCAATGTTGTATTAGATCTGGTTATCTTCAACTGGTCACGTTCAACTGGTCTCGCTTCAAATTTTTGCTCAACTGGTTTTGTTTTGGAGCAGTCAGCCTAGAATAGAGCATTTGGCACTTGAGGAAGCAGTCGAAGCATGATTAGTTGCTTTTTCTGGGCAACGTTATGAACATAAAGTTGGAGCTCATTCTCTTAGCTTTCCATGTTATAAAAAATCACTCCATTTCGAGTTCATATGAAAGAGATATACTAGAAATATTAGAATGCGCCAGAAATTATGCTCTGCAAAATTTCAGTGCAGACCCAGAAAATTCAATGTAGTTTATCAACTCTTTATGCTTCGATTCAGACCTCGAATTATGAAGATGATTTGTCGATCATGCTCGTAGCTTCTTAACGTACACTGAATAGTTCCATTTAGATAACCAAGCTGCAATATATGACCAAAGTACCTGAACTGATCTCTAAAACTGCTTGTTGTCATAAATTCGTCCAGTTCAATATCGAGGCAGCAGTTTGTCCTAGCTAACATCCGAATTGGTCCACCTGATATGAAATATGACTTGAAGATATTGGAGTTGGATGTTAAACAATTTTAGCGATTGGTCATTTGGATCATTGAGCTATGAGATATGATCGAAACAAGAAACATCGCCAAAACTAAGTTGGGTTGAAACTTGAAACTATATTTCAACACCTTATCAATTCTAATTTGTGATCAACCCACTATATACTCAAGTAAATATGTTAGAAACATAATAACAAGTTTTGTTATCATTAAACCAAGATTGCTTGCATATTCGGACCCAAGAATCTCTCCTTTTTTATGATAAAAAAATTTGGATATAAATATGAACAATAAAACTCAAGAAATGCAAATCATGAAAATCATATTTTACGCAACATATTTCTCTCGTTTTTTGTGTGAATCAAAAAGAGTTCAAAGATATGAGAAATTATGAGATCGCCCTCAAAGTTTGAATAAAAAAAGTTTGTAAAAATGGATGAATAAATCCGATATGCTCAACTGAATAATTTTTTTAATCATTTCTCCCCCTTGCTAAAAGCCATTTCATGAATTTAAGAACATGAATGCTAAATACATGAATCAAGTATCTAGCTTCAACAAGAATACACAAATCAAACCCATATATTTCAACCAATACAAAATCAAGACGTGGTCGCTTATTCTAATTTTTATAAACATTTAAAGTGTCTCTTATTAATTATTAAGCACAACCAACCAATATAAGGGAGTTGCTAACCAAGCTAGCATAGTTGAATATATAATTGGCATTTTACTCAAGTATCATAGAATAAATAAAACTTGGAGAGAGTGTACCGAGTTTTCTTGACAATATATAACTGAAATTTTATTTTTTTTGCTTTTTAAATTGATGATGGCAACAACCTTAAACTTTTTCACAAAAATTTCAACTTTGTTCTTAGCCTCCGTTTTCTGCCGCAGCACATGGTCCAACTTCAAAGAATAACTGATTTTCCTTTTGCATCACCAGGCTGCAAATTTTATACCACTGCAATCTTCTACGGGTCTAGTTTGCAATGCAAAAAGAGTTTTGTCATTTGGACATTCGAGCAAGAGGTTATGCCATTTTCTCCAAATTCGCCACCGAAAAACTCAACTATGCATGTATGTGTTAGAAAAATCTCAAAATCCAATATTTTGAAGATGAAATCAGTTTCAAATGATATTTAAAGAAAAAACCCGCTCTGATACCCCTTGTTAGGATCGATTTGGAGAAGATTCTTTGAGCTACAATAACTGAGTTCCTGAAATATTGAGCACCTATGAATTAAATCGAGTTTGGCTTTCAAACCAAGTATAAGACACTCAAAATAATCCTTCATAAAAACCAATTAAACATTTTTGAAATCATTTTAAAAATATGAAAGATTTTGGTATTTGAAGAACACATAAAATAATTCAACAATGCATTTTAAAAACAGTAAGAAAAGTAAGTAAATGCGATAAATAAAAAGAGGCAATAATTTGTTTATGGATATTCGGAGATAAAACTCATACGTTATCCTTTCTTCCTCTTGGAAAGATCCACTATAATACTTTGGTTTATACAACCCATGTATACAAATCACTCTAATCAAAGGACTTATCCCTTGCCTAGATCAAAACTCCTAGAACACTCAAATGTATGTCACAATCTCACAATCCGCATAATTTTTAACGTCTCTTATGTCAAAACTACCAAAAAAATCATTATTGTCTTTGTGAGAAGACTCTCACTCAACTAATGTTTGCAAATCATCTCTCATATGTGTGAGTGAGTTGGGATGTGAAGAACTTGAATGTGAAAGCTCAAGAAATTTGTTGTATTCTTCACACCAAGAAAAATCTCTTACTAGCTTAACAAATCTATTTAGACGTCCATTTGTTAGGATTTTTCTCATTTCCGCTGATTTTATTTATATAGGCTGCCCATGCTTTTAATCCTCATCAAAAGTAGTTATTTGTTATTTCCAATTTTGTATTTATGGGCAATTGTTTGATCTTCCCAATGTTGTATTTATGGGCATTTTTTTGATCTTCCCAATGTTGTATTAGAATTGGTTATCTACAACTGGTCTCGCTTCGACTGGTTTTGCTCAACAGGTCTCGTTCAATTGGTTTTTTTTCGGATCAGTCAACTTATAATGGATCATTCGGTACTTGAGAAAGCAATTGGAACATGATTCATTTATTTTTGGGCAAAGTGATGAACATCAAAGTTGTATCCCTTCTTTTAGCTTTCCATGTAATCAAGAAGCACTCTGATAGTCGTGTTTTGTTTGCATTTGTTAATGTTTTTTTGTTAGTAGTTTGCATGCATTTATTTGTTTTAGTTCATGTTTTATCTTAGTTTTGTTGTTTGCATGCATTTAGCTTCATAACATACTCTCGGGTTTAATGTGTAGGAGATATCAAATTTGAAGAAGAAAGGTAGAATATTGGCAAAAGTTCATGCGCTCGATCCCACGTACTCATAGGATCGAGCGCGGCATCTAGAGATTCAAGGTAGTGGGCGAGACATTTTTACCGCGCTCGATCGGACGTACTCACGCGATCGAGCGCGGCCAAGGAATTTCAAGACAAAAGATCGCATATTTTAGCGCGCTCGATCGGACGTACTCATGCGATCGAACGCGCTTGTCTGTTCGGGAAGATTTATTTTAATTTTGGAAACTTTGTTATTTTAGATTCTAGGCTTTATTAGGTTTTTAATTCCGTTTTGGAGAGATTATTATCAGACTTTTGGAGACTTCCTTGGAGGCTAGGTTTTATTTTGCATCTCTCTCAAGTTTTCTTCTTTTCTTTTGAATTTTTCTGGAGTTTGTGATGAATCGTTGTAGCTAAACTTTATTTCTTGGTTGAGGGAGACGAAACCTTGATATAATTTGTTCATGAGAATTGAATTTCAGTGTTTAATTCTTATTAAGTATCAATTTCTGATCTGTTCTATCTCATGTTTGTATGTGAATTTGTAACGTCCCACTGTATCAAGACGGGTCTTTTCAGCGTGCTTATGTCCTCACTCACACGCACCCTGAGAAACTTTCCAGGAGGTCACCCATCCTATAATTGCCCCAAGTCAAGCACGCTTAATTTTAGAGTTCTTATGTGATGAGCTCCCGAAAATAAGATGCACCTTCTTGATATGAGCAGTACATATGAAATCTTTTAATCCCTACTCAACTATGTAGTCCCATACCTACACAGTCTCAGAATCCCTCTCATTTCGGCACGGGATCGGTTCATTCATGTCTCCCTCCGCCTAGAAGCCTTTCAGGAGCCGCTCATTGTCCGTGCAACCTCTTGGCACCGGCGATCACTCCCCGCCTCTTCAGCCCCGGGCGTCACATGCCCACCAGCTTCCGCTTGGTTCGTCCCCGAACCATACCGTACTAAGAGAGGTCGGCTCTGATACCATTTGTAACGTCCCACTGTATCAAGACGGGTCTTTTCAGCGTTCTTATGTCGTCACTCACACGCACCCTGAGAAACTTCTCAGGGGGTCACCCATCCTATAATTGTCCCAAGTCAAGCACGCTTAACTATAGAGTTCTTATGTGATGAGCTCCCGAAAAGAAGATGCACCTTCTTGATATGAGCAGTACATATGAAATCTTTTAATCCCTCCTCAACTATGTAGTCCCATACCTACACAGTCTCAGAATCCCCTCTCATTCCGGCACGGGATCGGTTCATTCATGTCTCCCTCCGCCTAGAAGCCTTTCAGGAGCCGCTCATTGTCCGTGCAACCTCTTGGCACCGACGATCACTCCCCGCCTCTTCAGCCTCGGGCGTCACAGAATTTCTTAGACTGGCCATCTTAGGATTTTTCTACATAACTATAGCTAAACTAGAATTCAAATCCGTAATTGTTTGAATCAACTAATTTGCGAAGCAACTACGTTTGATATTTTCTGCTGTTGAATTTATTAAATCGTAGAATCAATTATTGACTAGGCTAAATACAACCGCTGGTGTTTTTGTTGTCTAGATTCGTCAGTTTTACTCGTTTGAATGCTACCTTAGATTTAAATCTAGATCACTGGAATCCGGATTAATTTATTGGTAAGGGTTAATCTAGAACGCTCGTGTCTAATTAACTAAAATTAAGGTGAAACAGGAATTTGAATTTCAATGACGAATATTTGATAGGATTAATTATTTTTAGGGAATCGATGATTGAATGAATAAATATCAAGGGTGTAGTCGACTGATACCAAGACTCGTCTCTTATTGATTTCTTCAACTTAATTTTCATTGTTGCATTCTAGTGATTTTATCAATTTTTAATTGCTTAAATTTTTAGTAGTTAATCCAAAACTCAAAACCCCTTTTAGTTTACTTAGGGCACATTATATTTGCCTTTCCTCGTGGAAACGATCCCTACTCATGCTATTACAATTTTGTGGTTATCTGATTGAGTTGGGTAATTTTGACGCGATACGACTTAGCGTTACCAAATTTTGGCTCCGTTACCGGGGAACGGTGTTTATTTTATTGTGTTCTATTTCTTTTTGTTTTGTTCTGTTTTATCTCACTCTCTTCTATTTTCTTTGTTTCTAGTTTTCTCTCGTTCATGCTTTTAGGTGATTTTGCTGAAGAAGACTTTCTCTACGACCCGGAGATTGAAAGGACCTTACACAGGCGAAGGAGAAAACTTCGTAGGCAACAACAAGAGGCAGCTGCTCGAGCTGATTTTCCAGAAGAAGAGATGGTTGCTAATGCGAACCTGAGTCTTAGACAATTGGGCACTCCTGATCCCAATCAACAACCTTTATGCATTACTTTTCCTACATTAGAAAATAATGCTACTTTTGAACTTAAATCTGGATTAATTCACTTGTTACCCTCCTTTCATGGTCTTGTAGGTGAGGACCCGAATAAACACTTAATGGAATTCCATGTGGTGTGCACGAGTATGAAACCCCAAGGAGTGACAGAGGAGCAGATTCAGCTGAGGGCTTTTCCTTTCTCTTTGAAGAGTGCTGCTAAGGATTGGCTATATTACTTGCCCTCTGGTTCTATCACGACGTGGACGGAGATGAAAAGAATATTTTTGGAGAAATACTTCCCAGCATCTAGAGCCGCGAACATGCGAAAGGAAATCTATGGAATCAAGCAATACTCCGAAGAATCACTGCATGAGTACTGGGAGCGGTTCAAGAAGCTTTGTGCTAGCTATCCGCAGCACCAGATAAGTGAAAATCAATTGATACAATTTTGCTATGAAGGTTTGTTACATCATGACAAGAGTATGCTGGATGCGGCCAGTGGAGGATTTTTTGTGGATAAAACTCCAGTCCAAGCAAGG
This sequence comes from Henckelia pumila, assembly GCF_033568475.1. NCBI lineage: Eukaryota > Viridiplantae > Streptophyta > Magnoliopsida > Lamiales > Gesneriaceae > Henckelia > Henckelia pumila. The sequence continues at coordinate 167,160,187 of NC_133121.1, read as the reverse complement.
AACTTGATAGAGAATATGGCTGCCAATTCTCAGTAATTTGGCACCAACAGGAGTGATCATGCGCCCAGACGGGGCAATGAGGTAAATGTTTCTTCCTTTGAACAACAACTGATTGATCTGACGTCTCTTGTACGTCAAATGGCTATAGGAAATGGACAAACTGTGAAAGGGTCTGGAATTTGCAATGCGATGGGACACGCTACTAACATGTGTCCCACACTTCAAGAGGAGTCGGTCGAACATGTGAATGCTACTGGTGGATTTCCTGGACCTCCACAGCGGAAGTATGATCCATACTCCACACATACAATCCTGGTTGGAAGGACCATCCAAATTTGAGATACGGAAACCCACAGGCGAATCAACTGGGGCCTCAGGCACCACCGCACAATCAATCTTATAGGCCACCGTATCCTCAATATCCACAGTGTCCTCAAGTTCCAATGCCTGGTGAGTTTCTAGAAAATATTGTTAAGGATCTTGCTACTAATACTGTAACTTTTCAACAGGAAACTCGAGCAAGTATCCAACAGTTGAACACTGAAATGGGGCAATTAGAAACCGCAGTGAACAGGTTGGAGTCAATGAATTCGAACAGCTTACCATCACAGACTGTGGTGAATCCAAGGGAGAATGTGATTGAAATCACCTTGAGGAGTGGAAAGGATTTGAAGGTTAATGAAGAAGTGGTGAAAGAACCAATACAGACCAAAGATGAGCAGGAATCCAAGATAGAGGAGGACGAAACAATTCGGGAAGCACCAAGAGGTAAGTTCCCTCCTTTTTCTGAGTATAACCCTGTAGCCTCTTTTCCCTTAGCATTGAAAGAGTCTAGGAAAGATGATGGAATTAAGGGGTTGTATGAAGTGTTTCATAGATGCGAGGTACATATCCCTTTGTTAGATGTTATTAAACAAGTACCTCGCTATGCTAAATTTTTAAAAGAATTGTGTACTACAAAAAGGAAACAAAAATTAAAGGGATGTCAGAAAGTTGAATTGGGAAAACAGGTCTCTGCCATAATTCAAAGAAAAATACCTACAAAATGCAAAGACCCAGTTATGTTTTCTATTCCTTGTAAGATAGGAGATGTTCAGCTTGATACGACCATGCTAGATTTAGGAGCATCGATTAATGTCATGTCATACTCTATTTATGCTTCCTTGAATCTTGGGCCTTTGACTGAAACTGCAATCGTTATCCAAATGGCTGATAGATCTACTATTTATCTTAGGGGGCTGTTAGAAGATGTTCTTGTGCAAGTTGGTAATTTGGTTTTTTCTGCTGATTTCTATGTGCTTGATATGAAAAATAATGATTTGAATAGTCCAATTTTGTTAGGAAGATCATTTTTGAAAACTTCAAAGTCTGTTATAGATGTGAATAATGGTACTCTCACTATGGAGTTTGATAGGGAGGTTGTTAAGTTTCATATTTTTGATACCCTGCAAATTCCTGATTGTGAAAGTGTTTTTAATAATTTAATGTCATTAATCACTTGTCGCAAGAACACAAGAATGTTGTGAATGAGGATAAAGTTAAGAAGGTTATTGCAAGACCTATTGAGACTTTTACTGCTAAAAGTTTTCGTTCTGATCTGCAGGTATCCAGGAAATCGAAGCCGAGGAAGAAAAGACCTAAACTAACTACAAAACTGCGCAAGTGGGTGAAGGTGGACAAGGGAACTAGATATGAACCACCCTAAGGAACTTAAGCATGCATTCGGGCCGACGACTATAAAAAGAGGCGCTGACTGGGAGGCAATCCAGTGTTATTTTCTTTTAGTTAGTTTTTATCTTTCATTTTGTTTTTGTGTTTTATTTTCGTTGATTTCAAAAACCGAATTCCACCACCTCCGTAGTCAAAGTTTCAATATGATTCTTCCGTGATGCTGTCAGATGATGAAGAGGACAGTACCAACACTTAAACCAGGGGAGTTTTGTTTTACATTTGTGCATTGCATTGTGTTTTGTTAGTTTTTGTTGTGTCTTGTGTTTTAAGCATTGGGGACAATGCATTAGTTTAAGTGTGGGGGGGTGTTTCATGCATTTTTTTCATGCATTTTGTGTGCATCCATGAATTTTGTTTTGTTTTGTTGCATTGTTGCATTTCGTTAATATTAGTATCATATCATTGTCATTGTATTGCATTTGTTTTGTTATTGCATATTGTTGTTGTCGTTTGTGTTGTTCGAATGCATGAGTTGAGATGAGTTTGTTAGCCTATGATGAGGTAATTGAAAAAATAAATGAAATTTTTGAAAAAAATTTCACTCTTGATCAGATTTGAGAAACCTGTAGGTTGTTTGTTGAATATTCTTAAGCACGCATGTTTAACCGGTGAAGTGTAGCAATGTATTAGATATTGTGAATGTCTGTTGGACCATTGCACGAAAACAGGTGTTTGTGGAACATGATAGTTCTTGAATTTTGATGATTTCTTTGATGTGGCATATACTTTCTTGGGCGCACCTAAAATTTTTTGGTTTTTAAGAAGGAAAATTAATTTTTTGAAACCAATTAACTCCATCCGGGTTGCGAGCGAGATGTTTGAAATTCTATTCATCTTGTTTGTGGCTAAGTATGCGGATTACATGGGGTTAATCTTTTGGAAAAAATAACACTTTAATTCCATCCGGACTGTAAGTAAGGAATTGAAATCCTAATGTCTTGCTTATGGTTAAGTCTGCGGAAAAAATGGGATTGTAGTTCCATCCAGGCTATAGACGAAGGAATTGAAATTCGAATCCTATCTAGTTATAGCTAAGTATGCGGGTAATTATTGGGACTTTAAAAATGTCGGGTGAAAAATCCGACGGTGCGTAATTATTCTCAAGGAAGTTGTATTGTGTTGAAGGATTGTTGAGAGGAGGGTTCTGGATTGTGAGTCTTGCACTGCATTGTTATAGGTCGGCGAACAGTCTTGAAGCTTTGTCTTTTGAAGTTGCATGTAACTGGGATAACATGACACACACACGTTCGCATTCGAATGAAGGTATATCATTGATGATTGAGAGTAGCTATGAATTTGTTTTAGATGAAAGTAGTTTTCTCTGAGGCTATTTTGTGCATGCTCATCTTTTTTTATGTATTTGTTTTGTTTCATTTTGTTCTGCATGACTTGCTCGAGGGCGAGCAAGGATTAAGTGTGGGGGTATTTGATATTAGTGTTTTGTTTGCATTCGTTAATGTTATTTTGTTAGTAGTTTGCATGCATTTATTTGTTTTAGTTCATGTTTTATCTTAGTTTTGTTGTTTGCATGCATTTAGCTTCATAACATACTCTCGGGTTTAATGTGTAGGAGATATAAAATTTGAAGAAGAAAGGCAGAATATTGGCAAAAGTTCATGTGCTCGATCCCACGTACTCATAGGATCGAGCGCGGCATCTGAAGATTCAAGGCAGTGGGCGAGACATTTTTACCGCGCTCGATCGGACGTACTCACGCGATCGAGCGCGGCCAAGGAATTTCAAGACAGAAGATCGCATATTTTAGCGCGCTCGATTGGACGTACTCATGCGATCGAGCGTGCTTGTCTATTTGGGAAGATTTATTTTAATTTTGGAAACTTTGTTATTTTATATTCTAGGCTTTATTAGGGTTTTAATTCCGTTTTGAAGAGATTATTATCAGACTTTTGGAGACTTCCTTGGAGGCTAGGTTTTATTTTACATCTCTCTCAAGTTTTCTTCTTTTCCTTTGAATTTTTCTGGAGTTTGTGATGAATCGTTGTAGCTAAACTTTATTTCTTGGTTGAGGGAGACGAAACCTTGATATAATTTGTTCATGAGATTTGAATTTCAGTGTTTAATTCTTATTAAGTATCAATTTCTGATCTGTTCTATCTCATATTTGTATGTGGATTTCTTAGACTGACCATCTTAGGATTTTTCTACATAACTATAGCTAAATTAGAATTCAAATCCGTAATTGTTTGAATCAACTAATTTGCGAAGCAACTATGTTTGGTATTTTCTGCTGTTGAATTTATTAAATCGTAGGGTCAATTATTGACTAGGCTAAATACAACCGCTGGTGTTTGTGTTGTCTAGATTCGTCAGTTTTACTCTTTGAATGCTACCTTAGATTTAAATCAAGATAGCTGGAATCCGGATTAATTTATTGGTAAGGATTAATCTAGAACGCTGGTGTCTAATTAACTAAAATTAAGGTGAAACTGGAATTTGAATTTCAATGACGAATATTTGATATGATTAATTATTTTAGGGAATCGATGATTGAATGAATAAATATCAAGGGTGTAGCCGACTGATACCAAGACTTGTCTCTTATTGATTTCTTCAACCAAATTTTCATTCTTGCATGCTAGTGATTTTATCAATTTTTAATTGCTTAAATTTTTAGTATTTAATCCAAAACTCAAAACCCCCTTTTGTTTACTTAGGACACATTAAATTTACCTTTCCTCATGGAAACGATCCCTAATCACGCTACTACATTTTTGTGGTTACTGATTGAGTTGGGTAATTTGGGCGCGATACAACTTAGCATTACCACACTCCATTTTGAGTTCTTATGAGAGATATATGCTTAAAATACCAGACTGTACCAGATATTCTGCTCTGTGGAATTTCACTGCAGATCCAGAGACCTGAATGCAGTTTATTAGATCTTTATTCTTTGATTCAGACCTTGAATTGTGAAGATGATTTTTAGATCATTCTTGTAGATTTGTAACGCATACTGAATTGTTCCATTTGGATAATAAAATTTCAGGATATGACCAAAATACTAGAACTCATCTGTCAAATTGCTTGCTGTCATAAATTTGTCCAGTTCAATGTTGATGTAGCAGTTTGACCTAGCTAGCATCCGAATATGTCAACCTAATCTGAACTATTTCTTGAAGATATTTGAGTTGGTTGTTCAACGGTTTTCGTGACTGGTCATTTGGATCATCGAGCTATGAGATATGCTCGAAACAAGAAGTAGCAGCAGAAACTAAGTTGTGTTGGAACTATAGTTCAACACCTTATCATTTCTAATTTGTGATCAACCAACTAGATAGTCAAGTAAATATGTTATAAACATAATAACAAGTTTTTTTATTATCAAAATCAAGATTACTTGCATTTTCGGACCCAACAATATATCAATTAAGCGTCCCTTTTAGTTTTTGAAACCCATTCACTTATGTAAAGGCAATGACTAAGCATTCTAATATCAAATACATGCGGGAACAAGTAGAATATCATGTTGGCATTTAACTCAAGTAATTTTGAATCAATTTTTGAACGAGTTTTCCAAGTTATCTTGTTGAAGTGTGGCTTAATTTTGAAGTAGTTTGTACCTTATAAGAATGAGTACAACACCCTTGAGCTTTTTGACAAAACACCAGCTCATGTCCTATGCTCTGTTTTCTATGGCAGCACAACTGTTTCGACTTCATAGAATAAATTGATTTCCTCGTGCACCACGAGGCTGCAAATTTTATAGTGTTGCAATCCTCACGAGTTTAGTTTGCAATGCAAAAAGCAGTTCATCATTTGGACACTCGAGCAAGGAGTTATGTCATTTTTCCAAGGTTGCTGCAAGCTACGAGAAATTCTCAATTATGCATATACGTGTTAGAAAAATCACAAAAACGAATTTTGAATATAAACTTAGTTTCAAATTCTCTTTCAAGAGATTCCACTTGTTAGGATCTGTTAGAGTGTATAGAGAGTGTAACGCCCCAAAATTATCTCAATTGATATTATTATTGATATTCTGAGATTAGAAAATTCGAGGGTTGAATTGATATTTGACCAAGGATTGAATTGCAATTTTTGAAGAATTCAGGGACTAAAGTGCAATTTCATATATTTGAATAAGTCTTATTATTAGAAGCATGACTAAGCGTCTCCTTCATTTCTTCTTCTTCTTACACGCCTCTTTCCTCCATTGAAGCTCCCCAACATGATTTCCAAGCTTTGGGATTTCCGATTTTGCTCGATCGATCCGTCCGATAGAAATTTAATCCGAAGATATATTTGCGATCACGACATCGAAGGCTTAGTTCTATCGTAAGTTTTTATTTGATCGGTTATACTTCAATTTTTGGATGTTGTTGGAATCGAATTATTTTCGGATATGTCGTGCTTGAGCTAGCATAGATCATTTATTCGAAGTCAGATCGGAAAAAAGCAACGTTCGGATTTGTTGTGAATTTTAAAGAATAATTCAAAAATGAGGGGTTTGATATTTGGTTGATATTGAGTTAAAATTGATGAATTGTTATTGATATGAGTTGGTTTGGATAGATATATTGTTGTTTGTGGTTTTTCGGTTGTCCGTTATAAGCCGTTATGCCGCCAGTTTGAGTTTTGGATATCAATTGGTTTGAATTGATTGAGCTGTATTTTGTTGAGTTTGAATGTTGAATTCGATCTTATATTACTTCATTACAGATTGGTTTGAAGGCTGTTGGTCTTAGAGTTGACAGAATTTGAATTGCCGACGAATTGATCATGAATTGGTAACAAGTCTACCTTGTTATTTTTTATGGATTTTGATTGGAAACTCTTAACTTTGTAGCTTATCCTGAGTTGGAGCTTCCAATCGAGAAAGGTATACGTCGGCATCGAATGAAATTGGATGAACACTCGAATCCGAGTTGATTTTTGAGTTTCCCTGAAATCACATACTTGCATGTTTATTTGAATTACTTGGATTATGTTTGAATGAATTCGATTTGCACTTGCATTCATCTTGAGCCAAATGATTTGATTTCATTTTGAATTAGACATTTTGGGGGACTATAATCGAGTGTCATTGGTCCTCGAGTTACTCCAATAGCGCGAAACTCCTTATAGTTGCTCCAGAGTCTAGAGGATTGAGATATGCATCATCCACCTCGATCCGGAGAGTCGATGAGTTGTTGTGATATCTTGCCCTCGGGATCCCAACCAAAGAACCGAGCTATCTGTAGTGAAATTTTCTCGCAAGTGTACGAGTGTCAAGTTTTAATATAGTGAGTAATTCAGATATCGATCCCACAGGGAGTAAAATGAAAATATTTAGTACTTGTAATTAAAATAGTCCAAACTTTATCTAGAAAATCAATAATCAAGAATTTTGCAATAAAAATAAATAATCGATGAAGTTTCGATAGCACACACACGACTTTCAGGAATAATCAATCAGAGAAAATGGTCTAGAGGTATAGATTTCACCTGGTTTCAACAACAATCAATCCTAATTAATTAATCTTCATGAATTTCAAAGAATTAATAGCCAAAACACTTACGTGTATTATTCCCTCTTCCGAGTGTCGAATAAAATATATCAACTACAATTAAATTCCAATATCCCTATTAAGAATTTACTTGCAGTAATCAATTCAAAAAAATGTTCTCTTTAAAAGCTCTGTTAAAGTTATAAGCTCTCCCGAGTCAGATAAACAATTAAGAGTGTATTTTCCAATAGTCTTATTCAAAATCTCCTCTCCCGAGTGCCAGATTTCAAATAAATATTACAAATCAATAATTGATCAGATAATTGAAAAGACAATCTGAAACGACCCTAACTCTATAATTATGAAATAAATAAATATGCGGAATTTTTTTTTTTATATATATATACCTACTAAATAAAATATGCACATATATGCCCATACATACATGCACAGAATAAAAAGATTTAAATAAATACATAAATAAATAAATAAATAACTTAAATAATAATTGCATTCTTTAAATAAAATAAGTATTTGAGTCAAACATTTAATAAAAAAATACTGCATAAGAAAAATGATGTAAAATTTGCATGCACTGAAAATATTCAAATAAAATACTCAAAGCCCCAACCACTGAAAAAAAAATATTTAAAAAGTGTAACATGCTGACATAATTAAAACATGCAATGTGACTCAGACATCTATCACAGTCACGGGGTCACTGCATGTCCGCTCATATGTCCTCGCCGCTGGTAGGAGCTACATCCTCCTCTACGAACTCACCTGCACCATACCAGTGTAGTGAGCCTAGAGGCCCAACATGCTAACATAACAAGGGTTTAAAATAATTTAAAACAATTAAATATTAATACATAACATATACATGAATGAGCATGCTTAAAAATATTATGGCATAAACATAACTTAAATTAACTTAAATAACATAATACATACATATTGTTGAGCAAATAAATTTCTAACATCGCATGGTTGTATCCGTAGTGTAACCTTAAATCATACATTAAATAATGATCAGCGTGAAAACCAACGTACGTGGCGGTGACGAATCACCTCTTAAATTGGCAGTAAACTGCCCTTCAATAGTTCACATATGGGGACGAATCCCCCTTAAATTGTCACACTACTTCAACTTCCAACATAAAATATTTTATTATTGCTCAACCTTAAACATTTAATTATGCATAAAATTATTTCATGAATGCATGTACTTAATTAAAATGTGTGTCCTTCATATATATTTAATTTAATTTCTTTCTAACATATAAATATTAAAATAACTTCAATGCATAAAAATAATTAAATATATAATCAGGACACATGCAAATTTCTCATGGATTGTCCTGGACTGCTGGCCCTAACACCCAAGTCCATTTACTTAAATCTGGCCCATTAACACTGGGATTGGCCCAATAACATACTTAAGCCCAATAAAAATTATTCTAAGCCCAATTAAATAATTAAAGCTCATTAAAACATTATAGGCCCAATAACAACTTAATCTGGCCCAATAACAACTTCCATGGGCCCCAAGGCCCATAAAAATTTAAGAGATTAACTTAAAATAATTTAATTAAGCCCAAAAATAATTAAATTTATCCCAAAGAAATTAAATGGAACCCAAATCATTTTATTTCAAATTAATTGGCCCGAAAACCAATTAAATCCTAAAATACTTTAAAATTAAAAAGACTCGGGCCCGGCCCACCAACCTGGACCCGGACCAACTTAACCCGACCCACTACCCTACTGACCCGACCCGGACCATCCAGCCCAAGCCCAGCCCAAAATAATCCCAAAAATCATAACTTATGTTTGTGCAGATTTTTCTGCTCACGGCTTGCTGAGCAGCTGTACTAATTCTTTTCTTTCTCTTTGCTCCGGCCACCTTTGGCCATGAAACCAACTCACGAACGTAGTACACTCAAATACGTTTCCAAAAAGCTAAAAACCAGCCAAAATGATGACCTAACGAAGGAGAACGAACCTCTGCAAGTTAGCCTATCCTAGACTTGCGCGCATACCTGAGCAACGCTGGGACTTTCGATCGTTCTTCCTACTCCGGCCATATATTTCCGTGAAACCACTTCTCAATCCTAACCAACATCTATGTGGTTCAAACGCTTCAGGCCTCACCTAAAATAGTGGCCCGAGGAAGGAGAACAAAGTCTTCTTCCTCAAAATCCAAAACCTGCGCGAGTTGTGCACCAGAAAAGAAATGCTATGGTTCCAGCCTATTACACCTTAAAACTCTGACTTAGCTCGATTCGAAGGACCCTTAGACATCACTTAGACATTAGCCAACAGACCTTGAACGTTCCATCCAATAAAAACGTGAGCATGATTCAACAAATACATGAACAAGTGCATACATCCAACAAATCTCGATATTTTCTGAAAATCCTTGAATAAAACTGATGCATACACCCACACACGCATGAACACTGATATGGCACGAAAATAAAGAGAAAGAATCATGCCTTGCACCGAAGTTGAAGAGAAAGCAACGTGTAAAACGATTCCGGGACGATGGGACGACGAGCAACCTTGAAACTTTGAAGAAATTCGGCTATGGAACCTCCTTGGCTGTGGTTCGAGGAAGAAGATGATGGATGGGGGTGAGGAAACTGATGGAGGTGGCTGAAAGTTTAGGTCGTGAGGTTTGGGGTGAAATTTTAGGTGATTTTTGATTTAATTAGGATATAGAATAATTAAGATATTGACAAGGGTTTTAAATATACAATATATAACTTAAAAGCTCTAAATAATATTTAAAAATCATATAATTTAACTTAAATCCCAAAATTTATAATTAAGGGAATTTTAAAAGTAATTAAAAGTCAATATTTTGGCTCAATTTGGATAAAAATGGACTCCTAAAATCATATAAAATTAAATACTAAAAATTTTGAGGAAATAAAACTCAAAATAATATTTTTGGACTCTTAAAAGACTCATAAAATAATTTGGATAAAAAGTTGTCATCTCGTCCGTCCACGGTCCCGTCTACGCGATCAAAAACAATTAAATACTAAAAATCATAAAAATCATTAATTATGGGTTAAATGCTTAAAAAATAAATTAAATCATGCACAAATAATTCACATAATTATTTAACCCATAAATCTAAAATTTAAATAATTAAATATCCTAATTATGCATGCGGATTTACGTATTTAAAATACCGGGTGTTACAATTCTCCCCCCCCCCCCTTAAATTGAATTTCGTCCTCGAAATTAAAGTACTTATCCGAACAACTCCGGGTAGCGAGTCCTCATGTCTGCCTCGGTCTCCCAAGTAGCTTCCTCCTCTGAGTGATTCAGCCACTGGACTCTGACCATCGGTATGACCCGCGTCCTAAGCCTCCGCTCCTCCCTAGCCAAGATCCGCACTGGCCTCTTCTCATACACTAGATCTGGTGGCAACTGCAAGGGCTCGAAATCCAACACATGCGACGGGTTAGAGACATATCTCCGAAGCATGGATACATGGAAAACGTTGTGCACTGCCGCTAGCCCTGGTGGTAGAGCTAAACGGTAGGCCAACGTGCCAACTCTCTCCAAGATCTCGAATGGCCCTATATACCTCGGATTAAGCTTGCCTCTCCGACCAAAACGCACCACTCCCTTCATCGGTGACACCTTCAGGAATACGTGATCACCTACAGCGAACTCCAAATCTCGTCGTCTGGCATCTGCATAACTCTTCTGCCGACTCTGAGCAGTCCTCATCCGATCTCGAATCTGAGTCACAATGTCAGCTGTCTGCTGCACAATCTCAGGACCTAGTAAAATCCGCTCACCAACCTCATCCCAATGCACAGGAGATCTGCATCTCCTCCCATACAATGCTGCATAAGGAGCCGTACCTATAGATGACTGAAAACTGTTGTTATAGGTAAACTCCACTAATGGCAGTCTAGTCTCCCAAGAGCCCCGAAAATCAATGACACAAGCTCTCAGAAGATCCTCGAGAACCTGGATCACCCTCTCAGACTGACCATCTGTCTGGGGATGAAATGCTGTACTGAACAAAAGCCTAGTCCCCAAAGCTGTGTGCAGACTCTTCCAAAACGCAGATGTGAATCTCGGATCTCTGTCTGACACAATAGAAACTGGTATGCCATGCAGTCTAACAATCTCTCTGATGTAAAGCTCTGTATACTGTGTCAAAGAATAAGTAGTCCTCACCGGCAAGAAATGAGCTGACTTGGTGAGTCTATCCACAATCACCCAAATCGCTGTGCCACCTCTGGCACTCCTCGGTAAGCCAACCACAAAGTCCATCGTAATATTCTCCCATTTCCATTCCGGAATAGGAAGAGGTCTAAGAAGTCCTGCTGGACGCTGATGCTCTGCCTTGACTTGCTGACAAGTCAAGCACTCTGACACCACTCTCCCGATGTCACTCTTCATCCCGGGCCACCAATACAATAGCTGCAAATCTTTGTACATCTTCGTACTTCCGGGGTGAATGGAGTACGGAGATGTGTGAGCCTCTGCTAAAATCTCAGCTCTCAACTGATCAACGTTCGGTACCCACATCTTACCACGGTACTGAAAGATACCATCCTCCACTGTATACAAGAGGTTACCTCTAGCCTCATCTCTCTGTCTCCATCGCTGCAACTCCTCATCAGTAGACTGTCCCTCCCTAATCCGATCTCGCAGAACTGGCTGCAATGTCAACACTGACAAGCTCGGTGCATGGCCACTCGGATAACACTCTAAGCCAAATCTCTGAATCTCGCTCTGTAGTGGTAACTGTACGGTCAAACATGATACCACTGACGACTTCCGACTCAAAGCATCGGCCACTACATTAGCTTTACCCGGATGGTAGCTAATGTCACAGTCATAGTCCTTCACCAACTCCAACCATCTGTGCTGTCTCATGTTCAACTCCTTCTGTGTGAAGAAGTACTTGAGACTCTTGTGGTCTGTGAAAATCTTGCACTTCTCTCCATACAGATAGTGCCTCCAGATTTTCAAAGCGAAAACCACTGCTGCTAACTCCAAGTCATGCGTCGGATAATTCTGCTCATGAATCTTCAGCTGCCTCGATGCATACGCAATAACCTTATTACACTGCATAAGTACTGCGCCTAAACCCAGTTTAGACGCATCGGTGTACACCACTAACTCCTCGTGTGGTACTGTCATCGCTAACACTGGTGCAGTAGTGAGTGCTTCCTTCAGCTGATCGAAGCTCCTCTAACAGTCTGAACTCCAGATAAACTTCGCATTCTTCTTGGTCAAGGAAGTCAAGGGTACTGCAATAGAGGAAAAACCCTTGATGAACTTCCTATAATACCCTGCCAAACCCAAGAAACTGCGAATCTCTGAAGCATTCTTCGGAATACCCCAATTCTGCACTGCCTCAACCTTAGACTGATCAACTGCAATCCCATCTCTCGAAATAATGTGGCCAAGAAATGCCACCTGCTCAAGCCAAAACTCGCACTTGCTGAACTTGGCATACAACCGATGCTCCCTCAAAGTCTGCAAGGCTGTCTGAAGATGCTGTCTATGCTCCTCGATGCTCCTAGAATAGATCAAGATATCATCAATAAAGACTATGATGAACTGATCTAAATACGGCTGAAAGACTCGGTTCATGAGATCCATGAAAACCGCTGGAGCATTGGTCATCCCAAATGGCATCACTAAGAACTTGTTGGAAAACTGGCGTTCAGATCAATCACGATTGATACCCGGTGCAGCGGAAGTTTAAAAATTTTATTATGGAACAATTCCATAGTGTGGGTATCAACCGTTTAACGATTAAATTATAAGTGTGTGTAAAATTAAATAACAATTATTAAATTTTACCTTTAATCTCGAATCGAGATTCTGGACACCAACAGATTTAATCTGCTCTTGTTGTCTCTCCCTGGAACTGATGAATATTCTGTCCTTCAATCAGGTCCACGAATGGAGGTTTAATCCCTCTGATAGATTGCACTAGAAAATCTATCAGAAGTTTTCTACGAAGAGAATAAACGAATTTGATTCGCTATTCCAGACTGCAATTCAAAATCACAAACCGGAATTTCTCACGCAGAGAAGGGAGGGGGGTGGCCGAATTTCTTTTGAGAGAGAGCTAGGGTTTTCGATTTTCTGTCTCTCAAATTATGACCAGTTGTGTGTAATTTCTGTACTGCAATAACTTATTTATAATGCAGGCCAATAACACCTTAGGGCCCATTAGTCATAAGTTGAGGCCCGACAAGCAAAGCCCGCATGTTCAGAAATTAATATAAAATTCATCGTGACTCCGATTGATAAACCGATTTTACCAATGTGCACAGAAACCATTTCTGCACATTTTAAAGTCAAGATAAATTTTCCTGAATCCGAATTCAGTGGTTTCCAAAAATGTACATCCCTATGTCATTTTAGGAAATCCTACTCCCTTACTCTTATTTAAGAAGTCCAACTTCTTTATTCATTAAATTTAACTCTTTAAATTTAACTATCTCAACGGGGATTAAAACTCCATTACACTGTGTGACCCTCAATGGTTCAGGGATACAGCTAGCCGTGGGCTCACAACTCCTTGTGACTCGGAACAACGATTTCCGACTTACCCAACGAATCATGGTAAAGCGCCTAGCAACATCGCCCCATGATTCCCTAGGTATCACTGATAGTGCCTACAAGAACCAGTAGATTTTGGTTAGCGTACAGTACGGTCCCTTCATCCATATATCCCGATCGAATCAACAACCATTGGTATATCGAGAGTCGCTCAAGATTCGATAACTATGCAATACATCTTGAAGATCAAATTAGTGACATCGCATGTGCTACTAAGAAACCATTTCTTAAATCACATCAAGTACTCTGGCCAGAGATTCGTCACACTAATATCTCCTCAGATCGCATAGGATATCCACACTCGCAAGTATGTGGTGAATCCTTGACAACAATGCATCGACTCCTATATGTGTTGTAACTGTACCCAATCCCGACACCTGATGACCCCCATAGAGTCGGTAAACGAGTCAAAGCACAGTACTAGCATATAGAGTCTCCATGATGTTTCAAGTAGTAAGGACTAATGGTGTACAACCAAAACCGCGGACTTTATCCACTCGATAAGTGATAACCACTTGGAAAGTCCGGATAGGGTAGTTCGATTATTCATCCTATGAATATCCATTTGCATGCTTCGAACATCTCCATGTTCCCTACCAATGAAACGTGGTACTCCGCATCGCAAATGCTAGTCTCAAACTCGAGCGATCCTTATCCTTATTATCGGACGGCTCAATCGACTAGGAACAGTTTAGAATATACAGTGACTATAAGATGTATTTCATGATAGACATCCCCATGTTCTACCACATCTTACATACACTATAGTATATTCAAGGTCTTTATCAAAACAACAATAGTATATCACAATATAACAATATGAAGAAAGATAAAGTCATTGCCATTAATAAAAGTGTAAATTATATTAAACAAAAGATCGTTTGTACAAAGAGTCATCAAAGCCCATAGCCACAAGTTGGCTCACTGGGCACCCACTCTTTCAATCTCCCACTTGCCCTATAGCCAACTAGTCATACTACGTAGACCCATTGCTTCGCGATGTTTGTCAAACAATGGTCCTGGCAAGGGCTTAGTAAGCGGATCAGCGATATTGTCTGCAGAGGCCACTCGTTCGACAGTGATGTCTCCTCTTTCCACAATCTCCCGGATGATGTGGTATTTCCTCAGTACGTGTTTGGATCTTTGATGAGACCTTGGTTCCTTTGCTTGAGCAACGGCACCCGTGTTGTCACAGTACACCGGGACTGGACCAACAAATTCAGGAATGACGCCCAACTCTTGGACGAACTTCCTCATCCAAACGGCCTCTTTAGCAGCAGCTGATGCTGCAATGTATTCAGCCTCAGTGGTGGAATCCGCTGTGGTGTCCTGCTTGGAACTCTTCCAAGAGACAGCACCGCCATTGAGCATGAACACAAATCCAGAGGTTGACTTCGAGTCATCCACGTCACTTTGGAAGCTAGAGTCGGTATAGCCTTCCAATTTCAGATCTCGTCCTACATATACCATGAACATATTCTTAGTCCTTCGTAAGTACTTAAGAATGTCCTTCACGGCTTTCCAATGCATTTGACCAGGATTAGCCTGATATCTGCTCGTGACACTCAGAGCAAATGCTACATCCAGTCTGGTAGATATCATCCCATACATGATACTACCTATAGCTGACGCATATGGTACATGTGTCATATTCTCTATCTCTGCATCAGTCTTGGGACACATAGACTTGGATAAAGAAACTCCATGACACATGGGTAGATGTCCTCTCTTGGACCCATCCATTGAAAACCGTTTCAATATGATGTCGATGTAGGTTGATTGAGTGAGTCCTATCATTCTCTTAGATCTATCTCTATAGATCTGTATCCCAAGAATGTAGGATGCCTCACCCAAATCCTTCATCGAGAATCTACCTTATAACCATATCTTTGTTGACTGCAACATCCCTACATCATTCCCAATGAGTAGGATGTCATCAACATAAAGTACTAAGAATGTCACAGCATCCTTAACTACTTTCTTGTACACGCACGGTTCCTCCGGGTTCTTGATGAAACCAAAATCTTTTATTGTTTCATCAAATTTCTGGTTCCAACTTCTTGATGCTTGTTTTAGACCATAAATTGATCTCTGAAGCTTGCATACCTTATGCTCGCTTCCCATGGATGTGAACCCCTCTGGCTGCTTCATATAGATTTCTTCCTTAATGTCTCCATTAAGAAAAGCAGTCTTCACATCCATTTGCCATATCTCATAGTCATACCATGCAGCTATGGCAATAAGGATTCTTATGGACTTGAACATTGCAACTGGTGAAAAGGTTTCATCATAGTCAACTCCTTGTCTTTGAGTGTAACCTTTCACCACCAATCGCGCCTTGTAGGTCAATACCTTACCATCAGGCCCAAGCTTTCTCTTGTAGATCCATTTACACCCTATTGAAACAATTCCATCGGGAGGATCTACTAAAGACCATACTTGGTTTGTATGCATCGAATCTAATTCTGACTGCATAGCTTCAAGCCATAAATTTGAATCCGCATCAGAAATTGCTTCCTTGAAGTTTCTTGGATCACATCCAATGTCGGGTTCATCTTGATCCCCTTCAAGAAGAAGACCATATCGAATAGGAGGTCTAGAAGTCCTCTCGGATCTTCTAGGTGCAGGCATGTCCAGCAATGGTTCCTGAGGTGTAGGATCGTTATTTTGTATTTCGGGTTCTTCTCGAACTTCTTCGAGTTCCATCATCTCGCCTTTCTTATCCAATAAGAACTCCTTCTCCAAGAAGGTGGCATTCCTAGAAACAAACACCTTTGTTTCAGCAGGATAATAGAAATAATATCCGATTGAATTCTTCGGATACCCTACAAAATAACATAAGCTGGATCGACTATCCAACTTATCTCCCACTGTCTGCTTCACGTAAGAAGGACATCCCCAAATCCTTAAGTACGAATACTTAGGAGCTTTGCCATTCCATAACTCTTATGGTGTTTTGTCCACTGCTTTAGTGTGGACGTTGTTCAACAACAATACCGCCGTTTTAAGCGCATAGCCCCAAAACGAAGGTGGAAGCTCAGTGAAGCTCATCATGGATCGAACCATGTCCAACAAAGTTCGATTACGACGCTCCGATACACCATTAAGCTGTGGTGTCATAGGAGGAGTCCACTGAGAGAGAATCCCATTCTCTTTTAGATAGTCCAAAAAAACGGTACTTAAGTATTCTCCACCTCGATCCGATCGAAGTGCTTTAATACTTTTACCTAGCTTATTTTCTACTTCAGCCTTGAATTCTTTGAACTTTTCAAATGCTTCATACTTATATTTCATTAAATATAAATACCCATACCTTGAATAATCATCAGTAAAGGTAATGAAGTAGGTGTGGCCATGTTGAGTCCCAACTCTAAATGGACCACAAACATCTGTATGGATCAAATCCAACAGATTTTGACTACGCTCAGGTTTCCCCTTAAAAGGAGATTTAGTCATTTTCCCTTTTAGGCAGGATTCACAAGTAGGTAGAGAGTTAATATCAGACATATCAAACATGCCCTCTCCCACTAGCTTGTTCATCCTCCTTGAGGAAATATGACCTAGTCTAGCGTGCCAAAGGTTTGCCGGGTTTTGACTATCGATTTTCCTTTTGTTTGTTGTCACCGGTTTATCAATATAATTTATTGGAACGTCTTTTAGTTTTAAGTTGTATAGATCGTTTTCAAGTTGTCCATTTCCAATCAAACATTCATTCTTGTAAATATTGCAAATCCCATTCACAAAATTGCAAGAATAACCATCTCTATCTAGCATAGAAACAGAAATAATGTTTTTAATTAAATCCGGAACAAATAAAACATCTCTTAAAAATAACTTAAAACCATTCTGCAAAATTAAACAAACATCTCCAATGGCTGTAGCTTCAACTCTGGAACCATTCCCGAGCCTCAGCTGGGTCTCACCCATTCTAAGCCTGCGACTTCTTGTCATCACCTGCAAATCATTGCAAATGTGAGATCCACATCCGGTATCCAATACCCAAGAAGTAGTATTAAGTGAAATGTTTATTTCAATATAGAACATACCCTTTGCAGTTCCCAACTGCTCTAGATATTCCTTGCAGTTGCGCTTCCAATGACCGGGCTTCTTGCAGTAATGGCAAACATCCTTGGATTTTCCATTGTTTGAAGCCTTTGTCTTGTGCTTCTTCTCGGTTCGACTTTCTTGGGTGGGGCAGAACGTTTCTTACCCTTCGTACTTGGCCCCTTCTTAGCAGAAGATGAGGAGCCCACCAAGAAAGCTGGTTTATCCTTCTTTAGTGTGGATTCATATGTCACAAGCATATTGACCATCTCTTCAAGGGTGGCCTCTATCTTGTTCATATTAAAATTTACCACAAATCCGTCAAACGAAGAAGGAAGAGACAGAAGCAGTAAATCCACGTTGAGTTCATGCTCCAACACCAAATCAAGAGTTGCTAACTTCTGTATGAGCCAAATCACTCGTACCCCATGATCACGGACCGAAGTCCCTTCACGCATGCGACACGTCATTAGCTCCTTAACAGTAGCGAACCTTTCAGCCCTCGATTGAGCCCCAAAAAGTTCCCTGAGTTGAGCGTGAATGTCAGCAGCATTCACGGTGTCCTCAAATCGCCTCTGGAGTTCATCAGACATCGAGGCTTGCATATAGCATTTGGTCTTGATGTCATGGTCCCACCATGCATCAAGTTTGGCCAATTCCTCCGGACTTACGTCAGCTGGTGCTTCCTTCGGAGGTGATTTCTCTAACACGTAGAGCATCTTCTCCGAAGTCAAGACAATCTTCAACTTCCGGAACCATTCCGTATAGTTTGCGCCAGTCAACTTGTTTTGTTCGAGGATCGAGAATAATGGATTACGCGAATTCATTGTATGAAATACTGAAAAGAAAAACAGACATATATCAATGATTGTTTAAGCAATTTACTAAGACATAAAATAGGCAAATTTAATTTTATGAATCTCACTCCCACTATTTTAACGATTTCACTACCCTCTAGTGAAAACGGGAAACTTTTTCCTTAGTGAGAACATGGAGTCCAATTGACAAACTTATGGTCCCGAATAATATCAGCCAACCATAATTCTCAAAAGGTAGAGCCCAATTGCTTCCAAAGCAACCCCCATGTATTTACCTCATGTCCAATAAGGGCCCAATAATATGACGCCGTTTATAGTGACATGTCAAGATGACCCATCAATATTAAGTTGTGATGGACGGTCGCCATGTGGATCCCCCAATAATATGAGCCGATCCCATGGGAGTTCCACCCAACTTACAACATGTGTCGATCCAATGTACAACTTTCCGACGGACGGGCCCCCCCAATAATATGAGCCGGACCGTATCCGCGGGTAGCATCACATACATTGACCGTTGATGGAAGGTAGGAACATTTAAACAAATTTAAATTTCCTTTATTTATCTTGATATCAATTTTAAATCATATTTAAAATGAGGGATTTTTAATTATGAAAATTTGTCTCATCATTTTTCAATTTATTGTATGCTTGCCGGATTCATACAATTATGTCTAAAACATGCATACAATCATAATATCATATATTATATATAGGATGATCGATTCCATTTCTAATTGACTCGTGATTGCCAATCACGAGTCTTAGTCCAATCCTAGATAATATGCAGTATGCAATGCAATCCTATTACATTAGCTTCCAATTTACATTTCTTCGTCTTTATTGTCTGCTGGGCCCACCATCTTCAAATCTTGATCTCCCACTAAATCTAATGTATTTACAATAAATAGCAATGACAAGTAGGGTATACATTTTAGGGGTGGGAACGGGCCATAAACCAAGCCCACTTTTATTACATATGACATTCATATTGGGCCATAAACCAGGCCCATTAATAAAACCAACAACAATAAAACAAATGTAAATTCCTAACATACACCTACAAAATTGGTCATGGCAATCGATCATCCTTATCCAATAACATTTAATTCAAAATTAATTTATTGGATATCATGCATATGGCAATTTAAATTTAAACAGGATAAAATCATATTTTATATATAAAATCATATTTTACATATAAAATCATATTTTACCTTTTATTAAATAAAATCATATTTTATCTACAGAATCTAATTTTATAGATAAAATCATATTTTACTTAATATATACATAAGATCAAATCTTATCATCAATTGTACAAAAAATAATTGATTTCAAAATTCAATTTAAGGATAAAATATTAAAATTTTCCAAAAATTCAAATTTATCCAAAAATCAATTTTAAAATTTTCGGACTCGAACAATTCGATCCGATGCCTCGTAACCAATCAAAAACAATTTTTGACCGGACCAAAAATAAAATTTTAACACATTAAAATTAATTTAAATAAAATAAAAAAAAATAATTTTTCCCGCGGGCCGCCCGGGACACTCCCGGGCTGGCCCGCACCCGTGGGCGCGGGCCGGGGCAGCCCAGCTGCCCCTTTAGGGCAGCGACAATCGCTGCCCTGGCGGCGCCTGGAGCCGCCCCTGGGCGGCGCCGTGCGCTGCCCTGGGCGGCGCCGAGCGTCGCCCCTGGGCGGCGCCGAGCGCTGCCCTGCGCAGCGCTCTGCGCTGCGCTGCGCTGGGCAGCGCCGAGTGCTGCCCTAGCGGCGCTGAGCGCCGCCCCTGGGCGGCGACGTGCGCCGCCGTGGGCGGCGCTGTGCGCCCCCTTTGGGCGGCGCCGTGCGCCGCCCGGGGCAGCGACCGTCGCTGCCCCACCGGGCAGCGATCCAATCGCTGCCCGGGTTTTGCCCGAAAAAAATTTTTTTTTATTTAAAATATTTATTTTGTTTTTAAAAAAACCAAGACTCAAAAATTTTTGTACAATCGATTAATTTAATCGTTTGATCTGAGCAACCTGGCTCTGATACCACTGTTGGAAAACTGGCGTTCAGATCAATCACGATTGATACCCGGTGCAGCGGAAGTTTAAAAATTTTATTATGGAACAATTCCATAGTGTGGGTATCAACCGTTTAACGATTAAATTATAAGTGTGTGTAAAATTAAATAACAATTATTAAATTTTACCTTTAATATCGAATCGAGATTCTGGACACCAACAGATTTAATCTGCTCTTGTTGTCTCTCCCTGGAACTGATGAATATTCTGTCCTTCAATCAGGTCCACGAATGGAGGTTTAATCCCTCTGATAGATTGCACTAGAAAATCTATCAGAAGTTTTCTACGAAGAGAATAAACGAATTTGATTCGCTATTCCAGACTGCAATTCAAAATCACAAACCGGAATTTCTCACGCAGAGAAGGGAGGGGGGCGGCCGAATTTCTTTTGAGAGAGAGCTAGGGTTTTTGATTTTCTGTCTCTCAAATTATGACCAGTTGTGTGTAATTTCTGTACTGCAATAACTTATTTATAATGCAGGCCACTAACACCTTAGGGCCCATTAGTCATAAGTTGAGGCCCGACAAGCAAAGCCCGCATGTTCAGAAATTAATATAAAATTCATCGTGACTCCGATTGATAAACCGATTTTACCAATGTGCACAGAAACCATTTCTGCACATTTTAAAGTCAAGATAAATTTTCCTGAATCCGAATTCAGTGGTTTCCAAAAATGTACATCCCTATGTCATTTTAGGAAATCCTACTCCCTTACTCTTATTTAAGAAGTCCAACTTCTTTATTCATTAAATTTAACTCTTTAAATTTAACTTTCTCAACGGGGATTAAAACTCCATTACACTGTGTGACCCTCAATGGTTCAGGGATACAGCTAGCCGTGGGCTCACAACTCCTTGTGACTCGGAACAACGATTTCCGACTTGCCCAACGAATCATGGTAAAGCGCCTAGCAACATCGCCCCATGATTCCCTAGGTATCACTGATAGTGCCTACAAGAACCAGTAGATTTTGGTTAGCGTACAGTACGGTCCCTTCATCCATATATCCCGATCGAATCAACAACCATTGGTATATCGAGAGTCGCTCAAGATTCGATAACTATGCAATACATCTTGAAGATAAAATTAGTGACATCGCATGTGCTACTAAGAAACCATTTCTTAAATCACATCAAGTACTCTGGCCAGAGATTCGTCACACTAATATCTCCTCAGATCGCATAGGATATCCACACTCGCAAGTATGTGGTGAATCCTTGACAACAATGCATCGACTCCTATATGTGTTGTAACTGTACCCAATCCCGACACCTGATGACCCCCATAGAGTCGGTAAACGAGTCAAAGCACAGTACTAGCATATAGAGTCTCCATGATGTTTCAAGTAGTAAGGACTAATGGTGTACAACCAAAACCGCGGACTTTATCCACTCGATAAGTGATAACCACTTGGAAAGTCCGGATAGGGTAGTTCGATTATTCATCCTATGAATATCCATTTGCATGCTTCGAACATCTCCATGTTCCCTACCAATGAAACGTGGTACTCCGCATCGCAAATGCTAGTCTCAAACTCGAGCGATCCTTATCCTTATTATCGGACGGCTCAATCGACTAGGAACAGTTTAGAATATACAGTGACTATAAGATGTATTTCATGATAGACATCCCCATGTTCTACCACATCTTACATACACTATAGTATATTCAAGGTCTTTATCAAAACAACAATAGTATATCACAATATAACAATATGAAGAAAGATAAAGTCATTGCCATTAATAAAAGTGTAAATTATATTAAACAAAAGATCGTTTGTACAAAGAGTCATCAAAGCCCATAGCCACAAGTTGGCTCACTGGGCACCCACTCTTTCAGAACTCGTAATGCCCATATCGTGTCCTGAAAGCAGTCTTGGACACATCTGTATCTCTAACACGCAACTGATGATAACCAGATCGCAGATCGATCTTGGAGAACACTGAAGCTCCCTGCAACTGGTCAAATAAATCCTCTATCCTCGGCAGTGGATACTTGTTCTTCACTGTGACCCTGTTGAGCTCCCGGTAATTGATGCACAGTCTCATACTGCCATCCTTCTTCTTCACAAATAACACCGGAGCTCCCCACGGAGAAAAGCTAGGACGAACAAAGCCTTTCTCTAACAACTCCTGAATCTGCTCCTTCAACTCTTTCATCTCGGTAGGAGCAAGTCTGTACGGTGCCTTAGAGATAGGCACGGTGTCTGGCACTAAGTCGATGCTGAACTCCACATCTCTCACTGGTGGAATTCCTGCAACATCCTCCGGAAAGACATCCGGAAAGTCACGAACCACCTCTATCTCTGATAATGATCTGCTAGATGGCTCTGAAGTCGTGACAATACTCGCTAGAAACCCCTGGAAACCCCGTCTCAACAACTTCCTCTCCTGAATAAGAGATATCACCTGAGGAATATCACTGCTCTGAGATGCATGAAAAGTGAACGGGTCGCCTACTGTAGGTCTCACTGACACTGATCTCCGACAAAAATCAATCGAAGCTCCATTGACTATCAACCAGTCCATGCCCAAAATCAAATCGAATCCACTCAATGGCAAAACCACCACATCTGCTCGAATGGAGTGTCCCTGCAGCTCCAACTCCAGTCCTCAAATAACCTTCGAGGTAGAAATAATCTGCCCTGACGGCATAGTAACATCATACCCACTGTCAATACTCTCAGGTGTGATGCCTACCCGCCTGATAAACTCCAGGGAGATAAACGAATGCGTAGCCCCTGAATCTAGCAATGCAAACGTGGAGTTGCCTCCAACTAGAATTCTCCCTGCATGCAGAAAATTCCCAACAGATTCATACCACTACTAAATTTTCCCCAACGAGTCACTACTACTTCTTAATTCTAATCACAAGTAAAACATGCTTCCTATTCTAACATGCAGTTAAATAACCCAAATAACAACAAATTCCAAATTAAAGACGAAATTTTAACCAAAAGTAAATTATTAAAATCTTAGGGGTAAGATATACCGGTGATCAAGGAGGTGTCTGGATCTACCTCCTCGGCCTGCATCACAAACACCCTACCAGCGGTGTTCTTCTTCCTCGGGCAGTTAGCTATCTGATGCCCTGGCTCCCTACAGTGGTAGCAAACTCCTGCTCCCAATAGACAAGGTCCCGAATGCATCTTCTGACACTTAGGGCAAGTAGGATAAGCTATGGCATTAGGGGCCCTGCCCCTCTGCTGCTGCGGCCTCTGCTGCTGTGGCCTCTGCTGTGGATTCGGGCCCTTAGCCGGCCCTGTAAACTGTTTCTTCGCAGGAGGCTGCGAAGATGGTCGCTGATACCCAGCCTGAAACTGCCTCTTCCCCTGCTGCTCTCTCTGAATCTCTCTCCGACCCTCCTCGGAACGCAAGGCTCTACTGACTGCAGACTCATAAGTAAGGACGTCTGCCATGCAAACATCATGCTTGATATCCGCCCTCAAGCCCTCCACAAACTGCCTCAACTTCTCTGGTGGACTATCTGAAATCAGAGGCACAAAGCGACAGCCCCTCTCAAACTGACTCACGTACTCGACCACTGTCTTGTCCCCCTGACGGAGACTCATAAACTCCCGGATCATGCGACTGCGCACATCCTCTATGAAGTACTTGGCGTAGAAGATACGCCTAAATTCTGTCCACGTCAGTGTAGGAAGGTGAACTCCCCTGACAGCACCCTCCCACCAAAGCGCTGCGTCACCCCTCAGCATGTACGTCGCACAGTTCACCCTGTCGGTGTCTGTGATCCCCATATAAGCAAAGATGGACTCCAGAGAGCGAATCCATCCCTCCGCCACCAAAGGATCGGTGGTACCAACAAACTCCTTGGGTCCCTTCTTCTGGAACCTCTCAGCAACGTCCTCCTCATGGGACAACCTGGGACGAGTAGCCTGCTGCTCTAACAGAGCAGTAATCCCTGCCATCATATTCGCATTGGCCTGCTCCAATGCTGCTAAAGGGTTCTGCGGAGGTGGAGGTGGAGGTGGAGGTGTAGGTGGAGATCCCCCACGTCTGTTCATCGGTCTGGGAGGCATTCTGCACCACCACATATTTCTTTACGTAAATCGCCATGCATAATTAAGTTGTTTAAAATTAATGCTAACTTAAATTCTAAAAATTAAATCATGCTATAAACACTTAAAACTTACAGACCGGTAGCGTGGATTTCTGAGCTCGCATAGCAGTAATGACCCCTCCAAGAACCGTGCTCTGATACCAACTGAAACGACCCTAACTCTATAATTATGAAATAAATAAATATGCGGAAATTTTTTTTTATATATATATATACCTACTAAATAAAATATGCACATATATGCCCATACATACATGCACAGAATAAAAAGATTTAAATAAATACATAAATAAATAAATAAATAACTTAAATAATAATTGCATTCTTTAAATAAAATAAATATCTGAGTCAAACATTTAATAAAAAAATACTGCATAAGAAAAATGATGTAAAATTTGCATGCACTGAAAATATTCAAATAAAATATTCAAAGCCCCAACCACTGAAAAAAAAATATTTAAAAAGTGTAACATGCTGACATAATTAAAACATGCAATGTGACTCAGACATCTATCACGGTCACGGGGTCACTGCATGTCCGCTCATATGTCCTCGCCGCCGGTAGGAGCTACATCCTCCTCTACGAACTCACCTGCACCATACCAGTGTAGTGAGCCTAGAGGCCCAACATGCTAACATAACAAGGGTTTAAAATAATTTAAAACAATTAAATATTAATACATAACATATACATGAATGAGCATGCTTAAAAATATTATGGCATAAACATAACTTAAATTAACTTAAATAACATAATACATACATATTGTTGAGCAAATAAATTTCTAACATCGCATGGTTGTATCCGTAGTGTAACCATAAATCATACATTAAATAATGATCAGCGTGAAAACCAACGTACGTGGCGGTGACGAATCACCTCTTAAATTGGCAGTAAACTGCCCTTCAATAGTTCACATATGGGGACGAATCCCCCTTAAATTGTCACACTACTTCAACTTCCAACATAAAATATTTTATTATTGCTCAACCTTAAACATTTAATTATGCATAAAATTATTTCATGAATGCATGTACTTAATTAAAATGTGTGTCCTTCATATATATTTAATTTAATTTCTTACTAACATATAAATATTAAAATAACTTCAATGCATAAAAATAATTAAATATATAATCAGGACACATGCAAATTACTCATGGATTGTCCTGGACTGCTGGCCCTAACACCCAAGCCCATTTACTTAAATCTGGCCCATTAACACTGGGATTGGCCCAATAACATACTTAAGCCCAATAAAAATTATTAAAGCTCATTAAAACATTCTAGGCCCAATAACAACTTAATCTGGCCCAATAACAACTTCCATGGGCCCCAAGGCCCATAAAAATTTAAGAGATTAACTTAAAATAATTTAATTAAGCCCAAAAATAATTAAATTTATCCCAAAGAAATTAAATGGAACCCAAATCATTTTATTTCAAATTAATTGGCCCGAAAACCAATTAAATCCTAAAATACTTTAAAATTAAAAAGACTCGGGCCCGGCCCACCAACCTGGACCCGGACCAACTTAACCCGACCCACTACCCTACTGAACCGACCCGGACCATCCAGCCAAAGCCCAGCCCGAAATAATCCCAAAAATCATAACTTATGTTTGTGCAGATTTTTCTGCTCACGGCTTGCTGAGCAGCTGTACTAATTCTTTTCTTTCTCTTTGCTCCGGCCACCTTTGGCCATGAAACCAACTTACGAACGTAGTACACTCCAAGACGTTTCCAAAAAGCTAAAAACCAGCCAAAATGATGACCTAACGAAGGAGAATGAACCTCTGCAAGTTAGCCTATCCTAGACTTGCGCGCAGACCTGAGCAACGCTGGGACTTTCGATCGTTCTTCCTACTCCGGCCATATATTTCCGTGAAACCACTTCTCAATCCTAACCAACATCTAGGTGGTTCAAATGCTTCAGGCCTCACCTAAAATAGTGGCCCGAGGAAGGAGAACGAAGTCTTCTTCCTCAAAATCCAAAACCTGCGCGAGTTGTGCACCAGAAAAGAAATGCTATGGTTCCAGCCTATTACACCTTAAAACTCTGACTTAGCTCGATTCGAAGGACCCTTAGACATTATCCAACAGACCTTGAACGTTCCATCCAATAAAAACGTGAGCATGATTCAACAAATACATGAATAAGTGCATACATCCAACAAATCTCGATATTTTCTGAAAATCCTTGAATAAAACTGATGCATACACCCACACACGCATGAACACTGATATGGCACAAAAATAAAGAGAAAGAATCATGCCTTGCACCGAAGTTGAAGAGAAAGCAACGTGTAAAATGATTCCGGGACGACGGGACGACGAGCAACCTTGAAACTTCGAAGAAATTCGGCTATGGAACCTCCTTGGCTGTGGTTCGAGGAAGAAGATGATGGATGGGGGTGAGGGAACTGATGGAGGCGGCTGAAAGTTTAGGTCGTGAGGTTTGGGGTGAAATTTTAGGTGATTTTTGATTTAATTAGGATATAGAATAATTAAGATATTGACAAGGGTTTTAAATATACAATATATAACTTAAAAGCTCTAAATAATATTTAAAAATCTGATAATTTAACTTAAATCACGAAATTTATAATTAAGGGAATTTTAAAAGTAATTAAAAGTCAATATTTTGGCTCAATTTGGATAAAAATGGACTCCTAAAATCATATAAAATTAAATACTAAAAATTTTGAGGAAATAAAACTCAAAATAATATTTTTGGGCTCTTAAAAAACTCATAAAATAATTTGGATAGAAAGTTGTCATCTCGTCCGTCCACGGTCCCGTCTACGCGATCAAAAACAATTAAATACTAAAAATCATAAAAATCACTAATTATGGGTTAAATGCTTAAAAAATAAATTAAATCATGCACAAATAATTCACATAATTATTTAACCCATAAATCTAAAATTTAAATAATTAAATATCCTAATTATGCATGCGGATTTACGTATTTAAAATACCGGGTGTTACACAATCAATTCTAGAAAAAACAATTAATCTAGAAGAAACTCAATTCAATAAAATCAAGAATTTATGAAAGTGTCTACACCAGGTTCCATCCGGCCTCTAGAATCTAAAAATTTAGTTCATAATAAAATTCTGAATAAAACAATAATTCATAAATTCAAACATATTCAGAATAAAATAAAAGTAAGAAATCAAATCCGTCGTCGACGCCATGTCCGGTCGATCAAACTCCGTCTTCGTTCTTCACGATGAAGCTCCAGAATAATATAAAAGTCACGATCAAATCTTTTTGATTTCTGTATAAGTGTGGCTTTGTGTACATTATAACAGGGAATATAAAAGTCACGATCAAATCTTTCTGATTTCTGTATAAGTGTGGCGGCTCCCTTTCAAATCTGATGAAAAAATTCCCTGTTATAATGTACACAAAGCCCACTCAAAAGCCCAAGAAATTATAAAAATTTCCTTCCGATTAAAATTTCCAAACTCAGACTTCGCGACAAGCGCCCTCTCCAGGACTCATGCGGGCGCGTATAGGATACTGTTCTCAATCTTTTCACCTTCATGTGTGTCTTGCGCATTAGCTCTTTCTCTTCCATTCTTTAGCGCTTCATCAAGCGCTATACTTAGGCCCAATAGAGAAGCCCATCACTATTCCTCTTCTTTGTCTGTACGTTTCTTTTCCCTTCTTCTTTTCTTTCTTCTTTTTCTTTTAATTCCTTTCTATTTTATTTTCTCTTCTAAATTCTTATCTTCTTCTTCTTTTCCATAAAATCTCTTTAATTCTCTACAAGCACAAAAACAACAAAATACCCACATAAATCTGCTCGAAACAAATATTTAACAATTAAATCATATATAAATTAAGTGTATAAAATACACTTATCAAATACCCCAAAACTTAGACTTTTGCTAGTCCCGAGCAAAACTATTCAAAACAATAACTTCCAAAAACTCAAATCATCATAAACTCACAAGAATAGTCAAGAAATATTATGTAGCAATGACCTCGACAATGATTTCAAAGAATTTTCAAATCCAATCATGTCACACCTACTAACACTTGAAAGTTTTAGCCAATCACAAAATAATAACCGCATAAACTCACAATCTCCGCAACTCAAATTCAAAACACTATTCTCCAAGTTCAATTCAAACATTCATAGATCATGAGGACTTTTCAAGGTAGCTAGGGATCAAAAATAGGATAATTATCAAAAACGCTCACAATCAGGTAAATGCAACGAATAAAAGTGTGTGCGTGTTTCGATCAAAATTCATAATCATTAAAAGCATCAATCAACAGTCCATATGCTAAATTCTCGCAACTCTTCTCCACTAGTATATTAGGTAACTGAGACTCGGTCAATAAGACTTATTCAGCTTATAATGTAAGGCCTGTCTCACGGCTACAAATGAAGGATAAGAATTCAAAAACAAGGAGTAATTCATACTTATGCACAAATCTAATTTCGACTCCTTTTCATTCACAATTTTATACTTTTTCTTCACTTCGTTGATTTTTTCAACTTTTTTCAACTTCTTTCACAACTTTTTTTCTTTCTTTCACAACTTTTTCAACCACATTTTTCAACTCTTTTTTTTCTACTACCTTTTTTTTTCATCTTTTCAATTCATCCACAACACCAATCCTTTTTTCACAAATAAAGCTAGGAGCATACAATATTTTAGCATTCAAATTACTCCCTTAAAGGTAGGAAATAATGTTTAGGCTAATTAGGTAGTCAATATAGGAACTTGAAAATAATGACGAATGGGGGTTTAATCACACGTTTACACGCATACCATTCGATTTTCAATAAAGCTCAAACAAGGTACTAGGGATAACATTCATTACAGGGTTTTTTGCTTGAAAGGCTCAAACGAATTCAAAAAAATCGCCTAAATCATTCCTAATCTCAGTTTTGCCCGTATTTTACCTCGAAGAGTGTTCGAACTAGTTCTAGACAAGTCTCAATCCACAATTAAATCATACAAATTCAATCAGTGCAGAAAAAGAATAATCATCAGCAGTTAAAGATGATTTTCACAACAGATTCAGAATTTTGTACCTCAATGTACTTATACAAGTGTAGGCTCAAATAGGCATCTAAAGATAAATTCAATGAAAATTAGGCCCAAAAATTTCAAACAATGCCTCAATCATATCTATGTCTGTATGTCTCAAAAATCAGATTCAAGCATTAATCACAGCGTATATAGGAAATTGTTCATCCAATTGGTTCCATTTTTTCAAAAATATTTGTCAGATAGGTAGACAATCATGGATTTCAGTGATAGCACAAAAAATATTTTCCATCAGCCATGCATCCATATATTTCTCAACTTCGTTTCAACTTAACTAACAACAACAACTAAACTCAACAAAAATTTTATCTATAAAGCACACAATAAAATTCAACTACTCAAATATCAACCAAACAACTAAATCACTAAATCAAAAACTAATTCACCCCCCCAAACTTAATGTAATCATTGTCCCTAATGATTAAAAATCAAGAAAAAGAACAAGGGACTCATACCTTCGACACCGAGCATCAGGACTCGGCGTCATCATCATCATCTCCATGGAAAGAAGGTTCATAAGCAGCAGTATCATCAGAAGACCACTGCGGAGGAGGTGGATAAGGCACAAAAGTGGGAGGATAATTTTGGGCGAGAGTGGCAGTGAAGTCATGCATATATGTCATATGTCCTCTCATCATCTTCCACTACTTCTTCATCTGAGTAAGCACGGCCGTAGAATCATCACGAGTAGAATACTCAGTGGCCGGATGCGTCGGTAGTGACATGGGTCCTTTCAAATGGGAAGGTGCTGGCTCAAAGTGTGGTAGTGGCTCCGAGTGCTGTGGTGGTTCAGCTGCCTGTTCAGAAGTACTAACCGTTTTTTTCTTCGTGTCCCGTCTCAGTGCACCAGTAATTCTTATAGGACCTTGAATTGGAAGAATCTGCTCCGTATCATCCCACACAACACCGGCTAACCGGAAAAGTTGAGTAATCAAGGACGAGTGGGGTAAACTGATAGTCGAAGATCCCCTAACAGCAGAAATGATAGAATCCTGAATTACTCTCCCAGCATCAACGGATTTCCCTGTCACAATGCAGTACACCAGTCCAGCTCTAACCTTAGTCACATCGGATGTATGCCCAGATGGCAACATCCTGGCAGCCACAAACTCATGCCAATTATTCGCTTCTCGTCGAAGAAATATGGATGGAAATGTAACAACTTCATCCTTCGCATTCCTCTTCCATTCCGCCCCATCCTCACACAAGGTCTGAAGTACAATGTTATCTGGATATGATTGATTCTTGAATACCTCATACTCATCATCTGCAATGTCCAAATCTGGCATTTCATAAAGGCTGTTAATTGTACTCTTATCAAAAGGCACCAATTTCCCTCGAACTCAAACTTTCAGATTCACGTCTTTGACCATCAAATTTGCATAAAACTCATGAATCAATGATATAACAGCATTCGGTGGACTTCTCACGAATGTATCCCAACCTCTTCTCTCAGCTTCAATTAACGCCGGCGCACTATGCTCTCTCAAACTCATTCCTCTTTCTTTGTGCATCCCTCTCTCCATTACATCAAAACAATACTCCTCTGCTGTGGCATTCCAAAATCTGTGTTTATCATATGGAGCAGAAGAAATTGATCCCTTCCCTTTGGTTTTCGGGGGCATTGTATCTCAATAATTCAACTCAAATCAATGGCAGATGGAATTCTCACAATCCCAACACCAAACTCCAACCGACTCCAGCAATGTGCAAACACAACTTTAACCCAAGCAATTTAACAAAAACTTGACATGCATGAAGACAATAATATAGAAAGTTCACTGCCAAACGTTCTTCACCCCACAATTCAAACACCCAAACAGCCTCAACACACCAACTTTTATCACGGCATAAATGTAATAGATAAAAGTTTAGCTTTGTACCGTTAAAGAAAGAAAACGTCCCAAACCCTGGTAGATTCCCCTGTTCTGTGCGAGGCGTGGATGGAGCAAGATCAAATTCTGAGAATCCCAGATTTACGATGGCCTTGTAATGAAGATCAAAATCCCAGAGATGATGATATTTTGTTGAGTGCAAGATTTCCGATGATTGTGCCAAAATGTGAGATTTAGAGCGGGACTCAAAAGAGAGATCGTGAATTCTGAAGTCTGGGAGGAGCGGATTAGGCTTTTAAATCTCAGATGTTGCACGATAGCGCCTCGTGTAGCGCAGACAGATAGAGCGATAGCGCTTAGATTAGCGCGGTTGACATGCGCGATAGCGCAAGATCTTGCGCCTTTCAAGTTGCGCGATGGCGCCTCGTGTAGCGCAGTTCCGGAGAGCGATGGCGCTTGATTCTTGCGCGGGTATAGAGGGCGATAGCGCTTGGTCTTGTGCTGTTAGGGAGTGCAATAGCGCATAAGTGTGCGCGGACTAGCAAGAGTTGACGAGCGAGCGCGCATAAAGATCTGCCCAGACTGTTAAAATCCTGAAAA
The DNA here is from genome assembly GCF_033568475.1 of Henckelia pumila. Taxonomy (NCBI): domain Eukaryota; kingdom Viridiplantae; phylum Streptophyta; class Magnoliopsida; order Lamiales; family Gesneriaceae; genus Henckelia; species Henckelia pumila. The sequence goes on along the minus strand of NC_133121.1, from coordinate 167,127,869 downwards.
ATTTTCAAAACATTTATAAATTTAGGCCTCCAAAATTCCCAACAATAATTCAAAAATCATAAAATTAACTAATGAACAAGAATGAAAATTAAAGCAGAAATTAAAAATAAAAAATAAAAAATAAATAAATAAATAAATAAATAAAAATAAATAAATAAATAATTAAAAATTTTGGGTTGCCTCCCAAAAAGTGCTTGGTTTATAGTCGTCAGCCCGACTTTCATGGGATTAATTCTTCCCATTCTCTTTCACTTGCCAAATAAATTCCACGAACCGCCTTTTAAATTTTGCTTTTTTCGTGGCCTTCTTTGGTGGTTTTGGCGCTCTCTCGTTCGATGAATCAACCGCAATGTTGACTTTTGAACGACCCTCCAACTTCATAACCGGCTCTATCAAGCATAATTTTTCGATAGGGGTGTTATATGACTTCATGAATATATTAAAAATTACACTCTCACCGTCCACACCCATCGACAATGCACCTCTCTTCACCTCTATCTTGGCATCAGCAGTGGCCAAGAAAGGTCTCCCCAATATCAGGGGCATGTTTGCATCCTCCTCCATATCTAACACAACAAAATCCGCTGGAAAAATAAATTTATCTACTTTTATCAAAACATCTTCAATGATTCCAAGCGGATATGTGATAGATCGATCAGCCAACTGCAACGCGATCATGGTGGGCTTCACCTCACCAAGTCCTAAGCTCCTGAAAACAGACAAAGGCATGAGATTAATGCTAGCTCCTAAATCGCAAAGTGCATTATTAAAATAAGAAGAACCAATAGTGCAAGGAATAGTAAAACTCCCTGGATCCTTAAGCTTTTGTGGCATCTTCTTTTGGAGCACCGCACTGCACTCTTCCGTTAAATTCACTACCTCGTTCTCTAGCAGCCTCCTCTTCTTGGACATCACCTCCTTGATGAACTTCGCATAATTCGGCATTTGCTCCAAAGCTTCAGCAAAGGGAATGTTGATGTGAATCTTCTTAAAAATCTCCATGAACTTGGAAAATTGCTCGTCCAATGCTTTCTTCTTGAACCTTTGCGGGTATGGAAGTGAAGGCTTGTACATCGGTTTTGGCTCAGATTCAAGCTCCTTCTCTTTCTCCTCAACTTTTTCCTCAAGTTTCTTATCCACAACAGTAGGAATTTGGACTCCCATGTCTTTGGCACTCCGCACTTCGATGGCATTGCACTGCTCCTTGGGATTCACCTCAGTATTGCTAGGGAACTGGCCGCGATTGTTGTCCTTCAGTGCGTTCGCCAACTGCCCAATACTAGTCTCCATGGATTGCAACACTGCGCCCATGTTGGCCATGTGCGTCTCCAAACTGTCAAGTCGAGACTCAGTTCTCGCCATCCTCTTACCTGATTCCTGCACAAAAGTACAAACCACATCCTCCAATGACTGCTTACCCTCATCCTTGTTTGTATTGAATCCCAAAGGATTCAGCACATTTTTATCGTTAGGATACGAAAAATTTTCATGATTACGCAAGCTAGGATGATAAGTATTTGGGACAGGGTTACCTCTATAGCCTCCATATCCTCGGTAGCCATTTGGATTTATATAATTGACTTGCTCTATAGCCGGTGATCCTTCAACTCCAGTTGAATCTGCAACATTAATTTTATTCAAAGAAGCTACCTGTGTAGTCAGTGCAGATAATTGAGCAGTGATGGACGTGAGAGGATCCACTGCATACACTCCAGCTGGCTTCTTGACTCCCACACGCTCAGATGGCCATTGGAAACTATTGACCGTCATCTCTTCCAACATATCATAAGCCTGAACATGATCCTTCGCAAATATAGTACCTCCAGCCGCTGAGTCCACATTCATTCTCGTAGGCGCATTCAGTCCATTGTAAAACCACTCAATCTGTTCCCAATCTGCAAAATTGTTGTTAGGACAACGTCTAAGTAATTCTTTATACCTTTCCCACACCTCGTAAAGCTTTTCAGAGTCCATCTGCCTGAAAGTACTGATCTCAATCTTCAGTTGGGTGGTTTTTGCAGGTGGAAAATATTTCGCAAGAAATTTTTCTTCCATCCCCTCCCAAGTAGTGATGCTTCCAAGCGGCAGTGATTGCAACCAACTTCTGGCTTGATCCCTGAGAGAAAACGGAAACAAGCGTAAGCAAATAATATCCTCAGACACACCATTTATTTTTACCGTATTCGTAATCTCCAAGAAGGTGCGTAGGTGTAGGTGAGGATCAGCAGTGGCGCTTCCATTAAATTGGTTCTGTTGAACCATGTTGATCAAGGACGGCTTTAGCTCAAAATTGTTTGCATTGATAGTTCCACGAGCGATTCCAGAATAGTGAGCCTGGATCGTCGGCCGAAAGTGATCTCTAATTGGCACCAAGGGAGCTTGTTGTGCTTCTTCTTCAGCCATGTTATTAATTTCTTCTCTTCTCTCTCTTCTCAAAGCATGTGCAGTGCGCTCGATCTCCGGATCAAAAAATAGAGAATTAGAACTTTGAGATCGTCGCATAGACTGCAATTAAAAATAAGAAGAAATTAATTAGCAACTTAAAAAAATAAAATAAAAAAAACTCTAAATTAAAATCTAGACTAATTGGTAACAAGACTAAAAAAATAATCAAAATTTACCCCCCGGCAACGGCGCCAAAAACTTGTAGTGAAATTTCCTCGCAAGTGTATGAGTGTCAAGTTTTAATATAGTGAATAATTCAGATATCGATCCCACAGGGAGTAAAATGAAAATATTTAGTACTTGTAATTAAAATAGTCCAAACTTTATCTAGAAAATCAATAATCAAGAATTTTGCAATAAAAATAAATAATCGATGAAGTTTCGATAGCACACACACGACTTTCAGGAATAATCAATCAGAGAAAATGGTCTAGAGGTATAGATTTCACCTGGTTTCAACAACAATCAATCCTATTAATTAATCTTCATGAATTTCAAAGAATTAATAGCCAAGAACACTTACGTGTATTATTTCCTTTCCCGAGTGTCGAATAAAATATATCAACTACAATTCAATTCCAATATCCCTATTAAGAATTTACTTGCAGTGATCAATACAATGTTCTCTTTAAAAGCTCTGTTAAAGTTATAAGCTCTCCCGAGTCAGATAAACAATTAACAGTGTATTTTCCAATAGTCCTATTCAAAATCTCCTCTCCCGAGTGCCAGATTTCAAATAAATATTACAAATCAATTATTGATCAGATAATTGAAAAGACAATCAATTCTAGAAAAAAACAATTAATCTAGAAGAAACTCAATTCAATAAAATCAAGAATTCATGAAAGTGTTTACACCAGGTTCCATCCGGCCTCTAGACTCTAAAAATTTAGTTCATAATAAAATTCTGAATAAAACAATAATTCATAAATTCAAACATATTCAGAATAAAATAAAAATAAGAAATCAAATCCGTCGTCGATGCCGTGTCCGGTCGATCAAACTCCGTCTTCGTTCTTCACGATGAAGCTCCAGAATAATATAAAAGTCACGATCAAATCTTTCTGATTTCTGTATAAGTGTGGCGGCTCCCTTTCAAATCTGATGAAAAAATTCCCTTTTATAATGTACACAAAGCCCACTCAAAAGCCCAAGAAATTATAAAAATTTCCTTCCGATTAAAATTTCCAAACTCAGACTTCGCGACAAGCGCCCTCTCCAGGACTCACGCGGGCGCGTATAGGATACTGTTCTCAATCTTTTCACCTTCATGTGTGTCTTGCGTGTTAGCTCTTTCTCTTCCATTCTTTAGCGCTTCATCAAGCGCTATACTTAGGCCCAATAGAGAAGCCCATCACTATTCCTCTTCTTTGTCTGTACGTTTCTTTTCCCTTCTTCTTTTCTTTCTTCTTTTTCTTTTAATTCCTTTCTATTTTATTTTCTCTTCTAAATTCTTATCTTCTTCTTCTTTTCCATAAAATCTTTTTAATTCTCTGCAAGCACAAAAACAACAAAATACCCACATAAATCTGCTCGAAACAAATATTTAACAATTAAATCATATATAAATTAAGTATAAAATACACTTATCACTATCTTTTGATTATCCAATTAGATAATTCCGAATTTTAAAGACATGCATTTCATTCGATTTCATAATTGAAATATGTTGTCATTATATCATGATTTTGATATATTACTTGATATTGCATGTTTATGTTGATTTTACTGGGAATATTATTCTCACCAGATTTATCCGATTGTTGTCTTGTTTTGTATGTGTACTTGGCAACAGGTGGGGCAGGATCGAGTCAGAGACAGCATGGCTAGATCAGGTTGTGAACAATATAAGTGAGGATCGGTTTTAGAAGTCGATTTTTTTTTATCAAACTTGATATGTATTTTGAAGTTTGAACTAGTCTAGAACCGATGCATGTTCTACTTTTGATGTTTGAACAACTCTAGACTTTCATGTATTGTATTTTGATAGATTGAAGTATTAATGCATGTTTTGGATTGTATTTGGAGTTGATTCCGGGATTTTTAGAATTGCATGCCTTGGATTATTTTTTTGAGTTTTAGCAGGGTAAGGACCCCATGCATACATCCGTTTATGGGTTCGTGTACCTTCGCATTTTGTATGATTGATTTTGTCTATGCACGGACCCTGGCACAGAAAAGGAACGGAGTCTGTGCAGAAACCAGAGAGTTTGCTTTCTAGTGTATTGATGTACACGGACCCAGACACAGAGGTGGCACGGGGTCAATGCCGAACACAGATAGTTGAGTTTTAGTGCATTTTTGTGCACGGGGTCCGTGTACTCTGTAGTCTCCAAAGCTTGGCTACATATTAATGCACGGACCCGAGCATGGAGGTGTGCACGGGGTCCGTGCTTTCTTTTAAAAAAAATTTCTTTACTTTTTTGTTTTGACTCTCTGTCGATGATTGCATTAATTATTCTCGATTAAATTATTAGAACCGAGGTCCTCACAGAGAGGGGGTGAATACACATTTTAAAATATTTTAGAGCTACAATAGCTCGTTCTTAAAATGTTCAAAAATAACCCGAGCACCGAGAGAATGTATCGAGGTCCATTTTCAAACCTTGCGAAAAATCAAAATAATCCCTCCAAAAACCGATTAAGCATTTTAAAAATTGTTTGAAAAGAATACAAGGTTTCAAATGATAAAAACAGTTTAGTTGAAATATTTTAGCACAAAATTTGTAAGAAATATTTTGGTATTTTATCAAAAACATAAAATGCTTCAGTATAGAAATATAAAAAAAACAACAAGAAGTAGTAAATGCAATAAATAAATAGACACGAATTTTTTATGTATGTTCGGAGATAAAACTCCTACGTCACACCTTATTCCCCTTGGAAGGATATACTAGAAAACTTTGATTTATACAACTCTATGTACAAACCCAACCCAATCTAGGACTTATCCACTGCCTAAACAAGAACTCATAGCACACTCGATTGTAGGCCTCAACCTCACAATCCTCATAATGTTTAACGTCTCTTATGCCAAGACTATAAATACAATCTTTAATGCATTTGTGTTAAAACTCTCACTCAACTAATCTTCAAAGCACATCTCCCGTATGTGTGAGTGAGCTCTTTTACACATTGGGTTTTGCTCTCAATTTAGCTTGTTTTTCTTCTATAATCTGCCCATGCTTTTAATTCCATCAGAATCTTGTAAATGATCTTCAAAGTGTTGTATTTGTGGGATCTAAGAATGATATGAACGTTAGATTCAATAATATGGCCGTTTGGAATGTTTCGGTACAATTTCTGGTGTTGAAACGGTCATATTTGAGTTTTTGGCAATTTTCTGAAGTTGAGTTGATTTTACTGTTCATCGGACTGGTTTGACCAATCTGATATGGTCTGGTCCAACTGATCTGGTCTGGTCTGGTCTGGTCCAATTGATCTTGTCTGGACCAATTGATATGGTCTACAGTTTATCTGGTCCATTCAAATTGATCTAGTTTATTCTAGATTGATCTGATCTATTCACTTGATAATATCTCTTGATTCACTGTTTTCTAGGCAATGAACATGAAATTTGTAGCCATTTTTCTTGGCTTTCCACAAAATCAAGAATCACTCGATTTCGAGTTTGCACGAGAAAGATATGCTCAAAATACTTAGATGTGCCAAAAATTCTGCTCTGCAGAATTTTAGTGCAGAACTAGAAACTTCAATGTAGTTTATCATATATTTAAGCTTCGATTCAGACTTCCACTTCTGAAGCTTATTTATATCATTGTCTTAGCTTCTTAATACACACTAAATCATTCCATTTGGATAACTGATATGGAATATATGGCCCAAATACCAGAATTGATCATGTTTGATCTTGTTGCTACATCAATTGCTTCTCGCTTGATATTGCGACCCCTATTTCGCTTAGATAACGTATGAACTAACTGATTTGGTCTGAGATATGACTTGTAGGGTTTGCTTTGGCTTTTCAACCGATTTGGCCTCTTGTCATTTGGATCACCGAGTTATGAGATATGTCCGAAACTAGAAACTGCACTAGCATTCCAGCTTGAATAAATTTGAGTTCAAGCTTCTCAAAACTGACAAATTTGATCTACCAACTACATATTTTATTAAATATGTTAGAAACATAATAAAAAGTTTTGTTATCATCAAAATCAAGATTGCTTGTATTTCACAACCCAACCAATCTCTTGGTCATGTTTAACACAAATTAACTTAAAATATGATACAAGTTATAACTAAAATATGTGATTACAAAAAGACACTATTTTAGTATAGTAAAAAATAACAGGATAATCACCTTAAAAACGGGATGAACTCAAATATAGTGTCATGGAATGAAGATTCTATTGGAATATATTGTATATTTGTTTTATATTATGTTTTTTTATCTTGTAATCTTTTATTATTTGTAATCTTTATCTTTATTTAGTCTGAATTGTTGTATATAAACATCATATGTATTCATTCTTGAGATATATGAAAATATCATTCTCTCATTAGTTTCTATATGGTATCAAGAGCCCATGGCCTACGCCAATAAATGCTAACCCTAGCCTCCAGCCTCTAGTTGCCGCCGCCATCCTGTCACCGGAAAATCTTTCCTTTTTTCGATCGATTCTATGGCTGCCATCGGAACTGTTTCTTCTCCAATCTCCTTCAATGTTGCTGCCCACTCGCCCTTGAAGCTCACCTCTTCAAAATACCTCTCTTGGTGACTGCAGTTCAAGAACTTCCTTGCAGGTCATGATCTCCTTGGCTTTATTGATGGTTCTCATCCTTGTCTGACCAAGACCATCTCCACCGCTGCCGCCACTCACTCTCTCAATCCTGAGTATACCTCTTGGATCCACCAAGATCAGTTGATCCTGAATATCATCATTGGATTGATGTCTTCTTCATTGATTCCGTTTATTGCAATTTCCACCACCTTTGCTACCGCCTGGAACACTTTTTCCCTCACCTACGACAAGCTCTCTCGTGGTCGCATCACTCAACTCAAGACGCAACTTCATAATCCAATAAAGGGCTCTTAGTTCATTACTGAATTTATGCAGTTCATCAAATCCAAGGCTGATGAACTCACTCTCATGAATGCACCTCTTGATATTTAGGACCTTACCATCAAGGTTCTCCATGGTCTGGATGATGACTACAAGGAACTCGTCAATGCCATCCAAGCACGGGACAATTCAATCTCGTTTGAGGAGTTACATGAAAAACTCCTCAATCACGAAGCTTATCTTACTGCTCATCGGGATGCTACCATCCCTCTTCTAGCTACGGCACTATCCTCCGCCTGCTCTAACGGCTCCTACTGCCATCCGTCGCATATCACCGTCACGCAACCCACTGTTGTCAGCCACCATCCTGGATCTTGGCCCTCTCGGCTGCCGCCGAATCCCAACCTGTCGGCGCCTGGTCAGTGTGCGCCATTCTCGTATCTTGGGCGCTGCTAGCTCTGTAGTCTTCAGGGCCACTCTGCCCGTCTCTGTCCAGATTTTCAATATCTGCCAGCTTCTGCACCTACACATGAGCCTCACCCTGGCCTGCCTGCCTCCCATGTTGCTGCCTACACGCTTAACCCATCCTATCCATCTCCCTGGATCCTTGATTTGGGTGCCACTCACCATGTGACATCTGTTCGTTACAATCTCTCCATGCATGGTTCCTATGTTGGCTCTGATGGTGTTGTTGTTGGTGATGGTGTTGGCCTTCCCATCACTCACACAGGTTGTCTCTTACCGCCCTCTACTTCGTGCTTCCCGAAGTTCCCACATGATCTTTGTGTTCCCTACATTAATAAGAAACTTTTATTTGTCTCTCAATTTTGCAAATCTAATGATGTTGTTGTTTGTTTTCTCTTCCACTGCCTTTCAGGTGAAGGATCCTCAAACCGAGGCCATTCTCCATCAGGGTCCACTTAAGGGCGGTGTTTACTCCTGGTCTGCATCCACGCCTTCTCCATCTGTAGTGACCTGCACCATGATCACCTAGTAATTATAAGTTTTAAGCATGCAATTTATCAATAATAAACTAAATTAGAGTAAATGCAAAACTTAAAAAAACTAATACCTGAAAAGTAACACTTAGTGGTCAACCCTGCAATCCTGCCTTGGTCACCACCTAATTTCCTAATCCCCAGGAGAAGTACCTGCAATCTGCCCCATTAAATGGGGTATACAGATAACATAAAATAACCGTAAGTGAGCATAAAATGCTCAGTATAAGAGTATGAGTATACGGTATTATACGTGCATGTATGCAAGTGAACTAGGTACCAAGACACTCAGGTCCAGAAACAAGCTCATACACCAGGCCCAGGGTATATAGCACGTTGCGCCGTCGCATCAGGAGGTGGCTCTTATACCCAGTGGATAATGATGACCTGATACTAGTGCAAGTGTCCAACCATAATGGTGACCTGACACAAGACTTACATATCCAACCATCCACAACTCATAGGGTGAGCGCCCTACTACAGGATATCTCAAGGATATGGGATCAATATGCTCATGAATGCAGCATAATATCATGACATATAATAAACCATGCAAACACATAATACATGCATATTCAGTCTGGATATCTCGAACAGTACTTTCTTACCTTACTAAGGCAGATCCTAAAAGCTCCCCTCTATGTGCAAGCCTACCATGAAGCACTAGAATACATAAATACCATGCATTATCTAGCATGCCAAACAAAACCTAACATGCTCAAAATCCTTAACTAAACTATAGCATACTCTCTATTTCCTATAAAGAACCAGAACCATACTTTTGTCTGTCGTCAGCCCGCTGATGTCACGTGTCCCCAGAGCTTGGAAATAGCCTAGCTACTATGGACGTCTCGCCAAAGCTCTGCCGCTTGGCCGCTACTACGGACACTTTTCGTTATAAAAAAATACTATTTCCTACTCTCACTCTTAAAGAAAGAGTCCCGAAGAACTTAAAATAGAGCCTTAACAGGAGAGGAGAGGATTTGAACGATTTCAAAATGAGCCATACTCGGCCCAATTTATAGGCAGAGTTTGTATCGTCCGATCCCCTCTTCGAACAGTCCGATCCTTGCATGGTATCCATGTTGCATGCAGGCCAAGTTCAGACGGTTGATCCAAGTTAGGATCATCCGATCTTTGGTATCCGAAACACTTGTACAATTCCTTTTGACATATGTCCTAGGAGAGTTCGGACCGTCCGATCCCTTGATCGGATCGTCCGATCTCACCCTGCCCAATTCGTGCCTTCGAACTGTCCTGGTTCGGACCCTCAGAACTGCCCGAGCCCAATAAGCCCATTAACCATTTTTCGGGCATTCTGGATGATAGTTGTGCTTGTGTTGCATATTTTAATATCATTCTGTTGTTGTTTTGCATACATTTATGTGTTTTAATTACGTGTTTTATTCATATTTCATGCATCGTGTCTTCATAACATGCTCCCAATTTTATTGTGTAGGATGTAACAATTTGGTTGGAAAATGAAGACAGAGGCTTGGCCGCTCGATCTGCTGAACTCAACCGATCGAGAGGGAGTCAAGGAACAAGGAATAATTGAAAACAAAAGTTTTTCGGATCGATCTGCTGAACTCAACCGATCGAGCGGCCCAAAGAGAAAATCCGGAAAAGTTAAATAGATAAATTTTGGCTCGATCTGCTGAACTCAGCAGATTGAGCGAGCTGCGCAGTTCAGAAAAAAAATCCTTAAATTAAGAAATTTTATTTTTAAGCACTCTAGCCTTATTTAAGACTTTTATTCCGATTTTTAGAACATATCATCAGACTTGGAGGCTTAAAACGTGGAGAACATATTTGGCGTCTAGGTTTCTTCTCAGTTTTCTTAATTTTTTCTTTCATGATAGCTTCTAGAGAATTCATGAATATTGTTGAGTAGGCTTTAGAACTTGGTTGAGGAAGACGAACCCTTGATTTATTTATTTGTGAGATTTAGTTTTTCATTGTTTAATTCCAATTGAGTATCAAGAGTTGTTTGGAATTGATTTCCATGCTTGTATGTTTGATTATTGGATTGATCACCTGATGATTTTCTCATACAATCTATTGCTAAATAAGAATTCAAATCCGTAATTGTTTGAATCATCTAATTTTTTAAGCAACTTCAATTAATAATCGTCCGCTTGTGAGTTTATTAAATTGTAGGAATAACGATTGACTAGATTAAATACATACTCTTGTGTATGTGTTATATAGATTCATTAGTTTTACTAGTTTTCATGATGCCTTGAATTTAAATCTAATCGCTTGTATATGTTTAATTAATTGGTAAGGGTTAATTTAGAACGCTTATGTCTAGTTAACTAAGATTAAGATAAAACAAGAATTAAATTTCCAATGATGAATATTCGATGATAATTAATTATTTTCAAATAATCGATGATCGAATAAATAATTTCAAGGGTGTAGTCGACCGATACCAAGGCTTGTTTCTAATTGATTTCATCGTTATAATTTAATCTTGCATGATAGTTGATAAAATTTCACTTTAAATTGCTTTTAAATTTTCAATAGTTAATTTCAAATCTCAAAACCTCTTTTATTTTATTTTAGTAATTTTTATAACACGATAAATTTCACTTTTCTCGTGGCAACGATCCTTACTCTCACTACTGCATATTTTATTTATCTGAGTTGAGTCGGGTAATTTGGGCGCGACACAACTAAGCGCTACCAAATTTTGGCGCCATTGCCGGGAAAGACGTTTAATTTATTTTGTTCTTTTATTTTTTATTTTTTAGTTTTTATTTTTTTTCCTCCAGTGCTTCTCGGGTTTGTTAATGCTTTCAGGTGACTCTTCAGAAAAAGAATTTCCATACGACCCAGAGATAGAAAGAACTTTGCATATGCGAAGGAGAGAAGCTCGTAGGAAACAAGAAGAGGACGAGCTACAGGCTGAAAATCTTACAAGAGCAATGGCTGACAATGCGAATCTTAGTCTGAGATAATTGGGCACTCCTGATCTAAATCAGCAACCTTTATGCATTACTTTTCCTACTCTAGAAAATAATGCTACATTTGAGTTGAAATCTGGATAAATTCACTTACTGCCTTCTTTTCATGGTCTCGCAAGTGAGGATCCGCACAAGCACTTGATGGAATTTCATGGGGTATGCACGAGCATGAAACCCCATGGAGTAACAGAGGAGCAGATCCAACTGAGAGCCTTTCCATTTTCGTTGAAGAATGCTGCAAAGGATTGGCTATACTACTTACCTCCTGGATCCATGACTACTTGGACAGAGATGAAGAGAATTTTTCAGGAGAAGTACTTCCCAGCATCTAGAGCAGCAAACATCAGAAAATATATCTATGACATCATGCAATTTACTGGGGAATCACTTCACGAATATTGGGAGTGGTTCAAAAAGCTGTGTGCTAGTTGTCCGCAACATCAGATAACTGAAAACCTATTAATTCAATATTTCTATGAAGGTTTGTTACCTCATGATAGGATTATGCTAGATGCGGCCAGTGGAGGAGTTTTTGTGCACAAAACTCCAATACAAGAAAGGAATTTGATCTAGAACATGGCTACCAATTCTCAGTAATTTGGTACCAACAGAAGTGATCATGCACCAAAGAAAAATAGTGAGGTAAATGTCTCTTCCCTTGAGCAACAATTGATCGAACTGACATCTCTTGTACGTCAAATGGCTGTAGGGAATGGACAAACTGCAAAGGCATGTGGAATTTGCGTTGCAGTGGTACATGCTACTGACATGTGTCTCACACTTCAAGAGGATTCAGTGGAACAGGTGAATGCTACTAGCAGATTTCCTGGACCTCCACAGCGGAAGTATGATCCATATTCCAACACATACAATCCTGGTTGGAAGGATCATCCAAATCTTAGATACGGAAATCCTCAGGCGAATCAACCTGGACCTCAGGCACAACCGCATAATCAAGCTTATAGGCCACAGTATCCTCCACAACAACAACAGCGTCCTTAGATTCCAACGCCAGGTGAGTTTCTTGAAAACATTGTCAAGGATCTTGCAATTAATACTTTAAATTTTCAACAGGAAACGAGAGCAAGTATCCAACACTTGAACACTCAGGTGGGACAATTGGCAACCGCAGTTAACAGGTTGGAATCACAACATTCTAACAATTTACCATCTTAGACTGCGATGAATCCAAAATAAAATGTAAGCGCCATAACTTTGAAGAGTGGAAGATAGTTGAAGGTTCATGAAAAACTGGTACAGAATGAAGATGTGAAGGAATCCAAGGTAGAGGAGAATGAGCTTAATCACGAGGATACACCAAGAGGTAAGTTTCCTCCTCTTTCTAAATATAAACCTGTAGCCCATTTTTCCCTTGCATTGAAAGATTCTAGGAAAGATGAAGGTATTAAGGGGTTGTATGAAACTTTTCATAGATGTGAGGTAAATATTCCATTGTTAGATGCTATTAAGCAATTACCTCACTATGCTAAGTTTTTGAAAGAATTATGTACTGCGAAAATACAGCATAATTGAAGGGATGTAAAAAAGTTGAACTAGGAGAACAGGTTTCTGCCGTGATTTGGAGAAAGACACCTGAAAAATGCAAGGATCTAGGTATGTTTTCAATTCCTTGTAAAATAGGAGATGTTCAGCTTGATACGGCCATGTTAGATTTAGGAGCATCAATTAATGTCCTGCCATATTCTGTTTATGCTTCCTTAAAACTAAGGTCTTTGAATGAAACTGCAACTGTTATCCAGATGGCTGATAAATCTACTATTTATCCTAGGCGTGTGATAGAGGTTATTCTTGTGCAAGTTGGTAATTTGGTTTTTCCTGCTGATTTTTATGTGCTTGACAAGACAAACAATGATTTTAAGAGCCCAATTTGCTAGGAAGACCATTTCTTAAAACTTCAAAGACTGTTATAGATGTTAATAATGGTACTCTCACTATGGTATTCGATGGGGAGATTGTTCAGTTTAATAATTTTTATAACCTGAATTTTCCTAATTGTGAAAGTGCTGTTAATAATCTTGATATCAATGATTACTTGTCACAAGAACACAAGAAAGTTGTGAATGAGTGTAAGTTTAAGGAAGTAGTAGCAAGACCTGTTTAAATTTCTCTTTCTGATCTGCAGGCACCCAAAGCTGAATAACCTAGGATTTCTAGGAATTCAAAGAAGAGACCAAAATTAACTGTGGAAGTGCTCAAGTGGGTGAAGGTGGACAAAGGAATTAGATATGAACCACCACGAGCATCAAAAGCATGCAGTCGGGCCGAAAAAATGTAAACAAAGGCGCTGAGTGGAAGGCAACCCAGTGTTATTTGCTGTCATTTTTTTTTTTTGTTGTTTTCAGAACCGAGTGTCGCCACCTCCGCAGTCCGAGTTTCAATATGATACTTTCATTATTCTGTTAGACATGGAAGAGGACAACACCGCCAACACTTGAACCAAGGAAGTTCTGTTTTACATTTTCATCGCATTGTCATTTTGTTCTTTGTGTTTTTTTGTTTTTTGTGTTCTGAAGCATTGAGGGCAATGCTTTAGCTAAGTGTGGGGGTGTATGCATTGTTTGCATTTTGTTTTGCATTTTTTTTGTTGCGTATTTGCATATAGTTCGTGATTTGTGTTTTCATTCTTTCATGTGTTTAGTATGCATAAGTAGAGGATGATTTTTAGCCTATGATGATGAAGTTGGAAAAAAAAGTTGAAATTTTTGAAAAAAATTTACTATTGATTGGATATGAAAAATCGTAGGTTGAATTGTGAATATTTTAGGCACACATGTTTAACCAGTGAATTTTAGCGATATAATAGATGATGTTTATGTCTGTTGGACCATTGCATGACAAAAGGTGTTTGTGAAACTTGATAGTTTCTTGAATCTCGATGATCTTGTTGATATGACATATACGATCTTGGGTGCACCTGTTAAAAAATATTTGTATTGAAAATTTTGTGAAAATAAAATTAACTTCATCCGAGTTATGATCAAGAAGATTGAAATCCTAATCATCTTGTTTTTTGACTAAGTATGCGGATTAAAAGGGGTTAAAAATTTGAAAATTTTTAAAATAACAATTTCAGCCGGGCTTGAAATGTGATTGAAATTCTATTCACTATTCCATAGCTAAGTTTGCGGATCAAATGGGATTGTAGTTCCATCCGGGATATAGACAAGGGGATAGAATTTCGAATACTATCTAGTTATAGCTAAGTGTGCGGGTAATTATTGGGACATTAAAAATGTTGGGTGAAAAATCCGATGGTGCGTAATCATATCTCAAGAGAGTTTTGTTGTGTTGAAGGATTGTTGAGAAGAGGGTTCTTGATTGTGAAACTTACACTGAATTGTTATATGCCGGCGAACAGTCTTGAAACTATATCTTTTGAAGTTGCATGTAGCTGGGATAACATGACACACACACACACTTTCACATTCGACTGGAGGTGTATTATGAAAGATCGAGAGTATTCGTAAGATGTTTTTGTGTGAGAAACTTCGTTGAGGCTATGTTACGCATGATTCGTCCTTGCTTATGTTGTTGTTATGTTTTCATTTTTTTTACATGACTTGCTCGAGGGCGAGCAAGGATTAAGTCTGGGGGTATTTGATAGTTGTGTTTGTGTTTCATATTTTAATATCATTCTGTTGTTGTTTTGCATAAATTTATGTGTTTTAATTACATGTTTTGTTCATATTTCATGCATCGTGTCTTCATAGCATGCTCCCAGTTTTATTGTGTAGGATGTAAAAATTTGGTTGGAAAATGAAGACAGAGGTTTGGCCGCTCTATTTGCTGAATGCAACCGATCGATCGGGCGTCATGGAACATGGAAGAATTGAAAACAAAAGTTTTTTTGGCTCGATCTGCTGAAATCAACCGATCGAGCGGCCCGAAGAGAAAATTCGGAAAAGTTAAACAGAGAAATTCTAGCTTGATCTGCTGAACTCAGCAGATCGAGCGAGCTGCGCAGTTCGGGAAAAATCCTTAAATTAGGAAATTTTATTTTTAAGGACTCTAGAATTATTTAAGACTTTTATTCCAATTTTCAGAACATATCATCAGACTTGGAGGCTTAGAACGTGGAGAACATCTTTGGCGGCTAGGTTTCTTCTTAGTTTTCTTAATTTTTCTTAGATTTACTTTTTATTTCATGAAATCTTCTAGAGAATTCATAAATATTGTTGGCTAGGCTTTAGAACGTGGTTGAGGAAGACGAACCCTTGATTTATTTATTTGTGAGATTCAGTTTTTCATTGTTTAATTCCAATTGAGTATCAAGAGTTGTTTGGAATTGTTTGCCATGCTTGTATGTTTGATTATTGGATTGATCACCTGATGATTTTCTCATACAATATATTGCTAAATTAGAATTCTAATCCGTAATTATTTAAATCATCTAATTTGTAAAGCAACTTCAATTAATAATCGTCCGCTTGTGAGTTTATTAAATTGTAGGAACAACGATTGACTAGATTAAATACATCCGCTTGTGTATATGTTGTATAGATTCTGTTGGAAAACGTGTTTAGATCAATTAAGAATTGATACCCGGTGCAGCGGAAGTTTAAAAATTTTTATTTTTTTATATTAAACGATTCCATATCATGGGTATCAAAACTTTACGATTAAATTATGCAAGTAAAAATAAAATCACAATTAAAATTTTACCTCTTCAAGCAACGGCTTGATTATGGACTCCAACAGAATTTAATCTGCTCTTCTTGTATATCCCGGGAACCGATGGCTTCACGATCAATCTCCGGAATAAGGTCCACGAACAGAAAACAGAAACTCTCTGATTGATTGCACTAGAAATCAATCAGATGTTTATCGATGAGAATAAATAGATTTGATCTGCTAATTCAGAATGTAATTTTTCACAAAAATCACAGACCGAATTTTCTCAAAAGGGACAGAAGAATTCAAAAATTCCCCTTGAATATTATGAGTGATTTTCAAAAATTGCAAGATGGAATGCTTATGATTTTCGAACACTACTCATATATTTATAGATAATTTCTAGATTAGATTAAGTTATGATTATATTAGGACTCTAACTCCTTAGGGCCCATAATCCATAACTTAAGCCCAACAAGCCAAGCCTGTTATTATAAAAATTAATATAAAATTCATCATGACTCTTATTGATAAACTGATTTTACCAATGTACACAGAAACCATTTCTGCATCTTTTAAAGTCAAGATAATTTTTCTGAATCCGAATTCAGTGATTTTCAAAAATGCTCATACCTATGTCATTTTAGGAAATTTCACTCCCTTTTAGTTAAGAAGTCCAACTTCTCTTTCATTAAATTTAACTCTTTAAATTTAACTATCTCAACGGGGTTTAGTAATCCATTACTTGTGTGACCCTCAATGGTTCAGGGATACAGCTAGCCGTGGGCTCACAACTCTTTGTGACTCGGAACAACAATTTCCAACTTGCCCAACGAATCATGGTAAGAGCGTCTAGCAACATCGCCCCATGATTCCCTAGGTATCACTGATAGTGCCTGCAAGAACCAGTAGATTTTGGTTAGCGTACAGTACGGTCCCTTCATCCATATATCCCGATCGAATCAACAACCATTGGTGCATCGAGAGTCGTTCGAGAATCGATAACTATGCATTACATCTTGGAGATCAAATAGTGACATCGCATGTGTTACTAAGAAAACCGAGTAACCTAAAACACATCATGTACTCTGGCCAGAGATTCGTCACACTAATATCTCCTCAGATCGCATAGGATATCCACACTCGCAAGTATGTGGTGAATCCTTGATAACAAAGCATCGACTCCTATATGTGTCGTAACTGTACCCAATCCCGACACATGATGACCCCAATAGAGTCGGTAAACGAGTCAAAGTACAGTACTAGCATATAGAGTCTCACTGATGTTTCAAGTAGTAAGAACTAATGGTGTACAACCAAAACCGCGGACTTTATCCACTCGATAAGTGATAACCACTTGGAAAGTCCGAATAGGGTAGTTCGATCATTCATCATATGATTATCCATTTGCATGCTTTGAACATCTCCATGTCCATTACCAATGAAATGTGGTACTTGGCATCACAAATGCTAGTCTCAATCTCGAGCGATCCTCATCCTTATTTGCGGACGGCTCAATTGACTTGGAACTGTTTAGAATATACAGTGACTATAAGATGTGTTTCATAATAGTGATCTCTCTTTATTCACTATCTCATCTTACTTACACTATAGTATATTCAAGGTCTTTATCAAAACATCAATAGTATATCACAATATAACAATATGAAGAAAGACAAAGAAAATGCTATTAATGAATGTAAATTATATTAAACAAATATTGTTTATACATAGAGTCACAAAAGCCCTTAGCCACAAGTTGGCAAACCGGGCACCCACTCTTTCAATCTCCCACTTGCTCTAAAGCCAACTAGTCACACTACGCAATCTCATTGCTTCATGATGTTTGTCAAACAATGGTCCTGGAAAGGGCTTAGTAAGTGGATCAGCGATATTGTCTGTAGAGGCCACTCTCTCGACAGTGATGTCTCCTCTTTCCACAATCTCCCGGATGATGTGGTATTTCCTCAGTACGTGTTTGGATCTTTGATGAGACCTTGGTTCCTTTGCCTGAGCAACGGCACCAGTGTTGTCGCAGTATATTGGAACTGGACCAACAGCTTCAAGAATTACGCCCAACTCTTGGACGAAATTTCTCATCCAAACGGCCTCTTTAGCAGCAGCTGATGCTGCAATGTATTCTGCCTCAATGGTGGAATCCGCTGTGGTGTCTTGCTTGGAACTCTTCCAAGAGACAGCACCGCCATTGAGCATGAATACAAATCCAGAGGTTGACTTCGAGTCATCCACGTCGCTTTGGAAGCTAGAGTCGGTATAGCCTTCCAATTTCAATTCTCTTCCTCCATAAACTATGAATATATTCTTAGTCCTTCTCAAGTACTTAAGAACATCCTTCACGGCTTTCCAATGCATTTGACCGGGGTTGGCTTGATATCTGCTCGTGACACTCAGAGCAAAGGCTACATCCGGTCTGGTAGATATCATCCCATACATAATACTACCTATGGCTGACGCATATGGTATGTGTGTCATTTTCTCTATCTCTTCGTCAGTCTTGGGACACATAGACTTGGATAGAGAAACTCCATGACACATAGGTAGATATCCTCTCTTGGACTCATCCATAGAAAACCTTTTCAATATGGTGTCGATGTAGGTTGCTTGAGTGAGCCCTATCATTCTCTTAGATCTATCTTTATAGATCTGTATCCCTAAAATATAGGAGACCTCACCCAAATCCTTCATCGAGAATCTACCTGATAACCATATCTTTGTTGACTGCAACATCCCTACATCATTCCCAAATAGTAGGATGTCATTAACATAAAGCACTAAGAACGTCACCTCATCTTTAACTACTTTCTTGTATATACACGGTTCCTCCGGGTTTTTGATGAAACCAAAATCCTTTATTGTTTCATCAAATTTCTGGTTCCAACTTCTTTATGCTTGTTTGAGACCATAAATTGATCTCTGAAGCTTGCATACCTTATGCTCGCTTCCTATGGATGTGAATCCCTCGGGCTGCATCATATAGATTTCTTCCTTAATGTTTCCATTAAGAAATGCAGTCTTCACATCCATTTGCCATATCTCATAGTCATACCATGCTGCTATGGCAATAAGGATTCTTATGGACTTGAACATTGCGACTGGTGAAAAGGTTTCATCATAGTCAACTCCTTGTCTTTGAGTATAACCTTTTGCTACCAATCGTGCCTTGTATGTAAGTACCTTACCATCAGGCCCAAGTTTTCTCTTGTAGATCCATTTACACCTTATTGGAACAATTCCATCGGGAGGATCTACTAAAGACCAAACTTGGTTTGTATGCATCGAGTCTATTTCCGACTGCATAGCTTCAAGCCATAAATTAGAATCCGCATCAGAAATTGCTTCCTTGAAGTTTCTTGGATCACATCCAATGTCGGGTTCACTTTGATCCCCTTCAAGAAGAAGACCATATCGAATAGGAGGTCTAGAAGTCCTCTCAGATCTCCTAGATATAGGCGTGTCCGTTGAAGGTTCTTGAGGTGTGTGGTCGTTATTTTGTATCTCGGGTTCTTCTCGAATTTCTTCGAGTTCCATCATCTTGCCTTTCTTATCTAATAAGAACTCCTTCTCCATGAAGGTGGCATTCCTCGAAACAAACACTTTTGTCTCATAAGGATGATAGAAATAATATCCGATTGAATGCTTCGGATATCCTACAAAATAACATAAGGTGGATCGACTATCCAACTTATCTCCCACTGTTTGCTTCACGTAAGCAGGACATCTCCAAATCCTTAAGTACGAATACTTAGGAGCTTTGCCATTCCATAACTCGTATGGAGTTTTATCTACTGCTTTAGTGTGGACATTGTTCAACAACAATACCGCCGTTTCAAGCGCATAGCCCCAAAACGAAGGTTGGAGCTCAGTGAAGCTCATCATAGATTGAACCATGTCCAACAAAGTTCGATTGCGACGCTTCGAGACACCATTCAGATGAGGTGTCATAGGAGGAGTCCACTGAGAGAGAATCTCATTCTCTTTTAGATAGTTCAAAAACTCGGTACTTAAGTATTCTCCACCTCGATCCGATCGAAGTGCTTTAATACTTCTACCTTGTTTGTTTTCTACTTCAGCCTTGAATTCTTTGAACTTTTCAAATGATTCAGACTTATATTTCATTAAATATAAATACCCATACCTCGAATAATCATCAGTAAAGGTAATGAAGTAGGTGTGACCAAATTTAGTACCGATACTAAATGGTCCGCAAACATCTGTATGGATCAAATCCAACAGATTTTGACTACGCTCAGGCTTCTCTTTGAAAGGAGATTTAGTCATTTTTCCTTTTAGGCAGGACTCATAAGTAGGTAGAGAGTTAATATCAGACATATCAAACATGCCCTCTCCCACTAGCTTGTTCATCCTCCTTGAGGAAATATGACCTAGCCTAGCATGCCAAAGGTTTGTCGGATTTTGACTATCATTTTTTCTTTTATTTGTTGTTACCGGTTTATCAACATAATTAATTGGAACGTCTTTTAATTTAAAGTTATATAGATCATTTTCAAGTTGTCCATTTTCAATCAAACATTCATTCTTGTAAATATTGCAAATCCTATTCACAAAATTACAAGAAAAACCATCTCTATCAAGCATAGAAACAGAAATAATGTTTTTAACTAAATCTAGCACAAATAAAACATCTCTCAAAAATAACTTAAAATTGTTCTGCAAAACTAAATAAACGTCTCCCACTACTTTGGCTTCAACTCTGGAACCATTTCCGAGCCTCAGCTGGGTCTCACCCATCCTAAGATTACGACTTCTTGTCATCACCTGCAAATCATTGCAAATGTGAGATCCACATCCGGTATCCAATACCCAAGAAGTAGTATTAAGTGAAACATTTATTTCAATGTAAAACATACCCTTTGCAGTTCGCAACTGCTCGAGGTATTCCTTGCAGTTACGTTTCCAATGACCGGATTTCTTGCAGTGATGACAAACATCTCTGGATATGTTCACGTTTGAAGCTTTTTTCTTGGCCTTCTTTTGTGGTACAATTTTCTTGGATGGGGCAGAACGTTTCTTACCCTTTCCACTTGGCCCCTTCTTGGAGTAAGAAGAGGAGCTAACCAAGAGTACTGGTTTATCCTTCTTTAATGTGGCCTCATAAGACACAAGTATATTGACCATCTCTTCAAAGGTGGCCTCTATCTTGTTCATATTGAAGTTCACCACAAATCCGTCAAACGACGTAGGAAGTGAAAGAAGTAACAAGTCCGCGTTTAGTTCATGCTCCAATGTCAAATCGAGTGTTACCAACTTTTCAATGAGCTCAATCATGTGTACCCCATGCTCACGGACCAAAGTCCCATCTCGCATGCAGCATGTCATGAGCTCTTTGACGGTGGCATACCTCTCCGACCTTGACTGAGCTCCAAAAAGTTTCTTGAGGTGCATGGGTATGTCAGCAGCATTCACGGCATCCTCAAATCGCATCTGGAGTTGATCTGACATTGAAGCTTGCATATAGCATTTAGCCTTGACATCATGGTCCCACCATTGATCAAGTTTTGCCAATTCTTCCGGACTTATATTAGCCGGTGCTTCCTTTGGAGGATTCTTTTCTAACACGTAGAAAATATTCTTCGAGTTTAGAACAATCTTTAATTTACGAAATCATTCCGTATAGTTTGCGCCAGTCAATTTGTTTTGTTCGAGAATTGAGTATAGTGGATTGCGCGAATTCATTGTAATGAAATACTGAAAAGAAACAGACAATAATCAGTGATTGTTTAATTAATTTACTAAGACATAAAATATGGCGAAATTTAATTTTATGAATTTTACTCCCACTATTTTAACGATTTCACTACCCTCTAGTGAAAACGGAAAACTCCTTTCCTTAGTGGGAACATGGAGTCCAATTGACAAATCATAGTCCCGAATAATATCAGCCAACCATAATTTTCAAAAGGTAGAGCCCAATTACTTCCAAAGTAACCCCCATGTTTTTACCTCATGTCCAATAAGGGCCCAATAATATGACGCCGTTTATTGTGACATGTCAAGATAACCCATCAATATTAAGTTGTGATGGACGGTCGCCATGTAGATCCCCCAATAATATGAGCCAATCCCATGGGAGTTTCACCCAACTTACAACATGTGTCGATCCAATGTATAGCTTTTTGACGAACGGGCCCCCCCAATAATATGAGCCGGACCGTATCCGCGGGTAGCATCTCATACATTGATCGTTGATGGAAGGTAGGAATATTTAAACAATATTTAAATTCCCTTTTATAAATCTTGATATCAATTTTAAATCATATTTAGAATGACGGATTTTAATTTTTGAAAATTTGTCTCATCATGCAATTTATGTATGCTTGCGGGATTCATACAATTTAGTCTAAACATGCATACATCAATAATATCATATATTATTTAAGGATGATCGATCCCATTATCTAATTGACCCGTGGTTGCCAATCACGAGTCTAAGTCCAATCCTAGGTGATATGCAAGTATGCAACGCAATCCTATTACATTGAGCTTCCATTTACATTTCTTCGGTCTTTATTGTCTGCTGGGTCCACCATTATCTTCAAATCTTTATCTCCCACTAGGTCTAACAAATTTACAATAAATTTCGATGACATGTAGGGGATACATATTTAAGGGGTGGGAACGGGCCATAAACCAAGCCCACTTTTTATTACAAATGACAATTCAAATTGGGATATAAACCAAGCCCATTAATAAAACCCAACAATAATAAAACCAAATGTAAATAACCTAACATACACCTACAAACTTGGTCATGGCAATCGATCATCCTTTTATCCAATAATTAATTCAATAATTAAAATATTGGATAACATGCAATGGCATCATAATTTAAAAGATAAAATCATATTTTATCTAATACTTTCATAAGATCATATCTTATCATCAATTGTACCAAAATAATTAATTTTATAAAATCTAATTTAACGGATAAAATTTACAAATTTTCCAAAAATTCAAATTTATCCAAAAATCAATATTAAAAATTTCGTACTCAAACAATTCGATCCGATGCCTCGTGAACCAACCAAAAACAATTTTCGATCGGACCAAAAACTAAAATTTCAAAATATTAAAATTTTAATTAAAAAAATCAATTTTATTTTTTCCCGGGCAGCCCGCGCCCCAAAAAGGAGCCTGGGAAGGGCAGCCCGTCGCTGCCCCTTGGGCAGCGGTCGCTGCCCTGGGCAGCGACGATCGCTGCCCGATGTGCCCATTAAATTTTAATTTAAAATTTTGTTTTTGTTTCAAAAACCCGAGGCCAAAAATTTTGTACAATCGATTAATTTAATCATTTGATCTGAGAGAAACCTGGCTCTGATGCCACTGTTGGAAAACGTGTTCAGATCAATTAATAATTGATACCCGGTGCAGCGGAAGTTTAAAAATTTTTATTTTTCTATATGGAACGATTACATATCATGGTATCAAAACTTTACGATTAAATTATGCAAGTAAAAATAAAATCACAATTAAATTTTTACCTCTTCAAGCAACGGCTTGATTATGGACACCAACAGAATTTAATCTGCTCTTCTTGTATATCCCGGGAACCGATGGCTTCACGATCAATCTTCAGAATAAGGTCCACGAACAGAAAACAGAAACCCTCTGATTGATTGCACTAGAAATCAATCAGATGTTTATCGATGAAAATAAACAGATTTGATCTGTTAATTCGGAATGTAATTTTTCACAAAAATCACAGACCGAATTTTCTCAAAAGAGACAGAGGAATTCGAAAATTCCCCTTGAATATTATGAGTGATTTTCGAAAATTGCAAGATGGAATGCTTATGATTTTCGAACACTACTCATATATTTATAGATAATTTCTAGACTAGATTAAGTTATGATTATATTAAAACTCTAACTCCTTAGGGCCCATAATCCATAACTTAAGCCCAACAAGCCAAGCCTGTTATTATAGAAATTAATATAAAATTCATCGTGACTCTTATTGATAAACTGATTTTACCAATGTACACAGAAACCATTTCTACATCTTTTAAAGTCAAGATAATTTATCTGAATTCGAATTCAGTGATTTCCAAAAATGCCCATCCCTATGTCATTTTAGGAAATTTCACTCCCTTTTAGTTAAGAAGTCCAACTTCTCTTTCATTAAATTTAACTCTTTAAATTTAACTATCTCAACGGAGTTTAGTAATCCATTACTTGTGTGACCCTCAATGGTTCAGGGATACATCTAGCCGTGGGCTCACAACTCCTTGTGACTCGGAACAACAATTTCCGACTTGCCCAACGAATCATGGTAAGAGCGTCTAGCAACATCGCCCCATGATTCTCTAGGTATCACTGATAGTGCCTGCAAGAACCAGTAGATTTTGGTTAGCGTACAGTACGGTCCCTTCATCCATATATCCCGATCGAATCAACAATCATTGGTGCATCGAGAGTCGTTCGAGATTCGATAACTATGCATTACATCTTGGAGATCAAATAGTGACATCGCATGTGTTACTAAGAAAACCGAGTAACCTAAAACACATCATGTACTCTGGCCAGAGATTCGTCACACTAATATCTCCTCAGATCGCATAGGATATCCACACTTGCAAGTATGTGGTGAATCCTTGACAACAAAGCATCGACTCCTATATGTGTCGTAACTGTACCCAATCCCGACACCTGATGACCCCAATAGAGTCGGTAAATGAGTCAAAGTACAGTACTAGCATATAGAGTCTCAATGATGTTTCAAGTAGTAAGGACTAATGGTGTACAACCAAAACCGCGGACTTTATCCACTCGATAAGTGATAACCACTTGGAAAGTCCGAATAGGATAGTTCGATCATTCATCATATGAATATCCATTTGCATGCTTTGAACATCTCCATGTCCATTACCAATGAAACGTGGTACTTGGCATCACAAATGCTAGTCTCAATCTCGAGCGATCATTATCCTTATTTGCGGACGGATCAATTGACTAGGAACTGTTTAGAATATACAGTGACTATAAGATGTGTTTCATAATAGTGATCTCTCTTTATTCACTATCTCATCTTACTTATACTATATTATATTCAAGGTCTTTATCAAAACATCAATAGTATATCACAATATAACAATATGAAGAAAGACAAAGAAAATGCCATTAATGAATGTAAATTATATTAAACAAAGATTGTTTATACATAGAGTCACAAAAGCCCTTAGCCACAAGTTGGCTAACCGGGCACCCACTCTTTCAGATTCATCCGTTTTACTAGTTAGTATGTTGCCTTCAATTTAAATCTAATCGCTTGTATTGGGTTAATTAATTAGTAAGGGTTAATTTAGTACGTTTTTGTCTAGTTAACTAAGATTAAGGTAAAACAAGAATTAAATTTTCAATGATTAATATTCGATGATAATTAATTATTTTCAGATAATCGATGATCGAATGAATAATTTTAAGGGTTTAGTCGACCGATACCAAGGCTTGTTTCTAATTAATTTTTTCATTATAATTTAATCTTGCATGATAGTTGATAGAATTTCACTTTAAATTGCTTTTAAATTTTCAGTAGTTAATTTCAAATCTCAAAACCCATTTTATTTTATTTTAGTAATTTTTAGAATACGATAAATTTTTACTTTACTCGTGGGAACGATCCCTACTCTCACTATTGCATATTTTATTTATCTGAGTTGAGTCGGGTAATTTAGGCGCGACTCGACTAAGAGCTACCACTGAACCCAAATCCTTGGTCTGTTAGATCATATTAAAATCCCTTAATCATGTTTTATTAAATCTAAATATGATTAGCAAATTAATATTATAAAATGGAAGCGGGCTACTACATTCTCCCCCACTTAAGATAATTTTGTTCTCGAAATAAATCTTAAGTACCGATACGGATAAGAACAACAAGTTCTTTATTCTCTCATATCATTTTACAAGATCATTCAAATGATTCAGTAAACATTGTGGTCATTCCACATATGTCAGATCTATATCCACTGTTTCTTTAGATAGTTATTGAAACTCATCTATTACATATCATCTTAATCGTAATACCTTGAACACATTGTGGATTCTAGACCCATAAAACAGTGATACTTGCTTAAACTATATCTTAAAATACAAATACTAAATTCTAATTGATAATCAATCACCAAATGATTCGGTCGTACTCTTACTGAGAGTAATCCAAAAGGCATGCTGAGAAACTCCCCCAATTGTACCATAATTCCTTGAGAATACCAGAAATTGGTTCACAATTTCATTGTGAAAATTCCTATTTCCCACTCAAGAATCGATATCTTATTATACAAACCTTTAGATTGTCGATGTTCAATCTAAATCTGTTGACTCACCCAACACCAAGAAACATTCTAAAACTCAAATTCTTCATTCATCTTTATCAGAACCGAGTACTCAAATCCTCATACTAAGGACTTGTACTGTGTCATAATACTTCTGACAACGCTGTTGTCCACAATTCTTGATTTCTTGAACTCTTTAGATTCTCACTAAATCCTGACTAACTGATTTCGGATATCATAATTCACAAGAAACTTCATTTGATAATTACAAAATTCTTAACTCTGCTTGTATCAATTCTATATCCAATCATATGACGATTTAACGCATTCAATAAACAACCAGGAGAATTAGTGACAACAATTCTGCCAAACCTGATGTATATATATATATATATATATATATATATATATATATATATATATCGGCTGTTGTCTTTCCCTATGTCTAAAACACTTGATGCAATCCTGCTAGATTCCCTGATCAGTCATATGGTCATCAGATATCTCAAATGATATATCTGATTCTAGATCATCACTATTGTAACGCCCCATTTTTATCTTAATTGATGTTATTTGAGTTAATCAGTCATTTCAGAATTCGAGATCGAACTTTTTATTGATCAGGGACTATTTTGCAATTTTAGGAAATTTCAGGGACTAGAACGCAAAAAGTAGATTTGTTATATCCTTAGACTTGTTGACTAAGTCTCTCATTGCTTCCTTTTCTCCTCCAATTCGCCCCTTCACCATTTTAGGCAAGAAAGCTTTCCCCAAGCTTTTGTGATTTCGATTCTAGCTCAATCCGTCCGATAGAATTGAATTCTGACTTGATATCTACGATCACAGCATCGAGTGCTCCGTTTGGAAGTAAGTTTCTCTTATTTCTTAGAGGTTTGAATTTTTGGATGTCTTTAGAATTGATTGATATTCGGAGAGGATGATTATGAGTTAGCAGTGATCGTATATCTAAGACGGTTCGAAGATCTAACGACGATCGGATTTGTTATGATTTTTCTTATTATTTTCGAAAACCTTGTTTTTGTGATGTGTTGGGATTGTATTGGAATTGAGGTTTGAGGTTGATTATGAGTTCTTTGGATTGTTATCTTGCTGTCTGCGTTTCCGGTTTGATCAGTAAATAGCCGTTATGCCGTCAATTTAAAGTTTGAACGGCGTTTTGATTTTTTAATTTATACGAGTTTGATATGAGTTTGATATCAATTTTGATCATCATGACTTCTTATGATAGATTGAATTGAAGTTCTTGAAGATTGTGAGCCTTGCAGTCTTGATCAGTTTAGAATAGTCGAGCCGGTATAGTATCGATGCCTTCTTTTATCGATTGATGAACTTGTTTGGATATTGATTGAGGATTTGTTATTTTCAGATTGAAGAGTTTGAAACGACGAAAAGGTATAAGATGACTTTGAAATGGAATAGGACGATTAACTCAAATCCGGATTCATTCGAGTGTCCTAGAAGAAATCACATACTTGCATGTTTATATGCTTATATGAATTTATGATTGAATTTATATTTGAATGCATGAGATTACATATGCATTCATATTGAGACGATTGATTATTCATTTTGAATTAGACGAACTGGAGATTATAGCTGAGTGGCTTTGGTAGGCGATTTACTACAAATGTCGATTAACTCACTATAATGCCTTAGAGTCTAGAGGATTAAAATATACCTCGTCTACCTCGAAAGGGGAGTTCGGTGTAATCGTTGGATATTTTAACCTCGGGATCCCAACCGAAGAAAGAAAGAAAGAAGAATTCCATTTGATTATCTGAGTTTGATAATTCAGAAGTTTTAAAGTCATGCATATCATTTTAATTCCGCAATTGAATGAATTACTTGAGGAATATGTGGAATTTGATTTTATATCATGTTTTGAAATATTTACATGTTATTATATGCTAGTCTCTTTTATTGGGAATATTAATCTCACTGGATTATACGGCTGTTGTCTTGTCTTTGTATGTGAGCTTGGCAATAGGTGGGGCAGGACCGAGTCAGAGATCGCATGGCTAGATGGTCGAGTTGATAGAGTGAGTCCTTGGTGTTTTAGAATTCGATTATGTAATCGAACTTGTTATGTTTTGTATTCGGATTGTAATAGCTATAACCGATGCATGTTCTATCCTTTTGAGCATTGATCAACTCTAGAACTTCATGTCTTATTTGGAGAGATTGTGATTTAATGCATGATTATGTTTTGATGAAAATTTGGGAGTTGTATTGCTTGATTTCGGCTCTGTAATTGCTGAAGTTTTTCAGGTGTAGCAGAGCACGGACCCCGTGCCTCTTTTGTGTAAGGGTCCGTGCCTCCTCGCATTTCAGAATCTTGGTTTTTTTGTGCATGCACGGACCCCGTGCCCTTCATGTGTAAGGGCCTGTGTAGGCTGGCAGAGAATTGACTATTTTTGATGTTTTGCACGGACCCCCTTCTGGACTTGACCCGGGGTCCGTGTGTTCTTGAAATTGTAGGCACGGACCCGTGCACCGATGTGTGCACGTGGTCCGTGCATGTGTTTATAAAAAAAATTCATTTACTTGTAATCTTGTATGCTTTATTATTGTTTATCCTGAGATTAGATGATTAGAATTGAGGTCTCACATTAAGTGGTATCAGAGCATTAAGATCTTGGACTGAATTTAGAAGAGAGCGGGGTAGATCGAGTCCGCTTGTATTGGCTTCTCGCAGGTGTTTGAGTTAGTTAATTAATTTATTAAATACAATGCGAGCATGCTTTATTGTTTGAGAACTATTTGAATTACATGATTATGTGATTTAATTTATAAATCATGAATTGATTGAGATATGAACTATAATCATTCATTGAATCCGAGTTCCATCTTTTGGCTTGAGTAAGAAGATCAGAGGTTGTGGGACACTGGAATTTTGAGATTGAGATATATGTGTTCTAATCCCTTTGATTTTAGATGGGTACTCGAAGAAGATTGAACATGAATACTCCAACAGTTTTTACTACGACTGAAACTCCACATGTAATGACTCCTCCGAATGACGAGGGCGATACGGTTGAGAATCAGATGGATGCCACGGCTACCCCTATGGAAACCTTACTGAAGAGGATTCAATCTTTCCGACCACCGATCTTGAAAGGTACGGAGAATCCCGTGGATTGCGAGGGCTGGCTGGAAGATATAGATCAGCTCTTTGATTCTCTTGACTATTCTGATGACCGGTGAATTAGATTGGTTATTCATCAGCTACACGGAGTGGCTAAGAAATGGTGTACCTCAACTAAGAAAGCCATGGGGAACAGAGGTACTCTTATAAACTGGATTCTATTCAAGACTGAGTTTTATAAACGATTCTTCCCAGTTTCTTACCGTAAGGATAAGAATGCCGAATTCGCTAATTTAAAGCAAGGCAATTTGAGTATCGAGGACTATGTTGCCAAGTTTGACAGCTTGTTGAGGTTCGCACCTCACATTGCTGACAACGAAGAAGCTAAAGCCGATCAATTCATCAATGGCTTGAATCCTGATATCTTCACTCTTGTGAATATCGGAAGGCCGAATAACTTTGCAGATGCGATGGATCATGCCAAGGGTATGGAAGCTGGACTGATAAGACAGAGAGGGAACCAGTATGCGCACCTCAACAACAACAGAAGCAGTTTCAGGCCCAACAGTCCCATTACCAGAATCAACCACCTAGGACTGAAAGTGGTAGCAGTGGAGGTAATAAGAAGAATTACTTTCGTCCCAAGGGAAAACTGTTTAAGAACTCTGGAAGTAGCTCTTCAAGTTCTGGAGGCTCGAAACAGAATAGTTACAGTCAAGGTTCAGGTTCCTCTGGTAATTTTTGTAGCAAGTGTGGAGGTCGTTACTCCAGTGACCAGTGTAGGGGAATATTTGGGAATTGCTATATTTGTCAGCAGATAGGGCATTATGCTAGACTTTTCCTCAACGGGGCTTTGAGCAATCACAGAGTGGTAATGCTTCTCGACAGTCATCTCAGCCTCAGAGGCAATTGAATGCAGTTCACTCTTTCCAACCTCAACAACAGAATCGTCAAGGAGGCAACCAGAATTTGAACCAACCTCCTAGACAGCAGGCGAGAGTGTATGCTCTGAATGAGGATCAGGCTCAGGCTACACCTGATGATGTGATTGCAGGTAATTGTTCGATCTTTGATTATCCTGCTAATATTTTGATATATACAGGTGCTTCTCACTCTTTCATATCTGAGAAATTTGTGTTGATGCATGTCTTGCCTTTTGAGCCATTACCTGCTGTAGTTTCTGTTACTTCACCTTTGGGTGGAGGAATTGTTGCGAGGAATTTTGTTAGAAATTGTGGATTGAGTTTTGAAGGAAATTTGATCGAGATCGACTGTATTGTACTTGGTTTGTCTGAATTTGACTGCATAGTTGGCATAGATGTTTTGACTAAGCACAGGGCTACAGTAGATTGTTTTCAGAAGATAGTCCGTTTCAAACCAGAAATGTCAGATGAGTGGAGATTCTTTGGTAAGGGTTCTCGATCTAGAATTCCTTTTATTTCTGTTTTGTCTATGACTAGACTGTTGCAGAAAGGAGCAGAGGGATTTCTGATCTGTGCAGTGGATGTTTTGAAGTCTAGCCCAGTGTTGACTGACATACCAGTGGTTAGAGAGTTTCCTGATGTGTTCTTGGATGAGATTTCGGGATTACCGCCTATTTGTGAGATAGAATTTGGCATCAAACTAACGTCAGGTACTCAGCCAATTTCTAAAGCTCCGTATAGAATGACTCCGATCGAATTGAAAGAACTGAAGGAGCAACTCAAAGATTTGATCTCCAAGGGATACATCCGGCCTAGTGTGTCGCCTTGGGGTGCTCCTGTTCTGTTTTTTAGAAAGAAAGATGGCTCTATCGGTCTCTGCATTGACTACCGCCAACTGAACCAGGAAACAGTTAAGAACATGTATCCTTTACCTCGTATAGATGATCTTTTTGATCAACTGTAGGGTTCGTGTATTTATTCGAATATAGATTTGAGATCTGGGTATCATCAACTGAGAGTTCGTGAGGAGGATGTTCCTAAGACTGCGTTTCGAACGAGGTATGACCACTTTGAATTTCTTGTCATGCCGTTCGGTTTGACTAACGCCCCAGCATTCTTTATGGGGTTGATGAACCGAGTATTTCAGCTCTTTCTAGATGAGTTTGTTATTATTTTTATTGACGATATCCTGATCTATTCGAAGAGCCGTGCTGATCATGCAGAGCATCTGAGGATTGTTTTGCAGATTTTGAGAACTGAACAGTTGTTTGCCAAACTATCGAAGTGCAAGTTTTGGTTAGACCGAGTTATTTTTCTTGGTCACATTATCTCGGGAGACGGGATTTTTGTTGATCCCAACAAGATCGAGGCAGTTATGAACTAGCGTAGGCCGACTTCTGTGCCTGAGATTCGAAGTTTTATGGGTTTAGCGGGTTACTATCGTAGATTTATCCAGGGTTTCTCTTCAATTGCGAAGCCGATTACCCATCTGACTCAGAAGAACGCGCCTTTTGTTTGGACTGAAGAGTGTGAGACCAGTTTCATTGAGTTGAAGAGGAGATTGACTAGCGCTCCGATTCTTTCTATTCCATCAGGTTCTGGAGGTTTTTCGGTGTATTGCGATGCTTCTCATTCTAGTCTGGGTTGTGTTCTTATGCAGAGGAAGCACGTGATAGCATATGCGTCGAGGCAGTTGAAACCGCACGAGACTCGCTATCCAGTTCATGATCTTGAACTCACTGCTATTGTTTTTGCCTTGAAGATCTGGTGTCACTATCTGTACGGTGAGTCTTTTGAGATTTTTTCTTATCATAAGAGTATTAAGTACTTATTTTCACACTCTGAGTTGAATATGAGACAGAGGAGATGGCTAGATTTATTGAAGGACTTCAACTGCGAGATTAAGTATTATCCGGGGAAGTCGAATGCCGCTGCCGATGCTTTGAGTTGCAAGCTTTGTTCTTTATCTCTTTCGACCATCGGTGTGTCTTGTTTGATTGACGACTGTTGCAATTCTGGATTGGAGTTTGAATCAGATAGAAGTCCAATCAGAGTTTGTGCTATCCAGGACGAGCCAGAGTTGTTTGTGTCGATCAGAGAAGCACAGAAATCCGATGAGAGTATTCAGAATTCGATAGAGAAAGTGAGATCTGGACACCAGTCTGAGTTTCAGTTCAGGGATGATGTTTTACTTTTGAATAACCGTATTGTTGTGTCTGATATTTCTGAGTTGAGACAACGTATTCTATGAGAGGCACATTGCAGTCGGTTTAGTGTTCATCCAGGAGGCCGGAAGATGTTTAAAGACCTAAAGAGTCAGTTTTGGTGGAAGAAGATGAAGAGTGATGTTGCAAGGTTTGTATCCCGTTGTTTGAACTATCAGCAGGTGAAAGCCGAGAGAAAGAGGTCGGGAGGTCTTCTGCACAGTTTATCTATTCCGAAATGGAATTGGGATCATATCTCGATGGATTTTGTCACGAAGCTACCCCGATCTGTTCGAGGATGTGATGCTATTTGGGTAGTGATTGATAGGTTGACGAAGTCTGCTTGTTTTATTCCCTATCGGATGACATATCGTCATGATCAGATGGCCGACTTGTATGTTAGAGAGATTGTCAGATTGCACGGTGTGCCGAGATCGATTGTTTCTGACCGAGATCCTCGGTTTACTTCTCACTTCTGGCACAGCCTGCAAGAGGCTCTTGGTACTAGGTTGCACCTGAGTACAACGTATCATCCTCAGACGAACGGGCAGTCTGAGAGGACGATTTAGACTCTGGAGGATATGTTACGAGCAGTGGTGCTTGACTTTGGCACTACTTGGCAAGATTCATTGCCTCTCGTCGAGTTTTCGTACAACAGCAGCTTTCAGACGAGTATAGGTATGGCACCATTCGAAGCGTTGTACGGAAGGAAGTGCAGATCTCCTCTGTACTGGGATGAGATGTCTGAGTCCCCAAACTTGGGACCAGATATGATTCGTGATATGGCTGAGCAGGTGAAGATTATTCAATTGAGAATGAAGACTGCTCAAGACCGACAAGCGAAGTATGCGAATATCCATCACAGACCTCTATCTTTTGATCAGGGAGACCGTGCATTCTTGAAGATTTCTCCGTTTAGAGGTAATGTTAGATTTGGGAAGAGAGGGAAGTTGTCACCGAGATTCATCGGCCCGTATGAAGTATTACAAAAGATAGGCGATCTAGCCTACAAGTTAGCACTTCCTCCTTCTTTATCTGGAATTCACGACGTATTTCACGTCTCGATGTTGAGGAAATACCATCCCGATCCTTCACATGTTCTTTAGCCTGATGAAGCCGAACTTGATGAAACTCTAAGCTACTTCGAGAGACCAATTCAGATCCTTGACAGAAAGGACAGCTCAGAACCAAATCGATTCCTTTGGTGAAAGTTCAGTGGAGTCATCACGGAGTCGAAGAAACGACTTGGGAGACAGAATCTGACATGAGACAGAGATTTCCAGATTTATTCATCTGACATGAGTTCTTAATTCTGTTCTTGAATTCTTAATTATCTTCTTATGAGTTGATATCGATGATTTCGAGGACGAAATCTTTTCTTAGAAGGGGAGAATTGTAATGCCCCGTTTTTATCTTAATTGATGTTATTTGAGTTAATCAGTGATTTCAGAATTCGAGATCGGACTTTTTATTGATCAGGGACTATTTTGAAATTTTAGGAAATTTCAGGGACTAGAACGCAAAAAGTGGATTTATTATATCCTTAGACTTGTTGACTAAGTCTCTCATTGCTTCCTTTTCTCCTCCAAGTCGCCCCTTCACCATTTTAGGCGAGAAAGCTTTCCCCAAGCTTTTGTGATTTCGATTCTAGCTCAATCCGTTCGATAGAATTGAATTCTGACTTGATATCTACGATCACAGCATCGAGTGCTCCGTCGGAAGTAAGTTTCTCTTATTTCTAAAAGGTTTGAATTTTTGGATGTCTTTAGAATTGATTGATATTCGGAGATGATGATTATGAGTTAGCAGTGATCATATATCTAAGACGGTTCGAAGATCTAACGACGATCGGATTTTTTATGATTTTTCTTATTATTTTCGAAAACCTTGTTTTTGTGATGTGTTGGGATTGTATTGGAATTGAGGTTTGAGGTTTATTATGAGTTCTTTGGATTGTTATCTTGCTGTCTGCGTTTCCGGTTTGATCAGTAAATAGCCGTTATGCCGTCAGTTTGAAGTTTGAACGTCGTTTTGATGTTTTAAGTTATACGAGTTTGATATGAGTTTGATATCGATTTTGATCACCATGACTTTTTTTGATAGATTGAATTGAAGTTCTTGAAGATTGTGAGCCTTGAAGTCTTGATCAATTTAGAAGAGTCGAGCCGGTATAGTATCGATGCCTTCTTTTATCGATTGATGAACTTGTTTGGATATTGATTGAGGATTTGTTATTTTTAGATTGAAGAGTTTGAAACGACGAGAAGGTATAAGATGACTTTGAAATGGAATAGGACGATTAACTCGAATCCGGATTCATTTGAGTGTCCTAGAAGAAATCACATACTTGCATGTTTATATGCTTATATGAATTTATGATTGAATTTATATTTGAATTCATGAGACTACATATGCATTCATATTGAGACGATTGATTATTCATTTTGAATTAGACGATCTGGAGATTATAGCTGAGTGGCCTTGGTAGACGATTTACTACAAGTGTCGATTAACTCACTATAATGCCCTAGAGTCTAGAGGATTAAAATATACCTCGTCCACCTCGAAAGGGGAGTTTGGTGTAATCGTTGGATATTTTAACCTCGGGATCCCAAACCGAAGAAAGAAAGAAAGAAGAATTCCATTTGATTATCTGAGTTTGATAATCCAGAAGTTTTAAAGTCATGCATATCATTTTAATTCCGCAATTGAATGAATTACTTGAGGAATATGTGGAATTTGATTTTATATCATGTTTTGATATATTTAAATGTTATTATATGCTAGTCTCTTTTACTGAGAATATTATTCTCACCGGATTATCCGGCTGTTGTCTTGTCTTTGTATGTGTGCTTGGCAACAGGTAGGGCAGGACCGAGTCAGAGATCGCATTGCTAGATGGTCGAGTTGATAAAGTGAGGCCTTGGTGTTTTAGAAGTCGATTATGTAATCGAACTTGTTATGTTTTGTATTCGGATTGTAATAGCTAGAACCGATGCATGTTCTATCCTTTTGAGCATTGATCAACTCTAGAACTTCATGTCTTATTTGGAGAGATTGTGATTTAATGCATGATTATGTTTTGATGAAAATTTGGGAGTTGTATTGCTTGATTTCGGCTCTGTAATTGCTGAAGTTTTTCTGGTGTAGCAGAGCACGGACCCCGTGCCTCTTTTGTGTAAGGGTCTGTGCCTCCTCGCATTTCAGAATCTTGGTTTTTTTGTGCATGCACGGACCCCGTGCCCTTCATGTGTAAGGGTCTGTGTAGGCTGGCAGAGAATTGGCTATTTTTGATGTTTTGCACGGACCCCCTTCCAGACTTGACCCGGGGTCCGTGTGTTCTTGAAATTGTAGGCACGGACCCATGCACGGATGTGTGCACGGGGTCCGTGCATGTGTTTATAAAGAAAAATTCATTTACTTGTAATCTTGTATGTTTTATTATTGTTTATCCTGATATTAGATGATTAGAATCGAGGTCTCACAACTGTTTGCAACAAGCATAAGAAACTTGATCATTTTCTCATAGTGACATTCCACTTATCTAAACACTGGTCAGCATCACTGGAATTCTTTTAAATTTGATACTCAAATCCTGAGTCAAATATCTAAAGATTATACTGCCACTTGTATCCTCATATCTCAAAACTAGAAATATCTCTTAATCACGATACTAGATCTTAAATAATTGATAACACAAGTCTGTCCATGTAGATATATTTATCATAATAATCTATCCTGACAATCCTGTTACATCTTCATCACTGACTCGAAATGCATACTTGTTCTGCAATATCTGATATTCATCTTGGAATCTACAGTTTCTAACTCTGACTGAATTAGATGTTACTCTCGAATAATCACTGGATACTAACCTTGCACCAGTCTAACTACTCGTAATAGTACTATCCCAATCTGACATGAACACCTAAATGCTCACCTTTCATTATCCAAGTGAATTTTATTCTATCGAATCCTTGCTGTAACTTAGCAGGCTCATGATATCCGTCAAACACTAACTAGATCAATCATCTGGTAGATCCCAAACTCTTCTGATGCAAAATGTTCATAGTCATAAAAATACTTAACCCATCACAGTTCTACCCACCAATAAGATCAAGTATCTTTTTCAAGATTATCAATCTTACACTAAAGTTATACTTTAACCTAACTATTGCAATGATCTCTAAACTGGGTAAATTTTCCATCACCCTCTGAAGTACATAAAGACTTCCAGAGCAACATTGGAAATATACTCCACCATGTCTAGTCTTGATTACAGTTCACGTCTCCAGTATAAGTCATCTCGGTGACCTGATGAAAAATTTTCATTTAATTGACAACCAAAAAATCATATTCCAATTCTTACAGGGAAACTTACCTAAGTAAATCCATCACTTAGAATCCCAATTTATCATGATGATCATATCCTTGATCACTAGTTGTATTCTTGATAGAATCAGACAATACTGGACAAAAATCTTGGCTCTCCCCCAGCATCACGTACAAAAAATTATCCATCCAGAATATACACTTGTCAAGGATTTTTTTCAAGACTATTCTATCAACGGAACAAAAATCTATATTTCTGACGAAGTCAGACGATAGTTCATCACATCCCTTGGTATTAACCCAGGTTCAAGAATAAAATTTAGAGGACTCAAACAAAATATGAACATCCTCTTGGTGATTATTCTCATTGCTATGATTGTGCATTCATTGAGACTGAGGTAAGTCCCTATAATGCCAAACTGGAACGGAACAGTCCTCCCAGAGCTTATTGGCATAAGGTCATACTTACTATACCATCTCAAAACTTGACAGTCATTAGCAATTGGTATAATTCACTCTTGAATTTTTTATGGAGTCTATCAATACTGAACCACATTCCTGTCTGGATCAAAATCCCATCATTGGTCTAAGAAACTTCTATAATTAAAGAAGCATAACTCTAATCCAGAGTTTGCAAATATCTGACAATTCAATCCTATTGAATACCGATTCAACTAAGACACTTGGATTTTAAATCCCAAATCAAAGACCAAAACTTATCTGCCCAGAACAATTACCTGTCAAGGTTAATTCCTTTTAAGACTTTTCTGACAACATAAATTCTCAATAGGTATCTTTGGAGAAATCAGACGATAATAATTTCCTTGGATACCATATTTTAGTATCAACTAAATCTTTATGAGAGAATCCCAATATCAAATATATATATATATACATATATATATATATATATACATATATATATATATATATATACCATTACTGTGACAGTTGCAACATACTAGACTGAGGTAGTCTCCCCCTAAATAACCATCTGAAGCAAATAAATCTCCCAGACACCCTCTGAAGCACGAAAGACTTCCAGAGTAATACAACCATAGGGTCGCGCTCCCTTCTCCATCTAGTCATCTATATATACAGTCCACAGCACTTAGTATTTTTTGTCTTTTATTTCCTTGATGATACACATCATCCCTGGTAAACATTTATAATTTACAATAATATTCATTTGAAAACATGCATAATTCAATCCCAATTATACATGCCAAACAATACATTGTAATCAATTATCTGATCCATCAATCACTGTCAAACAATCAAGATATTGCCAAATATTACAATTACTTAAACCACTAATCAAGTTTTTACACAATATTTATTACAATCACATGTAATACATAACTAAATAAAAAGATTACATTGAAAGATGTATAGTACATCAAATAACTGAAATCTTTTAATACATCTGATTCAAATGAAATACTGTTTATAACAAAACTTACAGTTTTAAAACCCAAATACAACGGAAATCTTACAACCTGGCTGAATGCGGAAATCTTTCATTCCGTGTACTGGTCTTGAACATGAGGTTTCCCGTCTTCTACACTCGAAAGCATCGATGCAAGCATGTCAGCAAACTTCTTCCTCGCAAGATCTAAAATATTTTATCCTACTAGAGATGCCCAAATATTCATGAGGCATCCTAGTGGCAGGATCTTCTGACAATATCTCCAACTACGAGTGGAGAGTCTTTCGGGGCGGCTTCCTTGGTCGAAGCGGAATAGATGACTACATGTCACACATTCCATTCAACCCTGAGAAATGCGTGGAGTTGATAACTGGATCTTCTCTTCCAACTCCATCCTGCTGGGATCCACATAATACAAAACTCTGATGTCAACCTTGAGAATGACGATCTTGGAAAAGCCTAGATACCTTACTATTCCAATTCCTGATACAGGTATCGTCATTGAATCAAACTTTTAATCCTACGAAGGATAACTCAAAATCAATAATATGTCCCAAAAAATCTTATTGCATGCTCTGATACCATAAATGTAGTGAGCCTCACTGTGATCATCTACTAATCAGAAGTTTTAAGCATGCAATTTATCAATAATAAACTAAATCAGAGTAAATGCGAAACT
Organism: Henckelia pumila; assembly: GCF_033568475.1. Lineage (NCBI taxonomy): Eukaryota > Viridiplantae > Streptophyta > Magnoliopsida > Lamiales > Gesneriaceae > Henckelia > Henckelia pumila. The sequence goes on along the minus strand of NC_133121.1, from coordinate 167,088,815 downwards.
TAAAGAAACTAATACCCGAAAAGTAACACATATTGGTCAACTCTGCAATCCTGTCTTGGTCACCACCTAATCTCCTCATCCCCAGGAGAACTACCTGCAATCTGTCCCATGGAATGGGTATCCAGATAATAGAAAATAACCGAAAGTGAGCATAAAACGCTCAGTACAAGAGTATGAGTATACGGTATTATACATGCATGTATGCAAGTGAACTAGGTACCAAGACACTCAGGTCAAGAAACAAGCTCATAGACCGGGCCCAAGGTATATAGCACGCTGCGCCATCACATCAGGAGGTGGCTTTTATACCCAGTGGATAATGGTGACCTGATACTAGTTCAAGTGTCCAACCATAACGATGACCTGACACAAGACTTACGTATCCAACAATCAACAAATCGTAGGGTGAGTGCCCTAATACAAGATATCTCAAGGATATGGGATCAATATGCTCATGAATGCAGCATAATATCATGACATATAATAAACCATGCAAACACATAATACATGCATACTCAGTTTGGATATCTCGAACAATACTTTTGTACCTTACTAAGGCAGATCTTAGAAGCTCCCCTCTATGTCCAAGCCTACCATGCAACACTTCAATACATAAATACCATGCATTATCTAGCATGCGATACAAAACCTAACATGCTCTAAAAGTCTTAACTAAACTATAGCATACTCTCTATTTCCTATAAGGATACAAAACCATACATTCATCCATCGTTAGCCCGCTCATGTCGCATGCCCCCAAAGCTTGGGCATAGCCTAGCTACGACCCTGAACACCTCGCCAAAGCTCCGCCGCTTGGATGCTACCATGGACACTGTCCGTTATAAAAATACTATTTCCTACTCCAACTCTTAAAGAAAGAGTCCCAAAGCCCTTAAAATAGAGACATAATGGGAGAGAAGAGGATTTGAACGATTTCAAAATGAGTCATCCTCAGCCCTATTTATAGGCGGAGTTCGGATCGTCTGATCCCCTCTTCGGATGGTCCGATCCTTGCATGGTATCCACGTTGCATGCAGGTCAAGTTCGGATGGTCCAATCCCGGTTTGGATAATCCAATCTTTGGTATCCGAAACACTTGTACAATTCCTTTTGACATCTTTCCTGGGAGAGTTTGGACCATCCAATCCCTTGATTGGATCGTCCGATCTCACCCTGCCCAATTCGTGCCTTCGAACTATCCTGGTTCGGAACCTCCGAACACTGCCCGAGACCAATAAGCCCATTAACCATTTTTCGGGCATTTTGGACCCAAATCATTTGTATGTTATATCATAATAAAATCTCTTGATCATGTTTTATTAATTCTAAACATGATTAGCAAATTAATTTTGTAAAATGGAACCGGGCAACTACACCACCACTGGCATTCTCGTCTTCTATCGTTTCCTTGCCTATCTGGCACAGTCGTATTGGTCACCTGTATGAACGAGTATTACGTCAGTTCTTCGTGCCTAAGTCATTATCATCTTTTATTTCTCCGTTGCGTCAATTTAAGTGCAATTCCTGCCAGTGCAATAAAATTCATAAATTACCCTTTCATGACTCATCTCTTTCTTAGCAATTTCCACTTGATTTAGTTTTTTCTGATGTTTGAACTTCGCCAGTTCTTTCCTACGATGGTTATATATACTATGTTATATTTGTTAACCATTATAGTAATATATGGCTTTATCCCATAAAACGAAAATCGGATGTTCTTTCTGTATTTCAATGTTTTAATATCTTGTCGAAAAACAGTTTAATCGTCCTATTATCACCTTATGCATTGCAAATGGTGGTGAATTCCTGGCCCTCAAAGAATTTCTTGGTTTGCACGGTATTTCTCACCTAACCACACTCCTGAGCATAATGGCTACTCCGAACGTCGTCACTGTCATGTTGTCGAAATAGGTATTACCTTCCTTCACCATGCTTTGGTACCTACTCATTTCTGGCCGTATGCATTTTCCACTACAGTCTATCTCATTAATCGGCAACCTAAACGCAACCTTTCCTAAAAATCCTCTTTTGAATGCATTTTCGCTGCTTCTCCTAATCTCTCCAAGCACTGTATCTTTGGGTGTTTGTGCTATCCTTGGCTTCGCCACTACACCCCGTATAAGCTCTCCCACCGCTCTTCTCATGTGTCTTCCTTGGTTACTTCCTTACCCAGAGTGTCTATCTGTGTCTTGAGCCTTCCTCTGGCAGAATCTTTGTCTTGCGTCATGTTGTTTTTGTTGAGTCTGAGTATCCTTTTGCTAGTGGTGGCACTGGTGCTGGTTATCCTCCTGAAGTGCTACATGGTAGTGTCCCTATGGAGGATTATCTGTCTAGCGATTCTTTACCTCACTGTCCTCCTACGCCGTATCTCGTTCCACCCACCTGCTCTATCCAGCCTCCACCCATCGTCGAACCCCCCCCCCCTACTACCCCTTGACCTCTTGAGCCACCTCCCGAACTGGCCACAGCCACCCCACCCATATCCTCGACCTCTCATCCTATGGTTACCCACTCCAAAAATAATATATTCAAGCCCAACCCTCGCTTTGCTCTCACTATTTCCACTGACACCACTCCATCTGAGCCATCCTCACACACTACAACTCTCAAGGATCCCCGTTTGCGTGCCGCAATGTCTGAGGAGTTTGATGCTCTTCTTCGCAATGGCACCTGGAATCTTGTTCCATTTGTCTCATCTCAGAATGTGGTCGGCTGCAAATGGGTGTTTTGGATAAAGCAAAAACCTGATGGCTCTGTTGACCGTTATAAACCTCGCCTTGTTGCGAATGGATTTCATCAGCATCCTAGACTTGACTACACTGATACTTTTAGTCCTTTGGCAAAACCCACTACATTTCGCATTCTCTTATCCCTCGCCATTTTCTATGGGTGGCCTCTCCATCAGATGGATGTCAATAATGCTTTTTTGCAGGTCAACTCGATGATTGTGTGTATATGGCATAGCCGCCTGGGTTTGTTGATCCTAATATTCCCTTCTATGTCTGCAAGTTGAACAAATCCATTTTTGGTCTTAAGCAGGCGCCCCCTACAAGTTGAACAAAGCCATTTATAGTCTTAAGCATGCGCCCCGTGCCTGGTATGCGGCTCTTTGGCAATTTTTAGTCAATCTTGGCTTTACTACCTCTCGTGCTGACACATCTCTTTTTATTTACTGTTCTTGGGGTGTTACTATGTATCTTCTTGTCAATGTTGATGACTTGATTCTCATAGAAAATAATTCTAGCGCCATCTAGGACTTCATTGTTCAGTTAAGCCGTCGGTTCTCTGTCAAGGATCTTGGCTCTTTGTCTTATTTTCTTAGTTTTGAAGTGAATTCCTACTTAGGGGGCCTCCATATCTCTCAGAAAGAGTATCTGCTTGATATCCTTACGCGAGTTAACATGGCAGACTCAAAGCCTGTGCAGTCTCCTATGGCTTCGTTCCCAACGCTCCACCAGTCTAATGGCTCACCCCCTGCCGATGCCACTGTGTATCGTTAGACGGTTGGTAGTTTACAGTATCTCTCGTTTACTTGCCCGGATATTGCTTTTGTTGTGAACAAGTTGTCTCAGTTTATGCACTCTCCATCCTCTGTGCATTGGGGGGCGGTCAAGCGGCTCTTGTGCTACCTCAATGGTACGCGTTCCTATGGTCTTCTTCTCCAGCATCACAATTCTATATCACTCCATGCTTACTGTGATGCGGAATGGACTGGTGATGTGGATAATCGCACGTACATTGGTGCTTATATTGTGTTTCTCATTCCCAATACTATTTCCTGGAGTTCAAAAAAGAAGGGCTCTGTCGCTCGATCCGCTACGGAAGCTCGTCCTTTCGCCTCTACTGTTGCAGAGGTGCAGTGGGTTGGCTCTCTTCTTGCTGAAATTGGTTTTTTTCGTGCGTCCTCTCAGGTTTCTATCTATTGTGACAACATCGGTGCTACCTATGTGACGCCCGGGGCTGAGGAGGCAGGGAGTGATCGCCGGTGCCAAGAGGTTGCACGGACAATGAGCGGCTCCTGGTAGGCTTCTAGGCGGAGGGAGACATGAATGAACCGATCCCGTGCCGGAATGAGAGGGGATTCTGAGACTGTGTAGGTATGGGACTACATAGTTGAGGAGGGTTTAAAAGATTTCATATGTACTGCTCATATCAAGAAGGTGCATCTTCTTTCGGGAGCTCATCACATAAGAACTCCAAAGTTAAGCGTGCTTGACTTGGGGCAATTATAGGAGTGGTGACCCACTGGGAAGTTTTCCAGGGTGCGTGTGAGTGAGGACATAAGCACGCTGAAAAGACTCGTCTTGATACAGTGGGTGGTTACAAATGGTATCAGAGCCGACTTCTCTTAGTACGGTATGGTTCGGGGACGAACCAAGCGGAAGCTGGTGGGCATGTGACGCCCGGGGCTGAGGAGGCAGGGAGTGATCGCCGGTGCCAAGAGGTTGCACGGACAATGAGCGGCTCCTGGTAGGCTTCTAGGCGGAGGGAGACATGAATGAACCGATCCCGTGCCGGAATGAGAGGGGATTCTGAGACTGTGTAGGTATGGGACTACATAGTTGAGGAGGGTTTAAAAGATTTCATATGTACTGCTCATATCAAGAAGGTGCATCTTCTTTCGGGAGCTCATCACATAAGAACTCCAAAGTTAAGCGTGCTTGACTTGGGGCAATTATAGGAGTGGTGACCCACTGGGAAGTTTTCCAGGGTGCGTGTGAGTGAGGACATAAGCACGCTGAAAAGACTCGTCTTGATACAGTGGGTGGTTACAACCTATTTATGTAACGCCCCAAAATTATTCTATTTTATTATTGATATTCCGAGATTAGAAATCTGATGGATTGAATTGATATTTGATCAGGGACTGAAATTGCAATTTTTGAAGAATTCAGGGACCAAAGTGCAAAAAGGGGATTTTATATAACACTTGGACTTTTATTGCATTAACTAATCTTCTTATTCTTCTTTCCTTGTTCTCCTTTGCCGATTCCTCCATGGCCGCCCCTTCGAGCTTTTGGGTTTTCCGGTTTTGCTCGATCCGTCCTATAGAATTTTAATCTGAAGGTATATTCGTGATCACGACTTCGAAGGCTTCGTTCTATTGTAAGTTTTTCTTCGATCGGTTATACTTCAATTTTTGGATATCGATGGAATTTGATTATTTTTGGATATGATGTTCTTGAGCTAGCATAGTTTGTGTATTCAAAGACGGATCGGAAAAAGAATGACGTTCGGATTTGTTATGATTTTTGAAGTTAAATTCGAAAATGGGGGTTTGGAATAGTGTTGATTTTTGAGTTGTTTTGATGAAGTTATGAGGTAGATTTGATAGTTCTGCTGAGTTGTTGATTTTTGGTTAGCCGTTTATTAGCCGTTATCCCGCCGGTCCGAGTTTTGGGTATCAATTAGTTGAATTGATTGAGCCGTGTTTCGATTGAGTTTGAATGTTGATTTTGATCTTATTATACTTCATTTCAGATTGGTTTGGGAGTTGTTTAAGTCAGAGTTTACAGAATTCAAATCGTCGACGAAGTGATCAAGATTGGTAACGAGTTTACCTTGTTGGTTTGAATTGAGTTTGGATGGATTTTTTTTATATATTTTGTCTTTGTAGTTTATCATGAGTTGGAGCTTTGATCGAGAATAAGATAAGTCGACATCGAGATGAAAAGGGTCGAATACTCGAATCCGAACTAAATTTCTAATTCCCTGAAATCACATACTTGCATGTTATTTGAATTACTTGAATTATGTTTGAATGTATTACAATTTTCATATGCATTCATATTGAACCGAATTCATTGATTTCATTTCGAATTAGACGTCTTGGGGACTATAATCGAGTGCCTAGGTTGTTGATGTCTCTCAGAGTCCGAATACTCCTTATAGTTGTACCAGAGTCTAGAGAATTGGGATATACCTCATCCACCTCGATCGGGTGAGTCGGTGAGGAGTTGTTATATCTTATCCTCGGTATCCTAACCGAAGAACCGAATTCTCCTTCGATTATCCGATTAGATAATCCCTAATTTTACATACATGCATTTCATTATATTTCATAATTGGCATATGTTGTCATTATATCATGATTTTGATATATTACTTGATATTGCATGTTTATGTTGCTTTTACTGGGAATATTGTTCTCACCAGATTTATCCGGCTGTTGTCTTGTTTTGTATATATACTTGGAGACAGGTGGGGCAAAATCGAGTCAGAGGCAACATGGCTAGATCGGGTTGTGATTGATAGAAGTGGGGACTTGGTTTTAGAAGTTGAATTCTATTGTGAACTTGATATGTATTATGTCGTTGAACTAGTTCGAACTGATGCATGCTCTATCGTTTGAGTGTTTGAACAACTGTAGACCTTCATTTATTGTAATATGCTAGATTGATTTATTAATGCATATTATGGTTTGTAATTGAGTTGCTGTTGGAAATTTTCAGATTGTATGTCTCTGAAACTTTTTTTGGTTTAGCAGGGCACGGACCCCATGCCACATCCGTGCTTGGGTCTGTGTGCCTTCTGTTCGAGAATTGTCTGTTGTGTTTGACATGTACGGACCCTGTACCACATTCGTTCAAGGTTACTGTTGAGGCAGAGAGTTGAGTTTTTGTGCATTTTGTGCATGGACCCGGGCATGGAGGTGTCACGGGATCCGTGTATTTTGTAGTCTTTGATACTCGACTACAGATTAATGCACGGACCCAAGTACGGAAGCGTGCACGGGGACCGTGCATGCTTTTAAAAAAAATTCTTTACTGCTTTTCTGTCTCGACATTTGTGATTGTTTGATTGATTTATTCTTGATTAGATGATTAAAACCGAGGTCCTCACAATTTATGTGTGAATCATGTGTTTCATTCTCGCATGAAGCACATTGCTTTGAATTATCATTTTGTAAGTGAGCTGGTTCAGAGCCACAAAGTTCGTATCTCATGTCTCGTCCTCTGACGAGCTGTTTGATGCCTTAACAAAACCGCTCTCTGGTTCTCATCTACGTCTACTATGTTCCAAGATTGGTGTCTCTATGAGTCCACCATCTTGAGGGGGCCTATTGAAATATATTTTATATTTATTGTATATTATTTTTTTTTATCTTGTAATCTTCAATTCTTTGTAATCTTTATCTTTTTTTAGTTTTTATTGTTGTATATAAACATCCTAAGTAATCATTCTTGAGATATATGAAAATATGATTTTCTCATTAATTTCTACGAATTCGAGATTTGAAAATTAGGAGAGGATAGGAAAAATGATATACATTGCTTTACGGGTGTACTTGAAGAGATAAATTAAAAAAAATCTATGAATTTTGATTACAGTTTTATTGTCACAATGAAACAATAAATCAAATTTAAAATCCAAATCTTACTTATTTAAGCATAAATAATATAAAGTAAAATAAATTTCAAATGACAATATTGATAAATTTGAAATCTATCATAATCAACATGAAAGTAATATATAAACAAGTGATGGATCTGAAGATTATGGTCTGACTTGTCTTAACCGAAAAAATATACATAAATTTAAATACATTTGAAATTTATGTGATGTGTAATAACTCAAATTTAAGTACACAAATTGGGTTTGTACCAATAAGATTATATATAGTTTGTTAAGGCCGATAAAGAGCCATGAATTCACAAGCTCACAAAACCTCTGTTAAATTAAGGCAATTATCTACTTATTAATTTAGGTAAGCTCTCATTTTGACATATTTTGCTCTTATTACAAGTTTCTTTTTTCTCCTAGTTTTGGGTAACGCTCAAGTCAGCTCTTACAAGTTTTTTTTCCCCCTAGTTTTGGGTAGAGCCTACTTCAGCGCCGTATGGTGTTTTCAGGTGCCTCTAACATTCCATTCATGACGCCTGCTATGATCCATTACTTCATTTTGAAGGTTCACTAGAGCGACGTCTGCGGACTCAGAATCGATAGTCTTGCATCTCCCTAAAGTTTCATAATTAACATGACTGTTTTATTTGGCGACATCATCATGGATTTGAAATCCATAAATCCAAACTCAACCTTAGGATTTGTATTATGTTCATATCAGTTTAATTTTAATTTATTAATCAGGAAAATAATCTTTTGGTCCATTAATTTATTATTTAGGAGGCGATGGGTGGATGGGGCAAAATTGAGGAGGGGTAAGGGCTGGCCATGGTGACTCAGCCCCTGCCGTCAATATTTGTTGTCATATAGTTTGTTTTTGTGCCTAAACCTTTGTTCCATTGTTTTAAGAAATTATAAAGTCATTTGTGGCACCCTGGCTTTAGCCCGGGTGGTCCAAAAAGTTTTTAAAATTTTTTATGTATTAATTTTAAAAAATTTTGGATTAATTTGATATTAGCCTGGTGGTTCGATTCATAGGGTTGAACAATTCTAGAGTTTAAAATTTAGTCCAAGTAGTTTAAAAATTCTGGCTCTGAGCTTTGTTATGCTGCCCACCCATCGTACCCACTCAATGTGACCGCAATGAGGTGTCGTCACTTAACTATTGGATGCACAATTCATCAAATCTAATAGTTAAGTGACATCTCATGGTGAACATATTGAGTAGGCACAGTGTGTGAACAACATAATAAGATTTATATATATATATATATATATATATATATATATATATATATATATATATATATATATATATAATGTAAGATTAGTCTCACAAGTGTCTATATAATTTTGTTTTTAAGAAGTATGAACATTCATTACCATCCAAGATCATGTTTTACAACCGAACAAACATTTTTTTTTAAAAAAAAGTTGAAGAAATAATATTTTTGTAATAAATGAAAAATATATCATCTTCATCAAGTAATCAAGTATGGAAATGCTGAGAAAATATAAACATAAAAAAAATGGAACAATGGTATCGTCGATACGTATATACGTCGATGTCTTCAATTTTGATAATGTATGTTGATAAGTTTTAGTTTAATAATATATGTATTTTCTGATTTTTACAATTTTAATCCTTTTTAATCGAGACCTTTTTTATGTTCATCTTTTCTCAGCATTTACGTACTTGATTACTTGATGAAGATGATATATTTTTCAATTATTATAAAAATATTATTTCTTGAACTTTTTTAAAAAAAAAATGTTTGTTCTGTACTGGGATGACCATGAATGATGGTCGTAAGGACAAGTGTCTAATTACAGGTAGGATGAGTCATATTACTATGTGCTTTTGGACACGTGGGAATAGTTAAAATTATTTAGACAAGTGGGAATGGTTGAATGCCTTTGGACAAGTGGAAAATTGGTCAAGCAATCGGGATGTAATTTCATTCCCTTTTTTGCCCCTCTTTTAATGGTATGTTTGGAAAAGGTCTCATTCGTCCCCCTTAGACAGGCATGTTTGAGTGAACCCAAATCTCATGTCATTTTTAAGAGTAAAATACTGAGGGTCGGATAAAGTTTTCTCTTTTTAGCAAATAAACTATTGAGAGACATGTTGTATTTTGAAGTGGACGATATTAATTTATAATAAAATTATCTTTTAGTACAGCTTGAAAAATTATGGCTCGTGAATGTGAAGTGTCTTTTGGCTTTCCACATTCTTGAGTTAATTGGAGACTTTTGGCTCTCCATATTCTTGAGTTTATTGCAAGATTAATTGAGTCAATTAAACTTATATGACTCTTGGTATGATTTTTGAAGCTTATAAATAGTGTGTCTACGGTCTACCTCCTCAATCCACACAATTTTTGAAAAACAATTTCTACACACAATATTGAAGATCTCATTCAAGTAGTCTCTTGCATTTCATTTTGTTAGCTTTTCATTTGGCCTTCTTAAGTTTTGGTGATAAAATAAAGGTACGATTCGAGTTCGCCGGAATAGTGAATTTCTACTTAGTTTGCTAATGGTTCAACCGTTGTATCCTGGGAAACAGACGTCGGTACGTGTTGATCCTCAAGCTTCTTGTGAAGTCGACGAATCTGTTTTAAGGAAACTGTACTTGTTACAGGCCTCGGTTTGCTTTACAGTTTTATTATTATTTATCATTTGCTTTATTGTTTTCTTGTTGCTTAATCAGTTGTTTATTACTGTTCAGTATTTAAGCATTCGTTATATTGTTGTATTGTTTCTAATCAATTCGCGTTTAGCATTTTGGCTTACAATTTCATAATTCACCTGACTGTTTTATTTGGCGACATCATCATGTATTTGAAATCCATAAATCCAAACTCAACCTTAGGATTTGTATTATGTTCATATCAGTTTAATTTTAAGTTATTAATCAGAAAAATAATCTTTTGATCTATTAACTTATTTATTTTTTGGGGGAGGGAGGAGGGATTGGATGGGGCAAAATTGAGGAGGGATAGGGGCGGAGTCACCACGGCCAGCCCCTGGCCTCAATATTTGTTGCCACATAGTTTGTTTTTGCGCCTAAACCTTTGTTCCATTGTTTTAAGAAATTATAAAGTCATTTGTGGCATTTTGGCTTTAGCCTGGGTGGTCCAAACAGTTTTTAAAATTTTTTATATATTAATTTTAAAAAAATTTAGATTAATTTGATATTAGTCTGAGTAGTTCGATTCATGGGTTGAACAATTTTAGAGTTTAAAATTTTAGTATGCTCCGAGCCTTGTTATGCTGCCCACTCAATGTGACCACAATGATGTGTCACTCAACTATTGGATGCACAATTTATCACATCTAATAGTTGAGTAACACCTCATGGTAAGCACATTGAGTAGACACGATGGATAGACAACATAGAAAATTGACATATATATATATATATATAAAATTTAAAATTAGTATCACAAGTGTATATATAATTTTTTTAAAAGAAATATGAACATTCATTGATATCCAAAATCATGTTTTACAACCGAACGCATATAGTAAAGAATAGAGTCAATAAACTCTACGTCAGAACCAAAAATCCTTCAGATGCGAGAAAGTGTCTATATAATTTTCTGTCACTCAGGTTCTTAAAAATCATTCAGCTCTTTTAGTTATTGTTGCTAAAATCTTGGTAATTTGTTCCAATGAATTTAAATCGTGTGTAGAGCTTCTTAATTAAATCTTGTCGAATCAATTTAAAGTTTTCATCTTTTCCAAAAAGGGGGATGGATGACACCTTTTGAAAAGCATACCATTAAGAGGGGCAAAAAAGGGAATTAAATTGCATCCCAATTGCTTGATCAATTTTCCACTTGTCCAAAGCCATTCAACCATTCCCACTTGTCTAATTAATTTTAACTATTCCCACGTGTCCAAAAGCAAATAATAATATGACTCATCCTACCTGTAATTAGACACTTGTCCTTACGACCATCATTCATGGTCATCCCAGTACAGAACAAACATTTTTTTAAAAAAAAAAAGTTGAAGAAATAATATTTTTGTAATAAATGAAAAATATATCATCTTCATCAAGTAATCAAGTATGGAAATGCTGAGAAAATATGAACATAAAAAAAAAATGGAACAATGGTATCGTCGATACGTATATACGTCGATGTCTTCAATTTTGATAATGTATGTTGATAAGTTTTAGTTTAATTATATATGTATCTTCTGATTTTTACAATTTTAATCCTTTTTAATCGAAATTTTGATGGCGACAACGTACACATGTAAAAAAAAAAAGACTAATACCTTGTAAAAAAAATAACAAATTAAAATTTGACAATATAAAATAAAATCATAAAAATACAAATATTGTAGTGCTAGCAGCATATTCGTCTTTTGAATTAATAATCTAGATAATCTTCCACTAAAACCCTATTTTATCCTCAAGATTTGACCAGAACGAAAAGACAGAATAGAGTATATATCCGGTTTGCTCGAAAAATATTTGATTACGGATCTTATTAATTATATATTGCAAAAATCATTAGAAAGACTATATTTATTGTTTAAATGGGATTCTTTCATTTTATTACCTTTTCTCAGCATTTCCATACTTGATTGCTAGATGAAGATGAGATATTTATCAATTATTACAAAAATATTATTTCCTGTTTTTTTTGAAAAAAAATAAATAAATGTTTGTTCTGTGTTGTGATGACCATGAATGATGGTCGTAAAGACAAGTGTCCAATTACATGTATCATGAGTTACATTATTGTGTGCGTTTGGACAAGTGGAAATAGTTAAAATTATTAGACAAGTTTCTGTCAAAAAAAATTATTAGACAAGTGGGAATGGTTGAATGCCTTTGGACAAGTGGAAAATTGGTCAAGCAATTGGGATATAATTTCATTCCCTTTTTTGCCCCTCTTTTATGTTTGGTAAAGGTGTCATTCATCCCCCATAGACAGGCATGTTTGAGAGAACCCAAATCTCATGTCATTTTTAAGAGTAAAATATGGAGGGTCGGATAAAGTTTTCTTTTTCTTGCAGATAAATTATTGAAAGATGTACAGGTTGTATTTTGAAGTGGACGATATTAATTTATAATAAAAGTATCTTTCAGTACAGCTTGAAAAAGCATTTAATTTTATCCATCACATCATAACATCAATTTATTTCGAGAAAAAATTATTTATGATATCACCTATAAATGAGGGATATGTGGTATTTCGAATTTGACGGTACTAATTATTTTGTGATAAAAATATCTTAAATACAACTTCAGAGGGGCAAAAAAAGCTTTCTTTCGTTATACACAACAAAAACAAAATATTACTTTATTTTGAGAAAGATTATTTTACGATATAACCAATAGATCAGAGACATGTGTTATTTCAAAATAAACACATTTAAAAAGGGCACATATAGCTCCTTTTGCTACATAGTAAGATAAAAGGCTTAACAGAAAACTCAACCAATAAATCAATATGAGATAATAAGTCTGAGACCCGATTACAGAGAAACTTTATAGGGTACTTTAAAAAAGACATATGTTGTGATACTCTTGTAAAACAAAAATATAGAGTACACTGAATTAACCTTCAGAATAACAAACAAACAGATTCGAAAAGTTCCGGCCAGTTAGACTTGGTTCTTGGAAAAATATTAAATCTACAAAAAAAATGTATATAATGAACAATAAGCCAAGAAATACTATTTTGATCTCATTCCAGTTATACGAAAAAAGGGGGAAAAAGGAGAGGCTTGAATAATAAAGAGACACAGAAATGGAGAAGTTGCAAAGTAGCGGATCGGAAGTGGAAGCCTGGATGTATACTTCTATGGAAAATTATAATTTTTTTTCTTCTAATTAATCTGTTTATTTCTTGAGCAAATTGGTGATAAATCCCCAAACCCAAACTTGACTTTGCCCTAGCTCCCTACCCATAAGATTCTTTGCAATAGCTCCCTAGAACCACAAAACTTGAATATTTAATTGTTTAATTCTTGTACTGGATTTATGCTTTTTTATGCTTAAAATTTAAATACTTCATGCTAAAATCTGAAGATTTTGTGTTTATTCATGGTACAAAGAATTATCTGTAAAAATGGTATCAAAGCCTTAGGTTAATTATTCAGACATAATATTATTCGTTAATTCATACTTTTCTTTGTTGAGGAGAAGATTTTTTTTTTAAAGATGACTTCAAACGAAGGTTTGAATCAAGATGATTTTATTCATATGAAATCCTATAAACAAGTTAATCTATTCTCAATAGATTACTTACAACAGGTTGTGATTAATGCTCTTAATTTTGAAGAGATAAAGAAAAATGATTTCTAACTCTCAATTTTTAGAGATTACTCCAGATTTCTCTAAACTCTCCGGAGATCTTAGAGAAATTCAAAAGACGGTACAATATTACAGCAATTAGTTGTATGAAATACCTCGGCAAATTGAAGAAATCCTTAAGAAACAAGAATAAATTCTTGGAAACCTAAAGGATCTTCAAAATAAAATCATAAATCTAGAACATACTTCGGGTTCTAGAAAAGGAAATACAGGAGGAAGGTTACCACTCTCATTTGGTACCGAACCTTTGTTACATTAGAAAGGTAAAACCAAAATGGTCCAAAAACCTTTAACCAATGATGAAATGATGATTAATCTTATAAAAGCAGTATCAGAGAAAAACACTATCTGATAACTACTTTAGAAAGATTAAATCTCGAGGATCTACAAGATCTTACGGATTTTTTTGCGAATCTCAAAGTAGTAGATCTAAAAATGAATTTTCCTGAGGGTGAACAACCCATAGGAAATCCCCCAAGATATGTGGTTAAAACAGAAGAACCACATAGTGAGTTTCAGGTTGGAGAAAATTCACATCCAGCAGAAACCAGATCGAGAAGGAGTAAAATCCCACTCCATCAAACTCCTTACGGAAAAACTATTTTAGATCCAATACATCCTTATGGGGTTATGTTAAACCTTGATGTTTTGGACTTTAAAAACAGAGAAGATCTTATAGATGATTGGACGTCAGTTATGAGAATAGCAGCAGAGACATTAGATCTAATAAAGAAGGATTCATTAAACTTCTAGAAATGAGTCTAATGGGATCTGTTAAGATCGCATGGGAGATGACTATGCAAGAAACTAAAGAATCAATATTAGCAGGAGAATCCCTCAGCGAGATTGGAGAAAGAATGGTCACCCTATTTAAAGCACAATTCATAGGGGTAGACTATTTCAATAATCAAGATACAGAAAAAAAGAAAAGATATACTCAAGCTCTTTATAGCCTCGAGTTACATGATATCTGCTTTGTTGATGAATACATTCTATTATTCACTAAATACAGATGGAATTTGGGAGTCGAGAAAAATATAGCTATTCAGCTATTTTTTGCAAAAATGTCAAGTTCCTAGAGAGAAATGCTGATTAAAGAATATGTTCCAGGAAATCTTGATACATTGGCAAGACGTGCCTCCTTTTTGAAAGGAAAATTAGCAGAATGGTGCCATATGGCAGCATTACAGAAGAACTACAAAAAAATAAGGGGTATAGATAAGCGTACACCTTTGTGTTGTAGAGAAAATGATCTTCCGACGATCATTGGAAACATATCACAGGGATTTAAAAGGAAGAAATTCAGAAATAATCCCTATAATAAAAGAATGAAAAGTTCTTGGAAACCAAGAATATTTTGGTCCAAACAAAAGGCCAGATTTTATAGATCAGGTAGAAGAAGTGGACCTACAAGAACATCCCCAGCAACAGGCTCATCACAAAGCAGGGGAAGAACACCATCAAGAAGAACTTTCAGAAGAACTCATACAAGAGCAAGTGAAAGTTTCAAGAATTGCAACTGCTGAACATGTGGAGCAAGAGGACATATATCTACAAATTGTCCAGAAAACGAGAAAAAAAGAGTTAAACTCTTTGAAGCAACACCAGATATGGATGATGCGGTCTTCTTTCAAGATCTAGTCCAAGTATATCAATTTGAGGATATCCCCTCAGATGAAAGCATATACGAAGAAGAGATATTGTTTAGTCGAGAATTTTCTGAAGATGAATCAGAATCAGAGTAAAGAGGAAGTGTTTCGCCATGAAACACATGAAAGTTTGGCTGGGTTCTTTAGTCAAACCACGATATCTCATAATATGGTCCAAAGGATTATGAGAGAAAATCCAACATTACAGAAGTACCAAGGATTTTCGGCAGGACAAGTTGAAAGAGTCTTAGGAAACCTAGGGCTAAGACAAAGAAGACATAATTTGATTTATAAGGTATCCAGAAGGGAAATGGCGATCCCTGTGGAATTAACCAATAATCGAATTGAAATGAAGTTAATTTCCTTTGAAGAAATTCGAGAAGAATTACAGAAATTAAAAGCAGAAGTAGCAAAGACAATGTCTTGGATTCATATTGGAGAAATCCAGATTATGATCAAGGCTACTTTTAAAGAGGGAATAGATTCACCCATAGATATCGTAGTATGCGATAAAAGAATGTGGAATATACAAGATGCGATTCTAGGAAATATCTCGGAAAATTTATGTGCAGAAAAAATTATGGGAGTTATTTATCCAAGAATAGCCTACAATTTAGCTGATAGAGATTTTAGTCGAGCCTTGACTTTGCATCAAAACTTCAAGGAAAAAAGACTAATGAAGGAAGATAATAGGCCATATTCTATTACGTATCAAATTTCATATGCTCTTTCTAATACTCACCATTCTGAATTATTTATTAGAAATGAGTTCATTGAAATTCCAGAGATCTTTGGAAAAGTTGCTCAAGCAATATACCCGAAAATAATCGAGTTTCCTTTAATTCAGGAAACAGACATTCAAATTAAAGACAGACCGATTCTATATAGAGACCTTAAAATAGAACCCCGAAGGTTATCTTTTCAAGGAGACAGAATGACAAGCAGGAGATGGGACAAATCTCCTATTCAAGAAATTCCACCAGAAAAAAAAAGAGTTTTCTATAATAGAAAAACTTAGATCTCCAGAAGGATGGAAAGAAGTGAAAATAGTATTCAAAATTACAAGTCATCGGAACTTGTTCCCTTGTAACTCGATTTACTATTTGGAACAACAGGAAAAAGGAACTTACCAAGGAGTGATAAATATTGGAGAATTGAAAGTTCAAATCTGGGGAATTCCAGGAAAAGAAATGGATCAACTCATTCTTGGTCTAGAATTCCTGGAGGACCATAAACCATGGAAACGCCTTGAAAAAGGAATAGAGTTCATGGCAAAAGAAAAGACTTGAAGGATTCAATAAGAATTTTACGAAATGGAAAACCAAGAGAATTGGATAAGGGACAATCCCTTTATCAGATTCGAGAACTCTGTTCACAGACAGAGGAAGAAGCAACAGTTGAAATTAGTAAGTCATGAACATGATTTACTAGAACGCATTGAAGAAGTAGAAAGGAGTAACCATACTCTATCTTCTGAGGCCTTAGGGAAACTAAAGGTAAATAGTCTTAATCGGATTACTGAGTTACAACACAGTCTGTTAAAAATGACGGGGCCATATAGTAATCCCTTTAAAAAATGACAACAAGTCCTTTCTCCATATACATTCCGATAGGGATGTTATATGAACAATATAAGGCTGAGTATTTTGCACCTTATATTGACTCGGGAGCAGGAATTTGTACAGCAAAAAGAGGAGTCCCTGAAGAATGTGAAGAGGAATTGCCAAAAATTTCTGGACGAGATTTCTCTCGAAGAATTTTAATTCTTTGCAAAGGAATAAAACAAGCAGAGATCCTTATGGGAGGTGCAGGTCAAACACCTTGGTACAAGGTAAAAACACCACCAATCTATTTTCATGATACAGGAGCTGATATCCTGTTAGGAAATAACTTCTTACAAATGTTTAAGAAGTACACACAAGACAATGAGTCAAGAAGACTTATGTTCACTACAATTTGTGATCATAAAATTATCGTTCAAAGACTCAAGGTTGCTTTTTATCGACAATTGCCGATAATATTTCGCAGCCAGCGTGGTGATAAAGGACAACTTTTTCACCCAAAAATTAAAGATCCAAGAAGGTTTGGAGAAACCATGTTGAAAATAACAACAGAACAAGAACTCCAAACAGAGGATATGGAGCTTCTCAAGGTAACTCTAAATCACAGAGATATAGAGTTAGAGAATAAAGTATCCCTTGAAGATGTCAAAAAGAGGCTCAAAGAAAGTTACAACGAGCATCCTTTGGCATGGTGGGATAGAAATCAACTCAAAGCCAGTCTTACTCTAAAGGAAGGCAAAGAGTATGAATTCGTCAGATATAAGCCTATCCCGATGAACATAACAGATCAAAGGGATATGAGAATGATTATCAAGGAACATTTGGACCTTGGTTTAATCAAAGAAGGAGTTTCACCATATAGCATCCCAGGTTTTCTGGTTAGAAATCATGGTGAAATAAAAAGAGGGAAACCCAGGCTAGTTATTAACTACCAAGGTATTAATAAAATCCTGGAGTTTGATGGATACTTCATACCGAGTAGAGAACACCTAATTAGCTGTGTACGAAATGCTAGAGTGTTCTCAAAATTTGATTGTAAGTCTGGATTTTACCAGATTCGAATGGAAAAAGCAAGTAAGAAATTCACAGCCTTCTCTACTCCACAAGGACACTATATTTGGGAAGTTATGCCTATGGGATTAGCTAATGTACCCCAGATATTTCAAAGAAAGATGGATAACCTTTCTAAAGATTATTTTAACTTTATGTTTGTTTATATTGATGATATTCTTATAGCATCAACAAATGTAGACGAACACGTTAAACACTTAGAGATTTTCTCTAAAATTTGTAAACAAGAAGAACTGGTTTTATCTGAAAAGAAAGCAGTCATAGCAACGAGAAAAATTGAATTCCTCGGTATTGAGATTGATGAAACTGGAATAATTCTACAACCCCATATTGTGGAAAAGGTAAATAATTTTCCAGATAAACTCAAAGATTTAAAACAACTCCAGAGTTTTCTTGGAGTAGTTAATTTTGCAAGGATGTTCATTAACAATCTCTCAATGTACAGAAAAGTGTTCAGTCCTTTATTAAAAAAGGATGCTAGGTTTATATGGACTGATGACCATATTAAAGGGGTAAACCAATTAAAAGAGATATGTAAGAATCTCCCAAAAATGGCTATACCAGTAGATGAAGATGATCTGGTATTATTTACGGATGCCAGTGACGATTGGTGGGCAGCAGCCCTTACCAAGATCACTCCAGATGAAGAAATACCATGCAGATACTGTAGCGGTCTTTTTTCAGAATCTGAGGCCATTAGATGGCATATCAACGAGAAGAAATTTTATGCAGTTAAAAGGGCTTTTGAAAAATGGCCATTATTTTTACTTGCTAAAAAATTCACTCTGAAGGTTGATATATAACACTCAGGTAAAAGCTTTCCTAAAAAATAAGATTGAATCTAAACCTGAGAAAGCTAGGTTATTAAGATGGCAAGCATTATGTCAAAATTATATTTTTGATATTGTTATTATTAAATCTCATGAAAATATTCTTGCAGATTTCTTAACAAGAGATGGAAGGCAGTGACGTGGATTTCATCATGAAAATGCAGAGGCATCTAAGGGAACACCTTGGGTTGCTTCAAAACGAGTTCAACCAGTTAGCCATTAATGCTGAAATGGCCGGCAGGTTACAACAAGCTGATCAGATCAAAGTATCTAATCGAATTACAGGATGTATGCAAGCTCAAACACAACTATGAGCTGCTATTCAAGGGTCAATTATGAAGGCTATAGAGAAACCATTGGTTTCTCATAAACAAGATATGCTAAAACCATTGGTTTTACAAGAACAAGAAATACAACTACCGGTTGTGAAACAATATGTTGAGGAATCTAAAACTCAAGAAACAAGTGCTAATCTATCATCAGTCTTTGATGATCTCGATGAAGCAACAATTGATGAGGATAACTCATCAAGTCAATCCTCCGCCTCTGGGGTAAAAGAGGAAGAGATCAATCTTAGTCCCAACACTGGCAAGGGCAAATCTAAGATTGATACTAATCCATCTATTATTTTTCCATTCCAGGTTTATCAACAAAGGTGGGAGAAATGTAAGAGTGGGTGCCCAGTGAGCCAACTGTGTGGCTATGGGCTTTGTTGACTCTTTGTATAAACAATCTTTTGTTTAATATTATTTACACTTTTATGGCAATGACTTTATATTACTTCATATTGTTATATTGTGATATACTATTGTTGTTTTTATAAAGACCTTGAATATACTATAGTGTATGTAAGATGTGGTAGAACATGGAGATGTCTATCATGAAATACATCTTATAGTCACTGTATATTCTAAAACCGTTCCTAGTCGATTGAGCCGTCCGATAATAAGGATAAGGATCGCTCGAGTTTGAGACTAGCATTTGCGATGCGGAGTACCACGTTTCATTGGTAGGGAACATGGAGATGTTCGAAGCATGCAAATGGATATTCATAGGATGAATAGTCGAACTACCCTATCCGGACTTTCCAAGTGGTTATCACTTATCGAGTGGATAAAGTCCGCGGTTTTGGTTGTACACCATTAGTCCTTACGACTTGAAACATCATGGAGACTCTATATGCTAGTACTGTGCTTTGACTCGTTTACCGACTCTGAGGGGGTCATCAGGTGTCGAGATTGGGTACAGTTACGACACATATAGGAGTCAATGCATTGTTGTCAAGGATTCACCACATACTTGCGAGTGTGGATATCCTATGCGATCTGAGGAGATATTAGTGTGACAAATCTCTGGCCAGAGTACTTGATGTGATTTAAGAAATGGTTTCTTAGTAGCACATGCGATGTCACTAATTTGATCTTCAAGATGTATTGCATAGTTATCGAATCTTGAGCGACTCTCGATATACCAATGGTTGTTGATTCGATCGGGATATATGGATGAAGGGACCGTACTGTACGTTAACCAAAATCTACTGGTTCTTGTAGGCACTATCAGTGATACCTAGGGAATCATGGGGCGATGTTGCTAGGCGCTTTACCATGATTCGTTGGGCAAGTCGGAAAGTGTTGTTCCGAGTCACAAGGAGTTGTGAGCCCACGGCTAGCTGTATCCCTGAACCATTGAGGGTCACACAGTGTAATGGAGTTTTAATCCCCGTTGAGATAGTTAAATTTAAAGAGTTAAATTTAATGAACTAAGGAGTTGGACTTCTTAAATAAGAGTAAGGGAGTAGGATTTCCTAAAATGACATAGGGATGGACATTTTTGGAAACCACTGAATTCGGATTCAGGAAAATTTATTTTGACTTTAAAACGTGCAGAAATGGTTTCTGTGCACATTGGTGAAATCGTTTCATCAATCGGAGTCACGATGAATTTTATATTAATTTCTGAACGAGCGGGCTTTGCTTGTCGGGCCCCAGCTTATGACTAATGGGCCCTAAGGTGTTAGTGGCCTGCATTATAAATAAGTTATTGCAGTACAGAAATTACACACAACAGGTCATAATTTTTGAGACAGGATTTTCGAAACCCTACCCCTCTCAAAAACGTTTTCGGCCGACCCCTCCCCTCTGCCCGAGAAAATTCCGGTCTGTGATTTTGAATCGCAGTAAGGAATAACGAATCAAATTCGTGTATTCTCTTCGCAGAAAACTTCTGATAGATTTTCTAGTGCAATCTATCAGAGGGATTAAACCTCTGTTCGTGGACCTGATTGAAGGCGTTCATCGGTTCCAGGGAGAGACAACAAGAGCAGAATTGTTCTGTTGGTGTCCATTAATCTCGTTGCGAGATTTGAGGTAAAATTTATTTAATTGTTATTTAAATTTTACACACACGTAATTCAATTGATGAACGGTTGATACCCACACCATGGAAACGTTCCATGAAAAATTTTTAAACTTCCGCTGCACCGGGTATCAATCGTAATTGGTCTGGGATCTCGCCAGTTTCCTACAGTGGTATCAGAGCCAGGTTGCTCAGATCAATCGATTGAATTAATCAATTGTACAAAATTTTTGAGTCTCGGTTTATGAAACAAAATAAATATTTTTAAATAAAAAAAAATTTTTCCGGGGCAAAACCCGGGCAGTGATTGGATCGCTGCCCGGTGGGGCAGCAATTGTTGCTGCCCCGGGCGGCGCAAAGGGGGCGCACGGCGCCGCCCAAGGCGGCGACCGTCGCCGCCCAGGGCGGCGCACGGCGCCGCCCAGGGCAGCGCTGTGCGCTGCCCAGCGCAGCGCTGGGCGCTGCGCAGGGCAGCGCTCGGCGCTGCCCAGGGGCGGCGCTCGGCGCCGCCCAGGGCAGCGCACGGCGCCGCCCAGGGGCGGCACCAGGCGCTGCCCTAAGGGGGCAGCCGGGCTGCCCCCGGCCCGCGCCCCGGGTGCGGGCCAACCCGGGAGTGTCCCGGGTGGCCCGCGGGAAAAATTAATATTTTATTAAAAATTAATTTTAATATGTTAAAATTTTATTTTTGGTCCGGTCAAAAATTGTTTTTGATTGGTTCACGAGATTTCGGATCGAATTGTTCGAGTCCGTAAATTTTAAAATTGATTTTGGATAAATTTGAATTTTTGGAAAATTTTAATATTTTATCCGTAAATTGAATTATGAAATCAATTATTTTGGTACAATTGATGATAAGATATGATCTTATGATATATTAGATAAAATATGATTTTATTTGTAAAATTGGATTTTATAGATAAAATATGATTTTATTTGATATGGAGATAAAATATGATTTTATATGTGAAATGTGATTTTATATATAAAATATGATTTTATCTTGTTTAAATTTGAATTGCCACAGCATGTTATCCAATAAATTAATTTTGAATTAAATGTTATTGGATAAGGATGATCGATTGCCATGACCAATTTTGTAGGTGTATGTTAGGAATTTACATTTTGTCTTTATTGTTGTTGGTTTTATTAATGGGCCTGGTTTATGGCCCGATATGAATGTCATATGTAATAAAAGTGGGCTTGGTTTATAGCCCGTTCCCACCCCCTAAAAATGTATCCCCTACTTGTCATTGTTATTTATTGTAAATACATTAGATTTAGTGGGAGATCAAGATTTGAAGATGGTGGGCCCAGCAGACAATGAAGACTGAAGAAATGTAAATTGGAAGCATATGTAATAGGATTGCATTTGCATACTGCATATTACCTAAGATTGGACTAAGACCCGTGATTGGCAACCACGGGTCAATTAGAAATGGAATCGATCATCCTATATAATATGTGATATTATGATTGTATGCATGTTTAGACATAAATTGCGTGAATCCGGCAATGCATGCAATAAATTAAATATGATGAGACAAATATTTTTATAAATAAAATCCCTCATTTTAAATATGATTTAAAATTTATATCAAGATAAATAAAGGAAATTTAAATATTGTTTAAATGTTCCTACCTTCCATCAACGGTCAATGTATGTGATGCTACCCGCGGATACGGTCCGGCTCATATTATTGGGGGGGCCCGTCCGTCGGAAAGCTGTACATTGGATCGACAAATGTTGTAAGTTGGGTGGAACTCCCATGGGATCGGCTCATATTATTGGGGGATCCACATGGCGACCGTCCATCACAACTTAATATTGATGGGTCATCTTGACATGTCACTTTAAACGGCGTCATATTATTGGGCCCTTATTGGACATGAGGTAAATACATGGGGGTTGCTTTGGAAGCAATTGGGCTCTACCTTTTGAGAATTATGGTTGGCTGATATTATTCGGGACCATAAGTTTGTCAATTGGACTCCATGTTCTCACTAAGGAAAAAGTTTTCCGTTTTCACTAGAGGGTGGTGAAATCGTTAAAATAGTGGGAGTGAGATTCATAAAATTAAATTCGCCTATTTTATGTCTTAGTAAATTGTTAAACAATCATTGATATATGTCTGTTTTTCCTTTTCAGTATTTCATACAATGAATTCGCGAAATCCTTTATTCTCGATCCTCGAACAAAACAAGCTGACTGGCGCCAACTATACGGAATGGTTCCGGAAGTTGAAGATTGTCTTAACTTCGGAGAAAATGCTCTACGTGTTAGAGAAAGCACCTCCGAAGGAAGCACCAGCTGACATAAGTCCGGAGGAATTGGCCAAACTTGATGCATGGTGTGACCATGACATCAAGACCAAATGCTATATGCAAGCCTCGATGTCTGATGAACTCCAGAGGCGATTTGAGGACACGGTGAATGCTGCTGACATTCACACGCAACTCAAGGAACTTTTTGGGGCTCAGTCGAGGGCTGAAAGGTTCTCTACTGTTAAGGAGTTGATGACGTGCCGCATGCGTGAAGGGACTTCGGTCCGTGATCATGGGGTACGAGTGATTTGGCTCATACAGAAGTTAGCGACCCTTGATTTGGTGTTGGAGCATGAACTCAATGTGGACTTGCTGCTTCTATCTCTTCCTTCTTCATTTGATGGATTCGTGATAAATTTTAATATGAACAAGATAGAGGCCACCCTTGAAGAGATGGTCAATATGCTCGTTACATATGAATCCACACTTAAGAAGGATAAGCCAGCTTTCTTGGTGGGCTCCTCATCTTCTGCTAAGAAGGGGCCAAGTATGAAGGGCAAGAAACGTTCTGCCCCACCCAAGAAAGTGGAACCCGAGAAGAAGCAAAAGACAAAGGCTTCAAACGATGGAAAATCCAAGGATGTTTGCCATTACTGCAAGAAGCCGGGTCATTGGAAGCGCAACTGCAAGGAGTATCTTGAGCAGTTGGGAACTGCAAAGGGTATGTTCTATATCGAAATAAACATGTCACTTAATACAACTTCTTGGGTATTGGATACCGGATGTGGATCTCACATTTGCAATGATTTGCAGGTGATGACAAGAAGTCGCAGGCTTAGAATGGGTGAGACCCAGCTGAGGCTCGGGAATGGTTCCAGAGTTGAAGCTACGGCCATTGGAGATGTTTGTTTGATTTTGCAGAATGATTTTAAATTATTGTTGAGAGATGTTTTATTTGTGCCAGATTTAATTAAAAACATTATTTCTATTTCTATGCTTGATAGAGATGGTTATTCTTGTAATTTTGTGAATGGGATTTGCAATATTTACAAGAATGAATGTTTAATTGGAAATGGACAACTTGAAAACGATCTATACAATTTAAAACTAAAAGACGTTCCAGTAAATTGTATTGACAAACCGGCGACAACAAACAAAAGGAAAATCAATAGTCAAAACCCGGCAAACCTTTGGCACGCTAGACTAGGTCATATTTCCTCAAGGAGGATGAACAAGCTAGTGGGAGAGGGCATGTTTGATATGTCTGATATTAACTCTCTACCTACTTGTGAATCCTGCCTAAAAGGGAAAATGACTAAATCTCCTTTTAAGGGGAAGCCTGAACGTAGTCAAAATCTGTTGGATTTGATCCATACAGATGTTTGTGGTCCATTTAGAGTAGGGACTCAACATGGCCACACCTACTTCATTACCTTTACTGATGATTATTCTAGGTATGGGTATTTATATTTAATGAAATATAAGTCTGAAGCATTTGAAAAGTTCAAAGAATTCAAGGCTGAAGTAGAAAACAAGCTAGGTAAAAGTATTAAAGCACTTCGATCGGATCGAGGTGGAGAATACTTGAGTACCGAGTTTTTGGACTATCTAAAAGAGAATGGGATTCTCTCTCAGTGGACTCCTCCTATGACACCACAGCTTAATGGTGTATCGGAGCGTCGTAATCGAACTTTGTTGGACATGGTTCGATCCATGATGAGCTTCACTGAGCTTCCACCTTCGTTTTGGGGCTATGCGCTTGAAACGGCGGTATTGTTGTTGAATAACGTCCACACTAAAGCAGTGGACAAAACACCATACGAGTTATGGAATGGCAAAGCTCCTAAGTATTCATACTTGAGGATTTGGGGATGTCCTGCTTACGTGAAGCGGACAGTGGGAGATAAGTTGGATAGTCGATCCAGCTTGTGTTATTTTGTGGGATATCCGAAGAATTCAATCGGATATTATTTCTATTATCCTGCTGAAACAAAGGTGTTTGTTTCACGGAATGCCACCTTCTTGGAGAAGGAGTTCTTATTGGATAAGAAAGGCGAGATGATGGAACTCGAAGAAGTTCGAGAAGAACCCGAAATACAAAATAACGATCCCACACCTCAGGAACCATTGCTGGACACGCCTGCACCTAGAAGATCCGAGAGGACTTCTAGACCTCCAGTTCGATATGGTCTTCTTCTTGAAGAGGGTCAAGATGAACCCGACATTGGATGTGATCCAAGAAGCTTCAAGGAAGCAATTTCTGATGCGGATTCGAATTTATGGCTTGAAGCTATGCAGTCAGAATTGGATTCGATGCATACTAACCAAGTCTGGTCTTTAGTGGATCCTCCCGATGGAATTGTTCCAATAGGGTGTAAATGGATCTACAAAAGAAAGCTTGGGCCTGATGGTAAGATATTGACTTACAAGGCGCGATTGGTGGCGAAAGGTTATACTCAAAGGCAAGGAGTTGACTATGATGAAACCTTTTCACCAGTCGCAATGTTCAAGTCCATAAGAATCCTAATTGCCATAGCTGCATGGTATGACTATGAGATATGGCAGATGGATGTGAAGACTGCTTTTCTTAATGGAGACATTAAGGAAGAAATCTATATGAAGCAGCCTGAGGGGTTCACATCCATGGGAAGCGAGCATAAGGTATGCAAGCTTCAGAGATCAATTTATGGTCTAAAACAAGCATCAAGAAGTTGGAACCATAAATTTGATGAAACAATTAAAGATTTTGGTTTCATCAAGAACCCGGAGGAACCTTGCGTGTACAAGAAAGTAGTTAAGGATGCGGTGACATTCTTAGTACTTTATGTTGATGACATCCTACTCATTGGGAATGATGTAGGGATGTTGCAGTCAACAAAGATATGGTTGTCAGGTAGATTTTCGATGAAGGATTTGGGTGAGGCATCCTACATTCTTGGGATACAGATCTATAGGGATAGATCTAAGAGAATGATAGGACTCACTCAATCAACCTACATCGATACCATATTGAAACGGTTTTCAATGGATGGGTCCAAGAGAGGACATCTACCCATGTGTCATGGAGTTTCTCTATCCAAGTCTATGTGTCCCAAGACTGATGCAGAGATAGAGAATATGACACATGTACCATATGCGTCAGCTATAGGTAGTATCATGTATGGGATGATATCTACCAGACCGGATGTAGCATTTGCTCTGAGTGTCACGAGCAGATATCAGTCTAATCCTGGTCAGATGCATTGGAAAGCCGTGAAGGACATTCTTAAGTACTTGCGAAGGACTAAGAATATGTTCATGGTTTATGGAGGACGAGAACTCAAACTGGAAGGCTATACCGACTCTAGCTTCCAAAGTGATGTGGATGACTCGAAGTCAACCTCTGGATTTGTGTTCATGCTCAATGGCGGTGCTGTCTCTTGGAAGAGTTCCAAGCAGGACACCACAGCGGATTCCACCACTGAGGCTGAATACATTGCAGCATCAGCTGCTGCTAAAGAGGCAGTTTGGATGAGGAATTTCGTCCAAGAGTTGGGCGTCATTCCTGAATTTGTTGGTCCAGTCCCGGTGTACTGCGACAACACGGGTGCCGTTGCTCAAGCAAAGGAACCAAGGTCTCATCAAAGATCCAAACACGTACTGAGGAAATACCACATAATCCGGGAGATTGTGGAAAGAGGAGACATCAGTGTCGAACGAGTGGCCTCTGCAGACAATATCGCTGATCCACTTACTAAGCCTTTGCCAGGACCATTGTTTGACAAACATCGCGAAGCAATGGGTCTACGTAGTATGACTAGTTGGCTATAGGGCAAGTGGGAGATTGTAAGAGTGGGTGCCCAGTGAGCCAACTGTGTGGCTATGGGCTTTGTTGACTCTTTGTATAAACAATCTTTTGTTTAATATTATTTACACTTTTATGGCAATGACTTTATATTACTTCATATTGTTATATTGTGATATACTATTGTTGTTTTGATAAAGACCTTGAATATACTATAGTGTATGTAAGATGTGGTAGAACATGGAGATGTCTATCATGAAATACATCTTATAGTCACTGTATATTCTAAAACCGTTCCTAGTCGATTGAGCCGTCCGATAATAAGGATAAGGATCGCTCGAGTTTGAGACTAGCATTTGCGATGCGGAGTACCACGTTTCATTGGTAGGGAACATGGAGATGTTCGAAGCATGCAAATGGATATTCATAGGATGAATAGTCGAACTACCCTATCCGGACTTTCCAAGTGGTTATCACTTATCGAGTGGATAAAGTCCGCGGTTTTGGTTGTACACCATTAGTCCTTACGACTTGAAACATCATGGAGACTCTATATGCTAGTACTGTGCTTTGACTCGTTTACCGACTCTGAGGGGGTCATCAGGTGTCGAGATTGAGTACAGTTACGACACATATAGGAGTCAATGCATTGTTGTCAAGGATTCACCACATACTTGCGAGTGTGGATATCCTATGCGATCTGAGGAGATATTAGTGTGACAAATCTCTGGCCAGAGTACTTGATGTGATTTAAGAAATGGTTTCTTAGTAGCACATGCGATGTCACTAATTTGATCTTCAAGATGTATTGCATAGTTATCGAATCTTGAGCGACTCTCGATATACCAATGGTTGTTGATTCGATCGGGATATATGGATGAAGGGACCGTACTGTACGTTAACCAAAATCTACTGGTTCTTGTAGGCACTATCAGTGATACCTAGGGAATCATGGGGCGATGTTGCTAGGCGCTTTACCATGATTCGTTGGGCAAGTCGGAAAGTGTTGTTCCGAGTCACAAGGAGTTGTGAGCCCACGGCTAGCTGTATCCCTGAACCATTGAGGGTCACACAGTGTAATGGAGTTTTAATCCCCGTTGAGATAGTTAAATTTAAAGAGTTAAATTTAATGAACTAAGGAGTTGGACTTCTTAAATAAGAGTAAGGGAGTAGGATTTCCTAAAATGACATAGGGATGGACATTTTTGGAAACCACTGAATTCGGATTCAGGAAAATTTATTTTGACTTTAAAACGTGCAGAAATGGTTTCTGTGCACATTGGTGAAATCGTTTCATCAATCGGAATCACGATGAATTTTATATTAATTTCTGAACGAGCGGGCTTTGCTTGTCGGGCCCCAGCTTATGACTAATGGGCCCTAAGGTGTTAGTGGCCTGCATTATAAATAAGTTATTGCAGTACAGAAATTACACACAACAGGTCATAATTTTTGAGACAGGATTTTCGAAACCCTACCCCTCTCAAAAACGTTTTCGGCCGACCCCTCCCCTCTGCCCGAGAAAATTCCGGTCTGTGATTTTGAATCGCAGTAAGGAATAACGAATCAAATTCGTGTATTCTCTTCGCAGAAAACTTCTGATAGATTTTCTAGTGCAATCTATCAGAGGGATTAAACCTCTGTTCGTGGACCTGATTGAAGGCGTTCATCGGTTCCAGGGAGAGACAACAAGAGCAGAATTGTTCTGTTGGTGTCCATTAATCTCGTTGCGAGATTTGAGGTAAAATTTATTTAATTGTTATTTAAATTTTACACACACGTAATTCAATTGATGAACGGTTGATACCCACACCATGGAAACGTTCCATGAAAAATTTTTAAACTTCCGCTGCACCGGGTATCAATCGTAATTGGTCTGGGATCTCGCCAGTTTCCTACAAGAAATTGAATACAAGGAGAGAAATCAACCCGAACACTTGCAGGGTTGATATTGCAGGAATATATCCAATGGTTTGGCTAAAAAACAATGTCAATCCTAAAGATGTAAAACTCTGGTATGAATTTGGGGCTTTGACCTCAGTTTATACAACATCACCAAGCTTCCCGGAGATATCATAATTACCAAAATGGATCCAGGAAGCAGTCCAAGAAACATGGGCAAATAATGATCATTTGGCCAGAGGAGATGTGCTTGAGTTATACTTTTTCAGTGCAGCTCCAGAACCAACAGTGAAAGGATCACACGAACCCTTTCATTTTATCAAGCTGAGGAGACCTGATATAAACAGTCATAAATTTATCAAAGATCCTAAAACTGAAGAAATACCTTTGGTGTCCACTTTCGGGGAAAATGAAATCTCAACCAGAAGGGCATGGGGTATTTGGGTCTGTCTTACTGATATGGATAAAGTCAAGTTTTCATTCAAATTTTATCAGAATTCTGTGAATGGATCGTTCCTGTTAAACACAATGACAGGAAAAACTACCGCATTTGCGGAGGAACTCTTTGAAAAGAAGAGAAATCTTTTGTGGAACAACAAGCTGCCGGGGAGTAAAGAAACTCGCCGAAAATTCTATAACATGACTCATATTGGACGATGGTCAGAGAATATCTGCCCAGAATGCCCAAATCAGAAGGAGCCAGAATTTGGAAAAACCTTTAGACCCCGAACGGATCGAAAGGATTTTTTCGAGACAAGCAAAGGTGGACAAGGACCACCGAAGATGCGTTTTCACAGGGGCCTACTTCAAAAGCAAAAGATGTCCCGACAACAATAAAGCAGGCATGTGAGGAGAATAAAGCCAAAAGAAAGTGGCAGGCATGTGATTCCTCCACTAGTAAAAGATGCCATCAATAATGGCATAAAAAATTCAAGACAGCTGCCTCCTCCACTAGTAAAAGATGTCATCAATAATGACATAAAGAAATACAAGACAGCTGTGAGATTCCCTGAAGTTTTTCGGTAAAACGAGTGGAACTACAGCTATAAATACATGCATTTGAGGAAGCTGAAGATATCGATCATTCCCTTCAGTTTTCTTACAAATAAATTGTTGTAATATTTCTCTCTCTTTGTATTAAGTTTTCTTTTATGAATTTCAAGAACAAGGCTACTATGAGTAGTTAAACAAGTTGTCTTCTCCTCTTCAAAGGATTTGATTTATGTAATAATATTATGTCTGAATAAATTTCCTAAATCTCTCGTTCTTTCATGTTCATATTTTATAATTAAATTTATATACTATACGCCTTAAGGTAGAAAACGAATTAAGGCTGTGCTGGGTGTCGTTAAAGGAGCTTGTGCAGAAACCATCTGTTGCGACTGCGTGGTTGGAGTGTGAGGAGCATTTCGTAAAACTCGGCAGGTATGACCCGACGACATTATGGTCAAAAAGGTATTTAAATTTAATTTATCTTACGGAAGCATGTTGGACCCTAATCTGGAGTATATCGGCTGGAAACCTTGCGTAACTAATAGTCTTGCATGGCCGGGACTGGTTCGATAGGTATAACAAAGCCACGTACAAAGGATTAGTTTTAATTATATTTTAATTCAAATATGGGGACCACTAGAGAGTGAAAATAAAGAAAGGGGTGGATATGGAGTTAAGTTAAAGAGAAGTTTGGTAGTGGGGAGTTTAAAATAATTTGCCCTTGTTTCTTTTTATTTTTGGTATTGCTATTTGTCAATTCACCATCTTAGTTTACTAATTTACAATTTTTTTTAATTTTAGTCATATTTATCATAATGCTATCAGTAATTTCAGTTGCCACTGGTTATCCATTTTCAATAATACATTTTTCGATGACACGTTATCATCTCTCAGTATCACGTTATACTACCATGAAAATGACTAAAATTGAAAAAAATAATAATAGCAAACCAGTTAACTAAAACTACAAATTTGAAAGGTAACATGGAAAAAATGAAAAAAATGTCATTTCCCAGAAAAACATATAACTTTCCCATATAATAATTGTGCATTTTTTATATTAGTAAGTTTAAAATAGTTTTTGAATAAAGCATATGAAATAAAAATTATTTTGTAAGTTTGTCACTTTGCAATTTTGGTCTTTATATTTTTACATTTCAGTTTTAGTCTGATATATGTCTTTATTTTTATGAAAATTTTAGTCATTTTCCAATGTGGCACTGATGTAGAACAAATGCAACGCTCATATAGAACTGACGTGTATGTAGTGTCACGTCAGAATTTTTGAAGAAAAAAGACTGAAATTGTCAAAAATGGAAACATGCAAGAGTAAAACTGAAATATGAAAACGCATATAATCGAAATCGCAAAGTGACAAACATACAAGAACAAAATTGCAGTTTTCTCTTAAGCATACTCCTGTAATTTACGAGCTATAAATAGTTCTATGCAATTATTATCAAAGTAGGTCTCTCATGCAACAGTTTCACAAATTTATATCCAAAATATTATTCAACTCGATTCATACTTGCAGAGTAAAGTGATATTTTAATATCAAAATAGCAATTTTTTTAACTCAAATCAGCACATACTACAAAAAATTTTATAACATAATTAATATAAAATGCTACTTTCGCAATGAAAACTACTATTGATATATAAAAATTAAATTATACTATTCATAAATGGAAGCGAGTTGGAAATATAAGTCTCACAAAGTTAATATGTGATGCAGTGCACATGAGTGTTTAGTGTTATTACCAATATAATTAAATAATTGAACTCATACATATAAATTATAATTGAACTTTTTTTCATTATCTTCAAAACAAATCAATATAATTTATTGCAAAGTGCATATATATAGAGCCCACATAAAAACTTTCTCAATAGCATATTCAATATATTACATTTTGTGAAGAGTTATTTTAATAAATTTAGGGGTAAAACTATAATTTTGGTCATGTATGTTTGTCATTTTGCGATTTTGGTCCTTTATGTTTTTATATTTCAGTTTTAGTCTTGCATATTTTGATTTTTGGCTATTTCAGTCTTTTTTTTGAAAATGTTTAAGTGTCACTGTACACGTCATCATCACATCAGCACAAAATCGGTGCCACATCATCGCCACATCAGAAAAAAGACTAAAGTTGCCAAAAAAAAATAAAGATAGCGAACTAAAAGTGAAATATGAAAATATAGATGACCGAAATCGCAAAGTGACAAACACACCGGACCAAAAAACCAATTTTCCCTAAATTTAAGTCCACGAATAAGATGAAATAGTAGTATTGGGGATTGGGTGTGTATAGAAAGGGGTGAATACATACTCTTAAAAATCTTTTGACTTAAGCAGATAGTTGAGTGAATGTAAGTTCACTTCAACTAATATTCTCAACTTCTGAAGTTGATTGAGTAACTAAAAGTAAGTGCGAAAATCACTCAAATACTTCAGTGATAGTAGTATATTTAATTAAATCACAAATAATATTAGTAAAATAAAGTGAAAAAATATATCAGATATCAATCATGATTTCTCTATTTTATCGATATACGAATCATATATGTTAGGATCAGTTGCGCTATTGCTGGTAAACTGATTTGCCCTAAATCAGTGTAGCAGTTGACCCCGAAATCTTTCAAGTTGAGTTCAGTTGAAGTTGGTCAAGTGATCTCTGTCTTTCTCGTGTACGTGTCGATGTTAATTGACAAACAACTACGTTGTGCAGAATGATGTCACTAACAGATTGAACTTGATATATTTAATTGCTTGTGTGTGATTGTGATAGACTGAAGGTAATAGTGCCTAGTATTTGTTTATGGATGTTTGAAGATTTCAAAGACTACTACGTCATTCCTTCTTCCTCCTCGGAAGGATTCACTGTAGAAAACTTTAACTATTACAATCGACTTGCAACAGCCCACTCCAAGACGATAACTTACACACACTGCCTATCCCAAAACACCTAAAAACTTAATTAAACACAGTTTACGACTGTTTTTTATTACAACGAGATTTGCAGCACCTCAACTAATCGCACTAATATAACACTTGTTATAACACTTAACACTAATAGATCTTCAATACACATATGTGATTCCTTGTGTTCTTCAGTTTGCTTGAATTTGATCTTCAGTAAGATTTTGTTTCCTCAACTGATTGTTGATGGGTAAACTAAATGTGTTCAATTTACCTCTTGACAGCAGGATTACCTCTTGACAGTAGGATTATACATGCGAGTATTTTATCAAGATGTAGGATGGTATGTAGTGTCTCGAAGACGGGTATATATATTCCAACAGAACGACTCTATTTGAATTCAAATCATTGGCCGTTAATTGTCTTTTCTGCTATATTCTCTGACACCATCGTACACTGATGTGTTTCTGCTTTCAGCGCTTTTGTCTGGTACGAGAAAACCTATCCATACTAGAGTTCCGTTTGATTTGGCTTACACAGATTCTTTGATCGGTTTAGCTTTTAGTAAGCCCTAACTGATTCACTTTATCTCTGTTAAATTGAATCGAGTTGTCTTAATACTTTCAGTTGAACTCTGCTCGACTGCTCCGTTGATTGAGTAATACTTGTTTCTTCATCATGTATATTTAGTTCATCTGTTTTCTTGAATGTACCAAAGTCAATTGGCAACTAAGTTGGTTTCTCAATTCTGTCTTAGACAACTCTTACTTTGTTTGTGTTTTGTGTTCAACTTTTGATCAGTTGATCTCTCTTATATCAACATCATGAATTTCTTCAAATTTTGAATGTAAAATCATGTTTTTCTACTTTATAGTCATCAACATATTCATGATATTTTATGGGCACCAATATATCAATTATTTTCATCTCTCATAAAATTGAGTATTGACAATACATTTTACTATTCCAATACCATCTAAAACGAGAATTATTAATTTATTTTGATTCTTAATTGGTTACAATACATGTTGATAACGTGTTATAAATCATGAGAAAATAGAGATATGATCAGTGCAATTTTTATTGAACCCAATCACCTCTACTTATACGAGAAAATAATAGAATACAAATTTTTACACATATAATATCTTGATCACAAATCTTCTAAATCTACATAAATAAAGATAATAATCTATAATAACAATATATTTATAGATAATAATCTATAATAACAATATATTTATAGCAATACGGATTAACACATTTATTTTATTAAAACTAAAAGGATTCAATTTTTACTTTTTCATGATATTTAACTATAATGACCAATACAAAATTAATCCACACCGAATTGATCAATTTTTATTTTGTTATCACTCTACTAGTTACTACATATAACTTTTAGCATTGATCATATCATATATATATCTAACGAGCCGAAGATTCGGAAACTAATTTTGATATTCACATATTATTCTGTTTTAGTTAAGCTAGCCCAATCCATTCAATAAACAATCTTTTTCTCCCAAAGTTCATTATATAAGCCCTAAAAAGTTTAAATAAGCATGCATGCAGCTTCTTTTTCTATATTAGATTTGAACCCCAAGAATCCAAATTCATGTCCACCATTCTCAAAACCAAGTGTCCCAATTTCACCTATCCCTTATCAAATCTTCCCAATGGATTTCATCAATTGACTTGTAATATTCCCCCTTTTCCAAAGATTTTCACCTCCATCATCACTTGAGGACTTTGCATAATATATGCATGCCAATTAATTTCTCAAGCTCCAAATCCCCAAATCTTGTAATTTCACCATACTCTTGAGGCTCTAGTTTAACATAAAACCCGCCATACATCCCCAAATTTCCGGATTCCAACATCATTTTTGTATTCGTTTTCTTCACTTTCTCGGCCTAATTCCCGAAAGCCAGTATTCCCAATCGTGCCCGGACTTGAATTTTCCCCTTCCCGGAACACTAGCTAGTAATTCTTCAGCCCCAACATATATATATATATATATATATATATATATATATATATATCTTTGAGACATGCATTGATATTCTTCTTCTCTTTCTGTTGCTTCTTCAAGCTCTTTCTTAGCCGCAATATATATTTATGATCTGTTGCAGGAAATTAAGCGGGGTTTCGCATATATAACTTTGGCCAAGAAACTCGCACTTAAATTTGTTTTTGCTTGCTCCATTCGGACCCTTTAATTAAGCCTTTGTTCTAAGACGTGACAAAAAGTGAGATGTGTTGTTGCTGCCTCTAAGTTTCACTAATTCCATCGACTAGCTTGTTGGCTTTAATTCACACTAGATTGAGAACTCGAAGAATATTAATGTGTATTTCTTCTTACTATATATGTTACGTTCTTCAGAATTAGATGCCTTTGTTCCCTTAAAAATATAATTAAACCTTCATTCACAAACTCCCACCTGTCTGGAAATTCACTATTTTTCTTCAAAGTCGTCCATACTTCACAACATCAATATTAAGAAGTTCAACAATTAGTGGAACTAATATTTTAATTAATTTTTAGGAATATATATATATATATATATATATATATATATATATATATATATACCAAACAATGAAACTGCATGTGTATTCGGATCTTTCACAAAATCATAGGTTTTGCTGAGAAATGGCGGCCGAGGAATCAGCTCCGGATCAGTATCCAATATTGTAATGAACCTGATCCTCAACAAACCCCTTCTTTGCAAAATCTATATATAGAGCAATTCATAATAATTTTTCTAGGGATCTTTTCGATCCGTAATCAAATATTTTTCGAGATATATATATATATATATATATATATATCCATTCTTTTTCTGATTTCTTTCCCCCTTTTTCTTGTCAAACATGAGGATTCAAACAGAAGATTATCATTAAGAAGAATAATACTAAATCAAACTACAAGATGCATGAAACAATTAATTAAGCTCTTTTTTCTTTGGTTTTCTTTTCAAGAAAATTCAAGCACCCCAACACTTGTAGATTTAAGAAAAGATTGCAGGCTAAATAGGTTTAAAGAGAACAATTCACAGCTGATGAAAGATGGGAAATGAAGGGTGCTAACCGCTAAGCTAGGTTTTAGTCATGAAGATGGAGAAAATTATTTAAATAGAATACTGTGTTCAATTATTTAATCCCAACATGCATTATTTTAAGGCAAAGATTGAATTGTTGAATAAATGCTAACTTTTTTTTTTTTTATTAAGAAGAATAAATGCAAACTTTATTATATAATGTTATACATGTGGGTGCTTTGAAAGATATTTGGTATTTTATAAATTTGGAGTTCATATATTTATTAAATAATAATTCTGCAAAACATTGAATATTATTGTACTCTATTCCAAATTACTCACTTTTGAAAATAGAGTACATATATTGTCACACCCCAAAGTTGGGGTTGGTTGACATTGACGTTGTTCTCAACTATTAATTCAAAACAACAAGCCTCAGATTTCAGAAACTCGAAAAACCCAGTATATTGTATTCATAAAACTAAACTACATTGTCTTTAATTAACAGACCGACAACAAACTGTTTTTACAATGCTTAATTAAAAACAAACTAAACAAAAATACACTCACTCAGAATTCTTAGTGCTATTTATAGGGAGTAAGCTGATTGCTAATTACACTCCCATTTAACGTCATTTTACTTTCATTGATTCTGAGTTAATTCTTCTGTTACAAAATTTCAGACGATCAGTTGCCGGCTAATATGGAATGACAACTAGATGCTCAAATCAATTAACTAATCAATTGGATTGGTCCACTGAACTTCACTCGACTGACTGTCGTTGACTGGACTGGACTTCAAAACATTGAGCTCGACTGATCTGGTGACCCAAATTGAATTTACTCAACTGATCCAGTTTATTCAACCGATCTAGTTTCCTCGACTGATCATGTTTCCTAACTAATCCAGTTTCCTCGACTGATCCAATTCTCTTTAGTTCAAGTGACCAATTTTTCTTTAGTTCAATCGACCAGTTTTCTTCCCATTAATTATTCAGTTTCCTTAATACTCAACTGCTTATTTACAATCGGCTGATCATGTATGTTACTCAACAGATCTTGTTAACTAATTTTCTCATTCCCACATATATTATATATTATTACTCATAAAAATATGTTATATTGTCATTAGATATAGAAGCTTTAAATTTATGTCACATTTTTTAGAAAAACTATTACTTCCCTAAATCAAATTCCTTCCTCTCTACAAGTTTTATTATTTTATGTCGCAGTCTTTTGAGCACGAATCAATCGAATAAATATTTTTTATTGAAAGGAAAAAGATGTTAATTTTTTTTTCATATATATTTGATTATATATTCTTATTTTTCGCATAAATATCTCTTTCTACTTTTCTTTTTTTAAATACCGATATCTTTGTCTTTTTGGTTGCCCAAAAAAGACAAGTGCAAAAGCATGCGACAATCTGCATTATTAAATTCTGCAATAAATACAAATTAGTGCCAACTAATATTTAGACACGCGGCACCTTGCTATCATGAATGCGCTTGTACTGCATCATTTGTCAATTTTCAGGGACCCGCCAAAGAGTAAATATATGCCATGTATGCTGTAATTTTTTATATTTTTTTAATCAAATATTTTTTATATTTCTCCCAAGAAAAACAGATAGATATGATTAATACTTAAAATTTAATTTTCAAATTATGTCAAACATTCTTTTCGTATGTGTACGTGATTATCTGATTACATAATTTTTGGGAAAATTACATCATTCGTGATATAAGCTTGTCTCTCTTGGTTTTTTAATTTT
This sequence comes from Henckelia pumila, assembly GCF_033568475.1. Classification (NCBI taxonomy): domain Eukaryota; kingdom Viridiplantae; phylum Streptophyta; class Magnoliopsida; order Lamiales; family Gesneriaceae; genus Henckelia; species Henckelia pumila. The sequence goes on along the minus strand of NC_133121.1, from coordinate 167,050,985 downwards.
GTATCTTTCAATTTTGTTTAACATTTTATTACTACGTGCTGGCTGATTAAAAATAAGTTTGTGATCACGTAAAAGCAGAACAAAATTATTGGGAAAAAAAAAAAGTAAAGATTGTGTAACTAAAATAAATTATTCGAAGGACCAGATCGTAATAAAAAATATACCAAAATTAATTTTTCCTAGAATACTGTATGAGAATACTAAATAGGCATAGAATTTTTATTAGGAAAAATAATAATTAGTCCTCTAAATTGTCATGGTTGCTTTTTTCAATTATATAACTTTTCAAAATTGTTTTTTAGTCATGTCACTAGTGTGGTGACATGATGCTGAGCGGCTCGAGCATATCAATAATTTTTTAGTTTTAATTATTTCATTATTTTTTGATGTCACATCAACATTATGATAAACAAAATTACAAATAAACAAAACACATAATTACATACTAAAACACAATTTTGATAAGTTAGAGGACCGAGAAAGCAATCATGACAACTTAAATGACTAAATCAACTATTTTCCTTTTTGAGAAATATAACATTTAGAAAGAAGATTTATATAATTATATGTAGAGGAATGTAAACATGAGATGAAGATAGATTTATGAGAAAAGATATATTACGAAATAAATAAAAAAAATTCCCGAATTCTTCTTTCTTCATTTATGTTTGTGAGCGTATATAATTTTCTAAATTTTCAATTTATGTTTGTCACCGTTTTTCACCATTCCAATATATATTGAAATTTACAATTTTGGTTATGTAAACATTCATACTTTTAAATTTTGTGTCCCATGTGTCGTCAAATTTCAGACCAAAATCCATTGTTTTTATTTTTTTCATAATTTTTAATCATTTTCCAACTTACTATTTTATCGTGTTTGTAATTTGTAACTTGTAATTAAAGAGAGAAACATATTGAACGGAATTATAATTCTGGATTTTTTTAACTTGACTTCTTTATACTTTTTTATTTGCAGAAAGAGACAAACAAATTAGTCGGAAATTAATAAATCCGAATTTCTTTCTCTCTCTTTTGCAATGGTTGGGAAATAATGACCATAGACTCTGGTCAAAACTCATACTCAAAAGGACAAGTGTCTAACGGAGATTGTGAGTCATAATATATATTTAATAGAATTTTACTGTGTGCATTGCAACATTCAGATTTTTGTTTGGATATGTACAGATAGACAAGTGGGAACTGCTAAAGATATTCAGACAAGTGGGAATTAAAATGGGATGAAGCAGCTACGACATAATTTCATTCTCTTTATTTGGCCATCTCTAATATTGCACTATTTTAGTTAGAGATGTAAATGAGTCGAGTCGAGTCGAATAATATTAGGCTCGGGCTCGGCTCGTTAAATATATGTCGAAACTCAGGCTCGGGCTCGGCTCGGGTAGGGATGTAAACGAGCCGAGTCGAACCGAACAGTATTAGGCTCGGGCTCGGCTCGTTTAGTACCCGAGCCCAAATCGAGCTTTTATCATAAAGCTCGGCTGAGCTCGTTTACTACATATATTCGGGCTCGGCTCATTTATCGTATTAAACGAGTATGACTCGAGTTTGGCTCGTTAAACGAGCTGGTTTTTAGGCTCGTTTAGCAGTTTCGTATTCTGACTCGTTAATTGAGCTCGTTTTCGAACTCGTGAAGCCTAAATACAATACAAATTATACAATACATCTCTATAAATTAATTATGAACTAAAATTAAATTTTTCTTAAATAAAATAAAAATAATAATTTAAAAAAAACGTCTCCAAAAAGTGACTTTTTGGTGTTAAAAAAAGTTCTATGACTTCCATTTGAACACCAAACCGAGATTTTAAACCGATTTATTCCAAAATTCAAATAAACAAATTGTCATTAATGTTAATCACATTTTCAAGTTCCTAGATTAACTCGCCCAAAATTTCTAAAAACAATAAGCTTCTTCGCGAACTTAAATACAGGATATAGTTTTGACATGTTTCAGCAGAAAAATCATATATAATCTATATGTTCATCAAATTAAGTTATTCCAACGCCAAATGGAAAACAAGACAAAACACAACAAGTTTGTTTGTAGTGCACACTAAAATTCTGCATGAATCAAACTCATTCAACTCGATTAATAAACTACATGTAGACTGAACATAATATTAAAGCATAAATCCGAAGCTAACACACTAAACGAGCCACCTAAACGAGTCGAGCTAGAGCTTTTCAGCTTATTAACGAACATGTTCGCGAGCTAACGAGCCGAACATCCTTAAGCTCAAGCTCGGCTCGTGAATATTTTCGAGCTCAAAATTAATCTCGGGCTCGGCTTGATAAGCTTAACGAGCCCAAACGAGCCTTTTCACGAGCCGAGCTCCGAATAGCTCGCGAACAGTTCAGATCGTTTAAATCCCTAATTTTAGTGTACATTTTACATCAAAATAGTATAAGTTTGTACCAAACACAAAATTTATTTTCAATCCATCGACTTCAAACATTACTCTAAATAGAATATTTTCATAAGATTCTCTACTTTTTTTTATTATATCCAAAATATTTAATTCCACAAAAGAATATAAATTCAATATATTAATCTTATGTTTAATTTTTTTACAAAGTAAATATATTTAATTTATTAAAAATATATATGGTTATTATAAAATAAATAATTCATTAAATTTAATTATTTTAATGAAATAATAAAAAAAATTATAATAAACTTTATTGGAAAAAAATAGAGAAACAATTATTTTTAAAAATAAAAGAAAAGAAACACAATGAAAAAAAAGGGGTGGGGGGGATAGGGCAGCTACGCACCAAATTAGCGCGAAATAGGGGTACCATTTGAATGTGCCATTTTGCGTATTAAATGGCAAAAGAATGCGATGGATGCTCTAACTCGTTCCTCTTTTGGAGACCATCGATGTTTGGAGAAATGTGTCATCCATCACTAAAAGAACAAATGAACCAACATATTATGACTAAAAAGACAGAGAAATCTAACCAATGAAAACGGGACCCGTGTTATTAATCTGATATGGACGGTATTAAATATGGGTGATGCTACATGTACACGGAGGATTACACGTTGGGTTACACATTTCAATTGAAATTACATATATATCCTTGATGCATTTTGGAAATATTTTTTTCAAATCAAGTGAAAGAATAAATTTGTAATTTCATGTATAATGTGTAACCCAATGTGTGATTCAATGTATACATGTAGCATTACCCATTAAATATTTATGATTTAAATAAAAAAATCTTTATTATAATTCAGAAAGGACGAGTAGCTCACTTCTCTACGTAATAAGACGGAAGTTTAATTTATTTCGAGACTGAAATATTTACACTAGAGTTGGCCAAATTATATACTGGCAGATGCTTGGAGAGAGAGATGGGCAAAAATTATTTAATTGCAAAATACTATATATATATTTATATAAAACAAACTGTAAGGGAAGAGCAGTTGTATATAAATAAATTTAGGTGTTGTCACAAATTGTTGGCAATACCTCCAAAAACACCTTGATACGCAGCGAAAACCTGTGAAATTAGTCGTAAGTGCAAATTATGGGTTAAATCTTCCATCCTTTGGTTTAGTTCCTAAATCACCATCCCGGTCATTCTTGTGTGAGTCATATGCATGATTATCGATCAACATTTACATGTACATCATATTTACATATGCATGCTAAGTCTCATATTTATGAATGAATGAAAGTATTTTACGAACGAAGTTAGATGATTGTGACTACAGTAACATTCATGAGTTTGGACGGTCTGGGAGACGTCTTAGCTTTCCTTACCGAAATTCATGTGTATGGACGGACTAGGAGAAATCTTGGCTTCCCATACCAACCATAGGAAAAGACGGGTTGGGTGTTATCCTGACTTCCTTGCGGCATAGTGCACTGCAGCCATGATCATGATCGAAACCCATAGAGTCACAATTCATGGATCTAAGTTCACAGTTTCAGTAAAAGTCATTTATATACATGTTCAGTTCAGTATATTCAGTTTCATTTTCAATGTTTGACTTAGCCATGCATATGCTACATTCATATTCATGTCATTTATTCAGAAAACATTTTTTAAATTTAAGGGCATAAATTATTTTATTATAAGTTATTTTTAATCTGTCTGTGTTTGTATTTACATAATACTCGTTATCTCCCCCCATATTCTTGCTGAGTCCTTTAGACTCACTACACTTATTGTTTTCAGGTGATGACTATTATTTTGAGGCTGAGGGGCAGGATCCCCAAGGCGAGGTCACCGGTGGTGCAGGCCCTTGACCGACGTGCTTTCAGTTGTTACGCAAACTCTGATGTTGCCCTTTTTTTTTATGAGTTGAAATATTTTCATACACTGTCAGTCATTTGCAGGATGTGTTTTCCCTACTTTAGAATTTTTGGCATGTAAACTTAACAGTTTATTATTCCGCAACTGTGTGGGATTAACTCCCATTTTTAGATTCTATGATTATCGTATTTGGATTTTTAACTTGTGTTTATTTTATTTTGATTTGAATTGCTGACTGTATCAGTTGAGCTTACAATATTTTAAAGCGAGTCATGACAAATTTTTTGTTAATTCCGCAAATACTTTATTTATTATTTTATTTTATTTTAGAGGGTTTTGATCGTTTCAATTAGGAAGATATCTTTTGAATATATAGCAATTATCTTCGCATATCTAAAATATATCTTTTATCTTTTTTTTATTTTGTAGTTTTATTATAAATATAACATATACATTCATTATTGAAGATACAAGAGAATAAAAATTATGAAAATTGATTTTATCAATTATAATTCTTTCTAGAATTATGTCATAGCTTTTAATTGTTTATCAAATCAGACGTATCAAAATTTAACCACTTTGTGGCGTTTGTCGATTTTCCTTCTTCGTGGATTGTCAGAAACAAGTTTTCTGAAGGTTCCGTTGAGATCGATTGTTTATCTCGTGATTATATGTTGCTAGTTTTGTTGTAAACTATTGGATATCCGAAACTTACTTGTGTCAAAAGATCGGGACAACATTAATGAGTTTTTTTGTTATTGAATTGAGGGTGCGATTTTCTATAATCGTGTTTGCCTTTCATGACATCCAAGATTCTTATCAGTTTGGATCCATTGATGTTGCGAAGTTAGGTGGCAAATCGTCCGTGGTCTTATGCCGACTTCTTCGATACGAAGGTGGTGCATCCATATTAACTCCTAGAAACGATGGACGGATGTAATCTTGATCCCCATGAAAGAACCAATTGTAATAGTTAGGAACAAACCCATATCTGCACGAGTGTACCTTCACCGTGATCTCGTCTAAGTATATAAGTTAGATTCTGACATAATTCTTCCGATTTCATGGACACCATATAGTTCCGTCAGGTAAATATTTCGGATTATTCTTTGCAAAAGCAACAAATACCTCCACCCCATTAATGATTTCATCAGTCAATAATCCATTAACAATTCGCAGATCCATCCAACTCCGATCATAAGCCATTCGGTCCTACAGTAAATTAAATATAATACTAGAATGTTCGTACTATAATGAGATGTCATAAACTTCTTTTATATAATAACATTATATTATATATTAAATATATACACAATAAAAATAACTAAATAGTAAAATAATATAATCACATCACGTTATTATAATGAGGTGTCAGATACCCCTTTTATATAATAACATGATATTATATAGTAAATATGTACACAATAAAAACAAATAAATAGTAAAATTATATAATAACATCACGTTGTTATAATGAGGTGTCAGAGACTCTTTTTATATAATAACATGATATTGTATATTAAATATGTACACAATAAAAAAAAATAGTAAAAAATAATATAATCACATCACGTAATTATAACGAGATGTCAGAGACTCTTTTTATATAATAACATGATATTATATATTAAATATGTATAAAATAAAAATAACTAAATAATAAAATAATATATTCACTTCACGTTATTATAATGAGGTGTCAGAGACTCTTTTTATATAATAACATGATATTATATATTAATATATACACAATAAAAATAACTAAATAGAAAAATAATATAATCAATCACGTAATTATAATGAGGTGTTAGATAGTCGTTTTATATAATAACATGATATTATATATTAAATATATACACAATAAAAATAACTAAATATTAAAATAATATAATCACACGATCACGTTATTATAATGAAGTGTTAGAAACTTTTTTATATAATAACATGATATTATATATTAAATATATACACAATAAAAAAACAAAAAATGTAAAATAATATAATCACATCACGATATTATAATAAGGTGTCAAGTACGCTTTTTTTTATAATAACATGATATTATATATTAAATATATACACAATAAAAAAACTAAAAATGTAAAAAATTATAATTTTTGTATTAAAAATAATTACCTCTTTTTTTAGTTTTCAGAATTTGAGGCAGCAAAAAAAAAAAAATTCGACGGTATAATGATTATAAATATTATGTAATATTTTTACGTGATAAAGCATTGTGAATGTGGATATATATATAACCAAATTTTTAAAACCGTTGCAATATAAAGATATTACTCAGTCACGCGTACAATTATTGAGACGCGTATTAAACGTGTAAAAAAAATTGTGAGGGTTTTACTTTAACCGTCACGATAGTGACGCTTAATTTTGAAATCGTCGCAATATTTTGCAACGGTTAATTTTAAAGCTTCGCAATTGCTATGATTGTGTTAACCGTCGCATTTTTGCGATGGTTTACAATAAATGTTGCACAATTTTGCAACGATTAATTGTGAAACCGTTGCACTTTCCAATGGTTAGTAAACCGTTGCAAATTATTGCGACGGTTTACTATAAACCATCGCAATGTACGATGGTGTTTAAAAATCGTCGTCATTGTGACGGTTAAAATTAAACCGTTGCAAATTTCGAAACGGTTTTGACAAAACCGTCGTAAATTGCATTGTTTTTTTAGTGTATCATAATTATTTAACTGCTTAAGTTTATATTTATTCAATGCATTCAACCACTGCTAAAAATAAATAAGTAAAAATAAAACCAGATTTGATGCATGTTGCCATTAAATAATCGCACGCTCTTTTCTATGTAAAAAACTTTTCTCCAGCTTCCCTAAAGGCTAAAACCTAGCTAGGTTCCCCCATTCCCCATTTCCCATCAGCTGCTAATTGTTCTCTTTAAACCAATTTGTTTTAAAGTCACAGAAAATTCAATACTTTCCATTTTCTTGAAATGAAGCCAATAGATGAAAGAAAGATTAATGCTTCATATATCCTGCTACTGTCCCATCTGATCTTCTCGTAATATTCTTCATAATTCTGTCAAAACCCTATTTATCCTCAAGATTCCAAAAAAGAAAGGGCTATATTTCTTTATCTTGTTATATCAAGAAAATCCCAGAAAGATTTATATATGAGTTACTCTGTAGATTTTGTGAAGTAGGAGTATGTTGCTTCAAGTTCATCACGTAGGGAAGAAATCAGAAAAGAATGGATATATATATAGCTTTTTTTTACTCGAAAAATATTTGATTACGGATCAAAAAGATCCCAAGAAAAATTATGAATTACTCTATAGATTTTGCAAAGAAGGGGTTTGTTGGAATATCAGGTTCATTACAATATAATTGGGATACTGATCCGGAGCTGATTCCTCGGCCGTTGGAGGCTTTACTAGAGACTGCCCCTCCTCCATTTCTCAGCAAGACTTACGATTTTGTCGATGATCCGAATACAGATGATATCGTTTCGTGGAGTAAAGGAAACAACAGTTTCATTGTTTGGGATACTCAGAAATTTGCCACCAATCTTCTTCCAAACTTCTTCAAGCACAAGAATTTCTCAAGTTTTGTCAGGCAGCTTAATACTTATGTGAGTTATATATAATTAATATTCTGAGTTTTTTCTTCTTCCCGAAATTTGTTTGGTAATTTTTTTTTTTCTTTTTTAAGGTTAAGGAAGAATCTTCTATTGCATTTGCATAGATGGATTTAGATTTGGATTTGGAAGGATGAATTTCAGATCTACGATTTTTAAATTTTTAGTCAAAGTTAAAACAAATTGAATTTTAAATCCATTATGGCATATCAATTTAAACGGTTTTATTTATTTTATTTTACTTTTTTAAGATTCAATTTAACGTTTCCAAATCCCTTCATTCAAATCAAATTCTTTCACCAGATCTAGTCAGGTATATTAAATGGGATATTTATATTTGTTCATCGTTTTATAGTTAGTATTATAAGATGAGTACTTCAAAATTTGAAGAGTAGATTGTGTCAATGTAGTTTATGTAATTTTTTTTACTGGAAAAATGCAATTTTGGTCATTGATGTTTGTCACTTTGCGATTTCGGTCCTTTATGTTTTCAAATTTCAGTTTTAGTCCTGCATGTTCCGATTTTTGGCAATTTCAGTCTTTTTTATTCGAAAATGCTTACGTGACACTATACACGTCAGCTCTACATCAGCACTGCATTGGTGCCACATCAGAAAAAAGACTAAAATTGCCAAATAAATAAAGAAAGCGAACTAAAACTTGAATATGAAAATACAGAGGACCAAAATCGCAAAGTGACAAACATACCGGACAAAAAAAATTTTTTTCCATTTATTTAGGTGTCCAAAGTATTGTAATTTTCAGAACCAGTATGTAGTTAGTTGACACTGATTGCAAATCAAGAAATTTGATTTTGCAGGGCTTCAGGAAGGTTGATCCAGACAGGTGGGAGTTTGCAAATAAAGGTTTTTTAAGGGGACAAAGGCATCTTCTGAAGAACATAGTAAGAAGAAAGACACAATATTCTTCGAGTTCTCAATCGTCGCATAAAAGTCTAGATTCGTGCGTGTCTGTAGAAAATATTGGATTAGATGCAGAAATTGATCGTGTGAGAAACAACGAGCTAGTCGATGTAGCGATGGAATTAGTGAAACTTAGGCAGCAACAACAGACCGCTTTGTCATGTCTTAGAACAATGGAACAAAGGCTTAGAGGGGCTGAAATGAAGCAAAAACAAATCACAGGTTTCTTGACAAAAGCTATACAAGACCCCACTTTATTGCAACAAATAATATTGAGGCTAAAAATAAGGAAGAAAGAGCTTGAAGAAGATTTAAGCAACAAAAGGAGAAGAAGAATAGTAAACCATGCCTCCTCCAAAAATGTTGGGGATGAAGAATTAGTACCGTTCCATCAAGGGGAAAACAATATTGGGTTTTCGCTAGTAGGCCAAGGGAGTACAGAAAATGCATACGAATATGGTGTTGGAATGGGGCAATATGGAGATGGGAACTTTTGTGTTGAGCTAGAGCCTCAAAAGCACAATGATATTCCAAGATTTGGTGATTTGGAGCTTGAGAAATTGGCAATTAGTATGCAAAAAAACCAAGTGGTGATGGAAGGAAAATCTTGCGAAAAAGGGGATTGTAAGCCAATGGATGAAGGGTTTTGGGAAGATTTGATAAATGAGGGAATTTATGAAATTGGGACACTTGGGATTGAGGAGGGTGAACCTGATTTGGTTGAGCAATTGGGATTAATTCTTGGGTTCGAACCAGAGATAGCAAAAGGGGATTAAAATTTTTTAGGGCAATTATATATAATTTTTTAGGGGTGTGCAAATTTGTTCCCTCCACATGGGGCAAGGGAACCTACGGATGTTACATCTCTAGCTAGTGCATAAATAAAACCTCGGAATTCTCCAAACCTTGATGGTAAACTATACTAGGCATAAAATTTGTGCGAAATAATGTTCGACCGATCCAGAAAATGTGTTGGTAGGAGAATCGAGTTCGTTATTATTTAGCTATGTGTACACCAACTCCATAAACTCAAACGCCCCGTAATTGGGAATTGTGATTTTAGTTCTGTACCTATTAGAATGCCAAATTAGTCTTTTGAACTCTTTATCATTAATCAAATTATCTTGCCTTTTTATGTTTGGTCTCAAAATTAGTCGTGTAACTACTCATGCATATTCAATTTTAGTCTTGTTATTTTTTCGAGGATCATAATCAACAAGGGATTTTTGCATTGACATCTCGGCAAATAATTCATCTATTTGGTATGAACATCCCTCATTATTTATATTTTAATTTGGTAATTACACCCCTTCTGTCTATTATTTTATTAATTTTTACCATCCAAAAATGTAAAAAATGACCTAAATTCCCTCGGTTAATTCAATGAAAATAAAATTTTACATTTTCACCCATTGTCACGTTCTAAAATCTAAAGTAAAAAATGTTTCATAAAAATTAATGTTTTAATAATGTCTTTTTTTTATAAGAATGTTTTAATAATGTTATATATATATATATATATATATATATACATACTAGCTGGCGCATGTGCAATATATGTTAACTTTTATTATTTTAAAACGTCTATTAGACATAAGGTACAATTTTATGTTTTTTTTTGGTAGTTATGTAGAGTGCAAAGATTTGGAATGGTGAGCACAAAGTTGAAGGGAAGAGAAATAGGGATTTTAAACCATAAGTTTAAAGTGACTATGAAAGTAATTGAATAAAATGTGGGAGAAGTTGAGGAGAAAGTGGGAGGATAGAAGTGGGACGTTAACCAAATCAATAAAAAAAATGACATGGGGTAGAATGGAGAGAAATATTTGGTGTGTCCATGACATACCAAAACAATTTTAATTTTTTACACACGATAAACTCGTAAAAAAATTATATACGTATAATTGTAATTTAATAAATTATAGAAAAAATTATTATTTTGGTCAAGTATGTTTGTCTCCTTACGATTTCGATCCTTTATGTAATCAAATTTCAGATTTAGTACACTATATATCTTTGTTTTTTATTTTTTTGTTGACAATTTTAGTCTATCCACCGACGTGGCATCAATGCAGGGCTGATATGTAGAATGTCGTATCAACATTTTTGATGAAAAAAATGATTAAATTTGTCAAAAATTAGTAGATGCGAGACTAAAACGGAAATTTAAAGACATAGAGGACCAAAACGCACATGACAAAATTATAGGAGTAAAAATGTAGTTTTCCCTAAATTATATGTTATTGCATATTTACATATTTAATATTTTTTTTCAATTTATCATCTATAAAAAAATAATCAAAGTTTAGTCTTCTCAAGAAACAATTAAAAGTTTAGAATATGTGTGTGTAACAATTATTGTTGATGACATTTGAAAATCTTTATGAAACTTTTTGTAATTTCAATGTAGTATATACAATTAAGGGATGAAAATTGTAAAATTTTATTTTTAAAAAATTGAAAGATGACATTTAGGTCATTTTCATAATTTTGGAAGGAAAAGGTTAACATATTAATTGATAGGAAATGTAAGTGCCAAAATATGAAATATGAAAGATTTAATGTCAAATATATGAAGTATGGCCGGGGAAGTTAATAGAAAATCCAAAGAAACACGGTATATGTTTAAAGATAATCCATTTTAATATTTTTTATTTTTAAATTAAAAGGAATTGAATAAATATCTAATTAGTATTATCTTCATGCATGCATGAAACAACTTGATTTAAATTCAACTTTATAAATTGTATTAGAGGTTTTTTCGTAGAACTTATAAGATGTTTCAGAGCTTATAAACTTTTTTAATTTTGTTTGGAATTTTTTTTTCAAACAACTTATAAATCGTCATAATCAGCTGTTTTAACAGCTTATTAGACTTTTTTAAAAAAATTAGAGACACCCTTGCTTTTTTAGAAAAAATATCTTATTTTCATATTTTAATTATATGTTTTTTAAATAATTTCATCCGAACACTTTAACAAATTATTTTTAAAATAATACATCATAGTTTATAAGCTCTTAAAATAGCTTATAAGCTTCTATAACATATAAGTCATTTTTAATAAGTTTAGCCAAACTCATACTTTTTAAGTTTTACCTTAATTTACTAAACAACGTAAAATTTATAGTTATATAACATGAAAAAAGAGAACTAAATCCTTACTGCTACTTAAATTAATTGTGTTTGACGATATTGAGGATTTCATGTAAGCCCGATCGATATCTTGTTTATTCCATTTTTAAATTTTAGTTTAATGTTTCCCAATGATTTGGGTTTTGTTAGGAATTAAGTTAAGATATAATTGTAGTTTTATTTCAAATTAAATTTCATCAATTAATTGAAAAAAAAAAATCTAATCTAAAAATTAAAAAATACAAACAACTATAGCTAGTATCATTTTGGAAAATAAGATTGTTTATAATGATTTAAAAAAATTAGGAGATCGTATAAATGACTATTTCTCTAATAATTTTTGCTTTGTAGGGAATGAAGTTAAGATATAATCGTAATTTTATCTCAAAATTCACAATTAATTGAAAGTTGATTAATTAAAGGATATATACTATAATAAGATAGTAATATATTTATATATATATATACATATACATACACATATATATAAATATATACTCACACGCATGAAAATATATTTGTTAGAAAAAATTTGAAGTCTAAACATGATGTTTTGTGCAGTCCTTCTTTATAAAACTTTTCTTTTTTGGGTATTTGATTTTTTGTCCATTTTTTGTTTTACCGTTAATAATGGAGAATGTTGTATCTAATAAGTTTGATGTTTCTAAAAATTTTGTCGGACCTTGTCCGTACTTACAACAATCTTAATTATAACGAGGTTAACTATGGGTTGTCCAACACATAACGATGGAACCCGGACTTTGTTACAATGTTAGAAATTGACTTAGACCTAAGTCACCTCAAAAGCTAGCTCAAGAGGGGATGTTTTCCTTTGTCTATATAAAGAGCTCCCAGTGATACAAACTAAGACACCAACACACCCAAGTTATTTAGCCAACCGATGTGAGACACAAACTAAGACACCAACACAACCCTCTCATGCCAGGAATGAAACGACTGAAGCATGGATATATGAACGGGTGGCCAATTGTGAGATGAGTGGGACCAATTATGGGCCGTCCAACACATAACTGTAGAACCCGGACTCTGATACCATGTTAGAAATTGACTTGGACCTAACTCACCTCAAAAGCTAGCTCAAGAGGTGAGGTTTGCCCTTGTCTATATAAAGAGCTCCCAAATTATTTAGCCAACCGATGTGGTAAAACACCAGCATACCCTTCTCACGCCCAGGAATAAAACGACTGGAGCCTGAAGATATTAACGGGTGGCCAACTATGGGACGGGTGTTAGGAATCAATCCGAATTTTAATATTCGAGAATTCATCACGCAAATGAACACACAAGAACAATAATACAATCCCAGAACAGATAAAACTAACGCACACAGATCAAACCTAATTCACGCAAAATCGATTAAAGAACACAAGTATTTACGTGGTTTGGCAAGGAATTTGCCTACGTCCACGGGAGAGCAACAAAATCACTTAATTAATCACCAACAGGACAAACCAAGCTCAATCAACAGAGCTTATTACAGAGATGGACTCAGACAAACTATCAAGCTAGATACAGACACAATTCAAGTTTAAAGCCTTCAATTTCCCCGTCACAATCTATGCTTAGTTTTCTCCTCCGAAATCTCTCCTTCTTCTCTCTCAATATATTTTGAAGAATTTGATTTTTTGTTATGTTCGTTACGGTCATCTTCCATCTGCTTATATAGAAAATTAGACCGACTTTCATCTTGGGCATTAGGTCAACAAAAACTTACGGCCCAATTATAAAGTCAATATTGTCCAACCCGGTAAGCCTACATTCATCAGTCTGATATGCTCTTGTACTTCTATCTGCATCGATCTGCCTGCAAGCTTCTAGCTTTACGGAAACTCCATCTGACTTCTAACCAAGTCACAATACTCGAGCAATCTATATGCATGAACTCATCCAAAGACTCATCTGACTATCACATCGATCTGATCCCAATATTCGATCTGGCCATGAACTCATCTGATCACCGAGCTCATCTGATCTGTACTATTCGATCGGATCTCTTCTCTATTCCCATTCAATCTGATAGAAGCATACTTCAACAATCTCCACCTTGATTCTTTCAGGTTGAATGCTGCTCTCCATCCTAGTCGCCTTGGCTAATTTCCAATCACCGCATTAACTAAGTCCAAACATTTCTTGAACTTAGCATACAGCAGTGACTTCTTCATAGCATCTGCAGGATTTTCTTCTGATGCTATCTTCACAAGGATCACATCTCCTTTTTCAATTACATCTCTGACGAAATGAATCTTCACATCTATGTGTTTCGATCGTTCATGATAGACTTGGTGTTTCGTCAAGTGTATTGCACTTTGGTTGTCACAATATACTACAACTTGATCTTGTTTTACACCCAACTCCACTATCATCCCTTTTAACCACAATCCTTCCTTTATGGCCTCGGTGACAGCTATGAATTCTGCCTCAGTGGTAGAAAGGGCAACCACTGACTGTAGATTTGACTTCCAGGTGATCGTTGTGTCATAAAAAGTGAACACATAACCAGTCAACGACTTTCTCGTGTCTAAGTTTCCAGCAAAATCTGAATCCACATATCCAACTACCGGATCAATCCCATCTTGCAGTTTTTCAAACTTCAACCCCAACCCAGTTGTGTTTATGAGATATCGGAGAATCCACTTCAGAGCTTTCCAATGATATGTACCCAGATTGGCCATAAATCTTGACACAACACTTATTGCGTATGCCAGATCAGGCCTACTACACACCATTCCATATATGAGACTCCCCACTCCACTAGCATATGGAATACCAGCCATCTTCATCTTGTCTTTCTCACTTTCAGGTGATTAACTCGCAGATAGCTTCAAATGTTGTCCCAGAGAGGTCAAGACAGATTTTGCTTGATTCATGTTATACCTCAAAACAACCTTCTTCAAATAGTTCTTCTGAATCAGATGAATCTCCTATCTTTTTCTGTTTCTCACTATGTCCATGCCCAGAATTCTCTTCACTTCACCCAGATCTTTCATCTCAAACTCTGAGTTGAGCTGTTGTTTCAAGAATGATATCTCTGTCCTACTTTTACTTGCGATCAAAATATCATCAATGTAAATCAGTAGGTACAAGATAACCTGCTCATCATCCTTCTTCAGATAGACACATCTGTCATATTGGCTTCTCACAAAACCAATACCAATAATGAACTCATCAAACCTTTTGTTCCACTGTCTCGGACTCTGCTTCAACCCATACAATGATTTTTTCAGTAAGCAGACTTTGTTCTGGGTTTTCTGATGTATGAAGCCCTTTGGTTGTTCTATATAAATGGTTTCTTCCAGGTCACCGTGTAGAAACGCAGTTTTCACATCCATCTGCTTAAGTTCCAAGTCGAGTTGGTTCACCAGTGCTAACATAATCCGGATGGAACAATGTTTGACCACTGGAGAATAGACCTCGTTAAAATCTATTCCTTCTACTTGACCAAAACCCTTTGCAACCAATCTTGCTTTATACTTGATCTGATCTGTACCAGGAGTTCCTTTCTTCTGTTTATAGATCCACTTGCATCCCATTGTCTTTTGATGCTTCGGTCTGCCTACTAATGTCCAGGTTTGATTCTTCTCAAGTGAGTTCATCTCTTCATTCATAGCTTCAATCCACTTGTTTTTTTGTTTACTCGCCATAGCTTCATCATATGTATTCGGCTCTGAATACTCCACCTCCTCAGCTACTGTAAGTGCATACCAAGCCAGATCAGCTTCACCAAACCTCTTAGGAGCTCGGATCTCCCTTCTGGTTCTATACCTTGCAAGATTATAGATACTCAAGTCCTCTTTTGGATCACTCGCTGTCATATCATCATCTTGCATCTCATCTGACCCTTCATCTGGCACAGAAGACTCCACCTCAATCGGTAGTTTATCATTCACACTGATCTGACTGTCCTTTCCATCTGTATTCATTTTATATCCCAGTTTGGATTCATCAAACTTTACATCCCTGGTGTTTAAGCACTTTGGACCTCTTGACTCTAGGTTCCAAACTTTATAACCCTTCACACCATTCGGATACCCAATGAATATACATCTGACTGCCCTTGCTTCAAACTTGTCCTGTTTCAGATAAGCATATGCAAGACATCCGAATACCCTCAAGTTTGAATAGTCTGCAGGTGTTCTACTCCACTTCTCCATTGGTGTCTTGAAACCAATCGCACTGGATGGACACCTATTGACCAAATAGCATGCAGTAGATAATGCTTCTCCCTAGAAGGACTTAGGAAGAGATTCATTGATTAACATACATCTAACCCTTTCCAAAAGAGTTCTGTTCATTCTCTCTGCCAGGCCATTCTGTTGTGGTGTTCCTGCCACTGTTCTGTGTCTGGTAATGCTTTTCTCCTTACATAACTTCACAAACTTATCTGATAAGTATTCCAGCCCATTATCTGTTCTCAGGTGTTTAAATATTTTATCACTCTTGTTCTCAACTGCCAGCAGCCATTCTCTGAACTTGTCATATGCTTCATCCTTGGTCTTTAAGATGAATATCCATACTCTTCTTGAGTAATCATCTATCAAAGACATGAAGTATCTGCCTCCACCATGACTTTGTGTCCGAGAAGGACCCCATAGATCTAAATGAATGTAGGCCAATGGTTGCTCAGTTGGGTGACTTCCTTAAACAAACGATACTCTTTTTGATTTCCCAAGAGCACAGCTATCACACAACTCCAGTGATTCTATCTTATCTCCACCTAACAGACCCTGTTTAGAAAGCTCATGTAATCCCTTTTCACTTACATGTCCAAGCCTCAGATGTCATAGCTTGGTTCTGTCCTGCTGTTCCTAAATACTTGCTGTACTTCCAATAATCGTGTCACCTTGTAGTACATACAGGAGGTTCCTCTTGACAGCCTTCATAACAACCAGAAATCCTTTTGACACTGAGATACTGCCTGCTTCTGATTTGAATGAATATCCCTGAGCATCAAGTGTTCCCAATGATATCAAGTTTTTCTTCAACTCGGGCACATACCTCACCTTGGTGAGTACTCTGTCGATCCCATCATGCATCCTTATTCTGATATTTCCAGAGCCCTTTATTCTGCATGACTAATTATTTTCCAACAGTACCATGCCCTGATCAGCTTCTTCCATCTTTTCAAACCAAGATCTTATAGGACATATGTGAAAGGAGCATCCTGAATCCAATATCCATTCGTGGTTCTGATCACCTTTAGAAACCACCAATACTTCTGCTAAGTCATATCCATCTGTAGCTACGGCCAGAGTACCATATTCTTTGGGTTTTTTCTGCTGCTTTCCTTTCCTTTTCGAACAATCTCTTCGTAGACGTCCAACCTTATGACAAGCATAACACTTCATATTACCCAAGTTTCTGTTCTGATATCTTCCTTGACTCTTCGATCTGGACTTTAGCCTGTATTTTCCACTGGATGTCCTCTTATCACTTCTGCCTCTCGCCGTAAGACCTTGTCCATGTGATTCAGTATTTGTGTTTGACTTTCTCTGAAATTCCTTGGATTGAATATCAGACATAACTTCTTCCAAGGTTATCGTCTGTTCTCTTCCATATATCAAAGCATCTCTGAAATTTTCATATGCATTTGGAAGAGCATTCAGAAGTATCAAAGCCCGATCTTTATCCTCAAGTTTTACTTCAATATTCTCCAAGTCATCCAGTATCTTGGTGAATTATTCGATCTGGTCTTCAAGGTTCTTTTCATCCTTGATCACAAAGGAATACAACCTCTGTTTCATGTACAAACGGTTAGCCAGAGATTTCATCATGTATAGATTCTCAAGTTTAAGCCACACAGCCGCTGCAGATTCTTCTCTGGCCACCTCCCGAAGAGGTCTATCTCCCAGACAGAGAATAATCGCACTGTGTGCTTTCTCGAGCAATTCATCCTTGTTCTTTATCTCATCAGACATCTCCTCCTTTTTCTTAAGAGCTTCCATCAATCCTTGTTGTATCAGGATTGCTCGCATTTTAATTCTCCAGAGCAAGAAATCGTTCTTGCCCGTGAACTTCTCAATATCAAAATTCATTGATCCACCATCTTTGCTTGGTTTCCCACGGACGGCTCCACTTTTTAGGAATCAATCCGAAATTTAATATTCGAGAATTCACCACGCAAACGAACACACAAGAACAATAACACAATCCCAGAACAGATAAAACCAACGCACACAGATCAAACACAACTCACGCGAAAGCGATTAAAGAACACAAGTATTTACGTGGTTCGGCAAGGAATTTGCCTACGTCCACGGGAGAGCAACATAATCACTTTATTAATCACCAACAGAACAAACCAAGCTCAATCAACAGAGCTTATTATAGAGATGGACTCAGACAAACTATCAAGCTAGATACAGACACAATTCAAGTTTAAAGCCTTCAATTTCCCCGTCACAATATATGATTAGTTTTCTCCTCCGAAATATCTCCTTCTTCTCTCTCAATATATTCTGAAGAATTTGATTTTCTGTTATGTTCGTTGCGACCATCTTCCATCTGCTTATATAGAGAATTACACCGGCTTTCTTCTTGGGCTTTAGGTCAACAGAAACTTACGGCCCAATTATAAAGTCAACATGGTCCAACCCGATAAGCCTACATTCATCAGTCTGATCTGCTCTTGTACTTCGATCTGCATCGATCTACCTGCAAGCTTCTAGCTTTACGGAAACTCCATCTGACTTTTAACCAAGTCACAATACTCGAGCAATCTATCTGCATGAACTTATCCGAAGACTCATCTGACCATCACATTGATCTGATCCCAATATTCGATCTGGCCATGAACTCATCTGATCACCAAGCTCATCTGATCTGTACTATTCGATCGGATCTCTTCTCTATTCCCATTCAATCTGATAGAAGCATACTTCAACAACGGGTGAGGCCAACTGTGGGCCGTCCAACACATAACGGTGTAACCCGGTCTCTGATACCATGTTAAAAATTGACTTGGACCTAACTAACC
This sequence comes from Henckelia pumila, assembly GCF_033568475.1. Classification (NCBI taxonomy): domain Eukaryota; kingdom Viridiplantae; phylum Streptophyta; class Magnoliopsida; order Lamiales; family Gesneriaceae; genus Henckelia; species Henckelia pumila. The sequence continues at coordinate 167,032,031 of NC_133121.1, read as the reverse complement.
TCAAAATCTAGCTCAAGAGGGGAGGTTTGCCCTTGTCAATATAAAAGATTCCTAGGTTATTTAGCCTACCGATGTGAGATACAAACTAAGACACCAAGACATGTCCCCATTTCAATCAACCCACTTATTTAGATAAGACTAATATAACAGTGGAACAAAAAAATATTTCACAATATATTATAGATGATAAAAGCAATAGTCAATAATTTCATATTCATTAAAGAAATATTTAAGGATGCAAAAAATTTAGGTAGAGACATGTACCCAGTTTGAAGGAGGTGCGTTGTGTTGGGATAATGTCCTTAAAGCATTGTAATTGTATATGTTTTTATTGATAAAAATGATATTTATTATTGAACAGTTATGCTTATAATTATTGCCTTGAATATAATAGCAAAATCTCTAGTTTATTTAATGGAACCATGCAGGATTTTAGTGTGTGTATATATATATATATATATATATATATATATATATATATATATATAATATTTAAATATATACAAGAGGATTAGAATTATGGATAATAAACTTAAATAAAGTCCGTGATGAAATTAATTAGAGTATGTGATCTTTAATTAAAACATCACTTATACGGTCCATTAACATTATGGATGTGATCGTCTTATTCAGACCGTTGATGTGGAGACATCTTGATGGGACACTTTAGAAAAAATGAGATTATGTAGGACTTTGACCTATTTAATTATTTATTTCATAATAAATTTCGTTATTAAAACAAAATTCTAATGAAATCATTCATATATGGACAAATCTTAATTTTGAGGTGATTATATATAGACTTGTGTTTCTTTCAATGTAATTCTTAATTTTCTTATTTAAAGTTTGCATTTACGCATTCCACATACTCGCACTTTAGATTTACATTGAAATGAGCAGGTGAAAATATTATTTCACTAATATGGAATCCATTCCGTCATGTGGGAAAGTAGAAAAATAATTCTCTAATTTGTTAATTCTAGCACTGAGTGTTGGGCCCAAATAATTTATAAATATGTTATAAATTGAACCACTCACTAGTGAATTAATGATAAACGGAGATAAAATAATTAGAGAGGTAACAGAAAAATCCTAGCTCCAAATTATGAATTATCTATGGAGGATTAATCCATATGTAATGATTATATCAATGAACTGCTCTCTTAGTAAAGTGAAATATTCAATTAAGAAGAGTGAAATTCCGTATTTTTAGTGAAGTCATGATAACGTAATGAATAATTTGGATACATTGATTAAAGAGTTTAATTATTTATTCGATTTATTGGAGCTTCTAATTATGGGTTCATGGTCCCTAGTACAGCTTAATAAAAGACGGGCTAGAACGCAATTTAAAAATCAAGTGTAAATATGGAAAATTGTCCCATATATTTTAGAACTTATTTATATATATATATATATATATCTTTACTATTTAATAATAGATGAACCCCTTATAAAAACTGATTTGCTTTTTAAATGTAAAAATCCTAAATTAGCCCTCAAATTTATTCATTGTTGAATTCAACGGCGAGGATAATAATGTAAAATTGATTACCCTAATTATAACCTCATATCCCCACTTTTTCAAACTTATGAAGGTCACTCTCCCCAAATTATAACCTCCTATCTCCAATTTTTACAAACACCGTGTTGATTATTTAAATTATTTATTATAAGATTTATTATTATAAAAAATCATGCTAATAATACTTATTAAGATCATGAAATCATATTCAAATAGTAGAATATACACACAACGTGTATGCATCGTGGCTAATATATAATTGAATATGAGATATTTATTTGATTTAAATTATAATTATGAATAATTAGATATTTAGATTGTTATCGTAAGATCCAAATCAATTTATACTATTATATAAAAGTTGAGTACCTTTAACTAACTTTTGGTGTGTCCTAACACGCCAAAAACCATCTTCTAATTTTACTCTTTTTTATCCATCTTTTTCTCACTCCTTTTCCACTTTTTTCTCAGCCAAATTGTATCAGGTTTGTTTTATAATTAATTTCACATGTATATATCAAATTGATTATATTAGCATATTAAATTTATATTATCTTTTCAATAATTAATTTTCAATTACCATAAAAACTCATAAAATATTATATATTATATGACTGACACACACAACTGCGTGTGCTTCCATCGCTAGCATCAATAATATATTTTATATATTGCGAATATATATTATATATTATTGGATTCAAATTCGAATAAATTATCGAGATAGTTTAGGATTTAAGAATTCCGGCTATATTTTAAAAGATAAGAGGCGACTGGCGTTGAAGTGAAAAGGAAAATTTTCTCAAATTTTCGATTTTATTTTTTTTAAATGATTCTTTCTTTTAATTTTTTTAAATTAAATAAAGGAAAAGAAAAGTAAATCTGAAGCAATCGGATGATTTGTTTTCCTAAATATATTTTGATATCTTTTCTTTTTTTTTTTTGAATTTTGAATTTCGAGAATCTTAAACCGATCAATATTTTTTCATCTCAATTTTATATACTGAGGATGATACATTCTTAAACCTAAGAAAAATTAGCCAGATAAATCTGTGAGATATAAGTGCCTCTACAGAAAATTGTGTTTCGGGTTCCCACTCACTTCCAGTTGATTGGAAGGATGGTGCTGGAAGATGTGTTTTCTATTCGCGAAAACACAAGATGGAAAATTACAAGAGATTAGTTTTTCTAGAATTTTTAATATTATATTTAAATTTTTCATTGGTTTATATTTATGTGAAATGTGAATGTTTCTTGATTTATGAAATGTTTTCCGCTGTAAATGGATTAGATTGAATTCCTTGTCATCCTTATATATTTCATTAATAAATTTAAGATAATTTACTATGTTTAGTATAATCTACGCTATATCATAAAATTTTTGTTGTTCTACAATTATATTAGGGATCTAGATCATCTGTTGTGAAGAGAGAAACAATGCATTAAATAGTATTCTGTAATTCATATTACATGATTAAATAATTAATTAATTAATTAATTACACACATGGAATATTGAAATAATGCCCCTTTTTCCTATATTAGACTTAACTAGTACAATGATCGGTGAAACCGCGGACAATTTCAAGAGTATTATGTAATATGATCGTCAACAGGTTGGTCATAGATTCGTATATATCTTCTATTTTCCTCTTGACAATGAATATGATGGGTTAGTCTATTCTACACCCGCAGTGTTTTTCTCTTTATTTCAATATCATTAGATCATGCGAGATCTTTATATTTTTATAAAAATTGACATGTACATTGATGTAGTTCTGGGATATAGAACCAAAATACCGACTTTTCGGGATACCGTATCGAAATGTTTTTGATATATAAACATTTTTTTGGTATATCAAAAAATTTTTCGATATCTATACGGTATAAATATGGATTTTTTTCATACCAAAATTTTGAAATTTCGATATCGATATGAATTTTTTTCATACCAATATTTTGGATACTGTATATCGAAAACCCACCCCTATATTGATTATCTAATTAATTGTTGATATTTGACCACATTATGGAGGAGAAGTATTCCAGATGTAACATAGAATAATCCAAATTTAAGTTGCCGGATAGATTTTCATCGTGAAAATCTTTTCAAGTAATGTTCTCTGTCACTTAAAATTGTATGGCAATGATTTGTTAAGACAAAACGAGTTGCAGTATTGATCAAGCATATGTCCTATATATGACGTAAAACCAAAGAATAAAATTAAATTTGTAAAGTACTCAAGTAATTTTTTTTGTCTTAACTTTAACGAAACAGTTTTTAATAGACAAATACAACTATTTAACATCTTAACTCTTAAGTTATAACGAGATTCATATCGATAGTTGTTATCTTACTTTCCATTTATCTTATAGGGGTAGTCCCAAATCGCAAGTTATTCGGATAGAGTACATAATTTTTTTTTGGGTTTTATTTCATGACATTAACCTAATTTTTAGAATATCAAATTTAGTAAGCAAAAAGCAATAAGTTAATTATCTACGGTAATATAATATAATATAAAACAAAAAATTGCACATGTAGACAATTAAATTTGTCAACCTTCAAATATGACAAGTACGAAATAATTAAATATCAATAAAACAATTAGCTATTTTTGGGAATATCAAATTTCTAAAAAATAAATAGTTAATTAATTGATATTTTAATATATTTTGTGATCAAATTAAGATTTTTAAATCAAGATTTTTAAATCATGATTGCATCTTGCACAAATTAAAAAAAATACTAATATTTTTAGTATTTGAGATCAAATCTTGCATCAAATAGAAGAAAATACTAATATTTTTAGTGTTTAAAATCAAATCTTGTGATTAATGAAATATAATCACCAAATAAATCAGGAGGAGCCAATCAAATTGCGGCACCTCATCAAATCAAAATGGTATGAATCTGCATCCTTCAGCTATAAATAGGGGGCAGATGAGCAACAAAAAACACAACAAACAAGACTGAACCAAAGAAGTAGAAGAATTCAAGATTTTTCTCTCAAGTCACATTCAAGAAGTTCAAGGCGCAATTCAAAGAGTTCTTCTTCAAAATCATCAAATTCGAGAAGATCAAGGCGTGATTCAAGGGATTAATTACGTTCTTCTTCAAATATACTTAAATTCATTCAAATTCAAGAAGATTGTGCTCTTCATCAAATTCAAAAATCTCGCATTCTTCATTAAATAAATCAAATTCAAGAAGATTATGTTCTTCATCAAATTCAAGAAGTTCATGTTCTTCAACAAATAAATCAAATTCAAGAAGATCGGATTCTTCATCAAATTCAAGAAGATCGTGTTCTTCATCAAATTTAAGATAACAAATTTCAAGGCGCGATTCAAGGAGTTCATCGCGTTCTTCACAAATTTTGAAGTTTAATTCGATATCAAGGTGTTAACCCATCGAATTAATTTTATCAAGATATCAAATCAAATCTCAAGACATCAAATCTTCTTCTAGAAGATCAAATACTCAATAAATTCAAATTAATCAAGAAATTGTCATTGAAGAGGAAAATGAAGGGATTATTTAGAGATTGCATCCACTAATCTTTATTTAATTTCTCAAATTATCTTTGTATCAATTTTCTATTTCTTAATTTTAAGAAATAAAGAATTTGAGCTACAAATTTTGGCATGCCCAGTGGGACTATCTCTACCCTTCATCTTTTCTCTTCATCAAAATTTCTAAGTCATCATGTCTACCAATGAAAAGATCACTAACATGAAGATTTCTACTACAAAGTCAACTGGAAGTCTTGGAGTCGTCACAAGAAGCATGTCTAAGAAATTAAAAGAATCTTCTGAGCAAACCCATTTTCTTGAGACCCATCAGAACTCTCACATAGAAAGCGTGATGGTGACAAATGCCACAACTTTAGAAGATCAAATAGCAAATTTGACAAAGGCCATTGAGGGACTCTCGAGACATGTTCAAGAACAGGATTCCCAACTTATGAAGTTGATGGACAAGATAAATCATACTGATACAAGTTACATGGACAAAGAAGATGAAACTAATGATGGAACTGAGTCATCATTGAAGAAAAAACAAAATGAACAAACTAAAGACTTACATTTTTCATCTGATGGGTCAGTTTCCATGGACCAGTTAAAAGACTTCATCATAGGTACTATAAAAAAAAAACTCGATGGATGCTCATAGTCATCTCTCACCTATGCCAAGCCATATTCACAAAGGATTGATAACTTAAGAATGCCGAATGACTATCAACCTCCAAAGTTTCAACAATTTGATGGCAAAGGAAATGCAAAGCAATATGTGGCTCATTTCATTGAAACATGTAATGACTTGATCCCTGTATTGGTTACGTAGGCAAATTAGATATATTCTGAGTACAGTCATGAATTTGTTGTTTTCTTTTCACGAGAAATATTAATATGCCTTATATTTTCAGTGAAAGTTTAACACAATCAAAATATCACAAAAAACAAATCTTCAAGTCTTTTAAGGCAACTTCAAGATGGATCATTGACATGTTAAAATTCCTGATAATGTCATCATCGAAAGGAGAAATATTTTCAATCATGGTGCATTTTTTCTCAATCTTATGAAGTGGTTGAGCACTGAAAAATATTCCTCATTATCTCTTCAAGAAAGTGGATGAGATTTTTTTCACTTCGTCAAATCACCAAGCCCTTCAAATTATGCCCTTCCACCATCTTGAGTTTATTGGAATTGATCCACATTTCAAAATATCTCGATATATGTGATGTGCAATCGCAAGATTGAGAAAAAAAATTCAAATGTCCGCTTCATCAATGCTGGTGAGTTCTTTGGCACTATGAACGATTTTATCATATATATGTCCGGCGATGGAAAGGCCCAACAAAGAATGCAAATCATACAAATATGTAAATGGTTCACAATGTAAAATTTAATAGTTTATTTTTGAGTGGACACCATGCCTCGCAAAATTCCTTCATAATATTGGAATGTCAATCGAATGTGAATAATGAAGAGTAAACGGGGTCTCGTATATTTGCACCGCTTGAAACCTATGACCACCCCGGCAAAGAATGCTTTCAGTTCACTTTCAATATCATTTGATGTAATGAAATTCGCCAATTAATTGAAGTGTACTGTCTCATCTTGCCTTCTCTTCAATGATCCGTCGCTCCAACGATAATAATAGAACATGCTCTTGTGATTGTGGAAGATGCAGCCCAAACTTTGAAAGTCTTTTCAAAAGAAGTCTCGATGGATCACAGAAGTATAAAGTGAGTTTATCAACCACGGCCATGACTTTGCATAACAATCGGCTACGAGTTCATCAACAAACAAGATAGTATTGTTTTTTTTTTGGAGGTTGACTCTCATCATCAAATATCACCAGAGGTTGGATGCCGGAAGAAGAAAATATGGATGAAAGAAAATTCAGAGAGAATTAAATTTTGGATTGAAGATTGGTGCAACCTTGACCGGCTAAATCGGTGTGATATAAATCTACTGGCAAGCGTACCAGGTCAAGTAATAGTAAAATGGACAGAGAGTCCAAGTATCGATCTCACAGGGACTACAGTCAATTCTCAAGAATTAATTATTTAGCTTAATCTAGACAAAATCATAAAAATCAATTTGATTTAAATAAAATAAGAATTTAAAATAAAAACTTCTGAAGAAATAAGAATTAAAATAACTGAAGATAAAAATAATTAAACGAGACAACCAAGACCACGTAGGTACCGAACAAATCATGTAACATGTAGTTGATTCAGGACTCAGATTTAATCTTAGATCACGGGAATTCTCCTATCTTGTTCAAAGGTCTATTTCTAGAACAATCAAACCTATTCAAATATTGACGGATTAATCTTTCGTAATTCTAATCAAATTTGAATGCATTAAATATTTGTGAAAATTCAGTTTACACCCAAACCGCACACTGAAACCGAATTCTATTTCTAGTCGGTTTTACCATGTGTTAATTATCAGAGTGATCGAAATCAATACCTCCTCTGTCGACTTGGAATCGATTAACATTCAAGCAAATAGTTGATCAGACTATTCACAAGACAAATATAAATCTGACAATCAATAAAATAAAATCAACTCTGAAAAATCGCAAACAAACATCCAAGTTTTTTACATAAATTTGTTTGGCCCAATCAAGCCGTCTTGGTTGAAATAAACAACTCAATAATTAAAAACAATAATTAAACAAAAATTAAGAAAAAAGAACAAAAGAAAGAAAAAAAATCTTCTCTCCCAAGCCTACAGCAGCCGCCTTCTCCCTTGTGCAATCTCTCTGCCTTCTGGAACTTCGGAACCCCCAAAAATATGTTGTATCTTCTATTTATAGTGTCTGGAACCCATACCAATTATTTTTCTTTCAAAACAAGGATTTTCGAAACACATATGACTCCGGAACACGTGCGCGTGTGCGGAATAGGTCTCGCGCGCGCGCAGCACATAAAAACAGAGGTCTGGAACTCTGACTCGCGCGCGCGCGCAGTACAAAAATTCTGCTGCGAGCGATGATTTTCAAAAATTCATATCTTGAGATCTAGACGTCGGATCGAGCTGAAATTTGGACAGCAGCTTTAAAAATCTTGAACTTTAATCTGAACGATGGAGATCAGATTTGGATCTCTGTAAAATTAAATTTGGTTTTTCGAACAAAGCTGCTCCGCAATTCACACTTCAAAAATACATTTTCCTACAAAATCAACCCGATGAGTGAAATACACACACATGCACTAAAACACATGAAAACACTTAAAAATAATATAAATGCACACAAAATAGACAAAACTATCACGAAATAATGCATACAAAATGCACTTATCAACACCCCCATACTTAACTCTTGCTCGCCCTCGAGCAAGACATGCAAAAACAATATGCAAATGACATGCTCTCAACTTTTCATAATACACTTTTGGTTTTACGTGAACGTGTGTGTGAAATGTCATTCCAGTTTCATGCAACTTAGACCGAATTCATCTCAAAACTGCTTAGCGACCTATGACAAATTAGTGCAAGTTTCACTCTTCAAGTGTCCATTCCTTCCAATGACTTCTAGACTAAACCCACCTCCCTTGAGATAATGAATTACACACCTCCGGATTTTGCACCCGACATTGTTTTAGCCCCAATAATTACCCGCTAACTTAGCTATAACTAAGATATGATTCAAAAAAATTTCTCTTCTTTTTTTTCTTTCTTCTAATCCCCTCGTCTATAGCCCGGATGAAGCATCAACCCCATGTTACCCGCATACTTAGTTAAGGAGCAATGATTAGAATTTCAATCATTGTCCATGCCCGGATGGAGTTGTAAATTTTTTTTTTCTCTAGGTGCGCCCAAGATCATAAGTGTAAACTAGAGACTCATCAAAATTCATAAAACACAATCAAGATCCACAAACCACCTATTGCCGTGCAATGGTCAAACAGACAAAAACTTCATCAAATCTTTCGTTACACTCCACTGGTCTAACATAAGTGCTTATAAATATTCACAGTTCAACCTACAGTTTCTCGTGTCCAGTCAAGAGTAAATTTTTTCAAAAATCCATTTTTTTTTCAAATAAACTTCATCATCATAGGCTACCATGACTCATCCTACTCATGCAAGACAACACAAACAACAACAAAATGATATGCATGATTACGAACCAAACACAAAAACTAAACCAAATGAATGCAAACAGAATGAACACAAAAGATAATAACCAATGCAATAAAGTAGTCTACCCCCCCATACTTATCCAAAGCATTGCCTTTAATGCTTCAGAACAATGAACAGAATGCATACAAACACACAAATGGAAAGACGAACAAAAACACATGAGAACAAAAATAACACTCCTCTGGTTTTCGATTCCACCTCTTCTTTCTTGACAGTATCAGCTGGGACAGCAACATCAGACTGTGTATATCGGCAGGCTCGGCAAACTGGAATAGGAAAGAAACAAAAATTCAAATAAAAAGAAACATAAACAAATATTAAAATAAAGAGCAAGGAAAAGAACACTGGGTTGCCTCCCAGTCAGCGCTAAGTTTATAGTCTACAGCCCGACTATGCAGAAGCAACCATTAAAGAGCGGCTGCCTCCTATAGTAAGAATCATACGACTCTACGTATGGGTCTTGATTTCCTTCGCCCTCAAGCTTGGCATGATATAGACTTTGTAAGCTCGTCGGTCCAACAACACTTGGTCTGAAATTTTTCTTTCGGAAGGAGACTCCAAATCTAGGCTGAAGCTCATAGAGGATGGAATATACTGGAGGTGGCGTCAATGGCAAGAAAAAATCTTCTAACGGTGTACATGGAACGACCATTGACGAGGTAAAATATGTAGCCTTGTATGTTTCTTCCTCCTCCATTGTCACTTTTGATTCATCTTCACAAGAAAATTCCTCAAAAATTATTTCTTCATGCGCTGGCTCAGTTACTTCATGCTCTTGGCAGATCTCAGAAACTGGTTCTCTATGAAGCGCAATCTGTTCATCTAAAAGACTCAAAAATTTGATGCGGCTTTCGAAGAACTGGTTTGTCTCTTCCTGTCTTTTCACAAAATTCTCCAATTGAGCCACATGATCCTCAAAATACCATACACACTCTTCTTGATGCTCCGGTAGTTGGTTCGAAAAATTTTGTGGAGTACCAAAGGGCAGCCCCTAACCACATCCAAACCCGACTCAATGACAGCCCTTACCTCTCAACTTCGAATGCCTCCTCAAAACCAAAGCCAAGCACAAATCCAAGCCTTCCTAAAAGCCACCACATGAACTACATATCACCCGTGGTAGCTCCTTGATCACCATCCAAATCAACAAACACACAATAAAAAGAACAGCCCAATTTTCGAACCAACCATGCTGGCAAAGAAAAATTTCGAAACCTCCAAAGCATAGCCAAATTTCTGGAATAATCACAGTTCACATAACTCCATAGATTTGCATTTTAAATTCATATATATATATATGACATTACTTATCCACAATACAATTACTTGAAGAAAAGCATTAGAATCTCGGTTGCAATAAAAAAAAACAGAAAAGGGGCGCTCGAACAGGGCAGTTCGTATATGCCTGTATACTTTGAAAATTTTTCCAAGAAAATGCAAGGCACACAAGGTCTAATCTACAATGGGCAAGAAAGAACCATTTCTTTCCTAGCTAAGAAATTCAAAGAAACCAAAAATGAAGCTTTCACAACAATGGCCGATCGAAGGAGCTAGGAAGGAGCTGAAAAATCAAGCTCAAAGGGAAGACCAGTTCGTCCAGCTTTCTTGAAGCGATTCACCGGAGAAGAAAATGATGATGGTGGAGCTCAATGAAGAAGAAGGATGAAGCCGATGGACTCCATGAAGAGCAGGGGAGAAACGAGCGATCCCTTGAGTGTGTGTGAGTGTGTGTATTGCATGAGTGAGTATGTGTGTTTAGGTGGAATGTGTGTGTTAGTTGGGCTAGGGTTTGAATTAAGTTTAAGGATAAGGTTGAGTGTGTAAGTATAGGTGTATGTATATAATTGTGAGTGTGTGAGTGATAGGAGAAAAAGTGTTACACCAATAGGCAACTAGGACTATAAATTAAATTGCACTAAATAAAACACAATCTTGAAAATCCAAGAATTTAAACACTTTAAATATTTCGATGTCACGGCAAAGAGTAAAAATATTTAAATATCAAGCAGAGCGATTTAAAATAATTTAAACAAATTAGGCAAACTTTTAAAAGCAATCTAAATAAATACACAAGCAAAAATAAAATTTTTTAAAATGATTTGGACAATTAAAAAGGATTTAAATAAGCTAGACATTTTAAAATAATTTAAAATAACTAACCTCTAACTTAGACTATTTAAAAATAAGTTGGGCACTCAAAATATTTAAACAAATATGCTAAACAATTAAAATCTTTTAAACATGCAAGTTTAAACCTTTAAAATATTTAAACCAAATAAATTGCACAATTAAATCATTTGAATAAATAATCAAATATTCTATTAGCACACAATTCAAATAAGGAATTTAAATCAGATAAAATTAAAATAAAAATCCTAATATTTAATAAATTAATGCATGCGATTTAGTAGATTGGATTTTAGGCGTTACAATTCCTTCCCCACTTAAATGGAATTTCGTCCTCGAAATTCAGGACTTACTAATTAGCTATGTTCGAATACCTTAGACCAGATCAACACTAAGTTTTCCAACTTAGCACCTACCTGAGTTGGTCCAAGTCAGCTTTCGCTGCGCACTCTGATGCTTACTGATATCTATATCATCAAGAACCAGACTAACTCTTACTGCAAAATAAATTTGCAAACTCCTATTTATCCCCAACTGTTTGTAGCCTAAGAAAAATTTCTAATCACTGTTCCCATGTGACTGTAAGAGTTTTCAATTCGCCACCTAAACTCCTAAAATATCTGATATCTTCTTTAGTTGATAACCTAAAATCTTAGACCGCAACTACAATCAATAAATAATTTACGTCGACCTCGACCATAACTTAAAAACTTTCTAACATCGAATCTAGGCTTAATGCCTAATTACTAATTAAACTTAACTCATATAATATATAACTCGAGCTCGTAAGAAATACACAAAATTCACAAAATACTTAGCAACTATCACTAAACTTTCCTAAATAGGATAGCTAAGGGACTATATAATTCTACCTTGACAGTCACATAAGGGCCGACAAAACAAGTTAATTTTCTTATATTCCCAAATCGTTAATATTACGGAACAATGATTCCTTCAAAAACAACTTAATAACAACTCCGAGACTTTAAAGGTCTACGACACTTATTAGCAATGCTACGCTTAAGGATCCTGGACTATGCCCAAATCCCTTATTAATTAATGCATCTCACAACGCCTCTAATGATAAATAAAAATTCCTTAAGCAACGACTCTAGTTCGGTTAACCTTCAAGTGGAACCAACGACTTTCCTCAGCTTAGGATTGATCAACCTATTTCCATAAATAAATCTAATCCAATCCTTGATAAGAAAATATACTCATAGAATGTTCAGTTCCAAGATATTATCCGATGACATATAGAATCCGAATAGGTGACTAGACAGATCCCAAATATCCATTCACCAATTTATACGTTCATATCTAGCATCTTTAATTCTACCGAAAGTTAAATTCTTAATTAAAATTTTCCAACAGATTTATCCACTTTTCTATCCCAGATACAACGACTAAGAAATCCTTATTTACACTTTAAGTCAAAATATACTACGAGCTATTATCCACTTATTGGCTTAAATCATCTCCAAGCACCAAACGATTCTTACATATCGTCTGATGGCATATCCCAAATTTCTAGTTCAACTTAACCATAAGTTTGAAAAACCAAAAATTCACAAACTATTACATGTACAACCTGAATTCATATTCCAAGGACTTAGAATACATTTGGACCTCGAAGAGTTTGTAGCCCGATCGTAAAGGCTTTATAGTTGATCTTCTAGTACCTTAGTGTTACGCCTTAAACACATATAAATCTTGAATTATGAGATTAATGTTTTTAATGCATTAACAAGTCTGATTTCTCTATGTTTTGATGATTAACAAAACTAGGTTAAAATGTTACTAATATTTACATTGAACTTATTACAGAGTTAAAATTTTCAAGATGAATTAAGACTAAATTCATACTCAAGATCAGAAACAAAATTCGAAGAAGTATAATGCTACGGGATCGGAAGCTTCGATTGGATATCGGAACCTCCGATCATGATCAGAAGCGTCTTCGGAAGCTAAGGGTAGATCGGAAGCTCCGATCAGGGTTCGGAAGCTCCGATTTATTTCAGGGAGTTTTATATTGTTCGGAATGAATAACGGAAGCTACGAAGAACAAGTTCGGAAGCTCCGATCTATGATCGGAAGGTCCGATCATTTTCTAAGAATATTATATTGTTCGGAAGCAGATCGGAGGCAACGAAGTGAAGCAGATCGGAAGCACCGAACGTGATCGGACGTTCCGATCTTGAACGGCCGCCTGATAATCTTGTCCGGAAGACTTTTGCTCGACAACACATTTATTGCGCCGATCGGAAGCTCCGAAGTGGATCGGACGTTCCGATCCAGTACACCCGCGTGTCTCAGAATTCAAATTTCGGAAGCTCCGATGCCGGGATCGGAAGTTCCGATCGATGCCGAATTTTCAGCTATAAAAGGAGGCATTCCGAGGCCATTCAAAACATCCCAATATCTTCAAGTCTCTCAATCCTCTCAAGCATTATTCAAACCATTTGTTGAGCAATTTGTAGCCCCTTTTGAGTGTTCAAAATATATTCACATATCGAGTTGTATACGGGGTTGTAAAATCGAGGGTTGTTTGTTTGTGAGTGGGTTGCTCGGTTTTGTAAACACTTGTGTATGAAGCCAAGTGTATTTTACGAGTGTTGAGGCTATCCTTGGAGCCCTTAAGGCCAAGAGTGTTGAGTTGTATTGGCGCGGTGATCGTGTCAAGTTGTAAGACTATCCTTGGAGCCATCAAGGCCAAGACGTTCGAAGTGCTAGTGGATCCTTGGTTAATCGACTTAACCAAGAAGGGGAGACGTAGACGATTTATCGTCAAACTTCCATAAACATCTCTTATCCCTTTTACTGCTTTATTTACATTACGCATTTATTTACCGCACTTATTATTTGATTGCTTAAGTCTTCCTCTTGCGTACTTGCATAATCGCTTTAAATTGCTAAAGTTGCCAATAGAACCTAAATCTCCCCCCCCCCCTATTAGGTTCTAACAAGTGGTATCAGAGCCACCTTTTTACAAAATATTTTCAAAAAGGCTCTATGAAAAATCTAGCGAGCGACTATGCTCAAGGGCAATCAACAAATCTTCCTCCTCTTTTCAATGGCATAAACTACGGATATTGGAAAAACCGAATGTACCTATATATCCAATCCGTAGATTATGATCTTTGGAAAGTTACTGTGAAAGCTCCCTACATACCTACTAAAGAGGTTGAGGGTGTCAAAATTCCCAAGGGAATGGATGACTTTTCCAAGGAGGACATGCGATTAATTTCTCAAAATGCTAAAGCCATGAATATTCTTCATTGTTCCTTAGATATGAATGAGTACAACCAGATCTCAATGTGCTCATCAGCTAAAGAGATATGGGACAAGTTGAAGATATGCCATGAAGGGACTAATCAAGTCAAAGAGACGAAGATCGATCTACTCCAACTCAAATATGAAACATTCGAGATGGAATCAAACGAAGATGTAGATACTATGTTCCGAAGGCTTACTCAAATTATCAATGAGCTAGCCCAACTCGGGGAACAATATCCAACCAAACAAGTGTGGAGGACAGCTCTACGCGCCTTACCCAAGGAGTGGGATGCCAAGAGGATGGCCATCATCGAGTCAAACAAAGGCGACACCGCATCCTACGATCTTGATCAACTACATGGGACTCTAAAAACCCATGAGCTGGAATTATCAACAAGGAAGGAATTAAAGAAAGAAGATACCAAGGCAAAGGGGATTGCTCTATCTAGCCAATCCAAAGAAGATGATGATGGTGATGATATGGCGCTCTTCGCAAGAAAGTTCAAACGATTCATGCGAGGAAACAAATTCCAAAAGAAGCCGGATAAGGAAGTTACTTGCTACAACTGTCAACAACAAGGCCACTATGCAAATGAGTGTCCTCTTAAGAAGAAATTTGACAAGGGAAAGAAGAAAGCACTTCTAGCCACTTGGAGCGATAGCGACGATGACAAGGAGGAAGCCAACATCTGCCTCATGGCTAAAAGTGATGACATCGTCTCCGACGACGATGATGAGGTACCTTCCTATGACGAACTACTACATGCATATAAAAACATGTTTGATATGGCTAAATCTCTTAGAAAAGAAAATAGAAAGCTCAAACATGAATTAGAAACTAAGGAGCATGAAAACCTAAGATTAAAGGATGACATAGCTCACTTAGAGAAATCTTTTGATAAATTCAATGTAAGTAGTAATAACTTGAATAATTTACTAAGCATGCAAAAATGTAGTTTTGATAAGGGTGGAATAGGGTATGGTAAGAAATCTATAGATTTCACTAGTCTAATTGCTAAAGCAAAAATGAGATCACCCCCTGCATGTTCTTACTGTTGTAAAATAGGACATGTTAGACATAAATGTAGATCTTTAAGATTTCAATATAATCAAAAGAGCTATATGAAATGGAGGCCTAATAGTACTTAACAACTCATCAGTTGGCAT
Source organism: Henckelia pumila (assembly GCF_033568475.1). Lineage (NCBI taxonomy): Eukaryota > Viridiplantae > Streptophyta > Magnoliopsida > Lamiales > Gesneriaceae > Henckelia > Henckelia pumila. The sequence continues at coordinate 167,016,271 of NC_133121.1, read as the reverse complement.
TATGAGATCATGATCTAAGGGAGTTCATCATAGACCAGTTTAAATTGCCTTGATGCGACTGGTCTTCCTGATGAACGCTGCTCTGTCCAAGAAAATAGGTTTTTAAAGAGGCATAGCCCTACCTACTACTGGGAGCACTCTTAGAAAGTGGCGATGATGTCGCTATGAGAGACTGAACTCTTGGAAATCTGTTTTTTATTTTTCTTTTCTAACACCGTGGACCCAAAAGAACTAAAGGGTACCAAAATCTCTTCTTGTAGGGAAATAGGAAAATCATTCTCCCTAGCATATGGTATCTAGATAGTGGATGTTCTAGACATATGACAGGGAACAAGGAGCTACTTCAATCAGTCAAACCAAAGGAGAAGGGAACTGTAACCTTTGGAAACAACAACAAAGGAATCATTGAAGGAATCGGCTCAATAGGTATATCTGAATCTTGCTTGATTGATGATGTACTCCTAGTGAAAGGACTTAAGAATAATCTACTAAGCATAAGTCAATTGTGCGGTAGAGGTTATGAAGTCAAATTCACTCCCCAACACTGCACTATATCACTCACGACTGAAAAATCCATAAATTTCAAAGGATATAGAAGTGAAAATGTTTACAAGGTTTCTTTAAACAATTTATCTTTATCAAATATTAAAAGCCTTGTATCCTTGAATGTTGATGACAACATTCTTTGGCATAGACGACTAGGTCATGTTGGTCCTAGTACCATAGAAAAACTTTTTAAACTTGATTTAGTTGTTGGTATGCCAAAACTCAATTTAAAATTAGATTCTATTTGTGATGCATGTCAACTTGGCAAACATACAAGGGAATCTTTTAAAAGCAAAAAATTTATATCAACTTCTATGCCCCTTGAACTTCTTCACCTAGATCTATGTGGTCCCTCGAGGAACGCTAGCCTAGGAGGGAAGCTTTATGCATTTGTCATTGTGGATGATTTCTTACGATTCACGTGGACATTGTTTTTAGCCCACAAAAATGATGCCTTTGATTATTTTAAAACTTTTGTGAAACGTGTTGAGAATGAGAAAAATCTTTCAATAAAGCAGATCCGTAGTGACCACGGAACTGAATTTCAAAATGAGAGTTTTTCAAAATTTTGTGAAGAGAAAGGCATCGGTCATAATTTTTCTTGTCCTAGGACTCCTCAACAAAACGGGGTCGTTGAGAGGAAAAATAGGACACTTGTGGAGATTGCGAGGACCATGATATGTGAGCATTCTCTATCAAAATATTTTTGGGCTGAAGCAATGAACACTGCTTGTTACATCATTAATCGTGTATCAATAAGGCCAATTCTCAAGAAAACTCCATATGAATTATGGAGAGGGAGAAAGCCTAACATTTCTTACTTTTGAGCTTTCGGTTCCAAATGCTACATACATAACAATGGTAAGGACAACCTTGGCAAATTTGATGCCAAATCTGACAAAGGTATCTTTCTCGGATATTCTACCTCAAGTAAGGCATTTAGAGTTTTTAATAAACGCACTTTACTTGTTGAAGAATCTATGCATGTTATTTTTGATGAATCTATGTCTACTATTGTTCGCACTAACATTGATGATGTAGAATTACTCGAAGAAGAGTTGGCTTCCTCAAGCCTAAATGATATAGATGTTTCCGTTGAGGAAACATAACTTCCGAAGGATTGGACGCTTATCAAAGATCACCCAATGGATCTTATCATCGGAAGTCCTTCGAAGGGAGTAGCCACTCGTTATTCTCTTAATAATATTTGTAATCATCTTGCCTTTGTTTCGCATGTTGAACCTAAATGCATAGATGATGCTTTATTAGATGATGCATGGATAATTGCGATGCAAGATGAGTTGAATGAGTTTAAACGCAATGATGTTTGGTTTCTTGTTCCTAGGCCGCATGATAGATCTATCATTGGTACTAAATGCGTGTTTGGGAATAAACTTGACGAGCATGGCACTATCACTAGAAATAAAGCTAGGCTTGTTGCTAAAGGATATAGTCAAGAAGAAGGCATAGATTATGATGAAACTTATGCGCCTGTTGCTAGACTAGAATCTATTCGCATGCTACTTGCTTTTGCTTGCTCTAGAAATTTTAAGTTATTTCAAATGAATGTCAAAAGTGCCTTTCTTAATGGTGAATTGAAAGAAGAGGTTTATATTGAGCAACCTGATGGTTTTGTTGATCTTTCTTTGCCTGATCATGTGTTTAGACTAAACAAAGCATTGTATGGTTTGAAACAAGCTCCTCGAGCTTGGTATGATAAACTGTCTACTTTCTTGCTTTCAAATGGTTTTTCAAGAGGAAAGATCGACATTACCTTATTTACCAAGAATGTCAAAAATGATCTTTTGATTGTGCAAATTTATGTTGATGATATAATTTTTGGTTCTACTGACGAAACTCTTTGTCAAGATTTCTCCAAGCTTATGCAGGAACACTTTGAGATGAGCATGATGGGAGAACTTAACTATTTCCTCGGATTGCAAATCAAACAGTGTAAAGATGGGTTCTTTGTGAACCAAAGCAAATACATCAAGGAGATTCTAAAGAAGTTTGGAATGGAGAACACAAAATCATCATCCACACCGATGAGCACATCAATCAGACTCGACAAGGATGAAAATGGTAAAACTGTAGATCAATCTTCCTTTCGTAGTATGATTGGCTCCTTATTATATGCTACTGCTAGTAGACCGGACATTATGTTTAGTGTTTGCTTGTGTGCACGATTTCAATCATGTCCAAAGGAATCACATTTGTTCGCCTTAAAATGCATTTTCAAATATCTTTCAAATACTCCAAATCTCGGCTTGTGGTATTTGATCGAGCAAATACTACCACAAAAAATCAACGTAAATATATCTATCAATTAAGCTCGAATAAATCGCAAGTGCACGAGTCAAGTAATAATATAGTGTACAAGGTACGAGTATCGTCCCACAGAGATTGATTTATGACAAGATTACCTCAAGTATGATTCTTTAATTAATTAAAACGAGAGATGGAGAATAAATAAAAAAACTGAAATAAAAGAATAAAACAAAAGGGAATAAAAAAATAAGTTCAGAAAATAAATAAACGATTGTTAGGATCTCGGTTCACCTACCCCTTTTCTCCTCTAATGATTGAATTTTAATTCTCAGGTCATGCTTTTGACGGAATTCCCTAATCTATCAATATACTCTCTCGAGCTATATTAATCTAATTAACGAATTGTAATAACCAAGTCTCCTTGTGTTATTTAACAACTGCAATTGCATTAACGATTTTTGGAATCCTCTAGCTTTCACCCTGGTGGACTATGACTATCAACATGTATCCAACCTCATATCTCTATGTAAGTTGTAGATCCATGGATTATATTACCCTATCATGTCATAAAATCTCCTCTCGGTATCAATTATAACACATAAAATCAATAAGAAGTTGATCAATCTCCAAAATTGCAATAAACACAATAATATAATCAAGAATCCTTAAAAACTAATTTCAATCTTCAAGAAGAAATCAAAACATAAGTTTTGGGGGTAGGATCCCCTAAATCCCAACAAATAAAAGAAAAGGAAAAGAGAAAACTAGTTTGTGGTTCTTGAGTTTTTCACGTTCTTCTCCCTCTTTTCGTTCTTCTCCTTGGATGGCCACCTTTCTCCTACGTTTCTGATGTGTGGAACCCTTAAAACGTCAGATTTTTATCTATTTATAGTGCCCAAGAGTTCTTTCCATGTAAAACACCCAGAAATATCTTTTTTTCAACTTACGCACGGGCGCCCGAGCGGTAGAAAAGTGCAGCTCGCGCGCTGGGGCTTCTGTTCTGAACTTTTTTCTCAAACAGGCATGCGCCCGCGCGGTAATAAATAGCAGCCCGCGCGCCCACTGTTTTTTCCAGCGCGCAACAATTTTGTAAAATTCATAACTTGAGTTTTAGCCGTCGGATTGAGCTGAAATTTTGACAGTAGCTTTAAAACATCTTAAATACAATCTGGACGGTGGAGATTTGATTTGGAGCTTCCTAAAATTAAATTTGAATTTTTTACCAAGACTGCTCCGTAATTCATTCTTCAAAAACCCATTTCCTACAAAATTAACCCGGAGAGTGAAATGCTCATGCATGAGATTAATTACAAATAAAACATATAAAAATACACAAGAAACCAAATGAATGCATGACAAATACACATAAAATAATGCACACAAAATGCACTTATCAGTATTCGAAAAATTCTTTCTTTGATTTAAAAGCTTATTGCGATGCCGACTTTGGTGGATATAAGGTGGACCGAAAACGCACTAGTGAAACTTGTTTCTTTTTAGGAAACTATTTAGTTTCTTGGTTTTCCAAAAAGCAAAACTGTGTTGCGTTATCAACGACCGAAGCCAAATATATGGCTGCCGGTAGTTGTTGTGCGCAAATTTTTTGGATGAAGCATCAATTGCTCGACTATGGTGTATATTTTTCAAAAATCCCTATTTTCTGTGACAACACTAGCGCCATATGTCTTACAAAGAATCCGATTCAACATTCGCGCACCAAACATATTGACATTCGTCATCATTTTATTCGTGACCACATCGAACGAAATGAAGTTGAACTTCAATATGTTGACACGTCAAATCAAATTGCCGATATTTTTACAAAACCACTAGATGAAAATACTTTTATTCGTTTGCGTGGTGAACTTCGCATGATTGAGTTGTAATCACTTGTAGGCATAAATTAAATTTAATGTCATATTAAGGGGGAGCTTAATATTAAAATTCGAGCAAATTAATTTTGGATAATACAAATCAATTGTATTTATTCAAAATTAAGAAGCTCACATTTTTATGTGAATTATTTGCTTAAATGTTAAATAAAATAAATTTTAAAGAGTCGAATCATGCTTTCTTCCTAAGGCAGATTGGAACCACCGATCCAGATCGGAACTTCTGATCTGTATCCCGCCACTTTTCAACTTGCGCGGTAAATTTTCCCTCCAAGATGAGGATCGGAACCACCGATCACAATCGGAAAGTTCGATCCCCATCTGATCCGTCTTTTCAAATTACTTTTCACCGCCTTATCTTTAGTTACCGCCTCAGGATCGGAACGTCTGAAGCCTGTTCGGAGCTTCCGATCGACACGTGGCCTTACCTCAGTGGACCGCACGATCGGAACGACCGATCCGGATTGGAGCTTCCGATCGGTCCAACCCCTATAAATATCAGATCGCTCAGTCCGATTTTTTGCACCTAAATTTCTTCTCTTTTCTCTATTTCATCCGATTCCAACCTATAAAAATGCCTGTCAAACGTCGTCGCGATCAAGCGAGTTCTAGTCGCCCTATTATTATCCGTGATCCTACCCAACCAGCTGTTTCCAGGCCCATTCATGATGATTATTTGCATCGTCCTATTCATCCGGGTCGTATATTAGATACTACCTACTTGGCCCAATCCCATCTCCTTCTGTTGAACTTAATCAATGCTCAACATTGGGAATCCTTTTTTCAGTCATCTGTCCCCGACCGAATCTTTCCTCCACTGATTCACGAGTTCTATGCAAACCTTGAACTCGAATTAGGGCATGGTGATATCACCATTGCCACGATCGTTCAAGGAAGGCATATCATCTTTTCTTCTGCTGATCTGTCCTCCTGGTTTGATCTTCCCAGGAATGGACCCGGTGAATACTTTTCCCAAACTTGGCCACAAAATGATCCAAATTTTGATCGTAATCTCTTTCTTAGTACTATTCTCGGTCGACAAGCCACTGGTGCTGACGATCGAATCCATCTCAAGAGTCTTTGTCCTGATTTCCAAATCATTCAAAAACTCATTACCACATCCATAGTTCCCCGCAGTGGAGACCTCTCCACTTGCAAATATCTAGATTTGTATATCCTTTTTCATATCATTTTCTCTCGACCTTTTAACCTTCCGCGCCTTGTTATGCAGACTATGCATCACACGGCAACGACGGCTAAAAAGGTTTCCTTTCCTTTTGACCGGTTTATTAATCGGATTTTGAGTCGTTTTGATATTGATTTTGAGGGGATCCCTTCTCTTGAAATCCAGTCGAGTCATATCATCAACCATCAGTCTATTATCAGGATGGATTTATCTTGGAATCCTGTGTATTCTCGATGGATTGATGATCCTAGTCGAGCTTTTTCTAGATTTTCTCCTATTTTTGATTTTCATCGAGACTTTTCCTCTCTTCCTCACTCTATCCAAACCAAAGGTTTTCCGACTGGTCCGCCCAACACTGATATTCCATCATCTTCCAGTTTTGAGGCCTTTGCATCTACCATTGGTGATCTTCCTTACCAAGCTCCTGAGGTTCCTCCTACACCAATAAACCAATTTCCTAGCGACCGACTCTTCGAGACTCTTCATCGCATTGAGACGAGTATGCACACTCATTTTACCGAGTTGACTGCTAGAGTTGCCTCTCTGGAGACTCGATTTAATGACTTCGCCGCTCGCTATCCTCCTCCGCAGCATGATGACGACTCTTAGATTTTTATTTTATTTTTATTTGTATTTTTTTTCTTGCTTTGTATTAAAAAAATTATTATTGTAATGAAATTGTTGCGTATTTTTTTAATTCTATGTTTCATTACTTTTTGCTTATCACAAAGGGGAAGAATTAATGGTTAAAATATTAATTGGGATAAAATTTGTTTATCTGATAAAATTTGTTTATCCGTTAAACTCTGTTGCTTATAAAAATTGTTTATGATTATCGTATATTTTATCTCCTGTTTTTAACCAAGTTTTGTGATCATAAAAAATGGGGAGATTGTTACGTCTTAAACGCATATAAATCTCGAATTATGAGATTAATATTTTTAATGCACTAACAAGTCTTATTTTTCTATGTTTTGATGATTAACAAAACTAGGTTAAAATGTTACTAATATTTACATTGAGCTTATTACAGAGTTAAAATTTTCAAGATGAATTAAGACTAAATTCATACTCAAGATCAGAAACAAAATTCGAAGAAGTATAATGCTACGGGATCGGAAGCTCCGATTGGATATCGGAACCTCCGATCATGATCAGAAGCGTCTTCGGAAGCTAAGGGTAGATCGGAAGCTCCGATCAGGGTTCGGAAGCTCCGATCTATTTCAGGGAGTTTTATATTGTTCGAAATGAAGAACGGAAGCTACGAAGAACAAGTTCGGAAGCTCCGATCTATGATCGGAAGGTCCGATCATTTTCTAAGAATATTATATTGTTCGGAAGCAGATCGGAGGCAACGAAGTGAAGCAGATCGGAAGCACCGAACGTAATCGGACGTTCCGATCTTGAACGGCCGCCTGATAATCTTGTCCGGAAGACTTTTGCTCGACAACACATTTATTGCGCCGATCGGAAGCTCCGAAGTGGATCGGACGTTCCGATCCAGTACACCCGCGTGTCTCAGAATTCAAATTTCGGAAGCTCCGATGCAGGGATCGGAAGTTCCGATCGATGCCGAATTTTCAGCTATAAAAGGAGGCATTCCGAGGCCATTCAACACATCCCAACATCTTCAAGTCTCTCAATCCTCTCAAGCATTATTCAAACCATTTGTTGAGGAATTTGTAGCCCCTTTTGAGTGTTCAAAATATATTCACATATCGAGTTGTATATGGGGTTGTAAAATCGAGGGTTGTTTGTTTGCGAGTGGGTTGCTCGGTTTTGTAAACACTTGTGTGTGAAGCCAAGTGTATTTTACGAGTGTTGAGGCTATCCTTGGAGCCCTTAAGGCCAAGAGTGTTGAGTTGTATCGGCGCGGTGATTGTGTCAAGTTGTAAGGCTATCCTTGGAGCCATCAAGGCCAAGATGTTCGAAGTGCTAGTGGATCCTTGGTTAATCGACTTAACCAAGAAGGGGAGACGTAGACGATTTATCGTCGAACTTCCATAAACATCTCTTATCCCTTTTACTGCTTTATTTACATTACGCATTTATTTACCGCACTTATTATTTGATTGCTTAAGTCTTCCGCTTGCGTACTTGCATAATCGCTTTAAATTGCTAAAGTTGCCAATAGAACCTAAATCCCCCCCCCCCCAAATTAGGTTCTAACACTTAGTATTTCACCGGTAAGTAAGTCTATAGCTTATCAAGAAATCTTCCTAAATATTCTTTTCATCATTCTATGCCCATAGTTGGTGCATTAGTCTTACTGGTTGATATTCACAAAATCTAAGAACGCTAATAGAAAGTACTCAAAAGTTTCTAGGGGAAACTCTATTTCCTTATCTCGTGACTGATCACCCATTCAGCTTATCAAAGTCATCCGTTCTCTTAACAATCCTATTAAAAATTGAAGCAACCCATTTAATTAATTTACTACCTATCAATCTACTCGCTAGAACTAGATATAACTAGTAGTCGACATTCCTCGCATCACAATAATAACATAGGATTTTATCTATTACTAATACTAAATTCCAACAGTTTAAACGATTTCTATACGGTTACGAGCCAGATTTCTGCACAAAAAATCGAAATTATAGTTGAAACTATAATCCACCCAAGTCCCTGTCTTGGTGGATCATGAAGGGAAATAGACATACATGTAATGCTTCTTAATATGAAATAAAATAATGCAAGTATTACAAACAAACGAGCTGAAATAAAAAAATATCTAGATAAGTGAAAACAACTCACCCATAATTCAATTCTAGGGATGAGTAAATAATAATGGAGGCTCTGTGAATAATAAATATGAGCCAACAAGATACAAATCTCGGGATCATTCACCCATGGGTAATGAAACCATGCTCAAACAATTAAATCACAATCAAGGCAATCAGTGTGACTTCAGTCGAGAGAAGTTCACACAAGTTATCAGGGGAAAAACAACGGTCTCAAAGTAAAATCAGATGTCAGTCACACAACGTAAGTAGATTACCAAAAGGAAGGCAAGGTGAATCTTACTCACACCAACATGCGACTCTAGAACCGAAGAAAAATTTCAAGAAGTAATAAACATGAACAAGAGTTTATTAAGAAGTTCAAATAATGCCAAGGTGGCAGAATTCAACGCTGATTGATGTCATATGAATCCATAAATGTTCAAAGGAAGTGCAAAGAAATTTTGAATACTCAAAAGTATATGTTACAATGGGTTTGAGCACAAAAGAAGGGAAAAGGAAATAACGATCGGAATAGTAGTTCACATATTTGAAAGACTCATAGTAACCGACTCACTATTTCCAAAAATCATATTTGCCCAAATAACAAAAGAAGGACTCAAAATATCCATAATAATATAAAACCAAGTTCAAATCCCAAGTCTTCGCACGAGGTCGATTCATAAACTTAACTGACAAAACATGCACTTATTAATTTCTAAGCTAACTATTCACTTAGTTCTATCATATCCATCCATAAGAGAATAAATTACCACAAGGACAGATCAAATAATACCACCTAATAAGCAAGTTTAATATTTCCGACAAATTTCTACAATCTCACCAAACATTGTTATCACCACCTAATAACTCAAACAACATCCACGTTCTATCCAAAACTGAAAGGAATGTTAGTACACCAACTCCGTTTAACTTGAAACCGCATGCTATAAAAATAAACATTTGAATGGTACACTTTAAACTATTAAAATAAATTTTTAAACGAAAATAAGCACTAAAATACGCACTTAAACAAATTAAACATCTAGTTTTAAAAATATTCTAAAAAGGATGACATCAAAACATTTAAAGTATTCATTCAAGTATGACTAACATATAAAATTCTTTAAAAACTTATAGACTTTGAGGCGAGACTTCTCGAGTTTTTTGCAATCGGCAGTAGGCACAACCCAAACCAGAACCATGCTCTGATACCAACTGAAACGACCCTAACTCAACTTTAAATAATAATTAAATAAAATACGGATTTTTCAAAATATTAAAATTTTTTATTAAAATTTCGGAATGACCTCTCTGTTTATATTACAACCCACCTGTCTCAGACAGCAACCAAAATAAAAACAAAAGAAATAGACTACTGACGATACCAGAAACTAGGCCGAGACAAGAACGAGGCCCAAGAGAGAGGTTCGATATATCAAATATCCACAAGATTAGAAATCTAATATTTACATGCTCATAAACAATGATATCGAAACAATACATATGAATTTGACAACTGAGCAAAATAAATGATCCATAACATAGAAATTCTAATAACTATGCGGAAGACGAGCATAGGTCGGAGGGATGTGTCATGCCCGCATCGCAGTTCACTCGATAATCGTGCCTCTCGAGCTTAATAAAATACACCCCACCTGAAAACAATAAGTGTAGTGAGCCTAAAAGACTCAGCAAGAAAATTGGGGGGGGGGGGGGGGAATAACGAGTACTACGTAAATACAAGCACACAGATTAAAAATAGCTGATACTAAAAATACCTTTGTTTTGTGCCCTTACTTTAAACAAGTAAATAAACTTCAAAATGAATGAGAGAACATGAATGAAACATATGCATGGCTAAGTCACGTATAATCAATGAAACTGCATAAACTGAATCTGAATCTGTAACTGTAACTGTGACTGTGAACTTAGATCCTTGATTGTGACTCTGTGATTGCGATCATGATCATGGCTATAGTGCACAATGCCGCAAGGAGGTTGAGATGAAACCCTACCCGTACTTGCCCTATTGGTAAGGGAGACCAGAATAGCTCCGGCCCCACACGAACACATGATAAGGTAAGGAAACCCATTATGAATTGGTAAGGGAGGCCAAAACGTCTTTCAGCCCCACACGAACACATGAATATGTAGTCACAACTATCTCACTTCGTTCAAAAATATTTCTTTCCTTTATTGAATATGAGACTTAGCATGCATAGTGCACAATGCCGCAAGGAGGTTGAGATGAAACCCTACCCGTACTTGCCCTATTGGTAAGGGAGACCAGAATAGATCCGGCCCCACACGAACACATGCTAAGGTAAGGAAACCCATTATGAATTGGTAAGGGAGGCCAAAACATCTTTCAGCCCCACACGAACACATGAATATGTAGTCACAACTATCTCACTTCGTTCAAAAATATTTCTTTCCTTTATTGAATATGAGACTTAGCATGCATATGTAAATATGACGTACATGTAAATGTTAATAAATAATCATGCATATGACTCACACATGGATGATCGGGATGGTGATTTAGGAACTAAACCTAAGGATGGAAAATTTAACCCATAAATTGCACTTACGACAAATTAGAGCAGTTTACCCGTAAAATTTATAACTTGTTTGATTCTTATCCAAAAAGCATTCCGCTTGAAACCACGGCTCCAAGACACTTAAAACTAAGTAGGAAATTCAACCTAATAGGTTTATTCATAAGCTATCATTTTAAAAAATTCAAAACTCGGGCAGCAGCCCTTATGCTTCAAAAATTCTGCACCTAGTTAAATCAAAAATCTAGAACTCGACCAAAACTTAACCTAATTCATTCCTGCTTGAACCGATATATTTATAACATCCTAGGCTACTTCCAGTCTCAATCCCTTAGCCATAACTCGTCTCTACCCCTGTCTTAACCGCCCATTTCCGGACAGCTCCTACACTAGAAAAATTTCTGCACAACTAAACCTTAGCTTAGCTTTCTTTCAAGACCTTCAACCCTTGAACTTCCAAATTTCCAGCCCATAACCAAACCACATGACCTCCCATACACTCCTTTTAAACCCTTAGAACAGCTTTCCCAAAGCCTAGTGTGACTCCAAAGGGCAGCCCCTAACCACATCCAAACCCGACTCAATGGCAGCCCTTACCTCTCAACTTCGAATGCCTCCTCAAAACCAAATCCAAGCACAACTCCAAGCCTTCCTAAAAGCCACCACATGAACTACATATCACCCGTGGTAGCTCCTTGATCACCATCCAAATCAACACAACACGCAATAAAAAGAACAACCCAATTTTTGAACCAACCATGCTAGCAAAGAAAAATTTCGAAACCTCCAAAGCATAGCCAAATTTCTGGAATAATCACATTTCACATAACTCCACAGATTTGCATTTCAAATTCATATATATATGACATAACCCATCCACAATACAATTACTTGAAGAAAAGCATTATAATCTCGGTTGCAATAAAAAAAAACAGAAAAGGGGCGCTCGAACAGGGCAGTTCGTATATGCCTGTATACTTTGAACATTTTTCCAAGAAAATGCAAGGCACACAAAGTCTAATCTACAATGGGCAAGAAAGAACCATTTCTTGCCTAGCTAAGAAATTCGAAGAAACCAAAAATGAAGCTTTCACAACAATGGCCGATCGAAGGAGCTAGGAAGGAGCTGAAAAATCGAGCTCAAAGGGAAGACCAGTTCGTCCAGCTTTCTTGAAGAGATTCACCGGAGAAGAAAATGATGATGGGGGAGCTCAATGAAGAAGAAGGATGAAGACGATGGACTCCATGAAGAGAAGGGGAGAAACGAGCGATCCCTTGAGTGTGTGTATTGCATGAGTGAGTGTGTGTGTTTAGGTGGAATGTGTGTGTTAGTTGGGCTAGGGTTTGAATTAAGTTTAAGGATAAGGTTGAGTGTGTAAGTATAGGTGTATGTATATAATTGTGAGTGTGTGAGTGATTGGAGAAAAAGTGCTACACCAATAGGCAACTAGGATTATAAATTAAATTGCATTAAATAAAACACAATCTTGAAAATTCAAGAATTTAAACACTTTAAATATTTCGATGTCACGGCAACGAGTAAATATATTTAAATATCAAGCAGAGCGATTTAAAATAATTTAAACAAATTAGGCAAACTTTTAAAAGCAATCTAAATAAATACACAAGCGAAAATAAAATTTTTTAAAATGATTTGGACAATTAAAAAGGATTTAAATAAATAAGCTAGACATTTTAAAATAATTTAAAATAACTAACCTCTAACTTAGACTATTTAAAAATAAGTTGGACACTCAAAATATTTAAACAAATAAGCTAAAAAATAAAAATATTTTAAATATGCAAGTTTAAACCTTTAACATATTTAAATCAAATAAATTGCACAATAAAATCATTTGAATAAATAATCAAATATTCTATTAGCACACAATTCAAATAAGGAATTTAAATCAGATAAACTTAAAATAAAAATCCTAATATTTAATAAATTAATGCATGCGATTTAGTAGATTGGATTTTAGGCGTTACAATAGTAGTAGTCCGATTCCATTTTATAATATTAGTTGACTAAACATGATTAGATTAAATGAAGAATGATTAAGAGATTTTAATATGATCAAATGGACCATGAAATCGGATCCAGAGCATCCAAAAATGGTAAAGTGCAAATTTGAGATCAAGTAGTTCAGATGGTCCGAACTACATAACTATGGTGGGATCGGATGGTCCGAAGGGTTAGGAACCAACGAAGCAGTTCGGAAGGTGAGTGATATCGGACGACCGGATCAGGAGATCGGACGGTCCGAACTCAATTGGGACAGATTTCCAAATCGGGTCAATAGGATGACATCATGGCTGACAACATTGGGCATGATCGGACGATCCGAAGTCCTTGATCGGACGGTCCGAAGCACATGCGGGATAGATGGTGTAGATCTTGACACGTGGTGCTGCATGTGTGAGATCGGACGGTCCAAAGTACAGTTTGGACGATCCGATCTGGCCACTCAGACACGTGGTAGAACATGCAGGATCGGACGATCCGAACCCTTGTTCGGACGATCCGATCTCCGCCTATAAATATAGGGTCCGAGGAGCTCATTTCTCACACCATTTCCAACCTCTCCTCTCCCATATTGGCTCGATTTTAATGGCTTTTGGGACTCTTTAATAAAGAGTTGGAGTAGGTAATAGTATTTTTATAGCTAAAAATGTCCAAAATAGTGGCCAAGAAGGGGAGCTTTGGTGAGGTGTCCTGCAGTCTTAGTGGAGCTGTGCCCAAGCTCTAGGACATTTGACATCAGCGGGCTGACGACGGACGAAGGTATAGCTCTAGATCCTTATAAAAAATAGGGAGTATGCTATAATTTAATTAAAACTTTTAGAGCATGTTAGATGTTGTTTAATGATATAGTAATCATGTGATTATAGGCTTTTAGAGCTATATATATCAATGATGCATGATTACAATGATTGGAGTACTGGACTGTAGATGCGGGGATATCTAGGACTTTTATTGAGGTATGAAAGTACTGTTTGATATATCCAGACTGGGTATGCATTTATTATGTGTTGCATTGATTATATGTCATGATTTTATCTGCATATATTATGTCACGATAATATGCTGCATGTATGATCATATTGATCTTATATCCTTGTGATATCCTGTATTTGGTTTTTACCCTATCTTGTTAGTGTATGGTTGGACGCATGGACTCGTGTCAGATCACCAATATTGGTTGGACACGTAGACTTGTGTCAGTCACCGGTAAATCTACTGTCGGGTATGTAGGTCACCTCCTGAAGCGACGGCATAACGTGCTACATATCTAGGGCCCGAGTCTGTTCTTGACCATAGATTCTTGATTCCGAGTCTTGGTACCCATACACTTTCATTCATGCATATATATATATATATTATTTTTATACTCATACTCTTATGTTAAGCGTTTTATGCTCACGTCTTCGTACTGTTTATTGGACACCCCATTCGACGTTGCAGTTAAAGGTGGTTCACCAGGAGTCTTGGGAGTTAGTCAGGTGACCAGGGCAGACTGTGGGGTCCAGTAGTGTATTTTTCCGTTGTAAGATTCAATTGTATTATTATTGGGATTTGATTACTGGTTGTATTCTGTCGGGGTATTTTAATTTGATTTAGTTTCCGCTGAGTAACTCTGAATATGTTTATTTATTGATTAATTGGATGCCTAAACTTTTGATTAATAAATGATCACGGGGTGGGTCACTACAAGTATTCTGTTTCATATGAGAATTTACATTATATGTTGTTTAATTATTTGCTGAATTGCACTAAAAATTTGTCGTGTTTGCTTTTACGTGCAGGACATCTTGGTGAACCCACATTTATTAGTTGAAAATGTATTATAATGGAACAATGAATGTGATGACTACATCCAAGGAATATATTGGAGGGAGTATCAAGTATTTTGACTTTGTTGATAGCCAAAAAATCCAGATTGTAGCACCTAAAATCCAATCTATTAAATTGAATACATTAAATTAAATAAATATTTTGACTATTATTTTTAAGTTTAATTAATATAAATTATTTATTTGAATTAAGCTTAATTGATTTAAATTATTTAATTTGAATTATGTGCTAACAAAATATTAATTATTTATTAAAATAATTTTATTCTACTAACTATTTAATTAATGTTTTTAATTGTTTATGTTTATTTATTTAAATTATTTTATTGTGCAAATTAATAATTTTAATGATTTTAAATGTTTAAGATTGCATAATTAAATGATTTTAATTGTTTAGTTTATTCATTTAAATGATCTTAACTGTCTCGCTTATCTATTTAAAATGATTTAAGTTTATTTGATAGTTATTTAAATGATTTTAATTGTTTATCTTATTTATTTAAATACTTTTAATTGTTCAACTTATTATTTTAAATAACATAATTTTAGTGGTTAGTTATTTTAAATTATTTAAAATTTCTAGCTTATTTATTTAAATGTTTTTAAACGTTCGTCTAGTTTTTAAATTATTTAAATCTCTCTTTTTATTATTAAAAAAATTTATTTATTGTTGTGACATCAAAATATTTAAAGTGTTGGTTTTAATTTCTAAGTTAGTGTTTAAATTTCTTTAGATGTTTATTTGTTTCAATATTAAGTTAATTAATCTTGAGATTCTTGAGTTCAGTGACTTCCGGATCCGGCACACGGTGATGGTGGATTTGGCGGTAAATCCTTAAATTTTATTTCTAGAGTTAAATTTATGGGAGTTGAGAAAAATAAATGAAATTTTTGCTTTTAAAATTTTCGGGTGCCAAAAAAATCGCTTTTAGTGCATTTTTGAGCTTATTTTTAATATTTCTAAAAAATCAGCCTTTTCAAACCCGGACTAGTAAAAATTCAATTATTATATTTAAATGTTGGGATTTTTAAACTTAAAAATCAAAATAGGTGCAAAACATGTAGAGTTAAAGTTGTAAAGAGGGAAGTAACACTTTCATAAGTGTAGTAGCACTTTTAATTTTCTCCACTCACACACCTACATATACATACATACATCTATACATACACACATATACACCTTTTTTCGTGAAGATTGAGATAGATCACTATCGTAGTTTTGGTGAATATAATTCACTATATTTTTGTTGAATACTCTTGATTTGGATTTGTTTTTATTTAGTTTAGTTAATTTTTGTGAATAATTTGTGCATGGATGCTTTTAGGATTCTTGGCTTCTGTATTCTGTTCAAATAAGGGGAATTTCCCTCTGAAGTTTTCGGCCACACTGCAGAATTTATAAGCGTATTAACTTTTCATCGGTTCGAATGCCGTAACAACGATTTGCATATCTATTTCTCGTTGATGATATAGATTTTTCGCTCTAATTTTTTATGCTTAAATAGTCACCGCCTGCATATTAATTCAAGAAAGACAAAAACCGTGAATTGGATGGCCACTTAACGAAATACGGTACAAGTTAGGACTAGGAGAATTAATGTTGTGTGACTGTAGAAGAACCAACGAAAAATGTTAACTTTTCAAAGGGTTTGGATCGTTTTATTTGTTTTTCAACTAATGTGTTTTTACAATTTCTGGACATTAATCCAGATTCCACTAATTACCATCATATATTTCTGGTCTATAAGATTATACATATCTGATTGAATAATTAAATGCATGTGCACAATATATACTACTCTAAATTTACGCAGACGTCAACGATCATTTATTATGTAATACTAATGATTACATTATATAGGATTAAGTTGTTTATTTATGTTTATGCCTTGTGAAATCTTGTTTTTTTAGACATTTTGGTATTTGGGTTGCTCAACTAATCACCCAAGAATAATTGGACGAGTGTCATCTCTTTGTCGTCGGCAAGCTCGCTCATGTCTGAACCAGGTAATTTCATATCTGTCATCTCACTCATCTCATTTCTAAGACATTTTTATAGATTTAAATTGAAGATAATAACAAAAGGAGATTTGGATTTAATAGTTTCTTAAAAATCCTAAAATAAATATGATATGACCGGAGATTGCATTTTTAGCGGTTTGGATTTGATATAATATAATGTACAGAGGCGGATCCAGGATTTTAACTTTAGAAGGGTCAGATACTAGGTGACGATAATATGCGATGATGGAGCTAATTTGTGATATGTGCGTTAATTTCCCTAAAATTTTTATTTGGGTGATACATATAAATATTTTTATAAAATAATAAATTTTTAAAAAATTTTGAGGGCTACAACGATCCGTTACCACTTACCACTAGCGAAATCAAATATTAACTTAATAAAAACATTAATTTTTTTTGTGTCATTTTGCGCTTTACTTTTAAATTTTAATTTAAATTTCAGAAAATATTTTTTACTAATTTTATAGATCTTTTTCAATATGAAAAAATGAGTAAAAATAAAATTTAAGTTTGGATTTATGAGAGATGCTCATGCATAGTGTGATAATACATAAATAAATATAAAAAAAAGTTTAGTCAACTCTCGATGATGAACAAATTTGAGTTCAATAATAGAAATGGAATTTGTCCAATAAAAATAAAAAATTAGATGAGCTTATTAATGTACTAAGCTTATAAAAACAAAGTCTCGTTAATAATAGAGATTAAAATTTGTATAATCAAAACATTTATTAAAGGGTTACTTAGCCTAACAAACAAATTTTTTTTAAAAAAAATGCAAAAACGTAAATGAAAATAAATAAATAAATTGTTATGGGCCACTTAGCCCAACTGCCCAAGTAGTAAAAATTCAAAAAACAAAATGAGTATCGTCGGAACCCTGCTCTTTTTCTTCCAAAAGGAAAGTTTACCAGTTACGCTAAGGATATATTTAATACCAAATTATTAGTTTATATATATATATATATACACACACTAAACATAAAAATTTCGGGATAATGTAATTGTAAAATTCCCAAAATATTTGTTTTTTTTAGGTGTTTTAAATTCAGTACATGGTGGTTTAATGAATGATGCACCTTTAGATAGTGAGATTGAGCCAGTAGATGGTGGTTTAATGAATGATGCACCTTTATTTGTAGAAGATAGTGAGATTGAGCCCAAGGTTGGGATGAAATTTAAAAATGAGAATGAAGTATTTGAATTCTACAAGAGATATGTCTATCATGTTGGTTTTTCAGTTAGAAAAAGAACTTCACAAAAGAATAACAAAGGGGTTGTTACGTTTATTGCATTCACATGTAGTCGAGAAGGTTGTAGAGGTAGTAATACAAGCACTACATTGAAACCCCAACCAAACAGTCAAATAGGTTGTAAAGTTAGGTTGTCAGCTTGTTCAGATGCTACTGGAGTATGGAGAAATACCGGTGTCTATCTCGAGCACAATCAGCTAATTAGTCCATCCAAATCCAGAGTATTTCGATGCTATCGTCAGTTGAATGCTCACGTGAAACGACAACTAGAGGTGAATGATATAGCAGGTATTCCTCTTCATAAAAGTTATAACTCAGTTGTTGTTGAAAAAGGTGGATATGAGAATATTACTTTTATTGAAAAAGATTGTCGAAATTATATTGATAAGGTCAGGAAATTAAGACTTGGAGAGGGAGATGCGGCTGCTTTTCAAGCTTATTTCTCCAAAATGCAGTCACTTTGTCCTGGTTTTTTCTTTAGCTTGGATTTGGATGATGAGGGTCGATTAAAAAATGTATTTTGGGCAGATAATAGAAGTAGGCAAGCATATAAGAAATTTGGGAATGTAGTGACTTTTGATACAACGTACTTAACTAATAAGTACGGCATGCCATTTGCTCCTTTCGTCGGTGTAAACCATCATGGACAACCGACACTTCTTGGGTGCAGTATACTTTCTAATGAGGATACAAAGACATTTGTATGGTTGTTGAAGATATGGCTAGAGTGCATGAAATTTCAGACACCTCAGGGGATAATCACAGATCAGGACAGGGCAATGCAGAATGCCATAGAAGTAGTATTTCCTAACAAAAAACATAGATGGTGTTTATGGCATACACTTCAAAAATTATCTGAAAAATTTGGATATCATTCTCAAAAGGCTTCCATATTCTCGTCTATACACGAACTGGTGTATGAATCACAAAGTGCAGATGAGTTCGAACAGGGTTTGTTTTCTATGCTTGATATGTATGAATTGAAAAATAATGATTGGTTGATCGGGCTTTTTTGGGAAAGAATTCATTGGGTTCCTTGTTTTCTCAGAACTTTATTTTGGGCCGGAATGTCAACAACTCAATGGATTGAGGGTAGGAATGCATTTTTTGATGGGTATGTGCATTCAAAAACATCTTTAAAACAGTTTATGGAGCAATATGAGCAAGCTCTAAGGATTAAAGTTGAGAAAGAGTTCCAAGCCGATTTTAAATCCTAATCCCAGATGGTCCCTTGCGTTACTCGATTTGATGTGGAGAGGCAATTTCAAAGTGCTTATACAATTGTAAAATTTAAATAATTTCAACAAGAATTGATAGGAAAGATGTATTGTGACGTTGAATCCATTGATGAAGGGTCTTTCGGTACGAGATATGTGGTTAAAGATGTAGCGACCCTACCCGGATCCACTACCTAATCAGAGTTAATAAAACACATGTACTAATAATAAAAACGTAAAGAGCGGATAATTAAAAATACATCAATTTCAATCGGCAGAATAGAACCGAAGACAACAAAAGTGTATAAATACTCTTATACAACCAAATCAAAAGTCTATAGGGTTACATGTCCTACCGCTAAACTCTCGCTGCAACAGTTAAAGAACTCAACCCTGCTGCGAGTCACCTGGACCGTCCAGCCTCAAACCTGCCCTGCCACAAGGTACCCAAAAATACCAAACGCAGGGGCGTGAGCGACAATGCTCAATACGAAAGCAATAATATATAAACTAATATTCAGCAATCAAATGACTTTAAACTAATGGGCAAAATAGTCTACTCAGGGCATCACGAATATACAGTACCATGCTAAGAGAGAGACTCCGCGGGGTACTCGTATATTCTCCTATCCACTATAGCGTCTACTCCACCGTCGTGGTCACTCTTAGTGATAGCAAAACCAGGGGCTGAGTCTCCCCAGACACGAATCCATAAGGAGTAATTCATCACCGATGGAAACTGTCATGACTTGCATCATACCAGATGCAGTCCAGTGTAAACATGCATGTGCTAAAGTGGTAAAACATGGTAAAAACATATAGCACATAATCATGCAACATATAAGTATATATATCATGCCGGTTACCTCGATCAGTACTTACGTACCTCTAACATTGCGGTCAAATCCTAGCACCACTGGTCTAGATCTCACGCCTATTAGTCTACACTATGGCGTCTGCAATGAAAATACCCATGCGTCATTATTTAAGCTTTAAAAGCCTTAACTAAGCACTACAACAAAAATGCACAAACACAACACTTAAAAGACAAAGCTTTTAGTGAAAAGTGTTGTCTTTTTTTAAAAGACAACGCTTTTAGTGAAAAGCGTTGTCGTTATATATTTTTCATCCATCAAAGACAACGCTTTTTTAAAAAAGCGTTGTCTATTAGCGTTTTTTTTAGATCAAAGACAACGCTTTTAAAAGTGTTGTCTATGAGCATTGTTTTTCCTATGTATGACAACACTTTTTAAAAAGTGTTGTACAAGAATTATTATTTTAAAAATAATAAAATAAAACTTAAAATAAATATTATTACACTTTTTCTTAACTTGAGAAAATATACCCAAAATTCCCAAACCCTTTCTCGATCACCTTCTCCGATCCCTTTCTCATTTTTCTCTCTTTCAAATCAAAATCTGCTTTCCCATGTCTGGTCTTGCTCGATTCATCAGACGAATTTTCAAGTGAGCTCCAAGAATCCCATCTTAAGATTAGAAAAATCATTCTCTCTCGTGCTCTCATGACGATTCCACCAAGACCCAACCCTAGCCACCCATTTCTTGTCGTCGATTCGCTGCCATGGGCATCGAAAACCATTTATTGGAGCTAGAATTCGGTTAGAGCTCATACTAAGCTTCGTTTTGATTCCAATCTAGCAAGAAATCGTGACCTGAAGCTTCGAAGTTGTCGCCCCTGTTAGACCATACTTGTGCGAGTTGTTGTTATTCGTTCTTCAGGTGTGATTGCTTTGATAGTTGCGGCAAATACAGAGTAAGTTCATATATTAGTGAACACTTTTAGTGATTTGTTTCTGGTTTTTTTGAATTTTGTGATATTTTGAATATACAGACTCGTGTCCTCTCATACACTCATTTTGTTGCTTGATTTCTAGTGAAATATTTTTTGAAACTTTTTTAACTGTTAACATGGAAATATGATGGCACGAAGTTGTTTTGCTCTTTTCCTGGCATTCCTCTTGTGATTTACAGAATTGCTCAACGCAAGCCCCAACGATGTTGATCTGATTTACCGGTAAGCTATAGAAATATTGTATTAATAAGTTTCCCTTTTTGCATCTGCTTACTGTTATTTGAGCAATGAATTTTCCTTATTTCTCCCTTTTGCAGTTGTATAACTCTTCCTATGATGGGTTTGGAAGGAGTTGCTTCGCTCTTTAGTTCCCAGAAATGGAATGGAAGCAACAATACCTATATTTCTTCTTTTATCTCTTAGTCTCAACATGTCCATTCGTCTTGTTTATACTAGCATTCATGGTGTGATTCTCTATCATCTTCTCGCTGAGTGGTGATCCAGTTCTTTGGTCAATTGAGAAGCCTGAAGCAACATTCTTTTAGAGTATGGTGTGTACTCTTCATTCCTAAAGCAAGATTTTCACAAGAAAAATTAGAGTAGAGTACGTTTGGATCAACTTGATATTGCATACTTGGAGTACAGGACTTTATTTTGTTTCAAGAAAGTGAAAACTAAATCATAATATTATTTCTTTGTCTGAATAGATTGTACTTTGATTATGGGTCTTAATGGAAGCAATAAATAACTAAGGCCAAAAAGGTAATGTGAAATGTCGGTTCATGGCAGAAGCCAGCAAGAACAAAAATGCAAGAAACCCTTACTTTTTACCGACATTATTGTCTAAAAATATTTTTAATTTTAAAAAGGCACTTTAAAATGTTTTTTTCCTTGTTTTGTTTGATCTATACGATTTTTGTGGAAAGTTAGAGATTGTAACTTGAATCGTGTATCTTATCAGAGTTTTATTTTTAAAAAATCGTCATTTCATTTTTCTTATTTTAACGCCCCGAAATTATCTTAATTGACCTTATTTGAGATAATCAGATATTATAGAATTTGAGGATCGACTTGTATTTGATCAGGGACTACTTTGCAATTTTAAGAAATTTCAGGGATTGAAACACAATTTTTGACTTTAATAGATATTTATAGCTTGTTTTGCCTTCTCCTTCACTCCATCCTCTTCCCCTTTAGCCGTCTCCTCCATTGAAGGCGCCCAAACCATTTTCCAAGCTTTGTGATTTCAGTTTCCGGTCGATCCGTCCGATAGAATTTCATTCTGAAGACATATTCGCGATCACGGCTGCGAGAGCTCTGTTATGCCGTAAGTTTTTCTTCGATCCAGTATACTTCAATTCTTGGATGTTGTTAGAATCGGATGAAATTTGGATATGTTGTTCTTGAGCTAAGATATAACGTTTATTCTCAGACGAAACTGAAAAAGAGCGTCGTTCGGATTTGTTATGATTTTTGGAGTGTAATTCGAAAATGGGGTTTCAGTGTTTGTTGAATTTTGAGTTGTTTTGGATAAATTATGAATGTTAGGAGTTGCATTGGATTATTTTTTTGATTTCTGTGGTTTTCGGTTAATCGATTTATAGCCGTTATGCCGCTGGTTTGAGATTTTGGATTTAGGAGTTGGAATTAAGATTTTGATAGGGATTTCGGATTTGTTTTGAATTGATTGGTTGTTATTGTACTCGTTTATCTCTACTTACAAATTTGACTGAAGATCGTGGAGTTCAGAATTGGCAGGATTCAAATCGTCGAAGTATTGTTAGAGCTTGATCGAGATTGGAAGCTACGTTGAATCAAAGAAGATGTATAAGACGACTTAGACTGGAATGGAACGAGTGACTCGAATCCGAATTGATTCGAGTGTTCCGGAAAAATCACATACTTGCATGTTAATTGATTTACTTGAATTTATTGAATGATTTATGATTTGCATTGCATTCATATTGAGCCAATGGATTTTATTTCATTTTGAGTTAGACGTTCTGATAACTATAGTAGGGGGCATTGGCAGACGATTTAGTGCAATGACCGACTTAACTCTATATAGTTGCTTCAGAGTCTAGAGGATTGAAATATGCACTACCACCTCGAGGGGAGAGTCGGTGTGATTTGTGTGATATTTCATCCTCGGGATCCCAATAGAGGAAAAGAGCAGAGAACATTTACCTTGTGATTATCCAGACTTGATAATCCCAGATTTTAAAGACATGCATTGCATTTTATGCATTTGAATTGAGTTTAGACATGCTTTTGGAATTGCTTGTCTTGTATATATATATATATATATATATATATATATATATATATATATATATATATATATATATCATGTTTTGATATATTAATTGATATGCATGTTTTGTCTCTTTTACTGGAAATTTTATTCTCACTGGATTTATCCGGTTGTTGTCTTGTCTTTGTATGTGTGCATGGAAACAGGTGGGGCAGGACCGAGTCAGAGATCGCATGGCTAGATGGTCGAGTTGATAGAGTGAGGCCTTGGTGTTTTTGAAGTCGACTATGTAATCGAACTTAGATTGGATTCATACTCGTTATGCTTTGTATTGAATAAGCTAGACTGAAGCATGTTCTACTAGTTTGAGATTGTATAACCCTAGAACTATCTTGTATTGAAGCTTGTATGATGTTTGGATGAATTATGTATTGGTTTATGCATGATTTGGATTGAGTTTGGACAATTTTTCTGCTGTATTTTTAGTTCAGAACTATCACCGATCGATCGGTAAGATGTGACCGATCGAGCGAGTGAGTTTTAGCCAAGTTTTTGTTTTTCTGAAAACTTGCCCGATCGATCGGTAAGATCTTACCGATCGAGCGGAGGACTATTCACGAAAAAAAAAATTTGCTTTATCTCTTGGACCTTTTTATGATTTTCGATAGGATTAATTCTTTATTAGATGATTAGAATCGAGGTCTCACATTAAGTGGTATCAGAGCGTAAGTTTTTGGTTGAATTAGAGTGAGCGGGGTAGATCGAGTCCGCATGAATTGAACTCTCGCATGTGATTGAGTTAATTAATTGATGTATTAAGTACCATGCGAGCATGCTTTATTAATTGAGAATTATTTGAATTACATGATTATGTGATTTAAATTTCTAAATCATGATTTACTTGAGATATCAATTGATTGGATTCCTGGATCGAATTCGAAATTTCTCGAGATGGTTGAATTATTTGAGAAAGAGTTTTTGGACACCGAATGTTTGAAGACCGAGGAAATTGTGTCCTAACTCTCTTGAGCATGGAATATATGTTCTTGTTGTTTATTGAACAGGAATCGAACTGCATAGAATCTAGACTGGATAGAGTGACACTGCGACTGATCAGATGTTAAATATTGGTTATCGGATTTTGAGTTTATTATCCGTGGAGCTGTTAACCAAGTACAGGACAACCGAGGATTATTTTCATAAGGTTGCCAAATTCAGATCTGAATCGTTAGACGAGTGGAAACTCTCTGGTAAGAATTTTTTATTCAAGGATTCTTTGATATTATTCTGTAGAGGGTTTATTACAGAATTGTGCGGAGGAATTCTCAATGTTGCAGTCGATGTCCTGAATTGTAACCCAAAATGGTTGATTACCAGTTGTTATAGAGTGGATCGAAGTTGATTCGGATGAGATTCTCAGATTACCTCTGATTGTCAGATCGAGAGAGCTCTGACTGGATATCAGGACATCGCAGTAGAGAATTGAGAGGAAGTGTTCCTTAGACCGCACTCTTGTAGAGGTACGACCGCGTTGATTTTTTCATGCCATTTGATAGACAGACGCTCCTGCAGCATTTAGGAATTTTAGGAGCCGAATCTTTCAGATTCTTGGAAAGTTGTTTGCAGAATTGCATGTCGAGCAGTTATATGTTATTCTATCGACGTCCTTACCTGAAATTTGAAGATTTATGAGTTCTATCGCAGAATTTTTGAGGAATTCTTATCGTTTGTGAAGCCGATGACTCTGCATATTATGTTCTTCTGTCTGGACTTCATCTTATGAGACCAGTTCTTATTGTTGAAGAAGAGATTTATCAGCGTTTCTTTATCCCTTATTTCTTCTGTATTGATGACCTTACAAGTGCTTTACACTTCTTCTTATTGAGGTTAGGGTATATTATTGTTCAGAAGAATCATTTTTTTTAGCTTGAGTACCGAGACAGCTGAAGACGCGCGAGACTCGATGTCTGAGTCTAGACTTTGAGCTCGCAGTGATCTTATTGATTGGAAGATCTGGCATTGTTTCTTTTCTTATGAGGAGATTCTGTAATATTCTCTGATATCGGAAGTTGTGGTACTAGTTTCGCCGTACAGACTGAGTATGAGAAAGAGAAGAGGATTAGAAGTACTGAAGAACTTCTGATTTGGAGCCTGATTCTATCTGAAGAAATTGAATGCAACAGCTGATGCTCTGAGCCGAAAGATCTGTTCTTATTTTATCTACTATCGGTATTTTCTTTGATCGATGATTTTTACCCTTCTGATTAGAGTTTGAAACAGATAGGGGGTCTATTAGGAATTTTGCTTTTGAGCCGAATCAAAATGAGATAGAGATTGCGTTCGAGGGATACGTCGCGAGACTTCTGTGATCTGTTTGAGTTTAGTTGCTATCCATGTATTATTGACGATTAATAAATCTGCTATTGTATTCCCTACAGATTGGTTCTCAGACATGATCAAATGATGGATATTCTGTCAGAATTTTGTCAGATTGTTTTGACTGCCAAATTTGGTCATTTCATACAGAGATCTTTGTTATACCTTTTCTTCTGGATTAGTCTCCGAAGAGGTTTTTGTTATTCCAATACATATGAGTACAGTTGATATCCTCAGAACGACGAACAGCTAGAACAGACAATTTGGGATTTAGAGGCTTGGTCGAGCTGTAGTACTGGGCCAGCCCAGTATCTGAATAGATAATTGAGATAAATTTTCTGAGTCACCTGATTTGTGATCATTTTTGTTTCGAGGTTGGATGACAGATGAAGATTTTATGTCGAGAATGAAAACGACTTGGATTAGACCGTCGTAGTACGAATGTTTAGATGCAGACTTTCGTATTTTGATCAGTAAGACTGGTGTTTTCTGAAGATTTTGACTTTCAGAGAACATGTCAGACTTGAGAAAGAGAGAAGCCGTCTCTAAGATTGAATGTTCTCAATAGAGTCTGGAAATGATAGGAGATCTTGCCTACAGACTGGTTTAGTTCGGTCTCCTTCTGGTTGTTCACAAGGTGCTTTTCCTTTTTTTGATGCGGATTATCACCAGATCTTTGTTGCGGAATGACTAGACCAGAGTTTCTTGTGTTCTTTAAATGTTGAGACCGGATTTGTAGAGATGACGAATTTCTTGAGACGACTGATTCAGAGTTTTGACCTGAATTAGAAGCAGTTCTAAAACAAAGCGATTCAGTTGTGTAAGTGCAATTGAACTGTTATGGTTTTGAAGAAGAGATTTGTGAAACAGAGTCCGAGTTGAGACACCGTTTTTCGGGACTTATTCTGAGAGATGAATTCTCTTGCAATTTTGGGTTTTATCCCTTAGCTTTTGAGATTGAGTAGCATTTGATTTCGAGGACGAAATCTATTCTTTGAGGAGGAGAATTGTAACGCCCCGAAATTATCTTAATTGACTTTATTTGAGATAATCAGAGATTATAGAATTTGAGTATCGACTTGTATTTGATCAGGGACTACTTTGCAATTTTCAAAAATTTCAGGGACTAAAATGCAATTTTAGACTTTAATAGATATTTATAGCTTTTTTTGGATTCTCCTTCACTCCATCCTCTTCCCCTTTAGCCGTCTCCTCCATTGAAGGCGCCCAAACCATTTTTCAAGCTTTGTGATTTCAGTTTCCGGTCGATCCGTCCGATAGAATTTTATTCTGAAGACATATTCGCGATCACGGCTGCGAGAGCTCTGTTCTGCCATAAGTTTTTCTTTGATCCAGTATACTTAAATTCTTGGATGTTGTTAGAATCGGATGAAATTTGGATATGTTGTTCTTGAGCTAAGATAGATCATTTATTCTCAGACGGAATTGAAAAAGAGCGTCGTTCGCAATTGTTATGATTTTTGGAGTGTAATTCGAAAATGGGGTTTAAGTGTTTGTTGGATTTTGAGTTGTTTTGGATAAATTATGAATGTTAGGAGTTGCATTGGATTGACTTTTTACTGTCTGTGATTTTCGGTTAGTCGATTTATAGCCGTTATGCCGCCGGTTTGAGATTTTGGATTTAGGAGTTGGAATTAAGATTTTGATAGGGATTTCGAATTTGTTTTGAATTGATTGGTTGTTATTGTACTCGTTTATCTCTCCGTACAGATTTGACTGAAGATCGTGGAGTTCAGAATTGGCAGGATTCGAATCGTCGAAGTATTGTTAGAGCTTGATCGAGATTGGAAGCTACGTTGAATCAAAGAAGAGGTATAAGAAGACTTAGACTGGAATGGAACGAATGACTCGAATCCGACTTGATTCGAGTGTTCCGAAAAAATCACATACTTACATGTTAATTGATTTACTTGAATTTATTGAATGAGTTATGATTTGCATTGCATTCATATTGAGCCAATGGATTTTATTTCATTTTGAGTTAGACATTCTGAGAACTATAGTAGGGGGCATTGGCAGGCGATTTACTGCAATGACCGACTTAACTCTATATAGTTGCTTCAGAGTCTAGAGGATTGAAATATGTACTATCCACCTCGAGGGGAGAGTCGGTGTGATTTGTGTGATATTTAATCCTCGGGATCCCAATAGAGGAAAAGAGCAGAGAACTTTTACCTTGTGATTATCCAGACTTGATAATCCCAGATTTTAAAGACTTGCATTGCATTTTATGCATTTGAATTGAGTTTAGACATGCTTTTGGAATTGCTTGTCTTGTATATATATATATATATATATATATATATCATGTTTTAATATATTAATTGATATGCATGTTTTGTCTTTTTTACTGGGAATTGTATCCTCACCGGATTTATCCGGCTGTTGTCTTGTTTTTGTATGTGTGCTTGGCAACAGGTGGGGCAGGACCGAGTCAGAGATCACATGGCTAGATGGTCGAGTTGATAGAGTGAGGCCTTGGTGTTTTAGAAGTCGACTATGTAATCGAACTTAGATTGGATTCGTACTCGTTATGCTTTGTATTGAATAAGCTAGACTGAAGCATGTTCTACTAGTTTGAGATTGTATAACCCTAGAACTATCTTGTATTGAAGCTTGTATGATGTTTGGATGAATTATGTATTCGTTTATGCATGATTTGGATTGAGTTTGGACAAGTTTTCTGCTGTATTTTTAGTTGAGAACTGTCACCGATCGATCGGTAAGATGTGACCGATCGAGCGAGTGAGTTTTAGCCAAGTTTCTATTTTTCTGAAAACTTGCCCGATCGATCGGTAAGATCTTACCAATGGAGCGGAACACTATTCACGAAAAAAAAATTTTTGCTTTATCTCTTGGACCTTTTTATGATTTTCGAAAGGATTAATTCTTGATTAGATGATTAGAATCGAGGTCTTACACTTATATTCGTTAGTTGAACGTGTATGAGTTGATTGCAGCAAAAAGTTCCGAGAATGGTGAGATATGCTTATTAGGCCCTACTAGCTTTTGAATTCCATTGGTGAAAATAAGGGAAGAATAAGAAAATTAAATTCATCTCGTGTCTGCTGTAAGCTTTTTTTTACTGCATTAATCAAGCTTGCCTCTTATTGCTGCCATAAATCTCAAAGTAATAATGATCGTTAGATTCTTGAAGTAACCGTGTGTTAATTGCTAAAAATAATTTAATGAGTTTTATATAAAGTATTAATCTTTTATGGCAGGTGACATTCGTCCATGTGCTAGTTACCGTGTATATGCAATATGTATACAATCTTAAATTATAGTCGTCATATGTGTATTTCAATTACAAAACACGAGGATCTCACCTCGGTTTTTAGAATTTTCCGAACTTGTGCTTGTGAGTTGTGACTGAGATCTATTTTCAATTTTTATATTGGTAGAAGGCTGGAGGCAATGATATACATTCATTTTAGACTCGAGGAAAAAAAACCTGATCCCCTTCTCTCATTCTCTCTCGCGCATCTCACATCTTCACCTTCCAATGTTCATAAATCCTTTGTCCATCATCAGAATTTCAAATCCTTTGACTTGGTGTCCTTTGCTACAAATTTTTGTATGGTATGCCCCCTTTCGAAGAGAAAAAAAAATTCAGATACCTATAAAAGGTAACCTTGCTGAAAAGTACATTATAGGTTGTTTTTTATATAAGATTTAAATGATGTGTGCAATTTGTCCTGTCCTTAGTGTTACGTTTTGGCTATGTTAATCTGCAGGAATAACCAGGTGGAATTTAAATTCCCTCCAAAGCCTATAATCTCAGCACTTTCCAAAGATCTCATAAGTCAGGTACTTCAGATTACTCATACTCTGTTTAAAATTTGAATTCTTTGCCTAAGTTCATAGTTGTTTGATTCTGTTCACAATAGATGCTCGTCAAGGATTCTTCAAAACTAGAGAAAGAAAATACATGTTAATATATCTGTCAATTATTGATATCAAGTTAGAAGAGAAGTCGTTGTAGAATTATATCAGATGGTTCTTTCATACTTAGATTGATCATTGATTATCTATGCTTAAGCACAATAATTATTGTTTATTTTCTATTTTAGTGTTTAGTAATCTTTCATTGAGTTGTTCTACCCATCGAGAAAGCTATTCAACCTATAGCTTGTATGAAAAGTCCAGATGCATTATTCAACCTTGTTTTCTTTTTTTTGAATAAAGATTATTGTTTGGTTTACTTTTGTTGGATACACATTAATAAGGTTGCCCTGTTGTAGCACCTTGAGTTGAAGCAGATGGTTGTCTGTGAATTACATCTCTTGACTTGGGGGCTTCTGGATTGTTGCATTTTTGGACTGTTGGAGGCAGTGTTGTGCAGTGGATTTGGGATGTTTGGAGTGAATTTGGCACTGTTTTAAGCGCCACTCTTCTTTTGGATGTCATTCAAGTTTCTGCACACCAAATATTTGAGATTTTGATTCTCTTAAATTAAAACTTTCTTACATGAGGTACTTGGTTGTTCGCTTGCTCTTTTATTACGCTCTGGTGTTGATGTATTATTAGAAGGTTCATGTTGTTTTTTATTGATGATTCTGATTTTTGGGGATTTTTTTTTTTGAAAGTGTTTCCTAAAAAAAGAAAGAAAAAGTTTATTTCGGTGATCTGAATCAACTAAAAAGTCAGATTTGAGCTGGGAGATTATGATGGAAGATAAGCCTTGGTAAGGAAATAATTTGGTACAAATAATTCTTGTATTTCTGCTGATCAGTTTGGATTAAGGACTGTGCTTGTAGGTAGTAGAAGGCACATTTACTGATCAGTTTGGATTAAGGTCTGTGATTGATATAGATTTATGAGCTCTGTATTTTAGGTAGTGTGAACTGTGTATTGGTGAATGTGCCTTGAGATGGAGTTTATCTTGTTTTTCACTTGATTTTGCTTTGGACGCAGTGAAAAACTTTCCATCCAGGCTCTGAAGTCCAGCAACTGGCAACTTGAAGGAGCATTTGATATATTTTACAGCCAACCCAAAATTAAGTCATTTGCTGACACTAGGCACTTAGAGGAGCTCTACAATAGATACACAGGTTTTCTTTTTGAGAACTTGTTGATGTGATTTCTGAGGGCATATAGCCCTTCTCCTTTCCCTTCTTGTTATTTGATTTATAAATTCAAATTCCATGACATTCTTCTTGATTTCTGTTTCCTTTGAATTGGGAAAGCATATGAAGTCTAATTTATTGGACTGTACAAAAATTCTTGGTTACATTACTGCCTGCTTTTTAGCTTGAAACCTTGAGACACTTTGCCATGGTGTGCAGATACATATACTGATATGATATTGGCTGATGGAATCACTCTCCTGTGCAATGATATTCAGGTAGATTTAGCAACTGCTCACTTACAGTTTTTTGTTATCGTTCTGTAATTCCTGTTCAGAGATTTGGGGATAAGCATCCTCCGGCATCCTTGTGCCTTGTGTATTTTTTTTTGGATCACATTTTTTTCATCTCCAGTTTATATTTTTTTATGCCATTGAGTGTTATTTAAATATTCTTTGGATTTTTTTATTTGTCAAGTTGATCCTCAGGACATTGTCATGGTAAGTTCAAAAATCGTGTTTTCTGAACATCTAGCATAAGTTAACATTTTTATGTGATTTTATTCAAATAACACGTTAAAAATAATGATAATAGGTCATACGTGGAGCCACAAAGGTGGCAACATTTTTTAAGGGTTGTGCTGGTATTTACCCTTTTCTTTTTAAAATTAAATCTGGACCTGCAAACTGCTGCTCAAGAGAATTCCAGGATTTAGTGAAATGTCTACACTCTACAGAAATCAGTACCTAATTTGTTGTAACTGAGAATTTATAGATCGTCCTCTGCGATGTTCAATTTTTTTTTTTTTTTTTGTGAAATAAAGGATTTTGAGTCATGGGAATTGGGAAGAATATTCTTTAGCCATCTAACCTATCGATTACAAATGCATCATATTTTTTTGTTTTGTCTATTTCTATTAAAAATTTTCCTCCCTTGTTTTGACCCGTTGATCATAGACATAATTTATTTTAATCAACAAGTAAATTTTTAGATAAAAAAGAGTCTATACAACTACATTGGCATGTCTAGGAAAAACAAAATTTCAAACTATTTACCAATTCATCCAAAAACAAAAGTGATGGGAAAGCCGAGTATAGTGATCTATAAACAACAAACTTAACATTGAAAATGATTTGATATGGGAATGGCCATAATCATGACATAAGTTTATATTGGTTTGGACTGCAGCTGGTTGTTTCATGGAATATGAAGGCTGCCACAATGTGTGAGTTCTCAAAGCAGGAGTTTATTGGTGGATTGCAATCTCTTGGGTGAGTACAGGTCAATTTTTTTTTTTTTAGTTTTTTGTTATTTTTTATGTTTTCCAATTTTCCTTTATCAAGTTAATATGGATTTGAATTTTTAGGCTATCATATTTTTAAGTTTACATTTTCGTTGGCAGGATAGATTCTCTGGAGAAGTTCAGAGATAGACTACAGTTTATGCATTCTGGAGTGAAAGATGAACGTACGTGATATACATTTAGCTATTTCTTAGTGCAAAGGTTTTTCATTCCCTTTCAGTGCTAGGATATTCCATCCAAAGCATCATATGATATATTGCATACTCAATACTTTAATATTTCTTTTCGGTGTTACATGTGAAATAGTTATCAAAAACAGTAAACTCTTATATGTTAGTATCTGTTGCGTGCTAAAAATTTAATAAAAAGAATATATGACTTCTACAACATTATATTTAGGAAATATTTCATTTATATGTTACTAAATTTGATAGATGCTTTTATTTGTCCAGAGAAATTCCGAGAGATCTATAACTTTGCATTTGGCTGGGCTAAAGAGAAGGTAAATGTCTTTTGCTTTAATTATGTGAAACTGTACTTCTTGGCTGTATTTGGATGGGAGGATATGGTGAATTTAATTTAAATCTTATAGGCAAATGCATTCAAATTGTTTGGTTAATATTCAAATTTGTGGATTTCAATCCCCTGACTTCATTTTAAGTTATTTTTTAAAATCAAATCGAGGAATTTCAAATTTTCATTTGACGGGGTTATTTTGAACCTATTCTTCCTAATCAATTTTTCTGATGAAATATACTTTAATGCAAGACAACATTTATCTCAACGTATATTAGTGGCAGTGGATAAGTATTTTCTTATCAATTTGGCAAGATATATTTAATCCAAATTATTAGCATTTTCCCCTCTGAACTGAATTAGTTGAATCCGTCTAACACTTTGTCGAACGATGTTTTGTCCTATAATTCTCTTGTACTTTTTTATTATCTTATTCAACGTTTTGGTTTTCTCTCTTTAACCAGTTCTGTGAACATGTCGATGCATTTGGATAACTGATATTATGTACCAAATATTGAGAAGAGGCTTACATTGCGGATCCAACTGCATATAAAACAAACAATTGAAATTAAGCCTTAGCCTACTGTGGCTATGAATAATTATTTCTTTATTATTGAACTTTTTATATCTACTACTGTTTTATTGTATTCTGTGTTGAATGTTAGTCTGAAACTTGCAGTTTCAGGTTCAAACTATTAGAAAAAGTTATCTCTCAAAACGTTCGTCAAACCTGAGAGGTTATTAATTGGAAACGAAGTTTGGTTGAAATGATGCGGGGCTGGAGCTTTTGGATGATGAGGAGAACATTTTCAGTATGCGGATTATGTATTTGTTTCCATTTTACTTTTCTTCTTTGATGTTTGATTTATTGTGTCATTCATAACCATGGCTTTGAAATTTTATTCTTGTTTGCTGCTATTGTTCAGCACATTCCCAGTCCTCCAAATGGATTTAGCATTCTGAGAGTTGTTCTAATCGCCGACTCCGATTTGAGGCAGAAAGCATAGCGCACATGGCCGAGATGAACATGAAGAATTCGATTATTTGTTATATTTGAATGATTTTTATTATATTTGAATGATTTATAATATTGAAATATTGTATATTAGATTTAATTTTCAAAAATTTTGAATATTGAGTGATTTATAATATTGAAAATTTGTGAATTAAATTAAATTTTTTTTGTTTTTTATTTGAGAAAAGACAACGCTTTTTAAACGTTGTCGTAGGTGGTTTAAGAGTTGTCTTTGTAAAGCACAACACTTTTCTAAACGTTGTGAAAAAGCATTGTAAATGACTGTGTTGTAAAAAGTTCGCTCAAAGACAACGCATAAAAAGCGTTGCTAAAAAAGACAACGCTTAAAAAAACATTGTCTTTTTTAGCAACGGCAACGCTTTTTATGTGTTGTTTTTGCTCAAAACGACAACGCTTTTTCCGCGTTGTCTTTGACCATGGTCTTTCACAATACTGGCTACGACAACGGTTTTTTGTGAAAATAAAAACGCGGAAAAAGCGTTGTCGTTTGCCGTTTTTCTTGTAGTGAAGCTATTTCATACTCCTAAATATTGTTAGAAAGCCAAAGCTATACCTGCGTCCGTCGTCATTCCTTTGCTGCCGCTTGCCTCAAAACTAATCCACAGCTCCGCTACGATGCCTGGATCGCTATGCCATTTCCGGATTCCCAATAGGACGCCTAGATCTCCCTAGATCTGAGTTAGAAGGCTAAGGAATCGAGAGAGAAGAGAGGAGAGGTGCGTGTGAAATGAGTTCTCGGATCTTCTATTTATAGGCGATGTTTGGAGCCTCCGAACCCGATTTTGGATCCTCCGTTCTTGACTTCGGAGCCTCCGATCCTGACTTCAGATCCTCCGAAGTCCCATCAGTTACGTCACCAATGACGTATTTTTCTCGGACAGCTGGCCATGCAAGTTCGAAGCCTCCGTCTCAGGTTCAGATCCTCCGATCCAGTTCGGAGCCTCCTAACCTAGTTCGGATCTTCCGAACCCTCGGAACCTTCCCGACAATTTTCGAGTGTTATGGACCCATTTTTGACTCCTTAGATCCTTTTAGAAACCCTTTAATCATGTTTTAATAAATCTAAACATGATCATTGGATTAATTACAATTAATCCTTAATTCTGACTACGGGTCACTACATTCTCCCCCCCTTAAGAAATTTCGTCCTCAAAATTTAAGTTTAGAGGAAAACACGGAAATTCAAACAATTTTCTTTGTTACAACTGAACATTACAAATCTTTCTTACAAAGAAAAGTACAAAACATCAAAACAACTCTGGATGCTCAGCTCGCATCCGGCTCTCTAGCTCCCAAGTTGTTTCTTCAGTTATCCTACGTTGCCACTGCACCATCACAATAGGTATGCGCTTGTTTCGAAGCACATTTTCCTTCCTATCGAGTATCCGGAGGGGTCTCTCCACATATGACAAATCCTGATCCAATTGCACCTCAGTCGGATGCAAGATGTGCGACTCATCTGCCACGTACTGTCTCAACAAGGACACGTGAAACACGTCATGGATGTTGGAAAGATATGGAGGCAAATCTAGACAATAAGCCACGTCTCCAGCTTTCTCAAGAATCTCAAACGGACCGATAAATCTTGGCGACAACTTGCCCTTGAGTCCAAATCTCATCACCTTTCGGAAAGGTGACACTCGCAGGAACACATGTTCCTATACCTCAAAATGTAATGGTCTGCGGTGAGTGTTAGCGTAGCTAGCCTGTCCATCTTGGGCTGCCTTAATCCTCTTACGGATCATCTATACTGTATCGGTCATCTGCTGAATCATTTGAGGACCTTCGACTTGACTCTCGCCAACTTTGTCCCAAAACAAAGTGTACGACAGCGGCTTCTGTATAAAGCCTCGAATGGTGTCATGTCAGTGCTGCCGTGGTAACTGTTGTTATAAAACAAACTCCACCAACGCCAAATGGTCATGCCACGCTGGTCCAAAATCCATCACTATCGCTCGAAGCATATCCTCGAGAGTGCGAATAGTCCTCTCACTCTGCCCGTTGGTCTCCGTGTGGTAAGCTATACTCAAAATCAGAGTAGTGCCAAGAGCTCGCTGGAAGCTATCCCAAAATATAGAGGTAAACCTCGGATCTCTGTTGCTGACAATACTCAACGGAATCCCGTGTAGACGAACAACCTCTTGCACGTATAGACGTGCCATCCTGTCAAAAGTAAAGTCCCGATTGTAAGGCAAGAAATGCGTGGACTTAGACAATCGATAAAAAAACAAACCAAATAGCATCACAATTCCTAGAAGACATAGGTAAGTGGGTGACAAAATCTATCGTCACGTGCTCCCACTTCCACTCAGGAATATCTAAACTCTGAATCAATCCACCGGGTCGTCAAAATTCTGCCTTGACCTGCTGACACACAAGGCATCGAGACACGAACTGATAAACACTGCGCTTCATCCCTTTTCACCAAAACCTCATACGTAGATCCTTGTACATTTTCATACTACCTGGATGCACAGAAAATCTACTACGATGAGCCTGAAATAGAATCTCCTCTCGTAACATGGAATCATCGGGAACTACCACACGTCCAGAGAGACACAACAAACCATCATTCTGTAAAGGAAAACCAGAAGTATTCCCACCCTGAGCCAATCGGGTTAACTTCTGCGTCTTCTGATCAATGGCCTGCGACTCACGTATATGCGTATACAATGCTAGTTCAACAAGTACAGATGAAACGAAAATTCTCTGATGTTCCTTCTTGCGTCGAAAAGTGAAACCCAAGGAACAACACTCATCTACTAGTCGTGCAACCGAGCTGGTACGAAGCGAACTCACATACACTTTGCGGCTAATAGCATCCGCAACTGGATTAGAAGAACCTGGATGGTACTTGATCTCACAATCATAGTCCTTCAGCAAATCCATCCAACGACGCTGCCTCATGTTCAACTTAGCCTGAGTGAACAAATATTTCAAACTCTTATGGTCAGTAAAGATCTCGAATCTCTACCGTACAAATAATGACGCCATATCTTAAGAGCGAAGACGATGACTGCAAGCTCTAAATCGTGTACAGGATAGTTCTTGTAGTAACCCGCGCCGTGATCACCTACTAATCAGAACTTAAGCATGCAATTAATCAATAAAATAATCTTTAATTAGAGTAACTGCGGAATTAAAGTAAGTCAAATACCAGGTAAGCAAAATATAATGGTCAACCCTGCTATCCAGCCTTGGTCACCACCTAACCTCCCTGTCCCTGGGAGAACTACCTGCAACTGCCCTATGGAATAGGGCATCCAGCCAACAGAAAACAACCGGAAGTGAGCCTAACATGCTCAGTACGAGAGTATGAGTATACACGATTATATGCGCATGAATGCAAATGAACTGGGTATCAAGACACGAGGTCAAGAATATCTGATAAAGAAAAACTTGGGCCTTGGTATGTACCACGCTGAGCCATCGCTACAGGAGGTGACCGATATACCCAGATGCCCTGATGGTGACCTAACACAAGTCCACGTGTCCAACCAAATATCAGTGACCTAACATGAGCTCATGTGTCCAATTAATATTGGTGACCTGACATGAGCCTATGTGTCCAACCATCTACTAACAAGATAAATATCTCAATACCGAATATCACAAGGATACAGACTCAATATGCTCATGCATGCAACATACAGTCATGACATGTTGTATATAAAGACATATAAAACATGCAATCACATAATCCATGCAAACACATAATACATGCATGCTCAATCTGGATATCTTGAATAATACTTCCGTACCTTACTAAGACAGATCCTAGAAGCTCTCATCTAGGTCCAAGCCTACCATGCAGCATTACAACATAAATAACCATGCATTACCTAGCATGCCAAACATCATCTGCTAGGCTCTAAAAGCCTTAATTAAACTATATCCTACTCCCTATTTACTATAGGGAACCAAAGTCATACCTTCGTCCGTCGTCAGCTTGCTGATGTCGCATGCCCCAGAGCCTGGCATAGCCTAACTACGACCCCTGGATGCCTTGCCAGAGCTCCGCCGCTTGGCTACTACTGCGGACACTGTCCGCTATAAAAATATTATTTCCTACTCCAACTCTTAAAGAAAGAGTCTCTAAGCCCTTAAAATAGAGCCATTACCGGGAAATTTGACATTCCAAATAAGAGCCTCGGACCCTTTTTTATAGGCCTGGGTTTGGAAGGTCCAAACTGGGTTCGGAGGCTCCGAACCGGGCACGATTTCCACTTGTAGAGTGCAATTTGACACCTCAATCTGGCGGTGAGTTCGGACGGTCCGAACTTGGTTCGGATGGTCCGAACTGCCACTTGTCCAAGCCACTTTTGACACCTGAACTCTGCTGATTTTGGACGGTTCGAACTGGGTTTGGACAGCCCGAACTGGTTCGGATGGCCCAAACTAGTCCGGATGGCCCGAACTGTTTTGGTCCTTTCGAACTCATTTTGGACCCCCTGGGACCTACCCTACCACTTTCGGACGTTTCGGATCTGATTTTCAACTTATTTTAACCAAATAAAGAATCCTTGAACATGTTTTGACACTTTTAAAATTATATGTCATTTTTTAACATGTTTAAAATCACTTAATCTTGTAAAATAGAAACAGGCTACTACAGTTCTCTTCATGAGTCTTCAATTGCCTAGACGCATAGGTGATCACATGACCTCTTTGCGATAACACACATCCCAAACCCTGGAGAGAAGCATCAATGTGAACTACAAAGCCACCTAATCCTGACGGTAGAGCCAACACTGGAGCTGTAGTCAGACGGCGCCGCAACTCGTGAAAACTCTCCTCGAACTCCGATGTCCAAATGAAAGGTACATCATTCCTTGTCAACTGCGTCAAAGGCTTAGCAATCTGAGAAAAGTTCTCCACGAATATCCGGTAGTAGCCGGCCATCCCAAGAAAACTACAAATCTCTAAAACTGTCGTCGGGCGCGACCAATCCAAAATGGCTTCCGTCTTACTAGGATCAACGAAAACACCGTCTCGTGAAATCACATGCCCAAGGAAAACAACTCGGTCAATCCATAAGTCACACTTGATCAACTTAGCGTACAATTGTCTCTCTCTCAGTATCTGCAATACTGTGTGGAGATGGAAAACTTGATTGTCCATACTGCGAGAATACACAAAGATATCGTTGATGAACACTACCATGAACTTATCCAGAAAGTCGCGAAATACTCTGTTCATCAAATCCAAGAAGACTGTTGGAGAATTTGTCAAACCAAACGGCATCACTAAGAACTCGTAGTGACCATACCGTGTAAGAAATGTTGTCTTAGAGATATCCTCCTCTCTAACCCTCAACTGATGATATCCCGACCGCAAATCAATATTCGAATAAACAGAAGTACCCTGTAACTGATCGAACAGATCATCTATCCGCGGAAGAGGATACTTATTCTTCACCGTCTTTTGATTGAGCTGTCGAAAGTCTATGCGAAGACGCATCGACCCATCTTTCTTCTTAACAAAAAGGACTGGGGCTCCACATGGCAAAACACTCGATCGAATGTAGCCCTTATCGAGAAGATCTTGAAGTTGATTCTGAAACTCGCTCATCTTTGAAGGTGCTAAACGGTATGGAGCTCTGGAAATCGAAACTGTCCCTGGCATTAACTCAATGCCAAACTCGATATCCCTCACTGGTGGTAAGCCTGGAATCTCCTCCGAAAACACATCAGGAAAATCGCGGGCCACTGGTATCTCTTGGATGTCGGGTCCCTTCAGGATTGCGTCAATGGTGTAGATAAGGTAGCCTTCCCCGCCAGACTCCAAAGCACGCTGGGCTTTCAGAGCAGAAAACATTGGCATCGGGGGTCGCGCTCCCTCACCATAGAAGTACCATGTTTCGCCATTCTCCAAAAAAAACTGAACAAACCTTTATAGCAATCCACAATCTCTCTGTAGGTAGTCAGAAGATCTATACCAATAATACAGTCGAAATCCTCCATGGCTAAAACCATCAGGTTAGCACTAAGCTGATGTAGTAGCCCGTTTCTATTTTACAAGATTAAGTGATTTTAAACATGTTAAAAAATGACCTATAATTTTAAAAGTGTCAAAACATATTTAAGGAGTCCTAATTTGGTTACAATAAGTAGAAAATCAGATCCGAAACGTCCGAAAATGGTAGGATAGGTCCCGGGTGTCCAAAAATGAGTTCGGAAGGACCAAAATAGTTTGGAGCCTACGGACCAGTTCGAGCCGTCCGAACCAATTCGGGCCATCCGAACCAGTTCGGGCCATCCAAACTCAGCAGAGCCCAAGTGTCAAAATGGCTCGGACAAGTGGCAGTTCGGACCGTCCGAACTCCGCCTATAAATAGGGGTCCGAATCCCTCATTTTGAAGTGCAATTTTTCCTCTCCTCTCCCGATAATCGCTCTATTTAAGGGCTTCGGGACTCTTTCTTTAAGAGTTGGAGTAGGAAATAGTATTTTTTTATAGTGGACAGTGTCCGCAGTAGTAGCCAGGCGGCGGAGCTTTGGCTTGGCGTCCAAGGGTCGTAGCTAGGCAATGCCCAGGCTCTGGGGCATGCGACATCAGCGGGCTGATGACGGACGAAGGTATGGCTTTGGTTCCCTATAGTAAATAGGGAGTAGGATATAGTTTAATTAAGGCTTTTAGAGCCTAGTAGGTGAAGTTTGGCATGCTAGGTAATGCATGGTTATTTATGTTGTAGTGCTGCATGGTAGGCTTGGACCTAGATGGGAGCTTCTAGGATCTGCCTTAGTAAGGTACAAAAATATTATTCGCGATATCCAGATTGAGTATGCATGTATAATGTGTTTGCATGGATTATGTGATTGCAAGTTTTATATGCCTTTATGTACAGCATGTCATGACTGTATGTTACATACATGAGCATATTGATCCTTTAACTTAGAGGTATCCTGTAGTAGGGTGCTCACCCTACGAGTTTGTGGATGGTTGGATACGTAAGTCTTGTGTCAGGTCACCGTGATGGTTGGACACATGTACTAGTATCAGGTCACCTTTATCCATTGGGTATATGAGCCACCTCCTGAGGCGACAACGCAGCGTGCTATATATCCTGGGTCCGGTCTATGAGCTAGTTTCTTGACCTGAGTGTCTTGGTACCCAGTTCATTTGCATTCATGCGCATATAATAGTGTATACTCATACTCTAGTACTGAGCATTTTAGGCTCACTTTTGGTTATTTTCTGTTGGCTAGATGCCCTATTCCATGGGGCAGTTGCAGGTAGTTCTCCCGGAAACAGGGAGTTTAGGTGGTGACCAAGGCTGGATAGAGGGGTTGACCACTAAGTTTTGCTGACCTGGTATTTGACTTACTTTAATTCCGCAGTTTCTCTGATTAAGATTATTTTATTGATTAATTGCATGCTTAAGTTCTGATTAGTAGGTGATCACGGCGCTGGTCACTACATACATGGTATCAGAGCATGCAATAAGATTCTTTGGGACATAGAATTGATTTTGGGTTATCCTTTGTAGGATTGCAAGTTGGATTCAATATCGATAGCAGTATCAGGAATTGGAATAGCAAGATGTCTAAGCTTTTCCAAGATCGTCATTGCCAAAGTTGACAGCAAAAGTTTGTATTATGTGGATCCCAACAGGATGGAGCTGGAAGAGAAGATCTAGTTTTCAACGTCAGGCACTTCTCCAAGTTGAAAGGAATGTGTGAAATGTAGTCATCCATTCCGCGTCGACCAAGGAAGCCACCCCGGAAGACTCTTCACTTGTAGTTGGAGAGATTTTCAGGGAAATCTTGTCTCATCTACTAGATTAGGAACTGGTAGCGCTAAGTCGCATCACGCCCAAATTACCCAACTCAATCAGATAACCAAGAATATTTAGTAGTGTGAGTAGGGATCGTTCCCATGAGAAAAGGAAAATTTAATGTGTTCTAAATTAAAATAAAGGAGATTTGAGTTTGAGATTAACTACTAAAATTTAAAAACAATAATTAATGCAATTCTTAACAACTATCATGCAAGATTAAATTATAACTGAAGAATTCACTGAAAAACAAGCCTTGGTATCAGTCGACTACACCCTTGATATTTATTCATTCAATCATCGATTCCCTAAAAATAATTAATCCTATCAAATATTCATCATTGAAAATCAAATTCTTGTTTTACCTTAATCTTAGTTAATTAGACACCAGCGTTCTAGATTAACCCTTACCAATAAATCAACCCGGATTCCAGCGATCTAGATTTAAATTTAAGGTAGCATTAAAACAAGTAAAACTGATGAATCTAGACAACACAAATACCAGCAATTGTATTTAATCTAGTCAAAAGTTGTTCCTACGATTCAACAAATTTAACAGCAGAAGATATTAAACGTAGTTGCTTCGAAAATTAGTTGATTCAAACAATTACGGATTTGAATTCTAATTTAGCTATAGTTTGTATAGCAAAATCTTAAGATGGCCAATCTAAAAATCTCGCATACATGCATAAAATAAACAAGAACAACTCTTGATACTCAATAAGGATTAAACAGTGACAAAATTTGAATCTCATAAACAAATAACATCAAGGGCTTGTCTTCCTCAACCAAGTATTAAGACTTAGCCACAATGATTCATGAAAAATTCAAGAAAAATTAAAAGAAAGGAAGAAATCTTGAGAAAAAATTGTAATACTAAACCTAGCCGCCAAGGAAGAACTTCAGAATCTCCTCCTTCAGTTTGAAAAACGAAATAAAAAGCCTAATAAAAGCTAGAGTCCAAAATAAAAGAGTTTATACAATTAACAATTCTTTCCTGACAGCGACGCTCACTCGATCGGTAAGATGTAACCAATCGAGCGAGAGTAAAAATGTCATCCTACTATTTCGCAAAATAAGGCGGCCGCTCGATCGGTAAGATGTTACCGATCAATCGTTAGAGGATTCCACATTCTACTGTTCTTCATAATTCTTGGCACCGCTCGATCGGTTGAATGGTGCAGATCGAGCGGTAGAAACTTTCTTCAAAAATCTTCAGCATGTCTCTTGCTCCACAATTCCATCCATGCATCCGCCAAAATGCACAACCTACACACAAAATTGGGAAACAAATCATGCAGACACATAATATGCAATACGAACAAAACACATAATTAAAACACATAAACAAATGCAAAATAACAACAAAATGACATTAAAATATGCAACAAAAACATAACTATCAAATTCTCCCACACTTACTTCTTACTCGCCCTCGAGTAAGTCATGCAAAACACAATGAAACAGAACATACATGAATACATAAGCAAGGACGATCATGCACAAACTAGCCTCAGACAAGTTTCCCCACAAAAACAAGTGCACAAGTACTCTCGATCATCAATGATACACCTTTAGTCGAATGAGAATGTGCGTGTGTGACATGTTACCCCAGCTACATGCAACTTCAAAAGACAAGTTTTAAGACTGTTATCCGACCTAAAACAATTCAGTATAATGCTTCACAATCCAGAACCCTCCTCTCAACAATCTAGCAACACAACACAACTCTATTGAGATAATTACACACCAAAGATTTTTTTAAAGTCCCAATAATTACTCGACTTAGCTATAACTAGATAGGATTCGAATTTCAATCCCCTTGTCTATAGCCCGGATGGAACTACAATCCCATGAAATCCGAAAACTTAGCTATGAAATAGTGAATAGAATTTTATTCACATTCCAAGCACGGATGGAATTGTTATTGTAAAAAAAAATTTCAAGACTTAACCCTATTTAAATCCGCATACTTAGCCACAAACAAGACGAATAGGATTTCAAAACACAAGAAACAACAAAGAACTAAACACAATGCAATGCAAAAAAGGAAAAAACAAAACTCCCCTGGTCTAGTGGTCAGCGGCATCCTCCTCTTCAATCTCGGGCGGAGGAACAGGAGCGACATACTGAAATGGGAAGCATGGCGGATAGGGTAGAGCAGCGGGAACGGCAGAGGTATCAATGCCCAGATGCATAGATATACCTCGGATTAGAGAGTCCATAGCTTGAGCGTTGTGAGCCGCCACAGTATTGAAGGCATCTTGGTGATGAGCGAAGGTGGTAAGCTCACGAATGGAGTCGGCCTGTGAGCGACGAGGAGGCTGTGGTGGGCGTGTAGGGGTAGGGAGCAAAAAAAATTGATTATCCACCACAAACAGACTCCTCTGATACGCTTGTTTAGCGCCTATAGCAGCTTTGTCGAAGGGGCGCATTGGTTGCAACCATTCCTCGTCGAATCAAGGTTGCACACCAGCGCTGATGCATAGCTGAGTGATAATCATGGGAAAGAAAAAACCGGCCGTCTTGGAGGCAATGGAATGCCGTATCTGATTGTGTATCACACGGCCCACATTGATCGGCCAATCCAATTCCAGCGCATATAGAAGCAAAGCACGCGCAAGGTGGATGTCACTAGTGTGTGAAATAGGCATCATGCGACGGGAGACAAAAGAATACCAAGTGGCCGGCCCCAAGTAGAGGTATTTCTCCCTGAAAAATAGGCATCAAGCCAGGCAGCCCCTTGAAAGCACAATTGTGTAAGAACCTCGTCTAAATCTGGATCAATGGAGAGGATTTGGTAGAGACTTTTGTCGACATCCGGCGTCTCTAGCAACCTATTCAGCGCTTGGGCATAAAAAGAAATCAAGGTACCTCGCACGAAAGCTTTACCATCAGCACGTTCGGCAGCATTAGCATAGAATTCCCTAACAAGAGGGACAACAGCCGGATAGGGCTGCGTACAGAATTTCCCCAACCTCGGTTAGAAA
Organism: Henckelia pumila; assembly: GCF_033568475.1. Classification (NCBI taxonomy): domain Eukaryota; kingdom Viridiplantae; phylum Streptophyta; class Magnoliopsida; order Lamiales; family Gesneriaceae; genus Henckelia; species Henckelia pumila. The sequence continues at coordinate 166,971,593 of NC_133121.1, read as the reverse complement.
CTTTGATAGCCACCTCGCTATCGGTAAAGTAGAGTTCAAAATCCCTCTCAGTAATAGGGGAGCGATGGCCTTGGCATGATCATATCTGTCCCGGGCCGCTTGATTGACGAATCGGTCGGCGAGGTTAAGTGAAGTGTTGGATGCCCGGGTGCCTTGGCAAGAAGATTCTTCGGTCTCTCTATTGCGTTTGGCAGGCATAATTTCCCAAAGATGACACAAAGAATAGTATGGGCAATTCGTCAAACACTTGGCGTGCAAACAAAATTCCGGTGACTTCTGAGAACTGTGGTGACTGGCGGTGATGAGGATGATACGGGGGTATGCGGCTGCGTCTTTTGGCGGTGATAGAAAGTGAAGGAGGCGGTACACATGAACCAAAAAAAGCAGAGGTGGTGGATGAGCGTCATGAAGACGGGACCGATGTGGCATGAATCGGCGGAGATGACCGGAGCGATGATCGGAACGAAGTGGTACGACCGCCTAGTAATTCCCTGCGATGGAAGATGAGAGTTGAGTGAGAATTTAAGAATGAAGAGTTTGGGGGTTAGGGATTTCAGAAACAAAGGGAGATATAATGAGAGAGGGGAGAAGGAAAATCGCGTAAAATCGCGTAAAAAGGGGCTCGCTCGATCGGTAAGATGTGACCGATCGAGCGAGCAAAAATAACCAAACTCTCTGTCCGTAATAAAAGTGCTCTCGCTCGATCGGTAAGATGTAACCGATCGAGCGAGACTAAAATCTCAAACCTATTGCCTCACTTTCAAAAACACTCCCGCTCAATCAGTAAAGAATACTCGATCGAGCGGCCAAAAATTACAAAACTTACTGCCTATGCAAAATATGCATTCCCGCTCGATCGGTAAAGAATACCCGATCGAGCGAGACTAAAAACTCAAAATATTTTTTTGGATTTTCTAATTTTCGAGAAACAAACAAATTCAAAACAAGAGAAATAAAAATTACTATTATGTTTAAAAAAAACAATTACTAGAAAAATAAAAACAAGGGAAAAGAAACGAAAAACACTGGGTTGCCTCCCAGTCAGCGCTAAATTTGCAGTCAGTTTATAGCTCGACTGCATGCTACGTCACTCGACATTTGGCGGAGCATCTAGAGTGAGATCATGCTTGTCCTCTCCTACATTCTCTTGGACTCCTTCATAGTAGTGTTTAAGCCAGTGGTCATTGACCTTGAATGTTTTGGATGTGTCCAAGCTCTGGATTTCGACTGCACCATGGGGAAAGACATTAGTGACAACAAATGGTCCATTCCAATGTGAAAGCAACTTATCTGGAAATAACCGAAGTCGTGAGTGATAGAGCAAAACTTTCTGTCCGACTTTGAATTCCCGTCTAGAAATCATCTTGTCGTGGAAGGCCTTTGTCTTGTCCCTGTAAATCTTTGAACTGGCATAAGCATAATTGTGTATCTCCTATAATTCTTGCAACTGCAGCTTTCGATGCTCGCCACTCTCATCCATCTGCATGTTAAAGTTTTTGATAGCCCAAAAGGCTCTATGCTCCAATTCAACAGGCAGATGGCGCGGTTTCCCAAATATCAGTCGATATGGGGACATTCCAATTGGCGTCTTGAACGCGGTTCTGTAAACCCACAAAGCGCCATCCAAGCGCAAGCTTTAGTATTTCCTTGTAGGATTCATGGTCTTTTCTAGGATGGACTTGATCTCTCTGTTCGAAACCTCATCTTGACCATTGGATTGTGGATGGTATGCAGTGGAGATCCTGTGCATCACATGGTACTTTTATAGCAAGCTAGCCACAGTTCGGTTGCAGAAGTGTGTTCCTCTATCACTGATGATGGCTCGTGGAATCCCAAACCTGGAGAAAAGATTGTTCTTGATAAACTCTGCAACAACTTTAGAATCATCAGTATGAGTGGCCTTTGCTTCCACCCATTTCGAGGCATAGTCCACAGCAAGTAGTATATATATATATCCATACAAACTTGGAAAAGTTCCCATGAAGTCGATGCCCCAAACATCAAAGATTTCACAAACTAAAATTGGTTGCTGAGGCATCTCCTTACGTTGAGATATATTACCTGTCTTCTGGCATTGAGCGCATGACTTACAGAAAACGTAAGCGTCTCGAAATAAGGATGGCCAGAAAAATCCGCAATCCAACACCTTTCTAGCAGTCCTTTTTGCTCCAAAATGGCCCCCACAAGAATAAGAATGACAAAACGTGAGAATAGGGATTACCTCGCTCGCAGGTACACATCGTCGTATGACTTGATCAGCGCAGTGTTTCCACAAGTATGGATCATCCCACACAAAATACTTAGCATCACTTCTTACTTTGTCCTTTTGTGCCTTTGAAAATTCAGAGGGGAACCCTTTAGTAACTAAATAATCTACAATATTTGCATACTAGGGTAATTCTGTGATCGCTGAAAATAATTGCTCATCAGAAAATTCTTCCCGCAAGCTCAGCTCCTCATCAATATGAACTAGACGGCTCAAGTGATCAGCCACTCGATTCTCGGTTCCTCTTTTGTCCTTGATTTCCACATCGAATTCGCTCAAGATTAGTATCCATCTTATTAGCCTTGGTTTGCCTCTTTCTTCGCCATTAGAAAGCGAAGAGCTGCATGATCAGAATAAACAATGACTTTAGCACCAAGTGAATAAGAGCAAAATTTTTCTAATGCAAAAACAACAGCCAAAAGTTCTTTCTCAGTGGTAGAATAATTCCGTTGGGCATCGTTCAGAATACGCAAATCGTAGTAGATAGCATGCGATGCTTTCCCAACTTTTTGGCCCAAAACCGCGCCCACAGCATAGTCACTGGCATCACACATGATCTCAAATGGTTTGCTCCAGTACAATGGTTGGATTATTGGTGCAGATGTCAATGAGTCTTTGAGGTTGTCAAAATATTTTTTGCATGGTTCATCAAACTCAAACGGAACATCTTTTTGCAATATTTTGCACATGGGGAATGCGATCTTGTCAAAGTCCTGAATGTATCTCCTGTAGAAACCCGCATGGCCAAGAAAAGAACGCACTTCCCGCACATATGTGGGATAAGGCAGAGACTGAATAATATCAATTTTTGCTTTTTCTACCTCTATTCCCTTAGATGAGACGACATGACACAACACAACACCTTTCCCAACAATAAAATGACACTTTTCAGAATTTAGGACTAGGTTGGTTTTGACACACCTCTTAAGGACAAGAGCAAGGTTAGACAGACATTTTTCAAATGAATCACCATAGACAGTGAAATCATCCATAAAGACTTCTAAGATATGCTCAATGAAATCAAAAAATATACTAACCATACACCATTGTAATGTGGCCGGTGCATTGCAAAGTCCAAAGGGCATCCGTCGATACGTAAAGGTGCCAAACGGGCAAGTAAATGTCGTCTTCTCTTGATCTTCTGGCGCAATAGCAATCTAAAAATAACCAGAATACCCATAAAAAAAACAATAATAAGGATGACATGATAGAAGTTCAATCATTTGATCAATAAAGGGTAAAGGGAAGTGGTCCTTTCGGGTTCCAGCATTTAATTTTTTATAATCTATACAAATCCTCCACCCATTTTGAATTTGGGTGGGAACCAATTCGTCATCCTTGTTCTCCACCACTGTAATTCCGGTTTTCTTGGGTGCCACTTGGACCAGACTGACCCATTGACTGTCAAAAATCGGGTAGATGATTCCAACTTTAAGAAGTTTCAGAATTTCAGCCTTCACCACCTCCATCATAGGTGGATTTAACTTTCTTTGCGGCTGACGTGAGGGATTTGCTCCTTCCTCGATCAGAATTCTGTGCATGCATGTAGAAGAGCTAATTCCCTTGATGTCTGCTATGGTCCACCCAATAGCAGTCTTGTGCTCCTTTAGCACTTTGACCAATTGCTCCTCTTGTTCGGCTTCCAAACTGTTGGAGATGATGACTGGTATTGTTTTTCCTTCTCCAAGGAAAACATACTTGAGATGTTTGGGAACCGTCTTTAGTTCAACCACTGGCCCCTGCAAAATAGATGGAAGGCGCCGAGTATTAGAAATTGGTAAAGATAAATAAGAGACATTACCTGACTGAGGTAGCTCAGGAGCATTGTTCACAATAATCTCAATCTCTTTCACTTCTTCACTGAATCAAATTCCATCATCCTGATGAATTGGTGCCAACAATAGCCACCTCTAGCTCATCTTTTCCTGCATGCTCACAATAATCTTGTGCCAAGTAATCTACAATATCAACAGAATATACACAATCATCACTGTCAGGAAATTTCATGGCATCATAAATATTGAATTTCACAACCTCTCCATCAAATTCCATAGTGAGTGTGCCACTGTGAACATCAATTTTAGTCATGGAAGTTTTCAAGAATGATCTGCCTAACAGAATAGGACTATTGTGATCACCATTTTCCATGTCAAACACATAAAAATCTGTAGGAATACCATGTTATTTACTTGCACTAACACATCTTCTACTATTCCCCTAGGGTATGCATTAGACCTATACGCTAATTGTATGACAATTCTAGTTTTATTCAATGGGCCAAGTTTCAAGGATGCATAAATAGAGTATGGCATAACATTGATTGATGCTCCTAGATCTAACATAGCCTTCTCAAGTCTAACATTCCCTATAGTGCATGGGATAGAAAACAAACCTGGATCCTTGCATTTTGCGGGTAATTTCCACTGTCTGTTTCCTCTTCGCTGTGCACAATTCCTTTAAAAATTTTGCGTATCGAGGTACCTGCTTAATAGCATCTAGCAACGGAATATTCACCTCATATCTACGAAAAGTCTCATAAAATTCCTTTATCCCTTCATCTTTTCTAGACTCCTTAAGTGCTAAGGGAAAAGGTGAAACATGCTTATATTCAGACAGGGGAGGAATCTTACCTCTTGGAGCTTCTTCCTTGGATGCTTCTCCATCATTCGCCTTCGGTTCTTCTTGTAGCTTCTCCTTGGGCAAAGCATAAAATTCTTTCTCCTTGATCTTCAACTCCTTCCCATTCCTTAGAGTAATTGCACTTGCGTTCTCTCTTGGGTTTGGAATTGTTTGTGATGGTAAAACATTGGAATGTTGTGCTTCCAACTTGTTGATTGCAGTGGCGATCTGCCCCATTTGGGTGTTCAAGTTCTGGATGCTTGCTCGGGTTTCCTGTTGGAAAGACAAAGTATTAGTTGCAAGATCCTTAACTATGTTTTCAAGAAACTCACCTGGTTTTGGGATCTGTGGACGCTGCTGTTGGAGGATACGGTGGCCTATACGCTTGAGTATGCAGTGGTGCCTGAGGTCCAGGTTGATTTTCCTGAGGGTTTCCATATCTCAGATTTGGATGATCCTTCCAGCCAGAATTGTACGTGTTGGAATATGGATCGTACTTCCGCTGTGGTGGTCCAGGAAATCCGCCAGTAGCATTAACTTGTTCGACCGATTCCTCTTGAAGTGTAGGACACATATCAGTGGCGTGTCCCATTGCAGTGCAGATACCACATGCCTTTGTAGTCTATCCATTCCCTATAGACATCTGACGCACAAGAGACATCAATTCAATTAATTGTTTCTCAATGGAAGAGACATTTACCTCACTGTTCTTCTTTGGTACATGATCATTCCTGTTGGTGCCAAATTGTTGAGAATTGGCAGCCACATTCTCTATCAGATTCCTCGCTTGTACCGGAGTTTTGTCAACAAAAACTCCACCACTGGCCGCGTCTAGCATACTCCTGTCATGAGTTAACAAACCTTCATAGCAAAATTGAATCAATTGATTTTCACTTATCTGATGTTGCGGACAGCTAGCACACAGCTTTTTGAACCGCTCCCAGTATTCATGCAGTGATTCCCCTGAGTATTGCTTGATTCCATAGATTTCTTTTCGGATGTTTGCGGCTCTAGAGGCTGGGAAATATTTTTCCAGAAAGATTCTTTTCATCTCCATCCAAGTCGTGATAGAACCAGAGGGTAAATAGTATAGTCAATCCTTAGCAGCACCCTTCAAAGAGAAAGGAAAGGCTCTCAGTTGAATCTGCTCATCTGTCACTCCATAGGGTTTCATACTTGTGCAAACCACATGGAATTCCATCAAGTGTTTATTAGGGTCCTCATCTACAAGACCATCAAAAGAAGGCAATAAGTGAATCAATCCAGATTTAAGCTCAAAAGTAGCATTATTTTCTAAAGTAGGAAAAGTAATGCATAAAGGTTGTTGATTGAGATTAGGAGTGCCCAATAGTCTAAGACTCAGATTAGCATTAGCAGCCATTTCTTCTTCTGGAATTTCTGTTCGAGTCTGGTCTTCATCCTGTTGCCTACGTAATTCTCTCCTTTGCCTGTTCAAAGTCCTTTAGATCTCTGGGTCTTAGAGGAATTCTTCGTCAGAAGAGTCACCTGAAAGCATGAACAACAGAGAGAACTAGAAACAAAGAAAAGAAAACCAGAGTGAGAAAATAAAAAAATAATAAGCGAAAAATAACACAAATAAAATAACATTGTTCCCCGGCAACGGCGCCAAAATTTGGTAGCGCTAAGTCTCGTCACACCCAAATTACCAAACTCAATCAGATAACCAAGAATATGTAGTAGTGTGAGTAGGGATCGTTCCCACGAGGAAAGGGAAATTTAATGTGTTCTAAATTAAAAAAAAAGGGGATTTTGAGTTTGAGATTAATTACTAAAATTTAAAAACAATAATTAATGCAATTCTTAACAACTATCATGCAAGATTAAATTATAACTGAAGAATTCACTGAGAAACAAGCCTTGGTATCGGTCGAATACAACCTTGATATTTATTCATTCAATCATCGATTCCCTAAAAATAATTAATCCTATCAAATATTCATCATTGAAAATCAAATTCCTGTTTTATCTTAATCTTAGTTAATTAGACACCAGCGTTCTAGATTAACCCTTACCAATAAATCAACCCGGATTCCAGCGATCTAGATTTAAATTTAAGGTAACATTCAAACAAGTAAAACTGATGAATCTAGACAACACAAATACCAGTGATTGTATTTAATCTAGTCAAAAGTTGTTCCTACGATTCAACAAATTCAACAGCAGAAGATATTAAACGTAGTTGCTTTGCAAATTAGTTGATTCAAACAATTACGGATTTAAATTCTAATTTAGCTATAGTTTGTATAGCAAAATCCTAAGATGGCCAATCTAAAAATCTCACATACATTTATAAAATAAACCAGAACAACTCTTGATACTCAATAAGGATTAAACAGTGACTAATTCGAATCTCATGAACAAATAACATCAAAGACTTGTCTTTCTCAACCAAGTATTAAGACTTAGCCACAACGATTCATGAAAAATTCAAGAAAAATTAAAAGAAAGGAAGAAATCTTGAGAGAAAATTGTAATACAAAACCTTTCCGCCAAGGAAGAACTTACGAATCTCCTCCTATATTTTGAAAAACGGAATAAAAAGCCTAATAAAATCTAGAGTCCAAAATAAAAGAGTTTCTAAAATTAACAATTCTTTCCCGACAGCGACGCTCACTCGATCGGTAAGATGTTACCGATCGAGCGAGAGTAAAAATGTCATCCTACAGTTTTGCAAAATAAGGCAGCCGCTCGATCGGTAAGATGTTACTGATCGATCGGTAGAGAATTCCAGCTTCTACTGTTCTTCATAATTCTTGGCATCGCTCGATCGGTTAAATGGTGCAGATCAAGCGGTAGAAACTTTCTTCAAAAATCTTCAGCATGTCTCTTGCTCCACAATTCCATCCATGCATCCGCCAAAACGCACAACCTACACACAAAACCGGGAAATAAATCACGCAGACACAGAATATGCAATACGAATAAAACACATAATTATAACACATAAACAAATGCAAAACAACAAAAAAAATGACATTAAAATATGCAACAAAAAACATAACTATCAGGAACCCAACAATATTAGAAGGATCCGGTAGATTAGCAAGATTTTATCTTTTAGATCTTGTAATGAAGAAGGTCTGCTGACATGAGTAGTAGACAGAAAACTTCATGTTCAAGATCAGTAGACGGAATGAAAGACTTCCGCAGGAATTTAAATACTGTATTTTGTTATAAACAATATTTCAGTAGTAATCAGATGTATTAAAGATTTTAGTATTTGATGTACTTAGTTATTGTTGTATTGTACATCTTTCAGTGTACTCCTTTGATTAAGTTATGTATTATATGTGATTGTAATAAAGATTGTATTGGAACCTGGATTTGTGGTTCAAGTGTTGTAATATTTGAGATTAACTTGGTTATTTTGAATAAAATATTGATCATTGTTTAAATGAGTACTTGGGATTTTGCATGTTTTCAATGAATAGTTCTAGATGTTTTACCTAGAATATTCTAGTAAGCCAAGTGTTTGCCAGGGATGATGTGACTCATCAGGACGCATGAATGTTTGTTCTAGACGGATTTCCTTAGAACAGTTGGTTGTTTTGATCTTTTTAGGTTGTTACCTAGTGATGATGGATTTTCATCAGGATGACAGGCTAAGAAATACCAAGAGTTATGGGCTGTAATCAGGACTAGACGTGAGAAAGCGCGACCCTTTGTCAGTATTACTCTGGAAGTTTTCATACTTCAGATGTTGTTTTGGAGGCCTTTGTGCTCCAGGGACTATTTAGGGGAGGCTAATCAGTCTGGGGATTTTTGCAACAGTCACAACAAGGTATAGCTTTAAAATTTGGATAGATATCAGGTGTGGTATCAGGATTTAGTTATCGTCTATTAAGGATACAGATGTCCCCTTGTCAGAACAGTCTTAGAATAAATTTTCCTTGACAAGTAATTGTTCTATGCAGATAGTTTTCAGTTTTGAATTGGGATTTTGAGGATTTAATCCAAGAGATTAGTTGAATTAGTATTTGATAGGATTTAATTATCAGATGCTTGCAAACTCGAGATTTGAGTTGTGCCTCTGCAGAAAGTTTTCCTTGATCAATGATTTCGGTCCAGATAGGAATATTTCATAATATCAAAGACTCAGGATGAGTTATGCTAGGATGCTCTTGACTGTCGGGTTTTGAGATAGTATAGTAAGTGCGACCTTATGCCGGTGTACTCTGGAAGGATTTTTTTGTTCCAGATTGGCATTATAGGAAGACTTACCTCAGTCTCGTTTTATGTACAGTCATAGCAATGGGAATAACTATCAGAAAAGTATTCATGATTTATTTGAGTCTTCTGAAATTATACTTGGTGCTGGATTAGTGCCAAGGCAATGTGGTGAATTATCGTCTGACTTCATCAGAGATACAGATTTTAGTTCCCGTGAATAGAATAGTCTTGGAAAGGATTCCTTGACAAGTGAATATTCTGGACGGGTAGTTCTCGCACGTGATACTAGGGGAGGACCAGGAGGTTTTACCAGTATTGTCTGATTCTATCAGAGGTATAATTAGTGATCAGGATCTTGATTACAAGATGAACAGGATATTCTAAGTGATTTACTTAGGTAAGTTTCTCTGTAAGAATTGGAATTTTATTGATGGGTTATCAAGCAAAGATGAGTTTTATTAGGACAGTGGGATGACTTATACTGGAAGATGTGAACTATGATCATTACAACAGTTACGTTATAGTATAATTTGGTGTCAGTTTGATAACCTTGAAAAGATACTCGATTCATTGACAGATGTCATGAGTCTGCTAAGTTACAACATGGATACAACAATATAAGAATTCATTTGGATAGTGGAAAGATGAGCACTTAGGTGTTCATGTGTGTTTTGAAATGGTGAGTTAAACTGGTGTAAGTTTGGTGCCCATTGACTTTTTGCAACTATTTTTCTGAGGTAGACACAAATGTTATAACCCCGTGATGGGGGAGCTACATATTCTTTTGCATAAAGAACGATTGGAATTGTTCACTTTTTGGTAGACTGATAATATGAGTACAGTACTCAGATATTCAGTTCTTAGGAATGATTTGCGGTAATTCTGGGACTTTAGTGTCTGAAATTGATCTAACAAGCATTTGAATTTTAATGGATACTAACAGGATAGCATCAAGTGTTTAGACATGGAAAAAGGATAGCAGTGTTGGAAAACTGGCGAGTTCCCAGACCAATTACGATTGATACCCGGTGCAGCGGAAGTTTAAAAATTTTCTCATGGAACGATTCCATGGTGTGGGTATCAACCATACAACGATTGAATTATTGTGTGTGTAAAATTTAAATAACAATTAAATAAATTTTACCTCAAATCTCGCAACGAGATTAATGGACACCAACAGAACAATTCTGCTCTTGTTGTCTCTCCCTGGAACCGATGAACGCCTTCAATCAGGTCCACGAACAGAGGTTTAATCCCTCTGATAGATTGCACTAGAAAATCTATCAGAAGTTTTCTGCGAAGAGAATACACGAATTTGATTCGTTATTCCTTACTGCGATTCAAAATCACAGACCGGAATTTTCTCGGGCAGAGGGAGGGAGGGGCGGCCGAAAACGTTTTTGAGAGGGGCTAGGGTTTCGAAAATCCTGTCTCAAAAATTATGACCTGTTGTATGTAATTTCTGTACTGAAATAACTTATTTATAATGCAGGCCACTAACTCCTTAGGGCCCATTAATCATAAGCTGGGGCCCGACAAGCAAAGCCCGCTCGTTCAGAAATTAATATAAAATTTATCGTGACTCCGATTGATGAACCGATTTCACCAATGTGTACAGAAACCATTTCTGCACGTTTTAAAGTCAAAATAAATTTTCCTGAATCCGAATTCAGTGGTTTCCAAAAATGTCCATCCCTATGTCATTTTAGGAAACCCTACTCCCTTACTCTTATTTAAGAAGTCCAACTCCTTAGTTCATTAAATTTAACTCTTTAAATTTAACTATCTCAACGGGGATTAACACTCCATTACACTGTGTGACCCTCAATGGTTCAGGGATACAGCTAGCCGTGGGCTCACAACTCCTTGTGACTCGGAACAACACTTTCCGACTTGCCCAACGAATCATGGTAAAGCGCCTAGCAACATCGCCCCATGATTCCCTAGGTATCACTGATAGTGCCTACAAGAACCAGTAGATTTTGGTTAACGTACAGTACGGTCCCTTCATCCATATATCCCGATCGAATCAACAACCATTGGTATATCGAGAGTCGCTCAAGATTCGATAACTATGCAATACATCTTGAAGATCAAATTAGTGACATCGCATGTGCTACTAAGAAACCATTTCTTAAATCACATCAAGTACTCTGGCCAGAGATTTGTCACACTAATATCTCCTCAGATCGCATAGGATATCCACACTCGCAAGTATGTGGTGAATCCTTGACAACAATGCATTGACTCCTATATGTGTCGTAACTGTACCCAATCTCGACACCTGATGACCCCCTCAGAGTCGGTAAACGAGTCAAAACACAGTACTAGCATATAGAGTCTCCATGATGTTTCAAGTCGTAAGGACTAATGGTGTACAACCAAAACCGCGGACTTTATCCACTCGATAAGTGATAACCACTTGGAAAGTCCGGATAGGGTAGTTCGATTATTCATCCTATGAATATCCATTTGCATGCTTCGAACATCTCCATGTTCCCTACCAATGAAACGTGGTACTCAGCATCGCAAATGCTAGTCTCAAACTCGAGCGATCCTTATCCTTATTATCGGACGGCTCAATCGACTAGGAACGGTTTTAGAACATACAGTGACTATAAGATGTATTTCATGATAGACATCTCCATGTTCTACCACATCTTACATACACTATAGTATATTCAAGGTCTTTATCAAAACAACAATAGTATATCACAATATAACAATATGAAGTAATATAAAGTCATTGCCATAAAAGTGTAAATAATATTAAACAAAAGATTGTTTATACAAAGAGTCAACAAAGCCCATAGCCACACAGTTGGCTCACTGGGCACCCACTCTTACAAGCAGCTGATATTTAAGGTTATCAGATCCAGCAGGATTGTTGTCACCAATTTTTCGGGATGTCTATTGGATGTGTTAGATCATTGATATGTTAGATTTGATGAGATCGATTCAGGTGTTTTTCTAGGTTGTATTGGTTTTAGGAACTTGCCTAAGAGGGATGAAAAAATTTTGTTCATCTAGTAGTGCAAGTCAGAATTCAACAAGAAATTATTATCCGTGACAGGATAATCAGTATTCTCATTTTCAGGTGTTATCTCAAGTTATGAGATAGATGTCCATATATATTGGCACTAAAGACTGTACTAATTGATTTGTGAATCAACAGAATAATTGTATTGATATTTCCACGAAGAGAACCTGAGGGGTTCAGGAAATCAAGAATTGTGGACAACGACGTTGTCACAGGTATTATGACAAGTGCTAGTCATAAAGTATAAAAATCCTTTCGGTGTACAAAGATTTGCGTACGAGGTTCTTTCTGGTGGAAATTAATGAAGAAAAATGTGTATCAGTATGTTTCTAGATGATTGGTGTATCAGTAGGTCAAGGCAGAGCAATAACGACTGGAGGATTGTTTCACAGTTTACCTATCCCTGAGTGGAAATGGGAATTGATCGCGATGGACTTCGTGACCCATTTACCAGTGAGCTCGAGGAATTGTGATGCTATCTGGGTTGTGGTGGACAGACTCATCAAGTCAACACATTTCATTCCTTATAACCGAGACTTCAGTTTTGATAGGATGGCACGATTGTACATCCAAGATATTGTTTGATTGCACGGAGTGCCTGTGAGCATAATCAGCGATCGAGATCCCAGGTTTACTTACAGGTTTTGGGAGAGTTTTCAGCACGCTATGGGTACTACCCTCAGTTTGAGTACAACTTATCACCTAGAGACTGACGGACAGTCAGAGTGCACGATCTGTACTCTTGAAGACATGTTGCAAGCATGTTATATGGATTTTAGTCTAGCACGGGAAGATCAATTTACATTGATTGAATTCGCGTACAACAAAAGTTGTCATCGCAGTATTGGGATGACTCCATTTGAGGCATTGTACGGGCGACGATGTCGTACTCCACTGTTCTGGGAAGAAGTGGGGGAGCGACAGATAGAAGGACCAGAGTTAGTCCAATAGGTTGTTGATATTATTGGACAGATCAAGAAGAGAATTAACACTGCACAGGATCGGCAGGCTAGCTATGCGAATGTCAAGCACAGACCTTTGCAATTCTAAGTGGGAGAGAAAATGTTCCTGAAAGTCTCCCCATTTCGCAGAATTTTGAGATTTGGTCTCAAGGGTAAGTTATCTCCTATGTACATTGGTTCATTCGAGATTCTGGAAATTATCGGAGATTTGGTTTACAGGTTGGCTTTACCGTCGGATTTGTCTAGTATCCACAACGTGTTCCATGTTTCACTATTGTGACGGTATGTGGCAGATGAGTCTCATATTTTACAGCCATCTGAAGTACAGTTGGATACGGATTTGGCATATGTAGAAAGACCTTTGTGTGTCATAGGTCATAAGGATAAGGTGTTACGCAATAAAACCATTCCTCTTGTTCTAAGTTCAGTGGCAACGCCGAGGCACTGAGGAGGCCACTTGGAAACTTGAGAGTCGTATGCGTACAGATTATCCAGAGATATTTTGAATTATTGTATTTTCAGATTGTAACTTGTAAAATGAATCAGTTTGAATAAAAGATGTTTATTCAATATTTTACTACATTCAGTACTTAAGATTGTTCGAGGATGAAATATATTAAGTAGAGGGAGAATGTAGTAGCCCGGTTCCATTTTACAAGATTAAGTGATTTTAAATATGTTAAAAAATGACATATAATTTTAAAAGTGTCAAAACATGTTTAAGGAGTACTTATTTGGTTAAAATAAGTGGAAAATCAGATCTGAAACGTTCGAAAATGTTAGGGTAGGTCCCAGGGGTCCAAAAATGAGTTCGGAAGGACCAAAACAGTTCGGAGCTTACGGACCAGTTCGGGCCATCCAAACCAGTTTGGGCCGTCCAAACCCAGTTCGGGCGGTCCGAACTCAGCAGAGCCCAAGTGTCAAAATGGCTCGGAAAAGTGGCAGTTAGGACCGTCCGAACCCAGTTTGGATCATCCGAACTCCGCCTATAAATAGGGGTCCGAATCCCTCATTTTGAAGTGAAATTTTTCCTCTCTTCTCTTGGTAATTGCTCTATTCAAGGGCTTCAGGACTCTTTCTTTAAGAGTTGGAGTAGGAAATAGTATTTTTTATTGCGGACAGTGTCCGCAGTAGCAGCCAGGCGGCGGAGCTCTGGCGTGGCGTCCAAGGGTCGTAGCTAGGCTATGCCCAAGATCTGGGGCAATCAACATCAGCGGGCTGACGACGGAGGAAGTTTTGGCTTTGGTTCCCTATAGTAAATAGGGAGTAGACTATAGTTTAATTAAGGCTTTTAGAGCCTAGTAGGTGATGTTTGGCATGCTAGGTAATGCATGGTTATTTATGTTGTAGTGCTGCATGCTAGGCTTGGACCTAGATGGGAGTATCTAGGATCTGCCTTAGTAAGGTACGGAAGTATTATTTGAGATATCCAGATTGAGTATGCATGTATAATGTGTTTGCATGGATTATGTGATTGCATGTTTTATATGTCTTTATATAAAGCATGTCATGACTGTATGTTGCATACATGAGCATATTGAGCCTTTACCTTAGAGGTATCCTGTATTAGGGTTTTTACCCTACGAGTTTGTGGATGATTGGATACGTAAGTCTTGTGTCAGGTCACCGTGATGGTTGGACACATGTACTAGTATCAGGTCACCTTTATCTATTGGGTATATGAGCCACCTCCTGAGGCGACGACGCAGCATGCTATATACCCTGGGTCCGGTCTATGAGCTAGTTTTTTGACCTGAGTGTCTTGGTACTCAGTTCATTTGCATTCATGCGCATATAATAGTGTATACTCATACTCTCGTACTGAGCATGTTAGGCTCACTTCCGGTTATTTTCTGTTGGCTGGATGCCCTATTCCATGGGGCAGTTGCAGGTAGTTCTCCTGGAAACGGGGAGGTTAGGTGGTGACCAAGGCTGGATAGAGGGGTTGACCACTAGGTTTTGCTTACCTGGTATTTGACTTGCTTTAATTCCGCAGTTTCTCTGATTAAGATTATTATATTGATTAATTGCATGCTTAAGTTCTGATTAGTAGGTGATCACGGCGCGGGTCACTACAGCTGATGTCCCTCGAAATTCAGAATGCAACCTATAACTAGACGCTTAACCAAAACCTCTTGACCCATAGGAGTCGAAACAACTAGCAGTACGTCTAATGGAATATAGGGTAGACTATGCCTCTTAGCAAATCGTGCTGAAATAAATGAGTGTGATGCACCAGTGTCAATCTAGACATAAGCAAAAATACCAAATAAAACTACAGGTACCTGCAATCATACGTTCACTGTCTGCCTCCGCCTGCTCCTGGTTCAGTGCAAAGACTTACCCCTGAACACATGGCCTTAAGGAAGAATGACCACGGGAAGAAGTCTGTTGCTGCGATGGCTGTGACTGCGGGCATTGCTGATGAAAAGGCTGCTGCCGATACTGCTGTTGCGGCTGCTGCACGGATGCTTTAGAACCTCCAGAACCACTAGCTCCTCCCATCAGAGTAGGACAATCTCTCTTCATGTGACCCTCACGTCCACACTGAAAACATGCACCAGTCGATCGAGGGCACGAGCCTGGTGGATGCTTACGCCTACACTGACGACATTGGCTCACCCCATGGCTACCAAAACGATGCACTCCGCCAAATCCGGAAAAAGAAGAACTGCCTCCTTGCTTTTTGAAAGACTGGCCCCTCGAACCCAAAGAACTAGTCGGTCTGGATGCAGAAAAAATCATAGACCTGTTCCTCCAAAGACTGTCCTTGGCCTGATGGCAACGGTCCACCAAACCCTCATAGGTCATGTCGCTTCCAACAGCAACCATCTGATGAATCTCAGGTTTCAGACCCTGAAGGAAATGATCATACTTGGCCACCGAACTCTCAGAAATATGCGGACAATAAGGTATCGAAGAACTTCTGCTGATACTCCTCAATAGTCATCGTCCTCTGTCGCAATCCAATAAACTCACTGGCTTTCGCGTGACGAAGAGCTTGAGGAAAATACAACCTCTGGAAAGCAGTACGAAACTCAATCCAAGTAGCTGGTCCTCTCGCTACTATAAACGGTGCGGAAATATATCTCCACCACTTCCTTGCTCGTCCCTCTAGCAAGAAACCAAGAGTCTCCATATTTTCCTCGTCTGTGAAACGGAACTCTCTGAAGCAATGCTCCATCCTCTCTAGCCAGTCCTCAGCAGCCTCTGGGGTCTCGCCTCCCGCCAATGGCTTAGGGCTCACTTGCATAAACCTATGCATGTTGACTCTCCTCCGATCGTCACGATGTCCACGGCGACGTCGACGACCGTCTCCGCCGTCTCAACGACCATCACCTCCACTGTCGTGGATCTCATCGTAATCTGCCATCTGTCAATTAATAACAGATAATGTATTAATCCACTTTACTAATTCCCAGTTGCAATGCGCTCTGATGCCAATAAATGTAGCGACCCTACCCGGATCCACTACCTAATCAGAGTTAATAAAGCGCATGTACTAATAATAAAAGCGTAAAGAGCGGATAATTATAAATACATCAATTCCAATCGACACAATACAACCGACGACTAAAAAAAGTGTATAAATACTCTTATACATCCAAATTGAAAGTCTATAGGGTTACATGTCCTACCGCTAAACTCTCGCTCCAACAGGTAAAGAACTCAACCCCTGCTGCGAGTCACCTGGACTGTCCAGCCTCAAACTTGCCCCGCCACAAGGTACCCAAAAATACCAAACACAGGGGCGTGAGCGACAATGCTCAATACGAAAGCAATGATATATAAACTAATACGCAGCAAGCAAATGACTTTAAAATACTGGATAAAACAGTCTACTCAGGGCGCCATGAATATACAATACCGTGCTAAGAGAGCGAATCCGCGGGATACTCGTATATTCTCATATCCACTATAGCATCTACTCCACCGTCGTGGTCGCTCCTAGTGATAGCAAAACCAGGGGCTGAGTCTCCCCAAACACGATTCCATAAGGAGTAACTCATCACCGATGGAAACTGTCATGAATCGCATCATACCAGATGCAGTCCAGTGTAAAAACATGCATGTGCTAAAGCGGTAAAACATGGTAAAAACATATAGCACATACTCATGCAACATATAAGCATATATATCATGTCGGCTATCTTGGTCAGTACTTACGTACCTCTAACACTACAGTCAAATCCTAGCACCACTGGTCTAGATCTCACGCCTATTAGTCTACACTATGGCGTCTGCAATGAAAATACCCATGCATCATTATTTAAGCTCTAAAAGCCTTAACTAAGCTATTTCATACTTCTAAATATTTTTAGGAATCCAAAGCTATACCTGCGTCCGTCGTCAGCCCTTTGCTGCCGCTTGCCTCAAAACTAGGCCACAGCTCCGCTACGATGCCTGGATTGCTATGCCACTTCCGGATTCCCAATAGGACGCCTAGATCTCCCTAGATCTGAGTTAGAAAGCTAAGGAATTGAGAGATAAGAGAGGAGAGGTGCGAGTGAAATGAGCTCTCGGACCCTCTATTTATAGGCAAAGTTCGGAGCCTCCGAACCCGACTTCGGATCCTCCGTTCTTGACTTCAGAGCCTTCGATCTTGTTCGGAGCCGGATCCGAAGTCCCATCAGTTACATCACCAATGAAGTATTTTTCTCGGACAGCTGGCCATTCAAGTCCGGAGCCTCCGATCTTAGGTTCGGAGCCTCCTAACCTAGTTCGGATCCTCCGAACTCTCGGAACCTTCTCGGCCATTTTCGAGTGTTCTGAATCCATTTTTGAACTCCTTAGATCCTTTTGGAAACCCTTTATCATGTTTTACTAAATCTAAACATGATCATTGGATTAATTATAATTAATCCTTAATTCTGACTACGGGTCAGTACAACAGAAGATTTTACAGTGCATGAGAAAGTTAAGGAAAAGAGGTTTGAAATTATGTTTGAGAGAGATAAATGCACATTTTCTTGTAGTTGTCACATATTTGAGTTCAGAGGAATAATTTGTAGGCATGCTATTACAGTTTTGATCCGTAATAAGTTGTCGGTCATTCCCGAGCAATATGTACTTCGACGTTGGAGGAAGGATGTGAGTAGATTGTATACTAGGGTGAAGATCAATTACAATGGATGGATAACTACTTCGGGTCAGTTAAATTATGAGAAATTGTGCGAAGCATTTAAAAATATTGCAGATTTGGCTGCAGATAATGATGATGAAACCCAAAAGCTCCTCGAGTGGATTGAAAGTAAAGCAAGTAACCTTGGTATATCAAAATTACAATCAGATTGCGGTCGTAATTTGGTATCCCCGCTAAGCATGCAAGTACAATCTGATCGTGTTGATGATTTAAACCAAGCTTCTAATTGCAAAGTTCTTGATCCAAAATATACTAAAACAAAAGGAGCCCCTAAGAAGCTTAGGAAAAAAAGTCCATTGGAGAAGTTTTCCAAGAAATCGAAGGTAAAAGATATTCCTAATACTTTTATATGAAGTATCAATATTTGACATTCTATTCATGCATATGTTGGTTTTGTAGATATCGGTGAAATCAAACAAAGGAAAAAACTCACAACCAGAAATTGAATATAGTAATGTGTTTACTCAACCACTTGTCAAAATTCTGTGATGATGACTCTGCTCTCTTTCTCACAACAATTAATGGTATGGTATTATGATTTTCGTGTTTCAAGTCGTTAATATTAGTTGTGCTTGTTTCTTACATTTGCATAATAATTATAGGGTGTTTATCATTATCCTTGGAATATCGATTGCGGAAGACATTTAGTATCCAACTACAGAATTGATCAAGCATCGACAACATTATGCTTGTTCAGACGGCGGTCAAATGAGAATGAAGTGATAGTATCTAAGATCTAATGGAAGTAATTTAATTGGATGCAATAAGATATACTGTGCAACAAGATATATTGTAATTTAGATTGTTTTTGTGTTTGTTAGAAGATTCTGGATATTAAAATGAATGTCTGCATTCATATTTTTTTCCACCCAATTGGATATGTTTGTTTACTCCGTTGCTATGTTCATGAAAACTCTATTTAGTTTGTTATATGCATCCAATAAAAGAACGATATATTTCTCATCAATTTAAAATTTTGAAAAATTAAAATTTATTATTTTCAAATAACTCACTTTCATACGAAGTACAAATTAAGAAGAAAAAGATTGAGGAAAAAATTATTAAATTAAATTCAATTAATAAAAATAATCGAACAACTTAAAAAATTTCTGATCTCAGAGTCATTTTGTTTAAATAGGGACAACAAATAATGAAAATAACATTTTTTGGTAAAATAATAAAATAAAATAAAATAAATAAAAACTATAGTTTTTCTCGAAAAGTATTTTTAAAAGCAAATCAAACAACTGTAGATGAGAAAAAACCATTTTTTTAAAAAATTCAGGGTAGTTTTGTAATTTGAATAGAAGACTTGTAATCCTATTTGTAACTCTATTTGTATATGTAGATCACTTGGATGTTGATTTGTACAAGTTTCAAATTGAAAACGTTATGATGCTGCTATTTTTTCGACTTAAAAATTAAAAGAAGTGCTCTTTTTAGTATCTACAAATTTTACATCAACACTCAGATATATAATAATATATCAGATCACAAATATTAGTCTCAAATTCTCGATCATATTATAAAAAAACTGAGCCTAGAGTGGGGAAAAACCTGTGATTATGAAGGTGTTGAGTTTGATTTAAATGATACTAGCTTGTTATTTATTTTCTTGTATTTTTATTCAGCTACATTTTAGCCTCCAAAATATCTTAAATTTCAAACGAACTCTTTCTCCATCATTTTATTTATAACAGCATATTTGTTGAAATAGAAATCGAAGTGTTAATAAATAAAAGATTGAATATTTGAATAAAAGCAAATTAAAGGAATAGCAAATATTTCTGTAAAATTGTTGTTCAATTATAATTATTATAAAACGCTAAACAGTTGAAGCAAAAGGTTTCTCTTAGCCTTGTTTATTTGACTTGACTGAGATGAAAGATTGAAGGGCCTAAAACTCCACAAAGAAATACATCTGAATCCATTGGCCTCAACTACCCAAAATTTCAAATGACACAATCATACAAATCATATAATTAGCAACACATCAATTTCAGAAATCTTCGACACCAAACATCACTTTCAACTAACGCTACCTACAACAGCAAAAAAGATGACTACTTTTCGATGCAGTATAAGATTCAGCAGGATGGCACACATCTGGTAGTGCATTATACAGGTGAAGATACTTCAAGATCTCCTTCCTTCAACTCCTTAACTGCACTTATAAGAGCCCTCGTTCTCCCGTTAAGAATCAAGCCGTTCTCTCCCATCTGATATTGAAGCATTTCCGCTGCTTCCCAGTCTAAAGATTTTAAACAAAGTGATTTTATCAGTTTATTGTACTCGTCGTGGCTAGGCTGAACTCCATATTGTTTCATCTCCCCTAATATATCCACAGCCTTGTCAAATTGTTCAAGCCTGCAGAATCCACGAATGAGTGTGTGGTAGGTTATTGGGGTGAGCTTGGAATGCTTCTTTTTGGCTTCGTTGTATATACTGCATGCTTCCTCCATTGCACCATCCCTTGCATAACCACTCATGATTACAGAATAAGTGTACACATCGGGTTTTAAACCTCTGGTTTCCATCGTTTCCATTATTTTCAATGCTTCATCCATTTCCCCAGCTTTTGTAAGCCCATTGATTACATAGTTGAAGCTGGAATTTCCAGGAGGCGGACCTGCATCAATCATTTCAAGTAACAATTTTTTTGCCCTGCCAATATCTTGAATCCAACACAACTTCTTAAGGACACTTGAAAATGGTTTAATTGCAGACTTTCGATCTACTCCTGGATAATCGTTCAGCATCTCTAAAGCAAGTGATACGGTTTCTTTATCAAGTTCTTTATCAAGTTCCTGTCCATTTCCATTATCCGTTCTCTTATTTCGAGAAAGAGAGCTAATCAAGAAATCGATAGACGACCTGGGAGGATAAATCTTCTTATCTTTTGCATATAGATAAACCAAATGTGCATCTTTAGCCCTATCTCCTTTACACAAGTAAGAAATTATATTTCCAACTCTCTCAATATCAGGCAATTTATCCGCCTCTAGCATCTTCTCACAAGCTACCAATGCCCAATTGAAAAAAGATCTCTTACAAAGAGCTTCGATGGTAAAGTAATATGAGTCAGCATTTAGAAGACATCCAAATTCCTCAAACTTATTGAACACATCAAATGCAGCCTTCCCTTTCCCCAGCCTTGAAAACTGCCCTATTAATTCGTTTAAACTCTCTGTACTCACCAACCCCTTCTTCTCCCCGACCTCATTCACAAAATCCCACAATGAATATGCATCTCTCTTACTATCTTCCTGGCATATCGTGCTAACTAGCGAGTCCATCACTCGCGTAGTCACCTTAAAATCCAGCTTCTGCAGTGCCCATCTAGCAAAGCTGATCAAATTTTCAGCTGGAACATATGATGTACCAAGAACCTTTAATACAAATTCTTCATTCAAGATCAAACCCATTTCTTCAAAATGAGATACTTGTGACCCAGCTACGGTACCCCTACTTTGAAGCAGAGACAACAAGCTCTCCACCCTATCCGGATCATTTTCCTTTACTACCTCAATACCCTCATCTTGCATCGCCATTTCCCCAACAAAAATTTCACCAATTCCCTCATCAACCCCTACACTATCAGCCCCTTCAAAAATTGAACCCGGACTCTCATATTCCGATGAAGCAAACATAGTATTTTCATCAAAAGTATTCGTTGAGCTAAAATCAAAATCTTCCGCGGCCTCGTCAGCCTCGGCCATCGGCGATTCAGAAGGTGAATCCTGGTAGCTCTCAAATGCACTCGATGATAAAAATCTATTTCGTTGATAAAACTCAGATCTTTTCGAGACCCATGAATTCGAGAACCGAAACAAGGGTTCATCAGGTTGAAGATTTGAGATTAGGGTCTCATGACATGATACCTGAGAATGAACTATAGGATGACGCAATTTTGACACAACCACGCGCCTCCGTAGATAAGCTCGTGCTGCCGGCGATCGCCACATTGTCTCCGCCGCCGCTCTGTGAGCTGGGAAATGAGAGACGTTAACCTAAACGCCCCAAATTGAGGCTCTGTTTCTAAAGGGTGAGTGTATTTGTTTAAAATTTTATTAATTATTAAATAAAATTATTTTAATTTATGAATAATAAATAAAATGTTAAATTAATATATGAACTATTTAAAATAATTTAATTGATATATAATCAAACTCAAAAAATAAGTCGAAGTAACTATACAACATCACATTGATATTACTTATTGTCTCGATTTTGCACGATTATCATTGTTACATATTACAAGGTTTTATTAATTACATTTTTAATTAAATATTTAAACATAAAACAATTTATTTTATAATATTTTTAATAATAGAATAAATTATATTTAGTTCGACATATTCTGATTATTTATGAAATATAATTTTATTATTATAAATGATAATATTATAATGAAAAGAAAAACATCATTTTATTATATATTTATAATTATTTTTTAATATGTATTATTTTTTAGTATAGAATTATCAGTTATATACGTATACGTATGTTTGTACTAATTAATATTGATAAAGTTTTCGTACCATGCATACAATCTCGTTTGTATAATTAAAATTTATATAAATATAAATTTATGCTTATAATTTTGAAAAATAAAATGTGTATCTATTTTTATTTAACAAAAATATTGGACTTTAAAATAATTTTAGTAAAGGGTAAAATTGATTTTATAACTTAATCATGTACCAATTAACCATTTTCAATAATTCATGTATCAATTTGATATTTTGGTGTATCACAATGAATTTTACTCTTAATTATTATATTATTATATTATACACAAAAGTAATATAAGATCAAAAACCTATAACAACCCACCATTAGGCGGGGTAGCCCATTTTTTAGGCGGGTTGAAAAATTGTCAATCCAACCCACTAATTTTGCATGATGGAATGGGTCAACCCGACGAACCTAGCCCATTTTGACACTTCTAATCAAACAAATTGTTGATCCAACTTATAAAAACATATTATCTTTTATATCTAAGTATTACCGCATACATACATTGATGAAGTTACTCGTAAGGGTGTCAAACAAGAATACAAGATACCCAGCTACCCACTATATATTATACTATAACAAATTTTATACAAAATGTCATTAAATGAATAATTTTCCAATTTCAATTTAAACATACATTATTAATGCTATTATTACCATTTAAGTATGATAGTTTAAATGTGCAGAATATGCATAAGTTTTTATTTATATTATTATGTTTAAGAACATGTTTTTTTTATATTGTGCTTGTTAAATTATTTAGAAGTTGTTACATTCTTATAATTTCTAAGAATTAAAAAATATAATATCGTAATAATATCGAAATCGATACTAATGATAAGTAATTCGACTAAAATTTCTTTTTAGAATAAATAGTAGTTAATAGATGTAACAAAAAACTACGGGATATGTCTTTACGTCTTTTTAGTGGTTAACGTGCGATACTGTCATGTTAGGTAATGAGATAAACACAATCTATTTTGACGACTCTATATTTAATTTGAACCACATATATCCTAAAATGAAAACATAAATCTATAAATTTTAATTTGTGCCATTGTCATTATTAGTCTCTCAAATATGAAAATTCATAATTACCTTTATATAAGTATTCAATTTAATTAGCAATAAATTTTCAGCCCCTCGGATTCTTTGATTTTATATAGAAAAGTTTTGTATGTTTAGTTTTTTTTTAGAGAATTTTGTATGTTTAGTTACTAAGCTTTAATTGTTGTGTTGCAATAAATAATATTTTGTGTAGCCAAATTAAACCAATTAATTATATTATATTATATCATATAAAATAATCGAGTTATATCACATGTAATTTCAATAATAACTAATTGTTCAATGGCCTTCTCATCAATCGTCGCCCTATAAAAAAAAATAAACATGCAGGTATTACGACAATCACACTGATCTATATACGTGATAAAAATCGATCGAATTCATATTTATAATAAAAAAATAATATTTTGTATTGAATCGAATCGAGTTATAGATCAATATAACAAAATTGACTTTTGAAATGACCTTATAAGTTTTTGTATCTCTTATTTGTTGTGAAATAACCCTTTAATATTTATTTAATAAATTAAATTTTAAATATTATCTAGAATCTTCGACATCAAAATTAACCGTAGACGTTTTATGGGCTCCAAACAATTAAGGCCCCGTTTGATTTCAAAAGCCAGGAAAAAAAAAACATTTTTTTTAGTGCTTTTCAGTTAACAAGGTGTTTGATTGACCAAAAAAGTGCTTAAATAAGCACTTTTTAAGTCCAAATTTGAGCTTTTTTAAAAGCCAAAAATTGTAGCTTTTAAAAACACTTATTTTAAAAAATCTCTACAAAATCCAAACGAGCTCTAAGTCCCAACACAAACATGTTTACATTTCTGTATTCTTCACTCATCGTTTCAATTATATTTCGCTTATTGGGTTGGCCCGTATTATATTAAGTGATGGGCCTCTGACCCAACGGGAGTGGGTCAAACCATAGCTCAATTGTACACATAGGGATACATGAGACATATAAAAATACCTGTAAATCAGCTATCAGTCTCTAAACCCTATCAAAAAAAATTGTTTAAATCCTTGAGCCCATATGTTTTTTTTGGATGAAATTCGGTATAAAAGGTTGAAAATATGGTGCGAATACATAATATTTGAGTATTAACTATTTCAAATTCGGTACAAATGTATGATTTTTGAGTACTCAAATATGTAATCAAATATTGATATTAATGATACATTTGTCTTCTTTGGATGAAAATTGATACAAAATATCATAAATACGGTACTAATATATGATATTTGAGTATCAAATGTGTTAAATCTAGTTAAATATATAATCTCTGAGTACTAAAAAAAATATTGATATTAATGACATATTTACCTTATTTGGATGGAAATCGGTACACAATATTGAAAAATGATACTAATATTTATTTTTGAGTACCAAAGGTGTTAGATCTGGTACAAATATATGATTTTTAAGATTCAAACATATGTTGCAAGTTCATATTAACAAGATGTTCAGGTTTTATACTCAAAATCTTATTTTTTATACCCGATATTGAAAAATTAGTGCTCGAATATCATGCATTCGTACCATATTTTTAATATTTTGTACTGACTTTCTATGATTTTTGAGTATTCAAACATATGTTGCAAGTTCATATTAATAAATATGTCCAGGTATTATACTCAAAATCTAAGTTTTTATACTCGATCTTGAACTGCTCCAATATCATGTATTTGTACCATATTTTCAACGTTTTGTACCGAATTTCATCCGAAAAAATGTGTCGTTCCAGGGAGTTTAAATAGTTTTTTTGCTGACAGGGGACTGAGCATGTATTTATATTTGGGTTTAGGGACTGAGCACTAATTTACCCATAAAATATATTATTTGAAATTAAAAATTATTTTCATCAATGTAATATAAATTTTTCTTTAATGTTTTTTTTATAAAACAAAACAATATATATCATAAATCTTCAACCAACAAGTCATGAGTTACAATGCAATGAAACCACTCAAGAATAAAGTCATTTATAGTTGATGCTAGATGTACTTCTTAGTGTGCGCCTTTTCTCTTGTATTTTGCATTTAAATTACAAAAATTCAATTAATCTAATTGGATTTTTTTTCTTTTTATTTATTTTTTACTCTCCACTATCTAATTTTATGAGATTCATATTGTTGAGACGTTATTTGCATAAGAGAAATTTTTATTCCTCGAACAATTGATGTTTTTATTTCAATTTTTTGATTTTTGAGTTTTTAATTTGATAACAAATATTATGAAATAAGACTTCTTATTGAGTGAACATAAAAACTGAATTGATCAAATTGGGTGGAGGAAATATCACATCCCACATTCATCTCAAATTCAAAATGTTTAACACATGAAAAATAATGTAAACTTACTTTCAACAAATAATCTAAATTTCAATACATTTAATTACATGTCCAATTAACTCGATCTATAATTGCAGTATCCATCGCTTATTTTCTTCTGAACACCATCTTGATGGATATTGTATAGCGTTTCGCTCTGGAATCACCTACTAAACAAATTTTTAAGCATGAAATTAACTTAAATAAACATAATCAGATAAACAACGAGAATTCAACGATACAATACAATTCTCAAACCAACAGGAGATTAATAATACAACCAAATCTAAAAGTGTATCATACTAAACCCAAAATAAACAACAAAACCAAACTCGGAAATCATCGGGGTGCACTGAAATATCGTTTCAAGGACTACTCCTGCCAGCATCATCCAAATTAAGGCTTGCCCCGAGGAATGAAGTGTCCAAGATGAAAACAAGAACGTGAGTGCTAACTCCCAATATATAAATACGAGTATACAAACCTATATATGTATGCATTACGTGAACTAGGTAACTGGATCAAGAGAGAACTCATGCTCAGATTTGAGGCGCGAGAGTGTCTAGCATCACTCGGTAATACCCCTTTGGATCAATAGCACTCTCATCCGAATATGGATCTGAAATGTCCTAGAAACATCACAGTCTTCTCGACCCGTCGGCCACTGTGACTCATGATGTTCAATTGTCCATAAATTAGAAATGAGTGACCCTACTAAATTACGACTATCTCGAATAAGATTTGGCTTAACGTGATACATGGACATGCAAGGAGTATATCCGCGTCCATCGTTAGCCCACTAATGACGATAAACCCAAACTCTAGGCACAACTTCGCTATCGCCCGACCCTGGAATGACGTCTAAAAGCCTTAAAATAAGAGTGATTCGAGAGAGAAGCTGTGAAATTTGCAATCTAAAATGAGGGTCTCGACCTTTATTTATAGACAGGAGTGCGGAAGTTCCGATATCATTCAAACCTTTCAAACTAGTTCGGATCCTAAATCATAACTTCGTACCTTTTGATCTTTCGCAAACAGTACACATGTCCAATGATTGGACAACTCAATGTGCATAATGAGTTTAGAGCTTTCAATCTGAGGGTTCGAAGCTTTTGAACTCACCCCCATCAAATCACCAATTATCTAAGGCCTTGAGATATTACGTTCTTAATCGGAATTTGAGATTTAAATTCTGAAAATGGAAAAAAAATATGAATTGAAGAATTTATGGAAATTCGAGATTTCATTTCTGAGCTGCAAATATTTAATTTGAGAATTTACGGATTTTGAGATTTAAATTTCGGGTTTCTTAAATTAAAAGATGAAAATATTTGAATTGAATATTTATGGAATTTAAGATTTAAATTCCAAGTTCCGATAATTAACGGATTTACTTTGAAGTTAAACTCGCGCAGGGACTGATTTGCAAATATTGAAGTTTCAAGGGCTAAAGTGCAATTGTTCTTTTTAATTTTAATCCGAGAATATGTAATTTGAGGATTTTAGAGTTTAGAGATAAATTCTAATATTATTAAATTATTTAGGATTGAAATTGAATTAAAATATTGGCCAAGGAATGATTTGCAATTACTAAAGAGTTCATGGACTAAATTGAAAATAAGCTAATAGATATCTATTTGACTATTCTTTCCACCATCTACACGTGAATCAGCAGCATCAAAGCAAGGGATTTCAGAATCATTCACATGCCATTTTTAGCCCAGCTAAAGCTCCGATTTTTCTTCATCTGTCCGTGAGAATTAAGATTTGAACATATATTTGCGATCACCGCTCCGAGAGCTATGTTTTGACGTAAGTTTTCTTGAGTTCTCTCATGTTTTGATTTTGGAGTGGATGATGGAATTTAATGATTATTGGATATATATCTGCTTGAGCTAGCATAGATTACATATCCAAGACGGATCGGAAAAAGAACGGCGTTTGGATTTGTTATGAATTTTTGAAGCAGTTTTCGAAAATCTGAATATTTAAGGCTTCCATTTTCGAGATGTAGCTGCTGATTTCAGTATAATATGAGTTAAAGTAGATAGAAATGTTGATGTTTGAGCTTTTAGAATTATCGAATTCGAACCGTTACGCCGTCGAATTGCTTTCCGGTCAATTGAACAAAGAATTGAAGTTGAATAAGCTTTGTTTCAATTGTAATTTGATATAGAGCAAATGAGTTAGATTATATGATTTCATTTCAGATTTGAAATGAATGATATTGAATTCGAATCGACGAATTTAGTTCGAATGATGATTTAGTTGAAGTGTTTGAAGTTGAAATGAGACTTGATCAAGAAGTATTATGAATTTCGGCATGTGTTCGAATTATTACACATTTGATTATGCTGGTCCATGATGTTTTCTATGCTGATATGTTGGGATTGAATTGGAGAAGACTGATATATATTGCTTGAATTGAATAGAGTCGGTTATCGAGTTTGATAGCGTCATGCTACCGATTCAAAAATTGAATTACTTTTCAGTCTTGTTGTTTGAGGTGAACATGAGATGAGTTCATTGCTGATCTTATTATCTTATGATTACTTCATTTCAGATTGTAATGAAGTTGAAGGACTCGAGAATTTAGTTGTTGAAACGGGATCGAATAGCTCAAGGTTGAAGTTATTTTACTTGAAGAATTGATAGTGAACTTGAGCTGAATTGTAATTATGTTTGTTGTGTTGATTTCCAGATTTGAGTTTGTTGTGTTGATTTCCAGAATTGGAGCATCGCAAACACGACGACAGGTATAAGATGACATCGAGAGTCAGGGATTTGAAACTCAAGAATGATGCTTCTTGAGTTATCCCGAATAAATCACATACTTGTTTATTTGATTGTTCTTGATGTAGAACTTGTGATATTGTCGATCCATCTCAGGTAGTAGATCTTTGATTTTGATTTTGATATGATATGATATATGAATTTATTTTTATTCCAAGGTCTGAGGCGACCTTATTTTCGAGTCAGATATGACTACAATAGATGGATATCCATGTCAAGATCGGATACGAATCTTGATGGCAGCGATCTGAAATTAATCAATTCTTGATATATGCGCGCTATATAAATTTGACGTATTGAATTGATATATTTTGATTTGATAAGACTTGAGTTGATATGATATTGATCCTATTTGTATATGTCTCTTATACTGGGAATTTTATTCTCACCGGAGTTTATCCGGTTATTGTCTTGTTTTGTATGTGTGCATGACATCAGGTGGGGCAAAAGCTTGTCAGAGACGACTTGATAGCTCATGAGAGAGTTTAGCACGTGGTGACTTGGGTTTTAGAAGAAGTTATGTACCTTATATTCTATAGAATCTTGGATTGTATTCAAGTTTGAAGAGTTTACTTCGAGTAGCTTGAGTTTAGCTTAGTTTTTTGATGTTTTGAACTATGATTTGTTTATGAGAAGAATATGGGCTATATTTAGAACTTGATATATATGTTGGACATGTTTTAGACTTGATAGCATGTTTATAACATTGATGGATTGAGATTATTTATGCCATGAACTGAATTTTGACAGCAATAGAAAGTCTGTAGTTTTTTTTTCAAACAGGGCATGTCAGGATCGATCCTGTGAGTTCGTAGGATCGATCCTGGCACAAAAATGGATTCTGGCAGAAACTTGTGAAAAGTTCCATGATCGATCATAGGAGTTCGTAGGATCGATCTTGACCAAAAAATTTTTAAATTTTTTTATGCCTTGCTTTGATTATTCTTTGATCAAGGATGATTAATTGTGTTTAATTATACTTTGCCCCTAAGATGAGATTAGCAACCCGAGGTCCCCACAATTGATGGTATCAGAGCGTAGGTTCTGTACTATGTAGAAATGAGTGAGCGGGGTAGATTGAGTCGCATGCATCCGTAGTATTGCATGATTAAGGCTTTACTTTCTCTGATGAAATGCATGTGAACCTGCTTATTATGTGCTTACTTGATTAATTGAATTCATAGACTTATTTGAATTCGTAGTAAGCCTGAATGAAATGAAAAGCATGAGATTATATGTTTATTATACTGAATCGTATTTATATCTCTGCACTATATATATTGCTTCTATTTTGAGTCAAACAGATTTTGCAAGAAGAATGAGTATCTCAGACAGAACAGAACAGTATAGAGGTAAGTGGTTAAATTGAGAGATATGATGACAACACTGAGAAAAGAATGAGTTGAGTCGCTCTGGAATTGAGCTATTAATCACCAATTCTGAGAAATACAGAATATGCTAAAATGAGAGGAAGTTGATTTGAAGAGCTGGATACATTGTTCGAGTTGAGAATGTTTTGATAAACATGAAACCAGCCTGATTTTATATCAACTCCGTGATTTAGCAAATAAATTGGTGGTTATGATGAAGAGATTGTTTGAAGAACATAGGTATTGAAATTGTTTTACATGTATGTAAACAGATTTTTTATCAAGAAGTTATTCTGTACTTGATAGAGCAGATAGAATAACAATATTTGCCAAACTCTGTAGTTGAGAACACTACGATTATCACCTCATATACAGATTTCATATCAGAACAGTTATGAAGACAAATTCTTGATTCCCCCACATAAAAGAATTGATTTAGTCTAAGAGTTAATATTTTCAGAACTATGAGAATAACTGAAGCAGTTCAAGAGGAAATTTGAATTGAGAATAATTTCCTAGACAATAAGTAAGTGAAGAAGATTGTGCTCAAGTTGTATCAGATAATGAGATTGCATGTAATTGAGTAATTCTAATGAACCTGCTTATGTACTGATGATTATAGATTGCATTGCATAATAGACTGATGATTTGTTATGCTACAACTTTATCTGATGAGCATGTACTTATTGTATTTTCTGAGTCTTTGCCTTTCTGTAGAAGGGAAGCCTTTGCATGATTAGTCAGAAAAGATGAAATACAGATTTGAGGTTATAAGAGTGAATTTGATGATATAGAATTTGAGATTTATGATATGAGTTTCAGAAAATAAGAATTATTTTTATGCGGTATTGAATATATCACGATTAATGCAAAAGAGTGTCTGAAGAATTCTAGTTGATGAACTAGACTAGTAGAGAACTAATCTAGAATTGACAGATATGTCAATGGTTAGAATATACAGAAGTATGCAGATAATAGATATATTCTACTCTTTTTGCAATGTGAATGAAGTTCTATATTGAGTTGGGTGTCTGGTACGAAGTTATGATGAATACTCGTATAGAATAGCCTCATTTGAAGTAAAGAACTTCAGAAAACAAGTAGAAGAATGATTAGAGAAGATTATTTTATGAAATGTATGGCAGCACATTTAGTCAATAAGATTTGAAGCAATTATGATCAATTGGGAAATTAAGTGATAAACTCATATCAAATGAGAATAAGTGAAAATTTAGTTACAGTCGAGTCTTTTATGTGATTTTGCTGAAGTTATTACATCATACAATCATGATTCTTGAATTTCTTGATATTGATTATGAGGTTTTGTTATTTGACCTCGATCGATTTTGATTGACTCTTATTCTTTGTTAGAGTCTAATTAGATTTACTCGTCTTGAGTTGAGATGCTAGTGAGTTGTTTTCACTTAGCAGATTGTCATTCAAGATATTTGATCTTTGGATGACCTTGACTTGAGTGAGTTCCTTTGACCATGAATTTCAAGAGTTATTGATCATTTGATGTATATATTCAGTATTTTTTTATATATGTGGCGCGTAACTAATAGAACTTTTGGATTCTAAGTATCAACATGATTTGAGGTTGATGGCATGATTTGTCAAGGAATTGGGAAATAGAAAGAGAAAATGAGAGGATTTCTTGATCGATTGATTAAAGATCTTTGATTTATGTGCTTGAGTTTCGAGTTAGATACTTAAACAGGCAGAATTGTTGTAATCCAAGCTAAGTTAGATTGGTTTGGAAAGAGTAACGCAACATTGATATGAGATCAAACAATTGGAATTCGATTGTGAATGTTGCATTACGATATGAGATAAGACAACAAGTGAAAATGAGTGGATTTAAGGTGAATAATCGGTTGATTGTGCTCAATATTCTCGATAGGGAATATCAGATTCTGAAAGAGGCACCTTATAATAGATTGAATATCCATTCAGTTGTCTGAAACGTGTATGCATTACTTGAAAATTAGTATTGATGAACGGAAGTGAAAGCATAGATGCCATAATTTATTTGGAAATACTTAAATTCCAGTATACGAAGCATAAAAGAAGAGATCAGATGGGCTATGAAACAGATTAGCACCTATTGACACTATTCAAATTGTCATGAATTTGTGATTTGAAGGAAAGTATATTTCGACAAAATTAAGATTGTGATGTATTCGATGTAATAAAGATATGAGTAGATAACTATGAAGACGATCATGATGTTATGAGATTACAGAAATTATTGAAATTTATTGTTAGAATAGAGACTTTAGATTGATTTGATAGATTGTGGCACTGATTTTCAGAGGTTCTGAGTGTTTGATTTTATGTGATTGCATTATATTATCCTTGATCTATGGATTTTCTGAGGTGACTATCCAGATTATCGAGGAAATGCTCAGAACTATAGTATCTGATTCTATACTATTTGATTGATTTTGCCACTTGAGGATGATAATTCCTATAACAGCCATCTGAGAGATATAGAAATGATATTTTGATTTTGAGATGAGAAGAAAATCAGAAATTCTTTGTGCTGAGACAGAATTTGTGAAATATCAGCTATCAAATCAGATGTGGTTTGAGAAAAGACAAAATGTGAAGATTGAATTGTATAGAACACAAATAGAGCAGACTAAACAGAGCTGTGAATTGAATGATTTTGAAGCTTGAATAGAGTGTTCAGCAAGAAATGTTTTGTTTCTGCAGTATCATTCAATTCAGAAAGAGATTCCAAAAATGATCTGATATTGGATTCTCATGAGTAGTGATGTGAAGATGGTAATCTAGCTCGTTGAGTAATACTTTATTTTGTGTGACTTGAGAAATGAGACATGATTCTTGAGTATATGCTGACGAATATCAGCTAGAATCATGTTGTAAATTTCAAACAAGGATAGTCAAAGCAGATACAGATAAAATTTTGAGCTTAACCGATTACCTGATACTGATTGTTGATTCACAGCTCAAATGTAGGATCGCGCAGTGACTACAAAAGAATAGAATTGATATGATCGACCAGAAAGAAGAAACAGAAAAGATATCTAGAACCCATAGAACTGAAGTAAAAGTGGGTACAAATATGAAGCTGTGAGAAGAACGACAGTGTAGACTTGATATATGTTCTGTGCAGAGCATAGATTAATATAGAAAAGAAGATAAGTCCACACCAAAAGCTGAAGTTACGGTCTACGATTTTAGACAGAGTTAGTGGATTCACTCACAAATGTATTCTTTTCAGCTTAGAATTATAAGATCAGGTATATTCCATGTGTCTGAATTAAGAAAGTATCAAGTAGAATCTTTCTATGTATTTTAATCAGTCAAGACAGAGTCTGATACGATTATGAGCTAAGTCGAGTATTTGACAGATCCCTGACTGAGCAAAGTACAAAAGAATAGACATAGAATGGAAGAGATAAACTGGAAAGAGAGTATGAGATAAAATAAGAAGTTCCGAATTAGATTATTGAAGTAAGAATTACTTCATATGATCATTCAGTCGATCAGATTTGATATTTAGATTGAATGCGATTTCGAGAACGAAATCATTCCTTAGAGGGAAGGAATTGTAAGACCCTGAAATATTATGTTCTTAATCGAAATTTGAGATTTAAATTCTGAAAATGGAAAAATATATTAATTGAATAATTTATGGAAATTCGAGATTTCATTGCTGAGCTGGAAATATTTAATTTGAGAATTTATGAATTTTGAGATTTAAATTCCGGGATTCTTAAATTAAAAGATGAAAATATTTGAATTGAATATTTATGGAATTTAATATTTAAATTCCAAGTTCCGAGAATTAACGGATTTACTTTGAAGTTAAACTCGCGCAGGGACTGATTTGCAAATATTGAAGTTTCAAGGGCTAAAGTGCATTTGTTATTTTTAATTTTAATCCGAGGATATGTAATTTGAGGATTTTAGAGTTTAGAGATAAATTCTAATATTCTTAAATTATTTAGTATTGAAATTGAATAAAAAGATTGGCCAAGAAATGATTTGCAATTACTGAAGAGTTCATGGACTAAATTGAAAATAAGCTAATAGATATCTATTTGACTATTCTTTCCAGCATCTACACGTGAATCAGCAGCATCAAAGCAAGGGATTTCAGAATCATTCATACGCCATTTTCAGCCCAGCTAAAGCTCCGATTTTTCTTCATCCGTCCGTGAGAATTAAGATTTGAACATATATTTGCGATCACCGCTCCGAGAGCTATGTTTTGACGTAAGTTTTCTTGAGTTCTCTCATGTTTTGATTTTGGAGTGCATGATGGAATTTCATGATTATTGGATATATATGTGCTTGAGCTAGCATAGATTACATATCCAAGATGGATCGGAAAAAGAACGACGTTTGGATTTGTTATGAATTTTTGAAGCAGTTTTCAAAAATCTGAATTTTTAAGGCTTCCATTTTCGAGATGTAGCTGCTGATTTCAGTATAATATGAGTTAAAGTAGATAGAAATGTTGATGTTTGAGCTTTTAGAATTATCGAATTCGAACCGTTACGTCGTCGAATTGCATTCCGGTCAATTGAACAAAGAATTGAAGTTGAATAAGCTTTGTTTCAATTGTAATTTGATATAGAGCAGATGAGTTAGATTATATGATTTTATTCAGATTTGAAATGAATGATATTGAATTCGAATCGACGAATTTAGTTCGAATGATGATTTAGTTGAAGTGTTTGAAGTTGAAATGAGACTTGATCAAGAAGTATTATGAATTCCGGCATGTGTTCGACTTATTACACATTTGATTATGCTGGTCCATGATGTTTTCTATGCTGATATATTGGGATTGAATTGGAGAAAACTGTTATATATTGCTTGAATTGAATAGAGTCGGTTATCGAGTTTGATAGCGTCATGCTACCGATTCAAGAATTGAATTACTTTCCAGTCTTGTTGTTTGAGGTGAACATGAGATGAGTTCATTGCTGATATTATTAGCTTATGATTACTTCATTTCAGATTGTAATGAAGTTGAAGGACTCGAGAATTTAGTTGTTGAAACGGGATCGAATAGCTCAAGGTTGAAGTTATTTCACTTGAAGATTTGATAGTGAACTTGAGCTGAATTGTAATTACGTTTGTTGTGTTGATTTCCATATTTGAGTTTGTTGTGTTGATTTCCAGATTTGGAGCATCGCAAAAACGACTGACAGGTATAAGATGACATCGAGAGTCAGAGATTTGAAACTCAAGAATGGTGCTTCTTGAGTTATCCCAAATAAATCACATACTTGTTTATTTGATTGTTCTTGATGTAGAACTTGTGATATTGTCGATCCATCTCAGGTAGTGGATCTTTGATTTTGATTTTGATATGATATGATATATGAATTGATTATTATGCCAAGGTCTGAGGCGACCTTATTTTCGAGTCAGATATGACTACGATAGATATCCATGTCAAGATCGGATACGAATCTTGAGGACAGCGATCTGAAATGAATCAATTTTTGATATATGCGCTCTATATAAATTTGACGTATTGAATTGATATATTTTGATTTGATAAGACTTGAGTTGATATGATATTCATCCTATTTGTATATGTCTCTTATACTGGGAATTGTATTCTCACCGGAGTTTATCCAGTTGTTGTCTTATTTTGTATGTGTGCATGACATCAGGTGGGGCAAAAGCTTGTCAGAGACAACTTGATAGCTCATGAGAAGTCTAGCACGTGGTGACTCGGGTTTTAGAAGAAGTTATGTACCTTATATTCCATAGAATCTTGGATTGTATTCAAGTTTGAAGAGTTTACTTCGAGTAGCTTGAGTTTAGCTTAGTTCTTTGATGTTTTGAACTATGATTTGTTTATCAGAAGAATGTGGGCTATATTTAGAACTTGATATATATGTTGGACATGTTTTAGACTTGATAGCATGTCTATAACATTAATGGATTG
This sequence comes from Henckelia pumila, assembly GCF_033568475.1. Classification (NCBI taxonomy): domain Eukaryota; kingdom Viridiplantae; phylum Streptophyta; class Magnoliopsida; order Lamiales; family Gesneriaceae; genus Henckelia; species Henckelia pumila. Next base: position 166,935,348 of record NC_133121.1, on the reverse strand, counting down.
AGATTATTTATGTCATGAACTGAATTTTGACAGCAATAGAAAGTCTGTAGTTTTTTTTCAAATGGGGCATGTCAGGATCGATCCTGTGAGTTCGTAGGATCGATCCTGACACAAAAATGGATTCTGGCAGAAACTTGTGAAAAGTTCCAGTATCGATCCTGGGAGTTTGCAGGATCTATACTGACCAAAAATTTTTAAATTTTTTTTTATGCCTTGCTTTGATTGTTCTTTGATCAAGGATGATTAATTGTGTTTAATTATACTTTTCCCCTAAGATGAGATTAGCAACCCGGGGTCCCCACAAATTTGAAACCCATACCCTATTTATCTGAGGGAGTTCGGAGCTTCCAATCTCAAATTTGAACCTTCTAAACTGTTTGGTGCTTCCGGACTGCACCTTGTCCTCCAAAGTGTTTCGGACCTTCCGAACTTCTTGGGCTTGGGGTTCGGATCTTCCGAACTACTCCGGCCCCTTAGGTCCTCCGAAAATTTTTCGAACGTTTTGAATCCGATTTCTATTCATTTTCCTTAAAAAGGACTCTTTAATCATGTTTTAATCATTTAACATGTTTAGTCAATTGAATTACTTAAACAAGAGTCGGATTAATATATATAATGTTCTTGAAGATTGATCAATTCCATAGTTGAGCCCTAAATGTACTCCATATCTAGGATACCAAGAAAGGTGATGAGTATCCTATAATATTATGTGAATGTAAGAAAAAAAAAAGATATGATTAGAAAAATAAAACACAAACAACAGAATATCATACAATTAATTATTGTGTGAAAGAGCGAGAACAGATTTGATAGGCTCATAATATTTATATTTTTAGTATCATATTTCTCGGGTTTTATCTTTTTCATATGTTAATTGAAATTCTCTGCCTGACCGTCTCAAGCGTGCAGAACACAAAAAACAGAAATCTGTCTCCCACTAATCTCAAAACTAACGTCTAAAGCCTATGAGAAAGGAAAAAAATATATAATCTAGGAAAAAGATAAGATTATCTACAATATAATCTTGATAATTGTTTAAATAAAAACAAATCTCCAACAATATTTATCTAAAAGAAAATCTTCTCTTCAAAATTCTTCCATAAATTAAATACCATATTTAGAATTCCTAAAATATGGTATTTTTTTCTCAAATTCTGAAATCTTTGATTCACCAGAAGACAGTAACATCGTAGTCACACAACACGCCCACGCCTTGCTTCAGGACCTTTTCTAGTTTGCTCAATCTCTCAAAATTTCCTCTTGGCAACTTCAAATATGATAGAATTAAACTTTTTAGCCCAAATTTTTGTCAAGATCATCAAACTTCCTCCAACTGCAAAACACGACAAAAACGCACCAATTAACATATGCAAAAGATAAAACCCGAGAAATATGATACTAAAAATATAAATATTATGAGCCTATCAGGATTCAACACAAAATTCTGAGGTGGTGGATTGAACCCATGATTACATTCAATATTTTCTAGTTGTAAATTTTTTCTTTTGCTTGACGTTGTCGATACCTATAAAACAAACATATATAGAAATAAAAATGAAAAAAATTTATATTCTTAAAGAGAAGTATCAGGGGATAACCCATGTCTTTGCTTTATTGTTATTATATATTTATGATATATTTTATAATAATATTTTAGAATTTAAGTTTTATTAATGACTAAATTTATGAGTTTCTTAATAAATTGTATAGAATATAAGTTGTTGTGTAATTGTATTATTTTGTTATTTTTACATGTTTGATAAACACAAGAATAAATTTGGCTTTGATAGTGAGAATGAGATGATTCTTGGACCTATAGAAAGTTGATTTCAATATCTATATTGGTGAAATGCATGAGATAAAAATCTTCTCATAATTGGGATCAAATTAAGCAACGAGTGAAAGTTGTACCAATGAAATTATAGTTTTACCAAACACGAATCAATTTACTTGGTCAAATGGTATCAAAAAACAAATACCACAATTCAGACAACTCAATTATCTACAAATTTCGTTTTATGTGGATGTCTAAACTCGGGTAGGAAGCTGATCAAATATGGAGTCCAAGATTAACATTAATGCTTGGACCATTTTTTAAATCTTATATGTATAAAATTGTTGTGAAAAGTAAAATTTATAAAAACTCAAAAATATTTTCAAACTCCACACTTTAAATTTATTCTCTCAAATTGTGTTTTTCTACACAAATGGAGAGACTTATTTATAGATCTCAATTGGAGATTATTCCAAAAATTAATTCATCATCATCTACATCATCACACACTAATTTTCAAAATAATACAACTCAATTTTCAACATACAATTCTAATATAATATAATATATTTTCAACAAAAATAATATTTTATTTGTTGTTATCTCCCCAAATTTAACTATAAATAGGGGTTTATTTTGATGTATGAAGATATCCCTCATTCTATGAACTAAATCTTGAGTTCATACTTTTTCTCTATTTATTCTCTTTTTAGTTCATCTATTAAATAATTGTCATGTTAATTACATCTTCAAAGTGCTACACTTTCACATGAGTATCTAATCTTCCAAAATCGAGATGAAAAGGTTAAGCTTTTGGTATGATAATAAAGTTATTAAAATATGATAATATATGCATAATATAATTTAATCTTTATTTATTATTTATGTTATATATATTTAATTTATTTTATTTATGCATTATTATACCCTACTTATACGTGGAAGTCTTGATTTATATCTAATATATGTTACACCAAATTCTTGCTACCATTTAAATCTTAGTTTTATTTTACCAACCATTTAAAGTGGATATCTTTATTTATTATATATGAATTATATCATAATATTTAATTCTTGGTATCGTTTAAATTTTGCTCGGTGTTACCATCCGTTTAAAGTGAAGATCTTGATTTGGTGTTAACAAACATATTTATAGCACCATAAATACTTGAAAACGTCTATAAGTTTTGGTGTATATAAGAATAAAATATAATATAGTATAAATAATTATTATTTAATATATTAGAACAATTTTATTAAATGAATTCCAATTTTGTTCAATAATGCTAACTTTATTAGAATACTAAGAGTGGATCCTCTAATGTCGACTTATGAGTTTAAAATTTGATCACATCTTAAATTCAAAATCATCTTTGAAAAAAATTTAAAAATTTAAAATAATAATCTATACTATCTTATAAAGGTTGAGTGCTTTATAGTAACTGTTTTTTAGTATGTCATGACACACTAAAAATATCTTCCAATTCTATCCTTTTTTGTTCACCTTTTTCTCAATTTATTTTTTCCACTAACCTCTTTCACTTTTTCTTCGACCAATTTGTATCATGTTTGCTTTTATGATTAATTTCACACATATTAAATTTATATTATCTTCCTAATAATTAATTTTAAATTACTAAATAATACATTATTTCATAAATAAAACTCATAAAATATTCATATATTATATCACACAAGCAGTTGCGCGTGCTTCTGTCGCTAGTAATAATAAAATTTTAATAGATTTGTGATTTTCTTATCTTTCATGTGGATACGACATTTTGACTCACGAATTATACTACTTGTGGATAACCTATACTTGGGAGTGCAACAATCAAAATTTGACACTTCTTCCTTGTAGTACACATAACTATCAAAGCTACTCCTCTTGAAGTTTACCTTTATCATAAACTCATCAAACCTCAAGTACCACTGTCTAGGGCTTTGCTCAAGTCCATGGAGAAACTTCTTGAGTAAACACACTTTACCTTGAGCAATTGGATGTGTAAATCCTTGAGAAATCTTCATATATATATATATGCAAGAATGCTGTCTTGACATCCAACTGCTCTAGCTCGAGGTCCAGTTGTCTAGTGATGGCCAAGATTAGTCTTCTAGAAGTGTGTTTCACCACTAGAAAATATATCTCCTTAAAATTAATTCCCTCAACTTGGGAATACCCTTTTGCCACTAATCATGCCTTGAATTTGACCTTATCAACTTCTATAGTATCTTCTTTAATTTTGAAGATCTACTTGCACTCTAAGGCCCTTCACAGTTTAAAATATTTTGAGCTACTATACCTCGGTTTTTGAAATATTGAGCACCGATAAATTAAATTGAATATGATTTCAAAACCAAGCAAAAAATACTCGAAATAATGCTTCGTAGAAATTGATTTAACATTTTGTACAGTATTTTGAAACAATGCAAGTTGAAATAATGAAAACGATTTGGTTGAAGCATTTTATCAAGCATTTTGTTTGCTATGAAGAACACATAAAATGCTTCAACAATGCATCTTAAAAATAAGTGGCATAAGTAAAATAAATGCGATAAATAAACCCAGATTATTTTATGGATGTTCGGAGATTTCAACAACTCCTACGTCAACCCTTCTTCCTCATCGGAAGGATATCACTAGAAGACTTTGATTTATACAACTCATTTGTACAAATCCACTCTGGTTTAGGACTTATCCACTGCCTAAACAAGAACTCCTAGTCACTCAATTAATTGTAGGCTGCAACCTCACAATCCGCATAATATTTAACGTCTTTATGTCAAGACTACAAACACAATCTTTAACGTCTTTGTGTTAAGACTCTCACTCAACTAATCTATGAATACATCCCTCGAATATGTGTTGGGTTCTCTTCAACTGATATACACAGATTTTGGATAAAGAATAGTGTTCTATAAACTTGGTTTGATGTGAAAAACTTGACAGTGAACGCTCATCTTTCTTTTTGTTCTTCATATCTTGGGTTTTTCAACTTGGTGACTCAAACTATAATTGATGCATCGACCCCTGCAACCACAATTTTACACATTTATCTTCAAAAAACTTTGGAACACATGCTGATTATTTTCTCCTCTCTATTATATTATTTTTTTAAGTTCTTACTTTTTTTTTGAATCTAAGTTCTTACTTTTCTTTGTTCTTCTTTTTTCCAAAATGATATTTTCTTATGTTATATAATTTGAATTTTTCAGCTAACAAAAATATGGATATATTTCACTGTGCTTCTTTCGAATGGTGAGAAAAAAAAAATTAATTTAAACTAATTTAAAAAAAGAAAAAGAATTTTGTTAAAATGGTGTTCTTTGGACAAAGGAGAAAGTGTATAATCAATCAAAGGTTTCGAGCAAGTTGAGATTATGCCTGCAAAAAGCAAAGATCATCGTGGCTGATTTTGTCTCTGCTGTTGGCCGCAGAAATATGAGGCTAAATCAGGCGATTCGGAGAGGAATTTTACGCAAATGCTCCTCATATCCATTTCCATATTTATGTGATAAGTTTCTTAGTTTAAGATCGCACAAACCCAGATTCGATTTTAGTTGTATTCGTGAGCTGGACGATGCCCTGTGTCTGTTTCGTGAAATGGTGAGAATGAGGCAGAAGCCTTCTGTTATTGAATTCAGCAAGCTATTGACTGTGGTGGTAAAGATGAAACACTATTATGCTGCTCTCCAAATGTCTGATGAAATGCGTCTATTAGGTGTTAGTAATTCTTACACGATGAATATTGCTATTAATTGCTATTGCCAGCTGAATCGAGTAGATTTTGGGTTCTCCATCTTGGGTTGCTTCTTCAAGCTTGGTATTGAACCGGACATAATCACCTTTAACACTCTCATCAAAGCCGTCTTCTTTGCAGATAAGGCATTTGATGCGGTGGAAATTTTTAAAAAGTTATTAAGAGAGAAACTATGTGAGCCAGACGAAGTCACATTTCTAGCAGTTATAAATGGGTTGTGCAAAGCTGGGCACACTCTCATGGCCCGTGATTTACTGGGTACGTTGGAAAAAGGAACTTGCAAACCTGATGCCATGTCATACAGCACGATAATTGATAGTCTCAGTAAAGACAAGATGGTGGATGAGGCAGTCCAATTATTTAACCAGATGATTGAGAAAGGGGTTACTCCAGATGTTGTTACTTACAATTCAGTAATCCAGGGCCTGTGCAATTTCGGCCGATGGAGAGAGGTGAAAGACTTGTTTATTGACATGCGAGGTCTCAAAATTTATCCAGATGTGATTACTTTTAATATATTGGTCGATGCATTTTGCAAGGAAGGAATGGTCAGTGAGGCACAGGATTTGTTCAAAAGCATGAAGGAGAGGAATATTTCCCCTGATACTTTCACATACACTGCCTTGCTAGATGGATATTGTTTACGAGGAGAAATTGATAAAGCACGGAGATTGTTCGATTCCTTTCCTTTAATGGGCCTCAAGCCTTCTATGATTAGCTACAACACTATGCTCAATGGTTACCTTAAGAAACGAAAGGTGGATGAAGCCTGGACTGTTTTTCATGAAATTTCCTCCAAGGGTTTGGAGCCTACAACAGATTCCTACAACATCATGTTACAAGGATTATTTCGTGCAGGTAGATATGATTCTGGCCAGAAGCTTTTCATTGAGATGGAAGCTCGGAAAGTATATCCTAACATGATTACTTATTCTATTATCTTGGATAGCTTGTGTAAGACTCGACAATTTACCCAAGCATTTTCATTTCTGAGAACAATGGAAGATAAAGGTCTCAGTCCTGACATTGTAACCTATTCTATCATGATAGATGGGTTATGCAAGGGTGGAAAACCTGATGTTGCTAGAATTATTTTCAACCAACTTCATTTTAAAGGTTTGAAGCCCAATGTTTTTACTTATAACATCATGATCGGCTCACTTTGTTTAGTGGGACATGTACAAGAGGCAAAAGATATGCTAATCGATATGGAAAAAGGTGGTTGTACACCTAATAGTGTGACATTCAATGTTTTTGTTCAAAACTTGCTAAAAAGAGGAGAACTTAACGAGGCAATGCAACTCTTGGAAGAAATGGTTAGAAGGGGTTTCTCATCTGATGCAACAACTATGTCCATGCTACTTCATAAATTAGAGGACTGTCGAGATAATGTTCTGCTGGATATGATTAAGAGGCTTGCCCCAAGCAAATGAATAATCCTTCTCTGGAACCCAAATTTTCCTCAACTACTGATTGAAGTTGTATACATCTTTTGATACTCTTAAAAGTACGAAAATACGTACATGGGAAATGGTAAGTCGGTACCCTCCGGAAAGCTAAGGCTTTCTAAAGCATCATTTTTATGTTGAACCTGTTCTAGCCTTGCTACAAAACTTTGGTCTGTTTAGTAACTTGTTTTTTTTTTGTAATTTCAGATTCAGTTTTCTTTCGTTGTGTGATGTGTCAGACTGTCTAAAGAGAAGGCAGAGATTGGTCCGCTATCTACTGCCTTTGGTTAGTCCACATATTATTTACAGATGGTACTGAATTAGGTATGATTTCTTTGAATTTATAAAAGACTCGGGTGGGATCATCAACCCAACAAGAGAGAGCCAGATTCCAAGATATTCTCATCTTGATGATTGAGGCTTGATCAACCGTATCAGAAGTAGAAATAGAAATTGTCTTCATCATCGAATATAATACCTTGCTACAAGTTTGATGTTGCTAGGAATCTTTTCAACGAACTTTCTTTGAAATGTTTGAAGCCTAGTGTTGAGATTTAACCATCATGATCGGCTCTCTTTGCCTAGAAGGATTTGCACAGGAGGCAAAAGATATATGCTAATAGATATGGAAGAAGTTGGTTGTCCACCCGATAGTGTAACATTCAATGTTTTTGTCTGAAGCTTCCAAAAAGAAGATAATTTTATGAGGCAATGCTACTCTTGGAAGAAATGATTAGAAAGGGTTTCTCTGCTAATAGAAACAATGTCCATACTACTTCATAAGTTGGGGAATGTCGAGAGAGTGTTATGTTGAATATGATTAAACTGCAGTTTAGACTCGATAGCAATTATTTTTTTTTTTTATTTTTTATTTTTCCCCTCAAAGCCGCCTTGTGGCGGGGTTGATCCTTTCTATGTCTTGATATGTTTAAGTGTTTATTATATTTATTGAACCTTCATATGGGATAGAGAATTTTCAATCTGAAACAAATCCTATCCATCACTATTTACAACTGAGACGTTCACTTTATTGTTTTTAAGCACAAAAAATAGTTTTCCAATCATTATATGCTATGCCCTATTTGGTGCTTGTCGAGAAATCGGAGTATATTTAATTTTTTAAATATAAAATATTTTATAATTTGTCACTTTTCTTCTAAATTATAATACAATCTCTAAATATTTTTTGCTAAAATAACTTGACACCAAAAACTGTTTTAATTCATACAATAAAAATATATTTGAGTTGTATAAGTGATTTGACCATGCTGTGTGCATGTTAATTTCGTGAAATTGTGAGAGTGAGGCTTAAACCTTGTGTTATTATGTTCAACAAGCTTGTTGTGATTACAAAACATCGTATTTCACATTTATGTTTGCGGCACATGCATTATATATATATTCAAAAAAAATTTTAATATTTTTTCATATGAAATAGAATAAAAATTGGAAAATATAAAAATATTAATCAACCGAAAGTAATTGTTGTACCGATTGGTAGGGGTGTGCAAAATTTCGGTTAAACCGAATTAACCGACCGAACCGAATCAATTCGGAAATTCGGTTCGGTTAATTCGGAAATTCGGTTTTTAAGTTAAAAAATTTCGGTTAAATCGGTTCATTCGGTTTGGTTTTCGATTTTCTTTAAAAAAAATTCGGTTAATTCGGTTAACCGAATTAAAAATAATTTAATTTTGAATTTTTTTATTAGGCCTTATATATAATTTATAATATATTTTTAATGTTTTTATATTTAATATTTTACTTTATTTTTCTTATTTTAATTTTTTAAGCTCAATATATATTTATAATGATAAAATTATCATATTTAAATTAATAATTTTTATAAAATTATTAATTTTTATAAAATTTTTAATTTTTAATTTTTTATAAAAAAATTCGGTTAATTCGGTCATTTTTTATTCGGATCGGTTAAATCGGTTTTACTATAAATTCCGGTTCGGTTCGGTTAACCAAAATACAATTCGGTTAATTCGGTTCGGTTTTTGATCGAATTAACCGAATGCTCACTCCTTCCGATTGGTATGAAAAAAAAGAGTAAATTACGTTAAGCTCTCCTGATTTTTATCACAATTAAAAATATCCTCAAATAAATGTAAAAAAAAAAAAAAAACAATTACCCCTTAACATTTTTACATATTTAACATATTACCACTTTCATTAAAAAATAAATAAAAAAAGTGTCATACTTCTAAAGTTTCAACAACATTTCAAATTTACCCTTTTTAAATATTACTTATAAAAATTTTTAGTGTTTTGATAATTATTTTCTTGAGAAATTATCGTCATTTTTTTTTATTAAATTGATATTTTAGTATTCGAAAAACACCACAATAAAAATTATGTTCAACAACAGAAAATAAAAACTCTGTGATAAATATAATATAACAATATATATTTTTTTATTTTCGCAACTAACGACAATTTTTTAAATGTCGTCGTTAACTTAATGACAACAATAATTATTTCTGTCATTAATTTATGATGGAACTTAATATATGTCCTAAAATACAAATATAAATATTAATTTTTTTTAGGATCGAGTGATTTGTTAGACGAGGTTGAATAAACATTCACACCAGGGGCGGAGCCACCCTATGGGCTAGGGTGGGCTTCAGCCCCACCTAAATTAAAAAAAAAATAGTGTTGCTTTTTTTTTTGTTTTTTTTTTTGTTTTGTAGCCCTATGTAAAAAATTGAAAATTTCATCTAGCCCTTATATCATTTACAAAATAAATATAAATCTCTTAAATTAAATTAATATGTTAATTAACCATTCAATTTTTAAATTTCAACTTGATTACATCCTATATTGAAACATTTATTTGCTAGTTTTTCTGTCAATTTATTCACATAATTTGACCGAAATCTCCTTAATTTTACTTGTTGAGGCTTTTTTCCCCATTAACAGAAGGTTTTAAGCTAACATATTATAACTTAACAATTATTTTAAATAAAAATTTTAAATTTTAGGTTATTTAAATATATAACTGATTTATTATTTACATATTTCGTAACACAATGTGTTTGTTTTTTTTAATACAATGTAGTGTATTTAATAAATTTTCGAGTTTGAATTTTTAGCCTAAAAATATATTGTTGCGAATTTTGAGAAGATAATCTATTGTTTGCGATATTTGAGAATATTGATATAAAATTATTATTAAGCTTGTATTGCAATTTTTTAGTTAAAAAAAAACCAAAAGTTGAATAATTGTGAAATTTGGAAAATAATTATTTTTTGAATTTTTTTTTAAATTTACAGCTGGGTAAATCATAAAATTAAAAGAAGAAAAACCATCAACTTAATTTTAAACAAAAAATATATATTGATTTTTTTTATTTAATTTATTATATAATTTATAGTTTAACGCTGGGCGGAGCCAGCCCCAGGAAATTTTTAATCTTGGCTCCGCCCCTGATTCACAATAATTTTTTCGAGTAATTCAGTTTGGTTAAAAACTTGGAGTTTATAATTCTCGCAAGATCGATATTAGTTGGCTAACAGATTAAATTCTGTGCGAAAGATAGTCTAACTGTGTGATTGAACACAGAAAACTGACTAAGTAAGATGATAAAGCTAGGCTAACTGAAAAAGTAAATGACATAAGATGGTTGTTTAAGGATATTTGGACGTCACCCCTTCTTCTTTGTGAGAAGGATTTTCACTAGAATGCTTTGAACATTACAACACTTTGCGAAAACTTAATTCAGTTAGGAATAACACTGCGTAACTGAAATTTCTAGTACTTTGCTTCAGCAATCTTTGAACAGCTTGCTAACGGTCAATTTACAAACAAATTTACAACAGAATTTTTAGGCACAAAATGATACTAAATGATCAGATTACAATATGTGAAAAGTGTGCTTGAATGATTTGATCAATTTGGCTCTTTGAAAGCTTGAATACTTGAACGAGTGTAAAACTTACGGAGGAGCTTTACCAAACTGATGTCATCTTCTATTTATAGACCTTTGAATATAATAATCATAAAAATCAAATTATATCTATTCCAAACAGGATAGACGTTAATCATGTCATTGTTAGGGGTGGGCGCGGGTCGGGTTTCATCGGATCGGGTACCCGATATGTCGGGTAGTCATTTTGACTACCCGAACCCGATACGAATAAATCGGGTACCCGGGATTTTTTTTTTTTTTTTTTTTTTTTTTGCAAATTTGGTGAATGTGAAAATTAAAAACAATACATATATTTATGATTGTGAGCTACTTCTACCCTCATATGTTTACTTATTTTTCATAAGTTTTGAAAAAAAAAATTCTCAACTCTATCAAACAATTAAATAATCGAAATCTATGGAAAATCAAATTAAAAAATCATCATTTCTCAATAGATGTATGTATACCCAATCCAAAAAAAATGAACCATTTTAGTTGAGAGCAATATAATAAAAATAGAGAGGATATGTTTTTGAATAATACATACTAATATATATTGAATTTTCAAAAAAAAAAAAAAAAATTGTCGGGTTTTGTCGGGTACCCGAACCCAATCGGGTAGTAATTATACTACCCGACACCAACCCGAAAAGCACAATATCGGGTTCGGGTTCTATCCGAACCCGATTTTTTTTAAAAGTAACCGACCCGATCGGTTTTTACCCGATCGGGTCGGGTCGGGTACCCGATACCCGACCCCAAACGCCCACCCTAGTCATTGTCCTTTCTAACATTAATACACTTGGTAGTGCTAAGAGTATTTTTAAGTGATGGTTTGGTACGGAAAATTTTATTCAATTCCAAGTATGTTTCAGGGTAACCTGATATCTTAAGAAGATCTTGGTTTGGAATAAAGATAGATCTTTCAGTTCGGCAGTCACAAAAGTCTTTAATTAGTTGATATAATTTAGTTTAATTTGGTAGTTCGATTTAGTAGTGGTCTTAGCCATTTAGTTCAGTTGACTTGAAATCGGTTTGATTTAATCAGTTTTTATTAGATTTGTTAAATCATCAAAACTTAATTGATCTTGACCATGTCGTGTACATGTTTAGTGAAATTGTGAGAGTGAGGTTTAAAGCTTGTGTTATTATGTTCAACAAACTTCTTGTGATTACAAAACATCGTACTTATCATTTATGCATTATATACAAATTTAAATTTTATATTTTTTCATATGAAATAGAATAAAAATCAGAAATATAATTCTTTTTTTTAGCTAAACGAAAATAATAGTTGTCCGAAGGGTATGAATACAAAAAAGATTAATTGCGTTAATCTCCCCAGTTTTTATCACAATTAAAAATATCCTAATAAATGTGTGAACAACAGTTACCCCTTCTAACATACATATATAACATATTACCTCTTCCATTAAAAAAATTAATACAAAAAGTGTTATAATTCTAAAGTCTCAACAACATTCCAAATTTACCCTTTTTAAATATTACTTATACAAAATTTTAGTGTTTTGATAATTATATTTTTAATGTCCGAAAATTCTCAAATCTATTCACGGGATATTTTGGTAAATTGTTATGAAAAGTCATGTGTTTAAATGTTTAAATTATGAATATATAAAGTTAATTTGATTTCTGTTAGGATCAGTTCAAATATTTTTGTGATCTCTTTATATTCAAATAGGCGTATACAATAAAATATATGAGCGGTTGAAAGTAAATAAGACAGGATATGGAAGTTCGAAGCAAACTGCTTCTACATCTCTCCTTCTTCCACGAAAAAAGAAATTCACCTAAGACTTTGGTTTATACGATCCTTTGTATACGACTCAATCCAATCGTAGGACTTATCTCTTGCCTAGATCGAAACTCATATTTCTCAACACAAATTAAGACATGAGGTCTTAACACCAAAAACAAAAAATAAAGTAAACAACAATTTGAATGAATCCTAATATTCAAACAGGTGAGCAACTCTTCTTCAACAATCTGAGCAGTTGAGAGTTGACTCTATGCCCTTTGTGATCTTTTAGAAGATCTGATATATGACTTGTACAAGTGGTCTAAGTGAACAGATAAGATATTTCTTGCACAATGCTCAGAGAATGCTTAGATAGCTTGTAAGTTATTGTGCAGGAATCTCTCTTTCATTCCTTGTTAGCATCCTCTAAATATAGACATGTTAGAGCAAAGTTCGACTTGATGTCTTCATAAATGCTTGTCTCAAACGTCTTTTAGTTTTCTGCATATCCTCATAAATTTTTGTCTAAAACTTCTTTTATTCTTCTGCATATCCTTATAAATACTTGTCGAGGATATTTGAATTTGAGCGGCACTTTCTTCGAAGTAAATCTTAACTGTTTTGAGCAATTGACTTTTTGAGGCTTATAATGCGGTTGACAGTCTGACTATTTTGTCTTTCTTGACTTGAACTGTTCTATGGTTTCCTCAGAGCAGTTTGAATAAATTTCCATAGAGAGCTGTTTGAAAAATTCTATAGAGCAGTCGAAGATCTTCAAGCAGTCCGAAAGTTCTTTTGAATCTTTTGAGTAGTCGAGTGTCTTCAAGTAGTCCCAAAAGTTCTTTTAAGCAGTCGAGTATCTTCAAACACTTACAATGTTTAACAGTTTAGTTTGTAATCACCAAAACTAAGGGTCCAACAATTTCTTCCTTTTTTATGATGACAAAACCTATAAACTCCTTTAGATGGTATACAATTAAAAGGTAGTTATCAGTTTAGTATTTTGAATTTTCATTGAGAAAATGAAAGTTCAAATTTTGCAAAATAAAGCAGTTGAAATGCTATTACACCTACTGAACAAAAAATATAAAAGCTGGCTATCCTCGAAACCATGATGCTCTACTTCCTTCAGCTTTCTTTTTCACTTCCTCTTTCCTTTTTATGTTTTCTTCTTCAGCACTTTATCTTGATTCTTCTTCCTTATTTTTGACATCACACTTTGCAAATGTAGGATGATTTCATGCAACTTGGCGCCAAACTTAGCTTCTATTTGATTTATTTTGGCCTCCGTCCTCTTCTCAAATTGAAGTATTTGTGCAGATAGTTACCGTGGGGTGATTTGTAACTGTTGTAAACCTTGCCTTACTTTTAATCACTAGAGATAACAGTTTGGTCAAGTCTCTTAGAATTGTTTTTCGAAAATCGGACATCCTCCTCCTAAGACTCAAAATTCTGCACACCATGATTAATATTCCTAGAACACAACCAAATCCTAGTTGAATAAATCTCCGCTTGAACCAACATAACCCCGACATCTAAGACAATTTCCAGACATGAGACCATAACGAAATTTCACTTCTAACCTTGCCTTAATCACATACTCCCGGACAGCTCTGACACACATAAAAATCTGCACATGATAAAATTTCAAACTCTCAACCAAAACTTAGCTATAAATCCTCCAATCTTCCAAGGCTCTAATCCTATGACCAAGACCAATATTCCACCTCATTTCCAGCCCCTACAACTCACCTTGAATCACCCTAAACCCGGCTCAAAGGCAGCACCTAACCACTTATCCAAAACCGACCCCTGCACCTCAAATTTCAAATGCTTCCTCCAAACCAAAACCAAGTACAACTCCAAGCCTTCCTAACGCCACCATGTGAACTACATATCAACCATGGTAGCTCTAAATCACCATCCAATTCATCACAAACAACACAATCCAATCGTACCAAGCATTCACATAATAAGCAAGTTTCTGAAAATTTTGACATAATAAGGACCTCAATACCAACTTCATTTCAACTCAAAACCATTCAAATCTTCAACAAAAATTTATAATATCACATTTCCTTACACAAATAAAAAGCAAAACTCACGTCAGAAAAATGGGGAAGGGTCGAACAGGGCACCAGTTGCTATACAATATTTTCGAAAATATGGAAATGCAACTACAAACCAAGCACACTACATAATAGGTAAGAAAATAAACCCATATCCTTGCCTAGACTTGAGAAGAAACAAAATGGGAAGCTCGAATGGCTGGAAACCGAGATAAAGAAAGATGCAGGGCAGCTCGAACAACTAGCCTAGGGTGGTGCTGCGACGGCATGGTGGCTGGCTGGAGGTGTTGGCGGCGGTCGGCGACGGGAAATGATAGGGAAGATGAAGATGCCGATGGATTTGTGTGAGGGAATGAAGAAATCGATCGATTAGAAAGAAATGGAGAGAAAGGGAAATGTCGCGTAATGTGTGTGTTTAGGCGTGAGTTGTGTGTGTAGATTGGGGGCTAGGGTTTAATTTAAAATTAAGGATAATGTTGAGTGTGTAAGTATAGGTGTATGTATAGGAGATGTTAGTGTATGCATTTTAGGAAAAAGTGCAATACACCTTTAAGAAGTGCTAGTCCAAACTTAGAAACTTAGGAATATGAATTTAATTGCACTAAATAAAACACAAGTTTGAAAAATCAAGAATTAAACTCTTTAAATATTTTGATGTCCTCGCAATGAGTAAAATATTTAAATAACAAGCAGAGCGATTAAAAATAATTTTAAACAAATTAAAGTAACGTTTAAAAATAATTTAAATAAATTCACAAGCGAAAATAAAAACCTTTAAAATGATTTGGACTATTAAAAAAAATTAAATAAATAAGCTAAAAATTTAAAATGATTTAAAATAACTAACCACTAAACTTAAATTATTTAAAATAAACAAGTTGGACACTCAAAAATATTTAAAGAAATAAGCTAAACAGCTAAAATCATTTAAACGAATAAACTACAAAATTAAAGATCAAAATCATTTAAATAAGAAAAATCTTAAACCTTTAAAATCTTTAAAACAAATAAATTGCAAAATAAAAATCATTTGACAAATAAATTTAAACAATTAAAAACATTAATTAAATAGTTAGTGCAATAAAATCATTTGAATAAATAATAAGATATTTTATTAACACATAATTCCCATAAAGAATTTAAATCAATTAAACTTAAAAATAATAATCCTAATATTTATTAAATTTAATGCATGTGATTTAGTAGATTGGATTTTAGGCGTCACAATTCCTTCCCCCTTTAAATGGAATTTCGTCCTCAAAATTCAAGACTTACTAACTGGGTTCGAATACATTAGACCAGATCAACACTAAAATTCTCTAACTCTGCTCCCCACATTAGTTGGTCCAGGTCAACTTTCGCTGCGCACTCTGATGCTTATTGATATCTGTATCATCAAGGATTTGACGAACTCTTATTGCGACATAAAATTTACAATTCTTACATCTTTCCAAGTGGTCCTATCATCAATTTACCTTCAACCTAAATTTATCAACTTAAAAACGTCATCCTACCGCACTGATAAGTTCTACAAACTACAAATTCTTAAATCTTTATGTCATTGCACAACCAACATTTTTTTGCTAACCTTATATCCTACGTCGAATTTATGTTCAACAAGCTTGTTGTGATTACAAAACATCGCATTTCACATTTATGTTTGTGGCACATGCATTATATATATATATTCAAAAAAAAATTTAATATTTTTTCATATGAAATAGAATAAAAATTGGAAAATATAAAAATATTAATCAACCGAAAGTAATTGTTGTACCGATTGGTATGAAAAAAAAAAAGAGAGTAAATTACGTTAAGCTCTCCTGATTTTTATCACAATTAAAAATATCCTCAAATAAATGTAAAAAAAAAACAATTACCCCTTAACATTTTTACATATTTAACATATTACCACTTTCATTAAAAAATAAATAAAAAAAGTGTCATACTTCTAAAGTTTCAACAACATTTCAAATTTACCCTTTTTAAATATTACTTATACAAATTTTTAGTGTTTTTATAATTATTTTCTTGAGAAATTATCGTCATTTTTTTTATTAAATTGATATTTTAGTATTCGAAAAACACCACAATAAAAATTATGTTCAACAACAGAAAATAAAAACTCTGTGATAAATATAATATAACGATTTTTTTTTTCCGCAACTAACGACAATTTTTTAAATGTCGTCGTTAACTTAATGACAACAATAATTATTTCTGTCATTAATTTATGATGGAACTTAATATATGTCCTAAAATACAAATATAAATATTAATTTTTTTTAGGATCGAGTGATTTGTTAGACGAGGTTGAATAAACATTCACACCAGGGGCGGAGCCACCCTATGGGCTAGGGTGGGCTCCAGCCCCACCTAAATTAAAAAAAAAATAGTGTTGCTTTTTTTTTTTTTGTTTTTTTTGTTTTGTAGCCCTATGTAAAAAATTGAAAATTTCATCTAGCCCTTATATCATTTACAAAATAAATATAAAATCTCTTAAATTAAATTAATATGTTAATGAACCATTCAATTTTCAAATTTCAACTTGAATACATCCTATATTGAAACATTTATTTGCTAGTTTTTCTGTCAATTTATTCACATAATTTGACCGAAATCTCCTTAATTTTACTTGTTGAGGCTTTTTTCCCCATTAACAGAAGGTTTTAAGCTACCAACATATTATAACTTAACAATTATTTTAAATAAAAATTTTAAATTTTAGATTATTTAAATATATAACTGATTTATTATTTAGATATTTCGGAACACAATGTGTTTGTTTTTTTTAATACAATGTGGTGTATTTAATAAATTTTCGAGTTTGAATTTTTAGCCTAAAAATATATTGTTGCGAATTTTGAGAAGATAATCTATTGTTTGCGATATTTGAGAATATTGATATAAAATTATTATTAAGATTGTATTGCAATTTTTTAGTTAAAAGTTTTATTATTTTGTCTAGATTAAGTAAAATAATTAATTCTTGAAAATTGACAACAGTCCTTGTGGGATCGATACTTGGACTCTTTGTCCACTTACTATAACTTGACATGGTACGCTTGCCAGTAATTATTTTTAATACCGAAATAAGCGGTCAAGTATCATTCCTCAAATACACTCTATTTGAAATATGACATGCAATATTCAAAGCTTCAGCCCAAAAACATTTTGAAATATTTTTCGAACTCAACATCACTCTTGCCATTTCTTGCAAAGTCCTATTTTTCCTTTCAGCAATTTCATTCTGTTGTGGAGTTTTAGGAGCAGAAAATTCATGAAAAATACCTTTCTTATCACACAAACTAGCAAAAGAAGAGTTTTCGAACTCCTTACCATGATCAGTGCGAATTCTGATTATCTTCAGATTGTATAGGTTCGAAATCTCAGTGAGCAGTTTCTTGAAGGCATCAAATGTGTCTCATTTTTCTCTCAAAAGTTTACCCAAGTATATCGTGAAAAATCATCCACACAAACAAAAGAATATTTCATACCACCAAAGCTTTCAACATCCATTGGACCCATCAAGTCCATATGTAAAAGTTGTAGGCAACATGTTGTCACAGATGTTGGCAACACCTCGTGTGACACCCTAGTCTGCTTTCCTTTCTGACAAGCTTCACGCACAAATGGAATATCAGATTTTAAGTTAGGCATACCTCTGACAATATCTAAATTACTTAGGTTCTTTAATGTCTTGAAATTTGCATGACCCAATTTTTGATGCCATAGATCAAACTCATTCACTTTTGTGTGTCTACAATCCATCTCTTCTCCGAGTTGATAGCAGTTGTCGGATGACCTAGTACCTGTCATAACACAGAGATTTGAATCATCAAAAACTTTGCATAATTTCTGTAGCTATCTGTAGCTATCTCCCTAAGTCTTTTATCATAATCAACAATAGTCTCATTCTCATCCATCCTGATATTCTCAAATTTTGTGTTTAGTAATCTCAGTCTTGTTCTTCTCACACTATCAGTTCCTTCACAGTGTTCTTGAAGAGCTTCCCATGCATCCTTAGCAACAGTGTAGTCACCTATGAGACCAAACATTCTCATATCCACAGATGAAAAAATTGCATTGAGTGCTTTAGCATTGTAGCTTGAACTTTGTATTTCCTCGGCGGTCCAAGTTTCTTCTTGCTTGATAATATATTCTCCTTCTGGATCTAACATCTTTGGAGGAGTCCAACCAATCAGAATACTTTGCCAAGCACGAACATCCATCGCTTTGATAATATATCGCATTCTAGTCTTCCATAGTGCGTAATTCGTGCCATCAAGGACCGGAAGTTTCAAAAACGAGTTCGCAACAGACGATGAGTCCATTTTATTCCCTGTAATAAAATAAACAAACCAAGATCAGTTCTTAGTGTATCAAGAATATGGCTCTGATGCCACTTGTAAGGGAATGAGGGTTGCACATAAACAGTTTGAGGTGTTGTCACAAGGTGTTGACAACACCTACAATAACACCTTGAGTAATTTGCAGCGAAATATAATTTAAACGTGAATAAAATAATCAAGCAACCAAATAAATAGACTCAAATGATTTAAGCAAAAGTATAAAATACTCTTGCAGCGCCTCAGGGCAAAACTTCACTATAAAGTAATTCAAAGAGTTTACAAAACCCTGAAACTAGTGATTATTGTAAAAATCAATTTTCTCCTAACATGTGAGAAAATAAACCATAAAAATAACTCCTAAAAATTCTATGCACGATAGAATAAATAAAAGAACGCAAGGAGTAGAAAATCTTGATGCCAAGACTTCGTTGAAACGGAAACCCTTTGATCTTTGATCTTCAAGTATTCTTTAATGCATCAAGTAGTCTTGACCGATATGAACTTTAGAAGATGTTCAATTTTTCTCACAAAGTAAAGCTCTTCGAAAAATTTCACAGTCTCTCTCTTTTTTCTCGGTCGGTCACGCCAATCACCTTAAATAGCACAAGAATCCTTCTTCAACATGTTTCCTTGTAGGGATAGGATTCTTGTGATTTGATCATATCAAATCTAGACAATTAAAAAAGATATATATTAGATATGATATGATAAATATTATAATAAGTTTATCAATATCTCAAATCAACTTATTCAAGAAAATAAATAACTTGTTACTTCATGTCCAAGAAAGACAAAAAATATTAAATAAAATCTTTTCAAAAACTTGAAAATTTTAAGAAATAAAATATTCTTTTCACCTAGTTTTTCAGTTGAATAGTCTTTCAATATACGTCTTTGCATCTCAATCAAAATAGTATGATTTATTAAACTCATATTAATCTTTTCATGATTGGTACTTTTCGAACAATCGATAAAAAATTGTATGACGTCATCTCCAAGTACAATCACTTTCTCACTAAATGATTTTCGAATTCTAATTAATTCTTGTAAAGTTTTGTCGCCGTACAACCATTAAGTGTTTGGTTATTAGTAATTCATCTCATATAATCAAATGTGTGTACACAACAACTCGACAAAACCACTTTATTTTGTAATTGTACAACTTTCTTAATGCAACTTTTTTTTTATTTTAAAAAATTAATATTACTCCGATCTGATTTTAATATACTATTTGTCTGTGCATTCTTATTGAAAATTAAATGTGCAAATACATCTATTAATGAATATCAAATGAAGTAGACCATCCAACATGATTAAGTAATATATTCAATAATATATTTGTACTTCTATCAGATTTCTAGCATTAAACCAGCCAATGACGTTTCTTTTTTTTCCAGCTTGCAATTGTTTCTTTGTCTCAGACATAATTTTGAGGAAATTTATTATACTAATAAACTCTTTGTTCCCCCTCGAGTAGTGAATAAATGTGAAAGAATGTATTATACAAAAATATAGTTAAAAAATGAGTTGATTTGTCATTATCAGGCTTCATGAGTAGAGATGTGTCAAGTATCATTATCAGGCTTCATGAGCAGAAATTAGTCAAATATCTGTCCTAAATATGAATTATATTGATAGAAGATATCAATATTTATAAAATTAAGTAAAAAAAATATTGTTATATACTCAAATTATTTTTTTATACTGGATAAATCTGAAAATTTCACTATTAGTAAATAGATGAATCAATTGTGAAACATTACTATTTGAGTCATTTTAATTTTTCCATTGTCGCGACAAAAATGAAATATTCGAACTGACGTTTTTTCATGAAAATATTAACAATAATACATTTATGTTGAATATACACTCGTAAATAATTTCTAATTCAGGGTTGATTTAACTTACAAAGAAATAATATATTTATCAAAAAGAGTTCAACTATTAGTGATATAATAGATTTATGCGATAATTAATAAAGAAATTATATTATTACACACCAAATTCAAATTCATCATTAAAATATATAATTTATATATATATATATATATATATATATAAAAATTTTCAGCTGCCCAACTAATGCTGCTCAACTCGTCCCCGACAATTAAAACTCGGTACCATGTTTTAGTGATACGAAAAATAAAAAAAAACAACTAAATCGGGGACGAGATGGGTAGAAATAGTTGAACAGCTGAAAATATATATTTCATTCTATATTATTGATGGTATAAATTAAATTTCTAGTATTATATTTTTTTCCTTCATAAAATTATATATATATAAATCTATTCAAAAGATTATAGATCCATAAATAAAACACATCTTATTAAAATTAAGATTTTTGTGGGAAAATATGTTTGAAGTACAAACAAATAAAAACCAAAGAATTTTGGTATGAAAATCTTTTAGACAACTGGATCCTTATCAAATCTGTTGACTTCATCTACAAACAAATAAAATAAAAAAAAATTGGTATTTCAATCTTGCAGGTACCTGGATATTTATCTAGCATACACGTAGTTTTCCAATTTTGACTTCATTAAATATTGATTCCAGCTTGGTCTTGCTCGAATTAAACTTTGCGAGAGTTGCATTAGCTCTTCCAAGCTCTTCTTTGATCTTACATAATTCCAAAATCCTTCTTGCTCAGAACAACTTCAAGTCTAGCAACTAATGCTTTCAAATCACTGTTTTCTTTTGATAGAATAGAATTCGATTTGTTCCTTATCACCCAATCTTCAAACAACTTTTCATACATTTTATGCACATTTTCAAGAGAGAACTCATCCTCACCGACATCCTGCGTCAATACAACAAGTGATAAATCCATCATGTCAAAACACAAAAACCAAAATCACACTTAGTATCGTCAAATGAATGACTCTGATATCACTTGTAAGGGTGGTTTTGACAATATGGACTACAGAAATATCGGACATAAATTTCAGAGTAAGTGTTGTCTTACAGTGTTGTCAACACTTCAAGAAAACATACGCAACGGAATAATTAAACTTTAAATAAATAACACAGAAATTTATGCACAAGTAATCAATACTTGTGCGGTGGCTCGGGGCAAAATAATCACTAGAAAAAACAAACAAACAAACCAGTTTACACAAAAACCACCTAGTAATTGAATATGAAAATCTACTTTTCTCAACTAGGTGAGAAAATAAATAACTTCCTAAAAACTAGTAAGAAGTAGAATGAAAAAACCAATAAGAAGTTCTAAACACATGTGCCGAAAAACAAAAAACCAAGGAACCACTTTCAAACAACACTTCATGCGCGTGTTCTTCAGTGTTTCCAATACAACTCGGCAACACTGTGTAACGACAAGGAGTACTTCAAAAATTCTTCAGATCTTCAAGCTTCAACTTGTGAATCTCTGCAGTAATTAGCTTTACGTTTCTGCACCCTCCTGGTCGTCTCTCTATTTGTGTAGGATGTTTTTCTTAAATAGATCTTCAATCTTTTTAGAAATCCTACCCAAAATTCAAACACAAATTTGTTAGGATAAAATATTATATCAACAAATTTTATAAGCTCATATCTTTAAATAAGAGATAAGATATTCAATGTTGATCAAGTAAGATATACATGATAAGATCAATTTAAAAACATGTCTAGGAAAGACAAAACTCTAAAATAAAATTTAATTTAAATTTAGAGAAGAATTTAAAGTACGTGATATACACGTTCTTTCGGCGCCGTTTGAAACATATAATCTATTTTAAATAAATAGAATTAATGAATATTAAAATAGACAGGAGTGTCAAAAATCAACACAAGCCGTCAACCCGACACGAATCGACCGAAAAATATCGGGTTAGGGTTGGGGGTTTTTGGGTTTGGTCGAATCAGGTTGACCTGAAAGCTAACCCAAAAAAATTAATTGTGTTCTGATTGGGTTCGGGTCAACTTGGGTTGACCCGAACTGATCCGAATATTTTTATTATTATTATTTTTATATAAAAAGTAAGAAAAATTTGCTACATTTTTATAAATTGTATGTTTGAAAAAATTTTAGTGTATTAATGTAATAAATTTCGTCATTTAATGTTTATTTTTTACAATTTTTATTTTTTGCAGTAAGTATACTTTACATTTTCTACAACTAGACTTTCAAATTTAAACTATTTATAAGCTTAGGTTTTGATATTATATGATTAAATTAAATATTACTATTATAATTGTGTGTTTTAAATTTTTATTTAATTATTTTTTTAAAAAAATAAAAAAAAAATCGGGTTGGTTCAGGTTGATCAGGTTAGTCGGGTTAGTTGAGATCGGGCCCGGGTTAGCTATTTTCGGGTTATTCGGGTTTAGGTTGAGAAATTTTTAAAAATTATTTTCGTCAACCCAACCCAAACGTATCCGACCCATCTGATTTGACATCCCTAAAAACATATCCATGATAAAATACATACAATAAAAAAAATTTAAAATTAAGTAATACGGGGGAATTTGTGATAAATCCCTAATAGCAAACTTGAATTTCTGCTCAGTCCCTGTTTCAGAAATTATTTGTTTCCAATCCTTGACAAAAGCCTGATCTTTGTTTGAACTCCCTATTGTGGCCAATTTACCAAAATGTCCCTAAATAAAATGATTTACAAAAAAAAAAATAGAAAACATGATGGCTCCATTGTAATCGTTATTTTCCCTCTGTTCTTCTTCTTGATTCTCTTCTCCCGAACCTTTCTCTCTCAATCTTAAACGTTTACTCGGTTAATGTTGAAGATCTATGTTTACTCGGTTAATGTTGAAGATCTACATTGACGTGGGTTGAGGGATTTTACCATCTTTGTGCTCAAACGAAAATTTTCACATATTTGCAAGTTAGTTTTTAGATTAGAAATATTTTAAATTTTGAGCGAATAAATTGTTGTCACAGCTTGATGTATGTCTTACAAATTTAAAATGTTGAATTGATGGAATTGTTTGAGCTTTTTTATGATTATAGAGGTGGTGTTGAATTTTTGGGCATCGCGTTAGTTTTACATATTAGCTTACTAATATCAATTTTCACGTCTGTTGCTGGGAATGCAGTTCATTTCATGAGCATTTGTGATAGATTAGCTTATATTTCGTATTGTTCTCGATTATAATGTTTTAATTCTTAATTTTGGGGGTTTAGTTCTATAATCTTACATTTATACTGTGATTTAAATTATTAGAATTAAAATCTAGTATTCTGAATTGAATGCGTTATTTTGTACTGTTTATGTGTAATATATGATGAAAGAATATATTATTGCTTTGATTTACTGTATTGAAGAGCATTCCCCTTTTGTAGTTTGAGAATGAAGTTTTACAGATTAGCTTACCAATATCAATTTTTACGTCTGTTGCTGGGAATGCAGTTCATTTCATGAGCATTTGTGATATATTAGCTTATATTTCGTATTAATTTCGATTATAATGTTTTAATTCTTAATTTTGGGGTTTAGTTTTGCACTATTACATTTATACAGTGATTAAATTATTTGAATTAAAATCTAGTATTCTGAATTTGTTATTTTGTACTGTTTGTGTGTAATATATGATGAAAAAATATAGTATTGCTTCGATTTATTGTTTTGAAGAGCATTCCCTTTTTGTAGTTTGAGGATGGAATCTGGAAGTGGTCCTTGCAATCTTTCGTTTTTGGGTTGCTGTAAATTCAAGAAGCAGCTGTTTGTCATCTCAATCTTCAGTGGTTGTAGCTTGATGGATGTTTTTGCTAGTCTGAGCAAAAATTGTGCAGAAATATCTCCGAAATCCACTATGCTTCAATACGTAGCTCCACTGCATAAGATGTTTGTGTCTTTGAATGATGATGATGTCCTTAATATGATTCATCTTCATATGTGTGTAAAGCTTACGACGATTGAATTGAGGGCAGAGAAAAGAAATAAACACTTCAACAATTTGAATGATGGGAGGTAAAATACATTTACTTATTATTAGATGTATTTTCATTCTCCTATTTTGATATGTTTAGTAACATGTTTAATATAAAATTTTAAGGTTAAATATTGTAGATTGCTTTGTATAAATTATCAATTAGCTGTTCGAAACCAAGATTAATTTTTTAAAATTTAAAATTTGTTTTTGTGGTTATTGTTCTTTTTTATCTTATTAATTGTATATTAAACTGGTAAGGGTTGATGAGGAAGACATGCAGTCGAAGAGTGACAACGAGGTTGAACAGCCCCCTTGCTCCAATACTATAGATGTCTCGATTAATTGTATTCATGGTGTAGGACAAACATTCAAGGGTGCTGGTGAATTTAGGAATTATTTGAAAAACTTTTCTGTTGCCACAAGACGTTTATTTATGTATGTAAAAAATGATAGCGAGAAGGTTATTGTGATTTGTAGTGAAAAGAGCTGCAGTTGGAGAATTTATACTTCGAAACATAAAAGAGACAATCTTTTTGCCATTAAAAAATGTAAACTGCAACATAATTGTGGTGAGAATAATCTACGTAGCAGAGGGCATCCTAGAGCCGATGCCTATTGGATAGCGAATGTTGTGAAAGAAAAATTGAGAGGAGAGCCCTCTTATCGTCCGTGTACAATGTAGATGGACTTGCAAAGAGATTTTGGGGTAGAGTTAGAATACCGCAAAGTATGGAAGGGTAAAGGGTTTGCGATGCATGATATTCATGGCACAGATGAAGGATGCTATGATAGATTAAGATGGTATTGTGATGCTGTTAAAAAGACTAATCCTGGTAGTGTTGTAGAGTGTGAGATTGAACCTTTGACTAAAAAATTCAGACGGTTGTTCATTTGTTTTCATGCATGTGTCGTCGGTTTTGTTAGTGGTTGTAGGCCATTGATATTTTTGGATGATACTCATATAAAGAATAAGTATAAAGGATGCATCTTTGTAGTGACCCTTACCTGGATCACTTACTAAACAGAACTTAGGCATGCAATTAACTTAATTAAATGGATATCAGAATAAAACTGCGGAAAACTAAAAACATTATACAATCCCAAGGCAAGGAATCTGTAAATATCCAAATATTATACAACCATATCGAACAGCTGTATTAATCCAAATAACAACAGAATAAAACCTAGGCGAAGCTCCAGCTGACCAACAACTGCCTAGCCCCTCTTGGATCCACCCGCCTCGTCCAATCGCAAACCTGCCCCATAGAATAGGGTGTCCGGAAATACAGAGTACGAGACATGAGCATAAAACGCTCAGTACGAGAGTATGAGTATACATGCATGCAAAGTGAACTCCCTATAAACTCGAGGTCAAGAATCAGATAACAGAGACAGACCGGGCCCTGGTATGTAGCACGCTGTGCCGTCGCTTCAGGAGGTGGCTCCCATACCATAATACCAGTGGATATGCCGGACCCAAATCGATGGAAGTCCAACCACTAACAGGATAGGGAAAAACCCTACTAACAGATATCTCGAAGGAGATAGCTCAGTATGCAAATGAATGCAGCATAAATCAATGACATATAAACCATGCAGTCACATAATACATGCATACTCAGTCAGGATATCTCGAACAGTACTTCCGTACCTCAAATCAGTGCAAGCTCTACCAACTCTAGGTCCACGCCTATAGTCTGCTTTACACTGCCAAATGATACTAATATCATTATAATGCTCTAAAAGCCTTAACTAAGCTATTGCATACTCCTAAATATTTATAGGAAGCAAAAGCTATACCTTCGTCCATCGTTAGCCCTTTGCTGTCGAGTGCCTCAAAACTAGGCCACAGCTCCGCTACGATGCCTGGACTGCTATGCCACTTTCGGATTCCCAACGGGGCGCCTAGAATTCCCTAGATCTGAGTTAGAAGGCTAAGAAATCGAGAGAGAAGAGGTGATTGGTGCACTTCAAAATGAGCTCGGAACCCCCTATTTATAGACGAAGTTCGGGCCCTCTGAACTGACTTCGGAGCATCCGAATACGTTCGGATTGTCCGAACTGGACTTCGGATCATCCGAACTCGATATTACGTCATTGCTTATGTCAGCATAATGATGTCATCCATGACGACTGTCGGCAGCACGCTCGGAGCATCCGAACCAATCTTCGGATCGTTCGAACCCTGACTTCGGACCGTCCAAACTCACCAACGGAGCCTCCGAACCCGACGACCCTCAAACCATTTTCAAGTGTTTTGAATCCAATTCCGGACTCCGTTAACCCATTAAGAGTTCCCTTAATCACGTTTACTCTTAACTAATAGGATTAATGAATTGATTAACACTTAATCACTGATTTCGGGTACGGGCTACTACATTCTCCCCCACTTAAGATGTTTCGTCCTCGAAAACAGATCTTAAGTACTAAATGTAAAACAGAAATCAGAAACATTCTTTATTCTAGTCAAACGCTTACATAGTTTTCAACTGAATACAACTCAAACCGAAATTAAAACAACTCAGGATGGTCTTCACGCATCCTGTCCTCAAGCTCCCAAGTAGCTTTCTCAGTGCCTCGGCGCTGCCACTGAACTAAAATCAGAGGAATGACTTTGATCCGAAAAACCTTATCCTTATAATCTAAGATACGAATAGGTTTCTCAACATAGGTCAAATCCTTTCTCACCTGAACCTCAGACCGCTGCAGAATATGAGACTCATCCGCCACATACCGTCGCAACAGAGATACGTGGAACACATCGTGAATACTGGAAAGATGCGGTGGCAAAGCTAGTCGATAAGCCAAATCGCCAAAGCATTCCAAGATCTCAAACGGACCGATAAACCTGGGAGACAACTTGCCCTTAAGGCCAAATCTGAGAATTTTGCGAAAAGGTGACACTCTCAGAAACACTTTCTCTCCGACATCGAACTGCAAAGGTCTATGCTTGGTGTTTGCATAGCTGGCCTGACGATCCTGTGCAGTCTTAATCCATTTCTTGATCTGATCAACAATGTCTATCGCCTGTTGGATAAACTCCGGTCCCTCAGCCTGTCTCTCCCCCACTTCTTCCCAGAAGAGTGGAGTACGACAACGTCGCCCGTACAATGCCTCAAAAGGTGCCATCCCAATGCTAGTATGATAGCTGTTTTTGTACGCGAACTCGATCAATGGCAAATGATCCTGCCAGGCTGAACCAAAATCCATGACGCACGCTCTAAGCATTTCCTCCAAAGTATGGATAGTGCGCTCTGACTGACCATCAGTCTCCGGATGATAGGCAGTACTCAAACTGAGAGTAGTACCCATCGCACGCTGAACACTCCCCCAGAATCTAGAAGTAAACCTGGGGTCTCGATCGCTGACAATGCTCACAGGCACTCCATGAAGTCGAACGATCTCCTGAATGTACAACCGAGCCATATGATCCACATTGTACTCCCGGCTATAGGCAATGAAATGCGCTGACTTGGTGAGTTGGTCCACCATAACCCAGATAGCATCACAGTTCCTCGAGGATACCGGCAAATGGGTCACAAAGTCCATTGTGATAAACTCCCATTTTCATTCAGGAATAGGCAGACTGTGAAGCAATCCTCCAGGTCGTCGGTGCTCTGCCTTGACCTGTTGACACACCAAACATCTCGAAACAAACTTATAAACACTGCGTTTCATTCCCTTCCACCAGAAACGAGCACGTGGATCCTTGTACATCTTGATGCTCCCAAGATGAATACTCAACTTAGTGCGATGCGCCTGAGACAAAATCTCCTCTCGAAACTCTACATCCTGCGGAATCACAAGTCTACCAGACAAACACAAAAAGCCATCTGACTGATAATGAAATCCAGACGAGCTACCCTCGTTAGCTATACGAGCTAAATGCTGGGTCTTTGAATCAGACATCTGAGCATCTCGAATCCGCGAATACAAAGCTGGCTCAGATAATATCGCAAACATCTGGATACTCTGCATACCTTTCTTATGCTTGAAGGTATATCCCGAAGTACAAAAGTCACTGATCGCACTAGACATCGAACAATTCTGAAGTGCGGATAGTCGCATCTTGCGACTCAATGCATCAGCGGTGAGATTAGCAGCTCCCGGATGGTACTTAATCTCGCAATCATAGTCCTTAAGCAAGTCCATCCAACGTCTCTGCCTCATGTTCAACTCCGCCTGAGTGAACAAATACTTGAGACTCTTATGGTTGGTGAAGATCTCAAATTTCTCGCCATACAGATAATGATGCCAGATCTTCAAAGCGAACACAATGGCTGCTAACTCCAAATCATGGACTGGGTAGTTGTCCTCGTGAAGCTTCAGCTGTCTAGAAGCGTATGCGATCACATGCCCATTCTGAGTCAGGACACAACCTAACCCCTGAAGAGAAACATCAGTGTACACCACATACCCTCCAGATCCTGACGGTAATGCCAACACCGGCGCAGAAGTCAACCACCGTCGAAGCTCACAGAAGTTCTCCTCACACTCGGAAGACCACTCGAAATCAACACCCTTGCGGGTAAGTTGCGTCAGAGGTCGAGCTAACTGAGAGAAGTTCAGAATGAAGCGACGATAATACCCTGCTAGACCCAGAAAACTACGGATCTCAGCAACCGTTGTCGGACGCGACCAATTAAGCACCGCCTCAATCTTGCTTGGATCAACAGAAATCCCCTCTCTGGATATGATATGGCCAAGAAAGACCACTCGATCCATCCAGAACTCACACTTGCTCAGCTTGGCGTATAACTGCTCATCTCGAAGAGTCTGCAGTACCAACCGCAAGTGAGAAACATGATCTTCCATATTACGCGAATACACCAAGATGTCGTCAATGAAGACCACGACAAACTTGTCCAAATACTCCCTAAAGACACGGTTCATCAGGTCCATGAATATAGCCGACACATTAGTCAAACCAAATGGCATCACTAGAAACTCGTAATGCCCATAGCGAGTACGGAATGCAGTCTTGGCTACGTCCTGATCTCGGACTCTCAACTGATGATACCCAGATCTCAAGTCAATCTTGGAGTAAACTGAAGTTCCCTGCAGCTGATCAAACAAGTCATCAATACGAGGCAACGGATACTTGTTCTTCACAGTGACTCGATTTAGCTGCCGATAGTTAATGCACAGCCGCATCGACCCATCCTTCTTCTTTACAAAAAGAACAGGAGCTCCCCAAGGAGATACACTAGGATGAATGAATCCCTTGTCCAAAAGATCCTATAGCTGATTCTTTAACTCACGCATCTCTGACAGAGCCAGATGATACGGTGCTCGAGAAATAAGAGAAGTACCCGGCATCAGCTCTATGCCAAACTCGACTTCCCTAACAGGAGGAAAACCCGGAATCTTATCAGGAAATACATCTGTAAATTCATCCGCGATCGGAATACTCTCTATCCCAATGCTCTCAGCGGACAAATCAACTGCATCGATAAGGTAGCCTTCCCCGCCAGACTCTAGAGCTCGACAGGCTCTCAAAGCTGATACCAAGGGCATCGGGGGTCGCGCTCCCTCACCATAGAAAAACCAGCTCTCACTCCCTTTCGGATGAAAGCGTACTAATCTCTGATAGCAGTCCACTGAAGCTCGATAGGTAGTCAACATATCTATTCCCAGAATGCAATCAAAGTCTTCCATCGCCAGGACCATGAGATTTGCAATCAAAATGTTACCCTCAAACTCTAAAGGGAAACCCATCACTAGACGCTTAGCCAAAGCAGATTGGCCCGTCGGAGTAGAAACAGACATCACTACATCTAGTGCAATGCATGGTAACTTATTCCTCTTAACAAAACGTGTAGAAATGAAGGAATGAGATGCACCAGTGTCAATAAGTACAAAAGCAGGTATACCATAAAGCAGAAATGTACCTGCGATGACTTTCTCATTCTCCTCCACTGCCTGATCATGTCTCAGGGCAAACACCTGTCCAGAAGCTCGTGGCCTCAAATGAGAACTCGCAGCAGGCTGTCCCTGCGACCTCTGCTGAACGGTGGCCTGAGAACCAGATCCTAAACCAGAACCAGAACCGCCTCCCCCAGATAGTGGACAATCCCTCCGGATATGACCAGTCTCTCCCCAACGGAAACAAGCTCCAGAAGCTCTACGGCATTTGTTGGATGGATGGTTCTTCCCACAATGATCACACTTGTCCTTCTTACCAAAACGGACAACACCAGCAGATCCAGAGGAAGAAGAAGTAGATCCAGACTTCTTGAAAGATTGGGCACAGGGACCCAAAGAACTAGCAGGTCTCGACTGAGAAAAAGACATGTTTCGCCAAATGCTGTCCTCCGCCTGGTGACAACGGCTCACCAAACCCTCGTAGGATATGTCGTCGCCAACAGCCACACGGTCATGGATCTCAGGGTTAAGGCCCTGAAGGAACAAATTATACTTCATCCCAGAGCTGTCAGCAATCTCGGGGCAATAGGATAGCAGATCAAAGAACTTCTGCTGATACTCATCAATAGACATGGCTCCCTGTTGCAAACTCAGTAGCTCGCCCACCTTCGACTGACGGAGTGCAAGAGGAAAATACAGCTTCTGAAAAGCTGTGCGGAACTCGGCCCAGGTGGCCACTCCTCTCGCTGCAAAAAAAGGTGCAGAAGTAAACCTCCACCACCTGCGCGCACGTCCATCCAGAAGATAACCCAGGGTCTCCATCTTCTGCTCCTCGGTGCAATGGAAAGTCTGAAAAGTCATCTCCATGCGGTCTAACCAGTTCTCCGCATCCTCCGGAGACTCACCCCCAAACAAGGGCTTAGGCCCTGTCTGCAAGAATCGACGTACACTGAAACGATCCTCATCTCGATGACGATGGCGGCGTTCCCGACGAGGCTCCCAGTCGGAATCACCCCAACGCCCACCAATACTGCCATGAGAACTCTGGTCGTCACGATTTGCCATCTACAAAATTAACCTAACGGTTATCTTATGTAGAATCTGAATCCCAAGAATACTTTGCATGCTCTGATACCATAAATGTAGTGATCCTTACCTGGATCACCTACTAAACAGAACTTAGGCATGCAATTAACTTAATTAAACAGATATCAGAATAAAACTGCGGAAAATTAAAAACATTATACAATCCCAAGGCAAGGAATCTGTGAATACCCAAATATTATACAACCATATCGAATAGTTGTATTAATCCAAATAACAACAGAATAAAACCTAGGCGAAGCTCCAGCTGACCAACAACTGCCTAGCCCCTCTTGGATCCACCCGCCTCGTCCAATCGCAAACCTGTCCCATGGAATAGGGTGTCCAGAAATACAGAGTACGAGATGTGAGCATAAAACGCTCAGTACGAGAGTATGAGTATACATGCATGCAAAGTGAACTCCCTATAAACTCGAGGTCAAGAATCAGATAACAGAGACAGACCGGGCCCTGGTATGTAGCACGCTATGCTGTCGCTTTAGGAGGTGGCTCCCATACCATAATACCAGTGGATATGCCGGACCCAAATCGATGGAAGTCCAACCACTAACAGGATAGGGAAAAACCCTACTAACAGACATCTCGAAGGAGATAGCTCAGTATGCAAATGAATGCAGCATAAATCAATGACATATAAACCATGCAGTCACATAATACATGCATAATCAGTCAGGATATCTCGAACAGTACTTCCGTACCTCAAATCAGTGCAAGCTCTACCAACTCGAGGTCCATGCCTATAGTCTGCTCTACACTGCCAAATGATACTACTATCATTATAGTGCTCTAAAAGCCTTAACTAAGCTATTGCATACTCCTAAATATTTATAGGAAGCAAAAGCTATACCTTCGTCCGTCGTTAGCCCTTTGCTGTCGAGTGCCTCAAAACTAGGCCACAGCTCCGCTACGACGCCTGGACTGCTATGCCACTTCCGGATTTCCAACGGGACGCCTAGAATTCCATAGATCTGAGTTAGAAGGCTAAGGAATCGAGAGAGAAGAGGTGATTGGTGCACTTCAAAATGAGCTCGGCACCCCCTATTTATAGACGGAGTTCGGGCCCTCCGAACTGACTTCGGAGCCTCCGAACACGTTCGGATCGTCCGAACTAAACATCGGATCATCCGAACTCGATATTACATCATTGCTTACATCAGCATAATGACGTCATCCATGACGACTGTCGGCAGCACGTTCGGAGCGTCCGAACCACTCTTCGGATCGTCCGAACCCTAACTTCGGACCGTCCGAACTCACCAACGGAGCCTCCGAACCCGACGACCCTCAAACCATTTTCAAGTGTTCTGAATCCAATTTTGGACTCTGTTAACCCATTAAGAGTTCCCTTAATCACGTTTACTCTTAACTAGTAGGATTAATGAATTGATTAACACTTAATCACTGATTTTGGGTACGGGCTACTACAATCTTAGTTGTTGTGTCGAAAGATGCGAACGATGATCTTTTCACAATTGCTTATGCCGTAGTAGATGCGGAGAATGATGCGAACTGGGATTGGTTTTGTTATCATTTGAGTCGTGTGCTCCTTTAATATCAATGTATTCCATTCGACGAGTTCACATTTTTCTCGGACAGACATCCCAGTATCATCAAGGCAGTGAATCAAGTATTTGTTGGGAGTCACCATACTTATTGTTTGAGATATTTAGTGGATAATTTCGTTAAGCAGGTAAATTCCAAATTACGAATCCTTGAGCAATTTTACTTTAATTTTTTCATATTATCTGATCATTTTAAGCTCGATCTAAATTTTTATTAATCTTTATAGGTGTTGAGAAGTTATACCACACATAACAAAAAGCATTGGTCTTCGGGATTCAAGAAAGCTGCGTATGCTCCATCTTTTCAAGAGTATGAGCAACATATAAACAATATATTATAGTCAATGCCACTTGCCAGAGGGTTTATTGTAAATTCTGATCCACAGAGTTGGGCCAATGCATTGTTTGTTGGCAATAGATGGGGTGTTATAAATAACAATATAGCCGAGTGTTGAAATAGTTGGGTTAGGCCAGCTCGTCATCTGCCTATTGTTGCTATGGTTGATCACATACGCGTGCAGATAATGAAAATGATGCACCGACGACGTGAATCAACTCTACGCATGACCAAGGAATTAAGTCCAAGAAAAGAAAAGTCTGTTGTAAGCGCATATATGGAATCCCAAACATTAAGAGTTCAGCGTTCGTGTGATTGGAAGTTTGAGGTTGTTGATGGTGAAAATTCATTTTCCGTGGATTTAGTGGATATGACTTGTTCATGTAGAGTTTGGCAGATCAATAAGATTCCGTGCAAGCAAGCCATTTCTGCCATTGAGGCAAAATCTATGTCTGTGTATGATTTTTGTGACAATTATTTCAAGATCGAAGCGTATCGCGCTGCGTACAAAGGACATATTAATCTTATCCCAACCTTTGACATCAGTGAGTCATGTGTTGCTGAATCCGATATAATCCAAGCTCCTTCCGTGCATAGTCAGCCTGGTCGCAGAAAGACGAAGAGAATACCATCGCAAGTTAATAAACGTGTCTCAACATGTGGTCGTTGTCATGCAAGAGGACACAATAGACGCAGTTGCAAGAAACCGATAAAGTAGCTGTAATTGTTTAAAAATATGATGTTTCAATTATTTGTTATTAGCATAACTTTTTAACATAAATTATTCAGAAATTAATCTTGAATGTTAAAAAATATGCAGGGGCAAGCGATTACTGGAAGCTGGTTCGAGCATGAAATTGCCCTCGAAAAGGCACACACGTTCGAGTGGAAGCATTGCTGGATTGCGCTTGGTTTGAGGCTTTTGTGGAACCATCTGCTGTCACATTTTAACTTGATCTGGGGTCATAGTGTAGTTAAGTGTATTGTGTTGTCTTAAGTTATTCTGAAACCAACTCTGTTTGTGGTAAACAAATATGTAAAGTTCGAATTTGATAAATGATCTTTGTCATTACTGTTTCAATCAACGATGTCTTCTCAGTTAACTAATCAAGTAAGTCATTGCTTTAAATTTTCAAATGGCAGGTACTAATTGCTATGTATATCGTACAACTTGTATTTAATTTGGAATAAAACTGAATAAATTTGGAACTTATTGTCTGATTATTATAATAAACAGAGCTAGAAGTAAAATTAGTACAAGAACAAAACATGTGCAACCAAAACAACAACATATTTCTACGATATGGTCGGGCCCTGGTGTTCTAGTAAACTGGTTGTCTAGCACATCAGAGGACGAATTCTCCTTCTTCTTGTAATTGAACTGTTCTGTTGAATCATGGATGGACGATGATGCAGATTGTTGATTCATTGAACATGCGCAGCTCTCTCTACCTTTTTTACTTGAGTTTGGTTTGAAATTTGATGATTTTGGAGAGATTCACCGTGATAATCATCGTACCAAAAAAATCAATTTTTATGTTGCAGCTCACGAGGACAAATATAATACAACTCTTCCGGGCGAGTCGAACGTGGTCCGGCTCTTCGTAAAATCATTTCTCCGAAACCACATAAACATTGTGGTGCAATCTTCATTTCCATTGTACTCGATCTTGAAGAATGAAATTTTATTTTGAAAATCAAATCCCTAACCAAACGAGAAAGAAGAAGTGAATGGATAAAGTGTACCGACAGAGCTTAATAATGAGGGGTAGGTGGGAGTCAAAGTTTATTTTTATTATTTTTGTTTT
Source organism: Henckelia pumila (assembly GCF_033568475.1). Lineage (NCBI taxonomy): Eukaryota > Viridiplantae > Streptophyta > Magnoliopsida > Lamiales > Gesneriaceae > Henckelia > Henckelia pumila. The sequence continues at coordinate 166,899,697 of NC_133121.1, read as the reverse complement.
ATTGTGAGGGTCAAAAGAGTAATTATAATACATGTGACATGTCATCTTGTTCCGTAAATCAAACAGATAATATTTATCTCATTCATGCGTACTAGTTGTGCTCGATATCTCACTGACTTGTTCTTAAAGATGAGTGGAATTAGAGTAAATGATAGTGCTTAAAGACGAGAAAACATCATATTAAACAAGTTATGAGTTTGGATTTCGGACAATATACCCATATTATATACATTGGGTGGCAATGGACATCCACAAATGGTGCTCTTATTGGGTCATGATCAATATCTCTCTCCTACACCTTAGACAATGTAGAGCACAATACATTACTAGACAAACACTTGGGTGATGGTTCCACCAATCTCTAAGGATTGAACACTCCTCTCCACTTGTGTCATGCAGTGTATTATATGATTTTGGTGCATGTTAACATGGACATGCCTTATTGTTCCTCATATCGAAAAGATTATTCTTCATAATTCTAAGATCGTTCCTAATACATGACATTTTGATCCAAAGACACTTTCACTAGGAAAGTGTAATCCTCATGACCCACAATGTTTGTCCTACAATTGGAATACATTGTTCTCGATTGAATAATATTTATTCCATCCATGCGTACTGGTTGTGCTCGATCTCTCACTGACTTGTTCTTAAAGATGAGTGGAATTAGAGTAAATGATAGTCCTTAAAGACGAGAAAACATCATATTAAACAAGTTATGAATTTGGATTTTTGGACAATATACCCATATTATATACATTGGGTGGCAATGGACATCCACAAATGGTGCTCTCATTGGGTCATGATCAATGTCTCTCTCCTACACCTTAGACAATGTAGAGCACAATACATTACTAGACAAACACTTGGGTGATGGTTCCACCAATCTCTAAGGATTGAACACTCCTCTCCACTTGTGTCATGCAGTGTATTATATGATTTTGGTGCATGTTAACATGGGCATGCCTTATTGTTCCTCATATCGAAAAGATTATTCTTCATAATTCTAAGATTGTTCCTAATTCATGACATTTTGATCCAAAGACACTTTCACTAGGAAAGTGTAATCCTCATGGCCCACAATGTTTGTCCTACAATTGGAACACATTGTTCTCGATTGAATAATATTTATCACATCCATGCGTACTAGTTGTGCTCGATATTTCACTGACTTGTTCTTAAAGATGAGTGGAATTAGAATAAATGATAGTCCTTAAAGATGAGAAAACATCATATTAGAGTAAATGATAGTCCTTTTGCGTGAAATACTAGCAGAAACCAATGCACTCTGCTATTAATTGGGAAAATGAGGTATTTGCATCTCTTGAACGTATCTCCGTTAATTTTCTGCAAACAAAACTTAGAGGCAGCTGAGAGTTCCGCAAAAAAAGAGTCGTAGTCATTGTTTTGGACCTTCATTTTTTTCCCCACTCTTCCGAGGAGATTAAACACTTCTCTCTATGTTAGACAAAACAAAATAACATTAAAAACCATAAACGAACTCAAATGTATACTAACTCATCGATGTCGCTTTTATATGTCTACTAACCTGCACCAAAGTGTCCATGCAAAATATTTCATTTTCTTTATCCACACTGTATTTTTCCATCATGCGCATTTGAACATTGATAATTTCATTGCTAACAAGCTTACCAAACAAGAAACCACAGAACACGAACCCTGACATATGGACAATTTCTTGCCAAACATCGACACTACAAAAATAAATGAATTCTATTGTATTAAAAATGATTATAAAAAAAGTGATAAACAAATAGAGAGAGCTTTCAGTGAGAAAATTCATACGTGATGTCATCCCTAGAAAGATAATCCGTCAACAACTTTTTCTCTTCGGCAGTGGCTTCTTCATGTCCACAAAAATCTGTTCTACCTTGATACTGACTAGTCCACTGGTTACTCAAATCATTATTTTGTTCAAACTCAACATCAATTATTTTTCCTCCCTACGACAGAATACACAAACATGGTCAACATCAGTAACACGAAGTAAAATATAGGACCTCAAAATCAATTAACCAAGGTTAAAGTTGGTTTCAAGCAAAGTCAAACCTTTTTCCTGCCCTTCCTCTTTGGTGTGGTACTGAGTGGAGTCACAAAGAATGATGACTTTCTTTTCTTCACCCGATCACCCCTCGTTCGGGCATTATCAACGATGAAAGATGGGAAATTAGTGTTTTTCGCAACCTTCTTCGAATTATCATCACTCTCGTCGACCCCACCACTTTTTTCAGAGGTATAGTCACCAGTATCCCTTTTCAACACATTGGTTAACGCAGTTTTTGAAATATCAACCTCAGAAACATTATTTTCCTTAACGAATTTTGATACAAGATTATCCAACATGATCAATCTCAATCAAATCCTCAGTACAAGAATTATGTCCATCGGCTTTGGTACTTTTCGTTCCCAATGGACCACTTTCTGCATTTTTTTCACCCTCGGGCTCAGCACCAACAACACTTTTTCCATTTCCAACACCCAATCCATAGTCACATGCATCTTCACCTATCTTCAATTCACCAATATCTGGAACATTGGTCTTATCCAATTCACCAACAACACTTTTTCCCTTCACCGAGTAATCAACACAATTCTTGACAGGCACATCAACAAAATCATATAAATTACCCCCTAGGTCATGACTCACAATCAACTCCTCTTCCTCATCCGTTTCATTCATTCCATCAGCAGCGTCATCAACACTCAGATCATTATCAACTACAATGTCCTTGCCTTTGCGATTTCGAGCAAATTCTTTCTCCAAAACCATATTTTCTTTCAAATCAACCAGCTTTCTCTTAGCGCCAACTCTCTCACGTTTCAACTGCGCACAAATTCTTTTCAACATTTTAATCTCAGCAATTTGTTTATTCACAGTTTTTTCTAGTTCACAGTTATTTCTCCTGCCTTCTTATTTCTTTGAAACCGGCAGCAACAACTACAACAACAAATAAAATAATGAAAAATATTTCTTTTTTCTAAAACATGAAATAAAGGATGCTACTCATATTACCTTGTTCTCCAACAACATTTCCTCATCAGGAAAGGGATGAATCGACAAAACCTGATCCAAAAACAAATATATATAATGCAAAGCTCCAGCATTCGAAATATGATTAGTAAAATAGAAAATACCTTGGTTGACGATATGGCATCAAAAGCCACTTCAGCTTTCACAGCATCCAACTGGATCTTGCTTTTTCTGAAACGAAACAGGCGGGGGCAGATATGAACACCACGCGGCACAGCTAATGACAACACTCTTTCATAGAACCAAGCCTAAACAAAAAATCATATAAGTAAACAAATTCAACAAATTAATAGCACAATAACTCAGATAATTATATACTCACCATCAATTCAGCCGTGCAACCATCCAAATACAGTTTACTCGCTTGATTGTCTAATTCTCGATATAAAAACCGATACGCAGCATCTCCCCATCCAAACTCAAAAAAAGTACTCAGTTCAGCAATATAGGGAAAGATAAAAGCAGGAGTAATGTAATTACCAGTCGAGAATATTACAGAATTAAATATGAACAAAATGAACATTCAATGTCAGCTTCGACATTACTACTCGCAAGTGAAACAAGATTCTTTTTTATAACGATCTTGTGAGTGTTGCTTATTTTCCCTCCGAAGTGCCGAGACAGGAAGCTTGATTCAAGCTTGAGGTCCAGATCAACTTGTTGACCTCTCTGATGCAAACCAAGCACAATTGAGAAGTCTCTTGATGTGAAAGGAATGGAAATATCACCTCCAACAACGAACGAGCATGAAGGACTATCAAATCTTTTAAACAGATAGTCTACCCTGCCACTACTCACAGGTAGAACAGGCATGTCTATCCATTTACCGAATGAAGTTTCTTTTATTCTGCTCATTTGTTCATTCCCTATGACCACCTTCAACTCCTCCATTATTTTTTTACAATAGGCGGGGGAACATCGAGTAAATATAACCTTGCCACTTTTGATCGATTCAAAATCATCACATATTTCCTCTTCATCAGCCATTTTTAATATTTAAAAATCATTAAAAAATTTCATTATAAAATAACAGAATGGAATATTGCATGGAAAAGAACAAAAACTTCAAATTTGGAAACAATTGGGTACTTCTATACAGAAATTTATCAATTGTCTTCAACAATATAAGATCATTGAATATATATTCAATAAATCAAAAACTTCACAACAACATAACAATATAACATTCATTTACCAAGATATACTTCAAAAACAATTTCAAAAGCAAAACCCTAAAAATTGGGGATAAATAATTTAAACTGAGGAACTGTCAAAATTAAATACGAAAATTATGAATAATGATGTAAATGTTTCAACAAATATATGCAAACAAGAACGGTAGCAAGACATTTGAGCCACAAAACCCTCAAAATAATGGAAACACAGAAATATTAAAGATTCATACAATGAAGACCAAAATTATTCCTCTAAACGAACAATTTTCTCAGTTACTCGAGACGAATTATATATAGCGGCCGATTTAAAAAATTTAAAACAGGGTTCACCTATTTTTGATTTCTTCGACTTCCTCACAGTGCTAGATTTCTTTTCCTTCCGGACTCTACAAGCTCCTTCAACTGACTTATCTTTTGAATGTCTGCTTCGTCTAGTCAACGGTGCCATTTTTTGAGCTCCAAACCTTGTCGCAAAAGATCACTGCTTTCCTGCGAGAAGAATCGGTTGGGTGAGGGAGGGAAACTATCGATCGTCCTTGTTCTGGTTTTTTTTTTTAATTTGAAAATTAAAGTGAGGGATAGTGTTGGGCGTTTAAATCATTTTAGGGGCATTTTTGTAAACTGACCCAAATAGGGAGTTGTAACAAACAACAGGCTTATGTCAGGGATTTAGAACAAAGAATTACTGACTTGGGGACTGAAGAGGAATTCATGTTTACTATTAGGGATTTATCACAAATTTTCCGTAATAGACATATAAAAAATACATTATATAAATTACCTATATATAAATATAAATATATAAAATTTATAAATTGATAGTTTATTTCATTAGTTAAGTTTATTAAAAAGTAAGGATGAATTTGACGTCTTCGAACCTCTGATCGAAACAAATTTTTCCCTCGTGTTCAAGAAGAAAGTGCATTTAACGGGTAATGGTAGCTGTTCAAGTTTAATCAATCAAAAGTAAAGATTATCGTGGCTGATTTTGTCTACTGTTGGCCGGAGATATATGAGGCTAAGTCAGGCGATTCGGAGGGGGATTTTACGCAAATATCCGACTGTGAGTGACTATTCATTTTCATATTTCTGTGCTACGTTTCATAGTGTAAGATCGCACAAACCCAGATTCGATTTTAGTTGTATTCGTGAGCTGGACGATGCCGTGTGTCTGTTTCGTAAAATGGTGAGAGTGAGACCGAAACCTTCTGTTATTGTATTCAACAACCTGTTGACTGTGTTGGTAAAGATGAAACACTATTATGCTGCCCTCCAAATGTATGATGAAATGCGTCTCTTAGGTGTTCGTAATTCTTGCACGATGAATATTGCTATTAATTGCTATTGCCAGCTGAATCGAGTAGATTTTGGGTTCTCCATCTTGGGTTGCTTCTTCAAGCTTGGTATTGAACCGAACATTATCACCTTTAACACTCTCATCAAAGCCGTCTTCTTTGCAGATAAGGCATTTGATGCGGTGGAAATTTTTAAAAAGTTATTAAGAGAGAAACTATGTGAGCCAGACGAAGTCACATTTCTAGCAGTTATAAATGGGTTGTGCAAAGCTGGGCACACTCTCATGGCCCGTGATTTACTGGGTACGTTGGAAAAAGGAACTTGCAAACCTGATGTCATGTCCTACAGCACGATAATTGATAGTCTCAGTAAAGACAAGATGGTGGATGAGGCAGTCCAATTATTTAACCAGATGATTGAGAAAGGGGTTACTCCAAATGTTGTTACTTACAATTCAGTAATCCAGGGCCTGTGCAATTTCGGCCGCTGGAGAGAGGTGAAAGACTTGTTTATTGACATGCGAGGTCTCAAAATTTATCCAGATGTGATTACTTTTAATATATTGGTCGATGCATTTTGCAAGGAAGGAATGGTCAGTGAGGCAGAGGATTTGTTCAAAAGCATGAAGGAGAGGAATATTTCCCCTGATACTTTCACATACACTGCCTTGCTAGATGGATATTGTTTACGAGGAGAAATTGATAAAGCACGGAGATTGTTCGATTCCTTTCCTTTAATGGGCCTCAAGCCTTCTATGATTAGCTACAACACTATGCTCAATGGTTACCTTAAGAAACGAAAGGTGGATGAAGCCTGGACTGTTTTTCATGAAATTTCCTCCAAGGGTTTGGAGCCTACAACAGATTCCTACAACATCATGTTACAAGGATTATTTCGTGCAGGTAGATATGATTCTGGCCAGAAGCTTTTCATTGAGATGGAAGCTCGGAAAGTATATCCTAACATGATTACTTATTCTATTATCTTGGATAGCTTGTGTAAGACTCGACAATTTACCCAAGCATTTTCATTTCTGAGAACAATGGAAGATAAAGGTCTCAGTCCTAACATTGTAACCTATTCTATCATGATAGATGGGTTATGCAAGGGTGGAAAACCTGATGTTGCTAGAATTATTTTCAACCAACTTCATTTTAAAGGTTTGAAGCCCGATGTTTTTACTTATAACATCATGATCGGCTCACTTTGTTTAGTGGGACATGTACAAGAGGCAAAAGATATGCTAATCGATATGGAAAAAGGTGGTTGTACACCTAATAGTGTGACATTCAATGTTTTTGTTCAAAACTTGCTAAAAAGAGGAGAACTTAACGAGGCAATGCAACTCTTGGAAGAAATGGTTAGAAGGGGTTTCTCATCTGATGCAACAACTATGTCCATGCTACTTCATAAATTAGAGGACTGTCGAGATAATGTTCTGCTGGATATGATTAAGAGGCTTGCCCCAAGCAAATGAATAATCCTTCTCTGGAACCCAAATTTTCCTCAACTACTGATTGAAGTTGTATACATCTTTTGATACTCTTAAAAGTACGAAAATACGTACATGGGAAATGGTAAGTCGGTACCCTCCGGAAAGCTAAGGCTTTCTAAAGCATCATTTTTATGTTGAACCTGTTCTAGCCTTGCTACAAAACTTTGGTCTGTTTAGTAACTTGTTTTTTTTTTGTAATTTCAGATTCAGTTTTCTTTCGTTGTGTGATGTGTCAGACTGTCTAAAGAGAAGGCAGAGATTGGTCCGCTATCTACTGCCTTTGGTTAGTCCACATATTATTTACAGATGGTACTGAATTAGGTATGATTTCTTTGAATTTATAAAAGACTCGGGTGGGATCATCAACCCAACAAGAGAGCCAGATTCCAAGATATTCTCATCTTGATGATTGAGGCTTGATCAACCGTATCAGAAGTAGAAATAGAAATTGTCTTCATCATCGAATATAATACCTTGCTACAAGTTTGATGTTGCTAGGAATCTTTTCAACGAACTTTCTTTGAAATGTTTGAAGCCTAGTGTTGAGATTTAACCATCATGATCGGCTCTCTTTGCCTAGAAGGATTTGCACAGGAGGCAAAAGATATATGCTAATAGATATGGAAGAAGTTGGTTGTCCACCCGATAGTGTAACATTCAATGTTTTTGTCTGAAGCTTCCAAAAAGAAGATAATTTTATGAGGCAATGCTACTCTTGGAAGAAATGATTAGAAAGGGTTTCTCTGCTAATAGAAACAATGTCCATACTACTTCATAAGTTGGGGAATGTCGAGAGAGTGTTATGTTGAATATGATTAAACTGCAGTTTAGACTCGATAGCAATTATTTTTTTTTTTATTTTTTATTTTTCCCCTCAAAGCCGCCTTGTGGCGGGGTTGATCCTTTCTATGTCTTGATATGTTTAAGTGTTTATTATATTTATTGAACCTTCATATGGGATAGAGAATTTTCAATCTGAAACAAATCCTATCCATCACTATTTACAACTGAGACGTTCACTTTATTGTTTTTAAGCACAAAAAATAGTTTTCCAATCATTATATGCTATGCCCTATTTGGTGCTTGTCGAGAAATCGGAGTATATTTAATTTTTTAAATATAAAATATTTTATAATTTGTCACTTTTCTTCTAAATTATAATACAATCTCTAAATATTTTTTGCTAAAATAACTTGACACCAAAAACTGTTTTAATTCATACAATATAAAAATATATTTGAGTTGTATAAGTGATTTGACCATGCTGTGTGCATGTTAATTTCGTGAAATTGTGAGAGTGAGGCTTAAACCTTGTGTTATTATGTTCAACAAGCTTGTTGTGATTACAAAACATCGTATTTCACATTTATGTTTGCGGCACATGCATTATATATATATTCAAAAAAATTTTTAATATTTTTTCATATGAAATAGAATAAAAATTGGAAAATATAAAAATATTAATCAACCGAAAGTAATTGTTGTACCGATTGGTAGGGGTGTGCAAAATTTCGGTTAAACCGAATTAACCGAACCGAATTTCCGAATTGATTCGGTTCGGTTAATTCGGAAATTCGGTTTTTAAGTTAAAAAATTTCGGTTAAATCGGTTCATTCGGTTTGGTTTTCGGTTTTCTTTAAAAAAAATTCGGTTAATTCGGTTAATCGAATTAAAAATAATTTAATTTTGAATTTTTTTATTAGGCCTTATATATAATTTATAATATATTTTTAATGTTTTTATATTTAATATTTTACTTTATTTTTCTTATTTTAATTTTTTAAGCTCAATATATATTTATAATGATAAAATTATCATATTTAAATTATTAATTTTTATAAAATTATTAATTTTTATAAAATTTTTAATTTTTAATTTTTTATAAAAAAATTCGGTTAATTCGGTCACCGACCGAATTAACCAATTTTTTATTCGGATCGGTTAAATCGGTTTTACTATAAATTCCGGTTCGGTTCGGTTAACCAAAATACAATTCGGTTAATTCGGTTCGGTTTTTGACCGAATTAACCGAATGCTCACTCCTTCCGATTGGTATGAAAAAAAAGAGTAAATTACGTTAAGCTCTCCTGATTTTTATCACAATTAAAAATATCCTCAAATAAATGTAAAAAAAAAAAAAAACAATTACCCCTTAACATTTTTACATATTTAACATATTACCACTTTCATTAAAAAATAAATAAAAAAAGTGTCATACTTCTAAAGTTTCAACAACATTTCAAATTTACCCTTTTTAAATATTACTTATAAAAATTTTTAGTGTTTTGATAATTATTTTCTTGAGAAATTATCGTCATTTTTTTTTATTAAATTGATATTTTAGTATTCGAAAAACACCACAATAAAAATTATGTTCAACAACAGAAAATAAAAACTCTGTGATAAATATAATATAACAATATATATTTTTTTATTTTCGCAACTAACGACAATTTTTTAAATGTCGTCGTTAACTTAATGACAACAATAATTATTTCTGTCATTAATTTATGATGGAACTTAATATATGTCCTAAAATACAAATATAAATATTAATTTTTTTTAGGATCGAGTGATTTGTTAGACGAGGTTGAATAAACATTCACACCAGGGGCGGAGCCACCCTATGGGCTAGGGTGGGCTCCAGCCCCACCTAAATTAAAAAAAAAATAGTGTTGCTTTTTTTTTTTTTGTTTTTTTTTTGTTTTGTAGCCCTATGTAAAAAATTGAAAATTTCATCTAGCCCTTATATCATTTACAAAATAAATATAAATCTCTTAAATTAAATTAATATGTTAATTAACCATTCAATTTTTAAATTTCAACTTGATTACATCCTATATTGAAACATTTATTTGCTAGTTTTTCTGTCAATTTATTCACATAATTTGACCGAAATCTCCTTAATTTTACTTGTTGAGGCTTTTTTCCCCATTAACAGAAGGTTTTAAGCTAACATATTATAACTTAACAATTATTTTAAATAAAAATTTTAAATTTTAGGTTATTTAAATATATAACTGATTTATTATTTACATATTTCGTAACACAATGTGTTTGTTTTTTTTAATACAATGTAGTGTATTTAATAAATTTTCGAGTTTGAATTTTTAGCCTAAAAATATATTGTTGCGAATTTTGAGAAGATAATCTATTGTTTGCGATATTTGAGAATATTGATATAAAATTATTATTAAGCTTGTATTGCAATTTTTTAGTTAAAAAAAAACCAAAAGTTGAATAATTGTGAAATTTGGAAAATAATTATTTTTTGAATTTTTTTTTAAATTTACAGCTGGGTAAATCATAAAATTAAAAGAAGAAAAACCATCAACTTAATTTTAAACAAAAAATATATATTGATTTTTTTTATTTAATTTATTATATAATTTATAGTTTAACGCTGGGCGGAGCCAGCCCCAGGTAATTTTTAATCTTGGCTCCGCCCCTGATTCACAATAATTTTTTCGAGTAATTCAGTTTGGTTAAAAACTTGGAGTTTATAATTCTCGCAAGATCGATATTAGTTGGCTAACAGATTAAATTCTGTGCGAAAGATAGTCTAACTGTGTGATTGAACACAGAAAACTGACTAAGTAAGATGATAAAGCTAGGCTAACTGAAAAAGTAAATGACATAAGATGGTTGTTTAAGGATATTTGGACGTCACCCCTTCTTCTTTGTGAGAAGGATTTTCACTAGAATGCTTTGAACATTACAACACTTTGCGAAAACTTAATTCAGTTAGGAATAACACTGCGTAACTGAAATTTCTAGTACTTTGCTTCAGCAATCTTTGAACAGCTTGCTAACGGTCAATTTACAAACAAATTTACAACAGAATTTTTAGGCACAAAATGATACTAAATGATCAGATTACAATATGTGAAAAGTGTGCTTGAATGATTTGATCAATTTGGCTCTTTGAAAGCTTGAATACTTGAACGAGTGTAAAACTTACGGAGGAGCTTTACCAAACTGATGTCATCTTCTATTTATAGACCTTTGAATATAATAATCATAAAAATCAAATTATATCTATTCCAAACAGGATAGACGTTAATCATGTCATTGTTAGGGGTGGGCGCGGGTCGGGTTTCATCGGATCGGGTACCCGATATGTCGGGTAGTCATTTTGACTACCCGAACCCGATCCGAATAAATCGGGTACCCGGGATTTTTTTTTTTTTTTTTTTTTTTTTTGCAAATTTGATGAATGTGAAAATTAAAAACAATACATATATTTATGATTGTGAGCTACTTCTACCCTCATATGTTTACTTATTTTTCATAAGTTTTGAAAAAAAAAATTCTCAACTCTATCAAACAATTAAATAATCGAAATCTATGGAAAATCAAATTAAAAAATCATCATTTCTCAATAGATGTATGTATACCCAATCCAAAAAAAATGAACAACCATTTTAGTTGAGAGCAATATAATAAAAATAGAGAGGATATGTTTTTGAATAATACATACTAATATATATTGAATTTTCAAAAAAAAAAAAAAAATTTGTCGGGTTTTGTCGGGTACCCGAACCCGATCGGGTAGTAATTATACTACCCGACACCAACCCGAAAAGCACAATATCGGGTTCGGGTTCTATCCGAACCCGATTTTTTTTAAAAGTAACCGACCCGATCGGTTTTTACCCGATCGGGTCGGGTCAGGTACCCCGATACCCGACCCCAAACGCCCACCCTAGTCATTGTCCTTTCTAACATTAATACACTTGGTAGTGCTAAGAGTATTTTTAAGTGATGGTTTGGTACGGAAAATTTTATTCAATTCCAAGTATGTTTCAGGGTAACCTGATATCTTAAGAAGATCTTGGTTTGGAATAAAGATAGATCTTTCAGTTCGGCAGTCACAAAAGTCTTTAATTAGTTGATATAATTTAGTTTAATTTGGTAGTTCGATTTAGTAGCGGTCTTAGCCATTTAGTTCAGTTGACTTGTGCATGTTTAGTGAAATTGTGAGAGTGAGGTTTAAAGCTTGTGTTATTATGTTCAACAAACTTGGTGTGATTACAAAACATCGTACTTATCATTTATGCATTATATACAAATTTAAATTTTATATTTTTTCATATGAAATAGAATAAAAATCAGAAATATAATTCTTTTTTTTAGCTAAACGAAAATAATAGTTGTCCGAAGGGTATGAATACAAAAAAGATTAATTGCGTTAATCTCCCCAGTTTTTATCACAATTAAAAATATCCTAATAAATGTGTGAACAACAGTTACCCCTTCTAACATACATATATAACATATTACCTCTTCCATTAAAAAAATTAATACAAAAAGTGTTATAATTCTAAAGTCTCAACAACATTCCAAATTTACCCTTTTTAAATATTACTTATACAAAATTTTAGTGTTTTGATAATTATATTTTTAATGTCCGAAAATTCTCAAATCTATTCACGGGATATTTTGGTAAATTGTTATGAAAAGTCATGTGTTTAAATGTTTAAATTATGAATATATAAAGTTAATTTGATTTCTGTTAGGATCAGTTCAAATATTTTTGTGATCTCTTTATATTCAAATAGGCGTATACAATAAAATATATGAGCGGTTGAAAGTAAATAAGACAGGATATGGAAGTTCGAAGCAAACTGCTTCTACATCTCTCCTTCTTCCACGAAAAAAGAAATTCACCTAAGACTTTGGTTTATACGATCCTTTGTATACGACTCAATCCAATCGTAGGACTTATCTCTTGCCTAGATCGAAACTCATATTTCTCAACACAAATTAAGACATGAGGTCTTAACACCAAAAACAAAAAATAAAGTAAACAACAATTTGAATGAATCCTAATATTCAAACAGGTGAGCAACTCTTCTTCAACAATCTGAGCAGTTGAGAGTTGACTCTATGCCCTTTGTGATCTTTTAGAAGATCTGATATATGACTTGTACAAGTGGTCTAAGTGAACAGATAAGATATTTCTTGCACAATGCTCAGAGAATGCTTAGATAGCTTGTAAGTTATTGTGCAGGAATCTCTCTTTCATTCCTTGTTAGCATCCTCTAAATATAGACATGTTAGAGCAAAGTTCGACTTGATGTCTTCATAAATGCTTGTCTCAAACGTCTTTTAGTTTTCTGCATATCCTCATAAATTTTTGTCTAAAACTTCTTTTATTCTTCTGCATATCCTTATAAATACTTGTCGAGGATATTTGAATTTGAGCGGCACTTTCTTCGAAGTAAATCTTAACTGTTTTGAGCAATTGACTTTTTGAGGCTTATAATGCGGTTGACAGTCTGACTATTTTGTCTTTCTTGACTTGAACTGTTCTATGGTTTCCTCAGAGCAGTTTGAATAAATTTCCATAGAGAGCTGTTTGAAAAATTCTATAGAGCAGTCGAAGATCTTCAAGCAGTCCGAAAGTTCTTTTGAATCTTTTGAGTAGTCGAGTGTCTTCAAGTAGTCCCAAAAGTTCTTTTAAGCAGTCGAGTATCTTCAAACACTTACAATGTTTAACAGTTTAGTTTGTAATCACCAAAACTAAGGGTCCAACAATTTCTTCCTTTTTTATGATGACAAAACCTATAAACTCCTTTAGATGGTATACAATTAAAAGGTAGTTATCAGTTTAGTATTTTGAATTTTCATTGAGAAAATGAAAGTTCAAATTTTGCAAAATAAAGCAGTTGAAATGCTATTACACCTACTGAACAAAAAATATAAAAGCTGGCTATCCTCGAAACCATGATGCTCTACTTCCTTCAGCTTTCTTTTTCACTTCCTCTTTCCTTTTTATGTTTTCTTCTTCAGCACTTTATCTTGATTCTTCTTCCTTATTTTTGACATCACACTTTGCAAATGTAGGATGATTTCATGCAACTTGGCGCCAAACTTAGCTTCTATTTGATTTATTTTGGCCTCCGTCCTCTTCTCAAATTGAAGTATTTGTGCAGATAGTTACCGTGGGGTGATTTGTAACTGTTGTAAACCTTGCCTTACTTTTAATCACTAGAGATAACAGTTTGGTCAAGTCTCTTAGAATTGTTTTTCGAAAATCGGACATCCTCCTCCTAAGACTCAAAATTCTGCACACCATGATTAATATTCCTAGAACACAACCAAATCCTAGTTGAATAAATCTCCGCTTGAACCAACATAACCCCGACATCTAAGACAATTTCCAGACATGAGACCATAACGAAATTTCACTTCTAACCTTGCCTTAATCACATACTCCCGGACAGCTCTGACACACATAAAAATCTGCACATGATAAAATTTCAAACTCTCAACCAAAACTTAGCTATAAATCCTCCAATCTTCCAAGGCTCTAATCCTATGACCAAGACCAATATTCCACCTCATTTCCAGCCCCTACAACTCACCTTGAATCACCCTAAACCCGGCTCAAAGGCAGCACCTAACCACTTATCCAAAACCGACCCCTGCACCTCAAATTTCAAATGCTTCCTCCAAACCAAAACCAAGTACAACTCCAAGCCTTCCTAACGCCACCATGTGAACTACATATCAACCATGGTAGCTCTAAATCACCATCCAATTCATCACAAACAACACAATCCAATCGTACCAAGCATTCACATAATAAGCAAGTTTCTGAAAATTTTGACATAATAAGGACCTCAATACCAACTTCATTTCAACTCAAAACCATTCAAATCTTCAACAAAAATTTATAATATCACATTTCCTTACACAAATAAAAAGCAAAACTCACGTCAGAAAAATGGGGAAGGGTCGAACAGGGCACCAGTTGCTATACAATATTTTCGAAAATATGGAAATGCAACTACAAACCAAGCACACTACATAATAGGTAAGAAAATAAACCCATATCCTTGCCTAGACTTGAGAAGAAACAAAATGGGAAGCTCGAATGGCTGGAAACCGAGATAAAGAAAGATGCAGGGCAGCTCGAACAACTAGCCTAGGGTGGTGCTGCGACGGCATGGTGGCTGGCTGGAGGTGTTGGCGGCGGTCGGCGACGGGAAATGATAGGGAAGATGAAGATGCCGATGGATTTGTGTGAGGGAATGAAGAAATCGATCGATTAGAAAGAAATGGAGAGAAAGGGAAATGTCGCGTAATGTGTGTGTTTAGGCGTGAGTTGTGTGTGTAGATTGGGGGCTAGGGTTTAATTTAAAATTAAGGATAATGTTGAGTGTGTAAGTATAGGTGTATGTATAGGAGATGTTAGTGTATGCATTTTAGGAAAAAGTGCAATACACCTTTAAGAAGTGCTAGTCCAAACTTAGAAACTTAGGAATATGAATTTAATTGCACTAAATAAAACACAAGTTTGAAAAATCAAGAATTAAACTCTTTAAATATTTTGATGTCCTCGCAATGAGTAAAATATTTAAATAACAAGCAGAGCGATTAAAAATAATTTTAAACAAATTAAAGTAACGTTTAAAAATAATTTAAATAAATTCACAAGCGAAAATAAAAACCTTTAAAATGATTTGGACTATTAAAAAAAATTAAATAAATAAGCTAAAAATTTAAAATGATTTAAAATAACTAACCACTAAACTTAAATTATTTAAAATAAACAAGTTGGACACTCAAAAATATTTAAAGAAATAAGCTAAACAGCTAAAATCATTTAAACGAATAAACTACAAAATTAAAGATCAAAATCATTTAAATAAGAAAAATCTTAAACCTTTAAAATCTTTAAAACAAATAAATTGCAAAATAAAAATCATTTGACAAATAAATTTAAACAATTAAAAACATTAATTAAATAGTTAGTGCAATAAAATCATTTGAATAAATAATAAGATATTTTATTAACACATAATTCCCATAAAGAATTTAAATCAATTAAACTTAAAAATAATAATCCTAATATTTATTAAATTTAATGCATGTGATTTAGTAGATTGGATTTTAGGCGTCACAATTCCTTCCCCCTTTAAATGGAATTTCGTCCTCAAAATTCAAGACTTACTAACTGGGTTCGAATACATTAGACCAGATCAACACTAAAATTCTCTAACTCTGCTCCCCACATTAGTTGGTCCAGGTCAACTTTCGCTGCGCACTCTGATGCTTATTGATATCTGTATCATCAAGGATTTGACGAACTCTTATTGCGACATAAAATTTACAATTCTTACATCTTTCCAAGTGGTCCTATCATCAATTTACCTTCAACCTAAATTTATCAACTTAAAAACGTCATCCTACCGCACTGATAAGTTCTACAAACTACAAATTCTTAAATCTTTATGTCATTGCACAACCAACATTTTTTTGCTAACCTTATATCCTACGTCGAATTTATGTTCAACAAGCTTGTTGTGATTACAAAACATCGCATTTCACATTTATGTTTGTGGCACATGCATTATATATATATATTCAAAAAAAAATTTAATATTTTTTCATATGAAATAGAATAAAAATTGGAAAATATAAAAATATTAATCAACCGAAAGTAATTGTTGTACCGATTGGTATGAAAAAAAAAAAGAGAGTAAATTACGTTAAGCTCTCCTGATTTTTATCACAATTAAAAATATCCTCAAATAAATGTAAAAAAAAAAACAATTACCCCTTAACATTTTTACATATTTAACATATTACCACTTTCATTAAAAAATAAATAAAAAAAGTGTCATACTTCTAAAGTTTCAACAACATTTCAAATTTACCCTTTTTAAATATTACTTATACAAATTTTTAGTGTTTTTATAATTATTTTCTTGAGAAATTATCGTCATTTTTTTTATTAAATTGATATTTTAGTATTCGAAAAACACCACAATAAAAATTATGTTCAACAACAGAAAATAAAAACTCTGTGATAAATATAATATAACGATTTTTTTTTTCCGCAACTAACGACAATTTTTTAAATGTCGTCGTTAACTTAATGACAACAATAATTATTTCTGTCATTAATTTATGATGGAACTTAATATATGTCCTAAAATACAAATATAAATATTAATTTTTTTTAGGATCGAGTGATTTGTTAGACGAGGTTGAATAAACATTCACACCAGGGGCGGAGCCACCCTATGGGCTAGGGTGGGCTCCAGCCCCACCTAAATTAAAAAAAAAATAGTGTTGCTTTTTTTTTTTTTTTTTTTTTTGTTTTGTAGCCCTATGTAAAAAATTGAAAATTTCATCTAGCCCTTATATCATTTACAAAATAAATATAAAATCTCTTAAATTAAATTAATATGTTAATGAACCATTCAATTTTCAAATTTCAACTTGAATACATCCTATATTGAAACATTTATTTGCTAGTTTTTCTGTCAATTTATTCACATAATTTGACCGAAATCTCCTTAATTTTACTTGTTGAGGCTTTTTTCCCCATTAACAGAAGGTTTTAAGCTACCAACATATTATAACTTAACAATTATTTTAAATAAAAATTTTAAATTTTAGATTATTTAAATATATAACTGATTTATTATTTAGATATTTCGGAACACAATGTGTTTGTTTTTTTTAATACAATGTGGTGTATTTAATAAATTTTCGAGTTTGAATTTTTAGCCTAAAAATATATTGTTGCGAATTTTGAGAAGATAATCTATTGTTTGCGATATTTGAGAATATTGATATAAAATTATTATTAAGATTGTATTGCAATTTTTTAGTTAAAAGTTTTATTATTTTGTCTAGATTAAGTAAAATAATTAATTCTTGAAAATTGACAACAGTCCTTGTGGGATCGATACTTGGACTCTTTGTCCACTTACTATAACTTGACCTGGTACGCTTGCCAGTAATTATTTTTAATACCGAAATAAGCGGTCAAGTATCATTCCTCAAATACACTCTATTTGAAATATGACATGCAATATTCAAAGCTTCATCCCAAAAACATTTTGAAATATTTTTCGAACTCAACATCACTCTTGCCATTTCTTGCAAAGTCCTATTTTTCCTTTCAGCAATTTCATTCTGTTGTGGAGTTTTAGGAGCAGAAAATTCATGAAAAATACCTTTCTTATCACACAAACTAGCAAAAGAAGAGTTTTCGAACTCCTTACCATGATCAGTGCGAATTCTGATTATCTTCAGATTGTATAGGTTCGAAATCTCAGTGAGCAGTTTCTTGAAGGCATCAAATGTGTCTCATTTTTCTCTCAAAAAATTTACCCAAGTATATCGTGAAAAATCATCCACACAAACAAAAGAATATTTCATACCACCAAAGCTTTCAACATCCATTGGACCCATCAAGTCCATATATAAAAGTTGTAGGCAACATGTTGTCACAGATGTTGGCAACACCTCGTGTGACACCCTAGTCTGCTTTTCTTTCTGACAAGCTTCACGCACAAATGAAATATCAGATTTTAAGTTAGGCATACCTCTGACAATATCTAAATTACTTAGGTTCTTTAATGTCTTGAAATTTGCATGACCCAATTTTTGATGCCATAGATCAAACTCATTCACTTTTGTGTGTCTACAATCCATCTCTTCTCCGAGTTGATAGCAGTTGTCGGATGACCTAGTACCTGTCATAACACAGAGATTTGAATCATCAAAAACTTTGCATAATTTCTGTAGCTATCTGTAGCTATCTCCCTAAGTCTTTTATCATAATCAACAATAGTCTCATTCTCATCCATCCTGATATTCTCAAATTTTGTGTTTAGTAATCTCAGTCTTGTTCTTCTCACACTATCAGTTCCTTCACAGTGTTCTTGAAGAGCTTCCCATGCATCCTTAGCAACAGTGTAGTCACCTATGAGACCAAACATTCTCATATCCACAGATGAAAAAATTGCATTGAGTGCTTTAGCATTGTAGCTTGAACTTTGTATTTCCTCGGCGGTCCAAGTTTCTTCTTGCTTGATAATATATTCTCCTTCTGGATCTAACATCTTTGGAGGAGTCCAACCAGTCAGAATACTTTGCCAAGCACGAACATCCATCGCTTTGATAATATATCGCATTCTAGTCTTCCATAGTGCGTAATTCGTGCCATCAAGGACCGGAAGTTTCAAAAACGAGTTCGCAACAGACGATAAGTCCATTTTATTCCCTGTAATAAAATAAACAAACCAAGATCAGTTCTTAATGTATCAAGAATATGGCTCTGATGCCACTTGTAAGGGAATGAGGGTTGCACATAAACAGTTTGAGGTGTTGTCACAAGGTGTTGACAACACCTACAATAACACCTTGAGTAATTTGCAGCGAAATATAATTTAAACGTGAATAAAATAATCAAGCAACCAAATAAATAGACTCAAATGATTTAAGTAAGAGTATAAAATACTCTTGCAGCGCCTCAGGGCAAAACTTCACTATAAAGTAATTCAAAGAGTTTACAAAACCCTGAAACTAGTGATTATTATAAAAATCAATTTTCTCCTAACATGTGAGAAAATAAACCATAAAAATAACTCCTAAAAATTCTATGCACGATAGAATAAATAAAAGAACGCAAGGAGTAGAAAATCTTGATGCCAAGACTTCGTTGAAACGGAAACCCTTTGATCTTTGATCTTCAAGTATTCTTTAATGCATCAAGTAGTCTTGACCGATATGAACTTTAGAAGATGTTCAATTTTTCTCACAAAGTAAAGCTCTTCGAAAAATTTCACAGTCTCTCTCTTTTTTCTCGGTCGGTCATGCCAATCACCTTAAATAGCACAAGAATCCTTCTTCAACATGTTTCCTTGTAGGGATAGGATTCTTGTGATTTGATCATATCAAATCTAGACAATTAAAAAAGATATATATTAGATATGATATGATAAATATTATAATAAGTTTATCAATATCTCAAATCAACTTATTCAAGAAAATAAATAACTTGTTACTTCATGTCCAAGAAAGACAAAAAATATTAAATAAAATCTTTTCAAAAACTTGAAAATTTTAAGGAATAAAATATTCTTTTCACCTAGTTTTTCAGTTGAATAGTCTTTCAATATACGTCTTTGCATCTCAATCAAAATAGTATGATTTATTAAACTCATATTAATCTTTTCATGATTGGTACTTTTCGAACAATCGATAAAAAATTGTATGACGTCATCTCCAAGTACAATCACTTTCTCACTAAATGATTTTCGAATTCTAATTAATTCTTGTAAAGTTTTGTCGCCGTACAACCATTAAGTGTTTGGTTATTAGTAATTCATCTCATATAATCAAATGTGTGTACACAACAACTCGACAAAACCACTTTATTTTGTAATTGTACAACTTTCTTAATGCAATTTTTTTTTATTTTAAAAAATTAATATTACTCCGATCTGATTTTAATATACTATTTGTCTGTGCATTCTTATTGAAAATTAAATGTGCAAATACATCTATTAATGAATATCAAATGAAGTAGACCATCCAACATGATTAAGTAATATATTCAATAATATATTTGTACTTCTATCAGATTTCTAGCATTAAACCAGCCAATGACGTTTCTTTTTTTTCCAGCTTGCAATTGTTTCTTTGTCTCAGACATAATTTTGAGGAAATTTATTATACTAATAAACTCTTTTTTCCCCCTCGAGTAGTGAATAAATGTGAAAGAATGTATTATACAAAAATATAGTTAAAAAATGAGTTGATTTGTCATTATCAGGCTTCATGAGTAGAGATGTGTCAAGTATCATTATCAGGCTTCATGAGCAGAAATTAGTCAAATATCTGTCCTAAATATGAATTATATGGATAGAAGATATCAATATTTATAAAATTAAGTAAAAAAAATATTGTTATATACTCAAATTATTTTTTTATACTGGATAAATCTGAAAATTTCACTATTAGTAAATAGATGAATCAATTGTGAAACATTACTATTTGAGTCATTTTAATTTTTCCATTGTCGCGACAAAAATGAAATATTCGAACTGACGTTTTTTCATGAAAATATTAACAATAATACATTTATGTTGAATATACACTCGTAAATAATTTCTAATTCAGGGTTGATTTAACTTACAAAGAAATAATATATTTATCAAAAAGAGTTCAACTATTAGTGATATAATAGATTTATGCGATAATTAATAAAGAAATTATATTATTACACACCAAATTCAAATTCATCATTAAAATATATAATTTATATATATATATATATATATATATATATATATATATATATATATATATATATAAATTTTCAGCTGCCCAACCAATGCTGCTCAACTCGTCCCCGACAATTAAAACTCGGTACCATGTTTTAGTGATACGAAAAATAAAAAAAAAAACAACTAAATCGGGGACGAGATGGGTAGAAATAGTTGAACAGCTGAAAATATATATTTCATTCTATATTATTGATGGTATAAATTAAATTTCTAGTATTATATTTTTTTCCTTCATAAAATTATATATATATAAATCTATTCAAAAGATTATAGATCCATAAATAAAACACATCTTATTAAAATTAAGATTTTTGTGGGAAAATATGTTTGAAGTACAAACAAATAAAAACCAAAGAATTTTGGTATGAAAATCTTTTAGACAACTGGATCCTTATCAAATCTGTTGACTTCATCTACAAACAAATAAAATAAAAAAAAAATTGGTATTTCAATCTTGCAGGTACCTGGATATTTATCTAGCATACACGTAGTTTTCCAATTTTGACTTCATTAAATATTGATTCCAGCTTGGTCTTGCTCGAATTAAACTTTGCAAGAGTTGCATTAGCTCTTTCAAGCTCTTCTTTGATCTTACATAATTCCAAAATCCTTCTTGCTCAGAACAACTTCAAGTCTAGCAACTAATGCTTTCAAATCACTGTTTTCTTTTGATAGAATAGAATTCGATTTGTTCCTTATCACCCAATCTTCAAACAACTTTTCATACATTTTATGCACATTTTCAAGAGAGAACTCATCCTCACCGACATCCTGCGTCAATACAACAAGTGATAAATCCATCATGTCAAAACACAAAAACCAAAATCACACTTAGTATCGTCAAATGAATGACTCTGATATCACTTGTAAGGGTGGTTTTGACAATATGGACTACAGAAATATCGGACATAAATTTCAGAGTAAGTGTTGTCTTACAGTGTTGTCAACACTTCAAGAAAACATACGCAACGGAATAATTAAACTTTAAATAAATAACACAGAAATTTATGCACAAGTAATCAATACTTGTGCGGTGGCTCGGGGCAAAATAATCACTAGAAAAAACAAACAAACAAACCAGTTTACACAAAAACCACCTAGTAATTGAATATGAAAATCTACTTTTCTCAACTAGGTGAGAAAATAAATAACTTCCTAAAAACTAGTAAGAAGTAGAATGAAAAAACCAATAAGAAGTTCTAAACACATGTGCCGAAAAACAAAAAACCAAGGAACCACTTTCAAACAACACTTCATGCGCGTGTTCTTCAGTGTTTCCAATACAACTCGGCAACACTGTGTAACGACAAGGAGTACTTCAAAAATTCTTCAGATCTTCAAGCTTCAACTTGTGAATCTCTGCAGTAATTAGCTTTACGTTTCTGCACCCTCCTGGTCGTCTCTCTATTTGTGTAGGATGTTTTTCTTAAATAGATCTTCAATCTTTTTAGAAATCCTACCCAAAATTCAAACACAAATTTGTTAGGATAAAATATTATATCAACAAATTTTATAAGCTCATATCTTTAAATAAGAGATAAGATATTCAATGTTGATCAAGTAAGATATACATGATAAGATCAATTTAAAAACATGTCTAGGAAAGACAAAACTCTAAAATAAAATTTAATTTAAATTTAGAGAAGAATTTAAAGTACGTGATATACACGTTCTTTCGGCGCCGTTTGAAACATATAATCTATTTTAAATAAATAGAATTAATGAATATTAAAATAGACAGGAGTGTCAAAAATCAACACAAGCCGTCAACCCGACACGAATCGACCGAAAAATATCGGGTTAGGGTTGGGGGTTTTTGGGTTTGGTCGAATCAGGTTGACCTGAAAGCTAACCCAAAAAAATTAATTGTGTTCTGATTGGGTTCGGGTCAACTTGGGTTGACCCGAACTGATCCGAATATTTTTATTATTATTATTTTTATATAAAAAGTAAGAAAAATTTGCTACATTTTTATAAATTGTATGTTTGAAAAAATTTTAGTGTATTAATGTAATAAATTTCGTCATTTAATGTTTATTTTTTACAATTTTTATTTTTTGCAGTAAGTATACTTTACATTTTCTACAACTAGACTTTCAAATTTAAACTATTTATAAGCTTAGGTTTTGATATTATATGATTAAATTAAATATTACTATTATAATTGTGTGTTTTAAATTTTTATTTAATTATTTTTTTAAAAAAATAAAAAAAAATCGGGTTGGTTCAGGTTGATCAGGTTAGTCGGGTTGGTTGAGATCGGGCCCGGGTTAGCTATTTTCGGGTTATTCGGGTTCAGGTTGAGAAATTTTTAAAAATTATTTTCGTCAACCCAACCCAAACGTATCCGACCCATCTGATTTGACATCCCTAAAAACATATCCATGATAAAATACATACAATAAAAAAAATTTAAAATTAAGTAATACGGGGGAATTTGTGATAAATCCCTAATAGCAAACTTGAATTTCTGCTCAGTCCCTGTTTCAGAAATTATTTGTTTCCAATCCCTGACAAAAGCCTGATCTTTGTTTGAACTCCCTATTGTGGCCAATTTACCAAAATGTCCCTAAATAAAATGATTTACAAAAAAAAAAAATAGAAAACATGATGGCTCCACTGTAATCGTTATTTTCCCTCTGTTCTTCTTCTTGATTCTCTTCTCCCGAACCTTTCTCTCTCAATCTTAAACGTTTACTCGGTTAATGTTGAAGATCTATGTTTACTCGGTTAATGTTGAAGATCTACATTGACGTGGGTTGAGGGATTTTACCATCTTTGTGCTCAAACGAAAATTTTCACATATTTGCAAGTTAGTTTTTAGATTAGAAATATTTTAAATTTTGAGCGAATAAATTATTGTCACAGCTTGATGTATGTCTTACAAATTTAAAATGTTGAATTGATGGAATTGTTTGAGCTTTTTTATGATTATAGAGGTGGTGTTGAATTTTTGGGCATCGCGTTAGTTTTACAGATTAGCTTACTAATATCAATTTTCACGTCTGTTGCTGGGAATGCAGTTCATTTCATGAGCATTTGTGATAGATTAGCTTATATTTCGTATTGTTCTCGATTATAATGTTTTAATTCTTAATTTTGGGGGTTTAGTTCTATAATCTTACATTTATACTGTGATTTAAATTATTAGAATTAAAATCTAGTATTCTGAATTGAATGCGTTATTTTGTACTGTTTATTTGTAATATATGATGAAAGAATATATTATTGCTTTGATTTACTGTATTGAAGAGCATTCCCCTTTTGTAGTTTGAGAATGAAGTTTTACAGATTAGCTTACCAATATCAATTTTTACGTCTGTTGCTGGGAATGCAGTTCATTTCATGAGCATTTGTGATATATTAGCTTATATTTCGTATTAATTTCGATTATAATGTTTTAATTCTTAATTTTGGGGTTTAGTTTTGTACTATTACATTTATACAGTGATTAAATTATTTGAATTAAAATCTAGTATTCTGAATTTGTTATTTTGTACTGTTTGTGTGTAATATATGATGAAAAAATATATTATTGCTTCGATTTATTGTTTTGAAGAGCATTCCCTTTTTGTAGTTTGAGGATGGAATCTGGAAGTGGTCCTTGCAATCTTTCGTTTTTGGGTTGCTGTAAATTCAAGAAGCAGCTGTTTGTCATCTCAATCTTCAGTGGTTGTAGCTTGATGGATGTTTTTGCTAGTCTGAGCAAAAATTGTGCAGAAATATCTCCGAAATCCACTATGCTTCAATACGTAGCTCCACTGCATAAGATGTTTGTGTCTTTGAATGATGATGATGATGTCCTTAATATGATTCATCTTCATATGTGTGTAAAGCTTACGACGATTGAATTGAGGGCAGAGAAAAGAAATAAACACTTCAACAATTTGAATGATGGGAGGTAAAATACATTTACTTATTATTAGACGTATTTTCATTCTCCTATTTTGATATGTTTAGTAACATGTTTAATATAAAATTTTAAGGTTAAATATTGTAGATTGCTTTGTATAAATTATCAATTAGCTGTTCGAAACCAAGATTAATTTTTTAAAATTTAAAATTTGTTTTTGTGGTTATTGTTCTTACTGGTAAGGGTTGATGAGGAAGACATGCAGTCGAAGAGTGACAACGAGGTTGAACAGCCCCCTTGCTCCAATACTATAGATGTCTGGATTAATTGTATTCATGGTGTAGGACAAACATTCAAGGGTGCTGGTGAATTTAGGAATTATTTGAAAAACTTTTCTGTTGCCACAAGACGTTTATTTATGTATGTAAAAAATGATAGCGAGAAGGTTATTGTGATTTGTAGTGAAAAGAGCTGCAGTTGGAGAATTTATACTTCGAAACATAAAAGAGACAATCTTTTTGCCATTAAAAAATGTAAACTGCAACATAATTGTGGTGAGAATAATCTACGTAGCAGAGGGCATCCTAGAGCCGATGCCTATTGGATAGCGAATGTTGTGAAAGAAAAATTGAGAGGAGAGCCCTCTTATCGTCCGTGTACAATGTAGATGGACTTGCAAAGAGATTTTGGGGTAGAGTTAGAATACCGCAAAGTATGGAAGGGTAAAGAGTTTGCGATGCATGATATTCATGGCACAGATGAAGGATGCTATGATAGATTAAGATGATATTGTGATGCTGTTAAAAAGACTAATCCTGGTAGTGTTGTTGAGTGTGAGATTGAACCTTTGACTAAAAAATTCAGACGGTTGTTCATTTGTTTTCATGCATGTGTCGTCGGTTTTGTTAGTGGTTGTAGGCCATTGATATTTTTGGATGATACTCATATAAAGAATAAGTATAAAGGATGCATCTTTGTAGTGACCATTACCTGGATCACTTACTAAACAGAACTTAGGCATGCAATTAACTTAATTAAATGGATATCAGAATAAAACTGCGGAAAACTAAAAACATTATACAATCCCAAGGCAAGGAATCTGTAAATATCCAAATATTATACAACCATATCGAACAGCTGTATTAATCCAAATAACAACAGAATAAAACCTAGGCGAAGCTCCAGCTGACCAACAACTGCCTAGCCCCTCTTGGATCCACCCGCCTCGTCCAATCGCAAACCTGCCCCATAGAATAGGGTGTCCAGAAATACAGAGTACGAGACGTGAGCATAAAACGCTCAGTACGAGAGTATGAGTATACATGCATGCAAAGTGAACTCCCTATAAACTCGAGGTCAAGAATCAGATAACAGAGACAGACCGGGCCCTGGTATGTAGCACGCTGTGCCGTCGCTTCAGGAGGTGGCTCCCATACCATAATACCAGTGGATATGCCGGATCCAAATCGATGGAAGTCCAACCACTAACAGGATAGGGAAAAACCCTACTAACAGATATCTCGAAGGAGATAGCTCAGTATGCAAATGAATGCAGCATAAATCAATGACATATAAACCATGCAGTCACATAATACATGCATACTCAGTCAGGATATCTCGAACAGTACTTCTGTACCTCAAATCAGTGCAAGCTCTACCAACTCTAGGTCCACGCCTATAGTCTGCTTTACACTGCCAAATGATACTAATATCATTATAATGCTCTAAAAGCCTTAACTAAGCTATTGCATACTCCTAAATATTTATAGGAAGCAAAAGCTATACCTTCGTCCGTCGTTAGCCCTTTGCTGTCGAGTGCCTCAAAACTAGGCCACAGCTCCGCTACGATGCCTGGACTGCTATGCCACTTTCGGATTCCCAACGGGGCGCCTAGAATTCCCTAGATCTGAGTTAGAAGGCTAAGAAATCGAGAGAGAAGAGGTGATTGGTGCACTTCAAAATGAGCTCGGCACCCCCTATTTATAGACGAAGTTCGGGCCCTCTGAACTGACTTCGGAGCATCCGAATACGTTCGGATTGTCCGAACTGGACTTCGGATCATCCGAACTCGATATTACGTCATTGCTTATGTCAGCATAATGATGCCATCCATGACGACTGTCGGCAGCACGCTCGGAGCATCCGAACCAATCTTCGGATCGTTCGAACCCTGACTTCGGACCGTCCAAACTCACCAACGGAGCCTCCGAACACGACGACCCTCAAACCATTTTCAAGTGTTTTGAATCCAATTCCGGACTCCGTTAACCCATTAAGAGTTCCCTTAATCATGTTTACTCTTAACTAATAGGATTAATGAATTGATTAACACTTAATCACTGATTTCGGGTACGGGCTACTACATTCTCCCCCACTTAAGATGTTTCGTCCTCGAAAACAGATCTTAAGTACTAAATGTAAAACAGAAATCAGAAACATTCTTTATTCTAGTCAAACGCTTACATAGTTTTCAACTGAATACAACTCAAACCGAAATTAAAACAACTCAGGGTGGTCTTCACGCATCCTGTCCTCAAGCTCCCAAGTAGCTTTCTCAGTGCCTCGGCGCTGCCACTGAACTAAAATCAGAGGAATGACTTTGATCCGAAAAACCTTATCCTTATAATCTAAGATACGAATAGGTTTCTCAACATAGGTCAAATCCTTTCTCACCTGAACCTCAGACCGCTGCAGAATATGAGACTCATCCGCCACATACCGTCGCAACAGAGATACGTGGAACACATCGTGAATACTGGAAAGATGCGGTGGCAAAGCTAGTCGATAAGCCAAATCGCCAAAGCATTCCAAGATCTCAAACGGACCGATAAACCTGGGAGACAACTTGCCCTTAAGGCCAAATCTGAGAATTTTGCGAAAAGGTGACACTCTCAGAAACACTTTCTCTCCGACATCGAACTGCAAAGGTCTATGCTTGGTGTTTGCATAGCTGGCCTGACGATCCTGTGCAGTCTTAATCCATTTCTTGATCTGATCAACAATGTCTATCGCCTGTTGGATAAACTTCGGTCCCTCAGCCTGTCTCTCCTCCACTTCTTCCCAGAAGAGTGGAGTACGACAACGTCGCCCGTACAATGCCTCAAAAGGTGCCATCCCAATGCTAGTATGATAGCTGTTTTTGTACGCGAACTCGATCAATGGCAAATGATCCTGCCAGGCTGAACCAAAATCCATGACGCACGCTCTAAGCATTTCCTCCAAAGTATGGATAGTGCGCTCTGACTGACCATCAGTCTCCGGATGATAGGCAGTACTCAAACTGAGAGTAGTACCCATCGCACGCTGAACACTCCCCCAGAATCTAGAAGTAAACCTGGGGTCTCGATCGCTGACAATGCTCACAGGCACTCCATGAAGTCGAACGATCTCCTGAATGTACAACCGAGCCATATGATCCACATTGTACTCCCGGCTATAGGCAATGAAATGCGCTGACTTGGTGAGTTGGTCCACCATAACCTAGATAGAGTCACAGTTCCTCGAGGATACCGACAAATGGGTCACAAAGTCCATTGTGATAAACTCCCATTTCCATTCAGGAATAGGCAGACTGTGAAGCAATCCTCCAGGTCGTCGGTACTCTGCCTTGACCTGTTGACACACCAAACATCTCGAAACAAACTTATAAACACTGCGTTTCATTCCCTTCCACCAGAAACGAGCACGTGGATCCTTGTACATCTTGTTGCTCCCAGGATGAATACTCAACTTAGTGCGATGCGCCTGAGACAAAATCTCCTCTCGAAACTCTACATCCTGCGGAATCACAAGTCTACCAGACAAACACAAAAAGCCATCTGACTGATAATGAAATCCAGACGAGCTACCCTCGTTAGCTATACGAGCTAAATGCTGGGTCTTTGAATCAGACATCTGAGCATCTCGAATCCGCGAATACAAAGCTGGCTCAGATAATATCGCAAACATCTGGATACTCTGCATACCTTTCTTATGCTTGAAGGTATATCCCGAAGTACAAAAGTCACTGATCGCACTAGACATCGAACAATTCTGAAGTGCGGATAGTTGCACCTTGCGACTCAATGCATCAGCGGTGAGATTAGCAGCTCCCGGATGGTACTTAATCTCGCAATCATAGTCCTTAAGCAAGTCCATCCAACGTCTCTGCCTCATGTTCAACTCCGCCTGAGTGAACAAATACTTGAGACTCTTATGGTTGGTGAAGATCTCAAATTTCTCGCCATACAGATAATGATGCCAGATCTTCAAAGCGAACACAATGGCTGCTAACTCCAAATCATGGACTGGGTAGTTGTCCTCGTGAAGCTTCAGCTGTCTAGAAGCGTATGCGATCACATGCCCATTCTGAGTCAGGACACAACCTAACCCCTGAAGAGAAACATCAGTGTACACCACATACCCTCCAGATCCTGACGGTAATGCCAACACCGGCGCAGAAGTCAACCACCGTCGAAGCTCACAGAAGTTCTCCTCACACTCGGAAGACCACTCGAAATCAACACCCTTGCGGGTAAGTTGCGTCAGAGGTCGAGCTAACTGAGAGAAGTTCAGAATGAAGCGACGATAATACCCTGCTAGACCCAGAAAACTACGGATCTCAGCAACCGTCGTCGGACGCGACCAATTAAGCACCGCCTCAATCTTGCTTGGATCAACAGAAATCCCCTCTCTGGATATGATATGGCCAAGAAAGACCACTCGATCCATCCAGAACTCACACTTGCTCAGCTTGGCGTATAACTGCTCATCTCGAAGAGTCTGCAGTACCAACCGCAAGTGAGAAACATGATCTTCCATATTACGCGAATACACCAAGATGTCGTCAATGAAGACCACGACAAACTTGTCCAAATACTCCCTAAAGACACGGTTCATCAGGTCCATGAATATAGCCGGCGCATTAGTCAAACCAAATGGCATCACTAGAAACTCGTAATGCCCATAGCGAGTACGGAATGCAGTCTTGGCTACGTCCTGATCTTGGACTCTCAACTGATGATACCCAGATCTCAAGTCAATCTTGGAGTAAACTGAAGTTCCCTGCAGCTGATCAAACAAGTCATCAATACGAGGCAACGGATACTTGTTCTTCACAGTGACTCGATTTAGCTGCCGATAGTTAATGCACAGCCGCATCGACCCATCCTTCTTCTTTACAAAAAGAACAGGAGCTCCCCAAGGAGATACACTAGGATGAATGTATCCCTTGTCCAAAAGATCCTATAGCTGATTCTTTAACTCACGCATCTCTGACAGAGACAGATGATACGGTGCTCGAGAAATAAGAGAAGTACCCGGCATCAGCTCTATGCCAAACTCGACTTCCCTAACAGGAGGAAAACCCGGAATCTTATCAGAAAATACATCTGTAAATTCATCCGCGATCGGAATACTCTCTATCCCAATGCTCTCAGCGGACAAATCAACTGCATCGATAAGGTAGCCTTCCCCGCCAGACTCTAGAGCTCGACAGGCTCTCAAAGCTGATACCAAGGGCATCGGGGGTCGCGCTCCCTCACCATAGAAAAACCAGCTCTCACTCCCTTTCGGATGAAAGCGTACTAATCTCTGATAGCAGTCCACTGAAGCTCGATAGGTAGTCAACATATCTATTCCCAGAATGCAATCAAAGTCTTCCATCGCCAGGACCATGAGATTTGCAATCAAAATGTTACCCTCAAACTCTAAAGGGAAACCCATCACTAGACGCTTAGCCAAAGCAGATTGGCCCGTCGGAGTAGAAACAGACATCACTACATCTAGTGCAATGCATGGTAACTTATTCCTCTTAACAAAACGTGTAGAAATGAAGGAATGAGATGCACCAGTGTCAATAAGTACAAAAGCAAGTATACCATAAAGCAGAAATGTACCTGCGATGACTTTCTCATTCTCCTCCACTGCCTGATCATGTCTCAGGGCAAACACCTGGCCAGAAGCTCGTGGCCTCAAATGAGAACTCGCAGCAGGCTGTCCCTGCGACCTCTGCTAAACGGTGGCCTGAGAACCAGATCCTAAACCAGAACCAGAACCGCCTCCCCCAGATAGTGGACAATCCCTCCGGATATGACCAGTCTCTCCCCAACGGAAACAAGCTCCAGAAGCTCTATGGCATTTGTTGGATGGATGGTTCTTCCCACAATGATCACACTTGTCCTTCTTACCAAAACGGACAACACCAGCAGAGCCAGAGGAAGAAGAAGTAGATCCAGACTTCTTGAAAGATTGGGCACGGGGACCCAAAGAACTAGCAGGTCTCGACTGAGAAAAAGACATGTTTCGCCAAATGTTGTCCTCCGCCTGGTGACAACGGCTCACCAAACCCTCGTAGGATATGTCGTCGCCAACCGCCACACGGTCATGGATCTCAGGGTTAAGGCCCTGAAGGAACAAATTACACTTCATCCCAGAGCTGTCAGCAATCTCGGGGCAATAGGATAGCAGATCAAAGAACTTCTGCTGATACTCATCAATAGACATGGCTCCCTGTTGCAAACTCAGTAGCTCGCCCACCTTCGACTGACGGAGTGCAAGAGGAAAATACAGCTTCTGAAAAGCTGTGCGGAACTCGGCCCAGGTGGCCACTCCTCTCGCTGCAAAAAAAGTTGTAGAAGTAAACCTCCACCACCTGCGCGCACGTCCATCCAGAAGATAACCCAGGGTCTCCATCTTCTGCTCCTCGGTGCAATGGAAAGTCTGAAAAGTCATCTCCATGCGGTCTAACCAGTTCTCCGCATCCTCCGGAGACTCACCCCCAACCAAGGGCTTAGGCCCTGTCTGCAAGAATCGACGTACACTGAAACGATCCTCATCTCGATGACGATGGCGGCGTTCCCGACGAGGCTCCCAGTCGGCATCACCCCAACGCCCACCAATACTGCCATGAGAACTCTGGTCGTCACGATTTGCCATCTACAAAATTAACCTAACGGTTATCTTATGTAGAATCTGAATCCCAAGAATACTTTGCATGCTCTGATACCATAAATGTAGTGATCCTTACCTGGATCACCTACTAAACAGAACTTAGGCATGCAATTAACTTAATTAAACAGATATCAGAATAAAACTGCGGAAAATTAAAAACATTATACAATCCCAAGGCAAGGAATCTGTAAATACCCAAATATTATACAACCATATCGAATAGTTGTATTAATCCAAATAACAACAGAATAAAACCTAGGCGAAGCTCCAGCTGACCAACAACTGCCTAGCCCCTCTTGGATCCACCCGCCTCGTCCAATCGCAAACCTGTCCCATGGAATAGGGTGTCCAGAAATACAGAGTACGAGATGTGAGCATAAAACG
Organism: Henckelia pumila; assembly: GCF_033568475.1. NCBI lineage: Eukaryota > Viridiplantae > Streptophyta > Magnoliopsida > Lamiales > Gesneriaceae > Henckelia > Henckelia pumila. The sequence continues at coordinate 166,867,413 of NC_133121.1, read as the reverse complement.
CTCAGTACGAGAGTATGAGTATACATGCATGCAAAGTGAACTCCCTATAAACTCGAGGTCAAGAATCAGATAACAGAGACAGACCGGGCCCTGGTATGTAGCACGCTATGCCGTCGCTTTAGGAGGTGGCTCCCATACCATAATACCAGTGGATATGCCGGACCCAAATCGATGGAAGTCCAACCACTAACAGGATAGGGAAAAACCCTACTAACAGACATCTCGAAGGAGATAGCTCAGTATGCAAATGAATGCAGCATAAATCAATGACATATAAACCATGCAGTCACATAATACATGCATAATCAGTCAGGATATCTCGAACAGTACTTCCGTACCTCAAATCAGTGCAAGCTCTACCAACTCGAGGTCCACGCCTATAGTCTGCTCTACACTGCCAAATGATACTACTATCATTATAGTGCTCTAAAAGCCTTAACTAAGCTATTGCATACTCCTAAATATTTATAGGAAGCAAAATCTATACCTTCGTCCGTCGTTAGCCCTTTGCTGTCGAGTGCCTCAAAACTAGGCCACAGCTCCGCTACGACGCCTGGACTGCTATGCCACTTCCGGATTTCCAACGGGACGCCTAGAATTCCATAGATCTGAGTTAGAAGGCTAAGGAATCGAGAGAGAAGAGGTGATTGGTGCACTTCAAAATGAGCTCGGCACCCCCTATTTATAGACGGAGTTCGGGCCCTCCGAACTGACTTCGGAGCCTCCGAACACGTTCGGATCGTCCGAACTAAACTTCGGATCATCTGAACTCGATATTACATCATTGCTTACATCAGCATAATGACGTCATCCATGACGACTGTCGGCAGCACGTTCGGAGCGTCCGAACCACTCTTCGGATCGTCCGAACCCTAACTTCGGACCGTCCGAACTCACCAACGGAGCCTCCGAACCCGACGACCCTCAAACCATTTTCAAGTGTTCTGAATCCAATTCTGGACTCCGTTAACCCATTAAGAGTTCCCTTAATCACGTTTACTCTTAACTAGTAGGATTAATGAATTGATTAACACTTAATCACTGATTTTGGGTACGGGCTACTACAATCTTAGTTGTTGTGTCGAAAGATGCGAACGATGATCTTTTCACAATTGCTTATGCCGTAGTAGATGCGGAGAATGATGCGAACTGGGATTGGTTTTGTTATCATTTGAGTCGTGTGCTCCTTTAATATCAATGCATTCCATTCGACGAGTTCACATTTTTCTCGGACAGACATCCCAGTATCATCAAGGCAGTGAATCAAGTATTTGTTGGGAGTCACCATACTTATTGTTTGAGATATTTAGTGGATAATTTCGTTAAGCAGGTAAATTCCAAATTACAAATCCTTGAGCAATTTTACTTTAATTTTTTCATATTATCTGATCATTTTAAGCTCGATCTAAATTTTTATTAATCTTTATAGGTGTTGAGAAGTTATACCACACATAACAAAAAACATTGGTCTTCGGGATTCAAGAAAGCTGCGTATGCTCCATCTTTTCAAGAGTATGAGCAACATATAAACAATATATTATAGTCAATGCCACTTGCCAGAGGGTTTATTGTAAATTCTGATCCACAGAGTTGGGCCAATGCATTGTTTGTTGGCAATAGATGGGGTGTTATAAATAACAATATAGCCGAGTGTTGAAATAGTTGGGTTAGGCCAGCTCGTCATCTGCCTATTGTTGCTATGGTTGATCACATACGCGTGCAGATAATGAAAATGATGCACCGACGACGTGAATCAACTCTACGCATGACCAAGGAATTAAGTCCAAGAAAAGAAAAGTCTGTTGTAAGCGCATATATGGAATCCCGAACATTAAGAGTTCAGCGTTCGTGTGATTGGAAGTTTGAGGTTGTTGATGGTGAAAATTCATTTTCCGTGGATTTAGTGGATATGACTTGTTCATGTAGAGTTTGGCAGATCAATAAGATTCCGTGCAAGCAAGCCATTTCTGCCATTGAGGCAAAATCTATGTCTGTGTATGATTTTTGTGACAATTATTTCAAGATCGAAGCGTATCGCGCTGCGTACAAAGGACATATTAATCTTATCCCAACCTTTGACATCAGTGAGTCATGTGTTGCTGAATCCGATATAATCCAAGCTCCTTCCGTGCATAGTCAGCCTGGTCGCAGAAAGACGAAGAGAATACCATCGCAAGTTAATAAACGTGTCTCAACATGTGGTCGTTGTCATGCAAGAGGACACAATAGACGCAGTTGCAAGAAACCGATAAAGTAGCTGTAATTGTTTAAAAATATGATGTTTCAATTATTTGTTATTAGCATAACTTTTTAACATAAATTATTCAGAAATTAATCTTGAATGTTAAAAAATATGCAGGGCAAGCGATTACTGGAAGCTGGTTCGAGCATGAAATTGCCCTCGAAAAGGCACACACGTTCGAGTGGAAGCATTGCTGGATTGCGCTTGGTTTGAGGCTTTGTGGAACCATCTGCTGTCACATTTTAACTTGATCTGGGGTCATAGTGTAGTTAAGTGTATTGTGTTGTCTTAAGTTATTCTGAAACCAACTCTGTTTGTGGTAAACAAATATGTAAAGTTCGAATTTGATAAATGATCTTTGTCATTACTGTTTCAATCAACGATGTCTTCTCAGTTAACTAATCAAGTAAGTCATTGCTTTAAATTTTCAAATGGCAGGTACTAATTGCTATGTATATCGTACAACTTGTATTTAATTTGGAATAAAACTGAATAAATTTGGAACTTATTGTCTGATTATTATAATAAACAGAGCTAGAAGTAAAATTAGTACAAGAACAAAACATGTGCAACCAAAACAACATATTTCTACGATATGGTCGGGCCCTGGTGTTCTAGTAAACTGGTTGTCTAGCACATCAGAGGACGAATTCTCCTTCTTCTTGTAATTGAACTGTTCTGTTGAATCATGGATGGACGATGATGCAGATTGTTGATTCATTGAACATGCGCAGCTCTCTCTACCTTTTTTACTTGAGTTTGGTTTGAAATTTGATGATTTTGGAGAGATTCACCATGATAGTCATCGTACCAAAAAAATCAATTTTTATGTTGCAGCTCACGAGGACAAATATAATACAACTCTTCCGGGCGAGTCGAACGTGGTCCGGCTCTTCGTAAAATCATTTCTCCGAAACCACATAAACATTGTGGTGCAATCTTCATTTCCATTGTGCTCGATCTTGAAGAATGAAATTTTATTTTGAAAATCAAATCCCTAACCAAACGAGAAAGAAGAAGTGAATGGATAAAGTGTACCGACAGAGCTTAATAATGAGGGGTAGGTGGGAGTCAAAGTTTATTTTTATTATTTTTGTTTTATTGTGAGGGTCAAAAGAGTAATTATAATACATGTGACATGTCATCTTGTTCCGTAAATCAAACAGATAATATTTATCTCATTCATGCGTACTAGTTGTGCTCGATATCTCACTGACTTGTTCTTAAAGATGAGTGGAATTAGAGTAAATGATAGTGCTTAAAGACGAGAAAACATCATATTAAACAAGTTATGAGTTTGGATTTCGGACAATATACCCATATTATATACATTGGGTGGCAATGGGCATCCACAAATGGTGCTCTTATTGGGTCATGATCAATATCTCTCTCCTACACCTTAGACAATGTAGAGCACAATACATTACTAGACAAACACTTGGGTGATGGTTCCACCAATCTCTAAGGATTGAACACTCCTCTCCACTTGTGTCATGCAGTGTATTATATGATTTTGGTGCATGTTAACATGGACATGCCTTATTGTTCCTCATATCGAAAAGATTATTCTTCATAATTCTAAGATCGTTCCTAATACATGACATTTTGATCCAAAGACACTTTCACTAGGAAAGTGTAATCCTCATGACCCACAATGTTTGTCCTACAATTGGAATACATTGTTCTCGATTGAATAATATTTATTCCATCCATGCGTACTAGTTGTGCTCGATCTCTCACTGACTTGTTCTTAAAGATGAGTGGAATTAGAGTAAATGATAGTCCTTAAAGACGAGAAAACATCATATTAAACAAGTTATGAATTTGGATTTTTGGACAATATACCCATATTATATACATTGGGTGGCAATGGACATCCACAAATGGTGCTCTCATTGGGTCATGATCAATGTCTCTCTCCTACACCTTAGACAATGTAGAGCACAATACATTACTAGACAAACACTTGGGTGATGGTTCCACCAATCTCTAAGGATTGAACACTCCTCTCCACTTGTGTCATGCAGTGTATTATATGATTTTGGTGCATGTTAACATGGGCATGCCTTATTGTTCCTCATATCGAAAAGATTATTCTTCATAATTCTAAGATTGTTCCTAATTCATGACATTTTGATCCAAAGACACTTTCACTAGGAAAGTGTAATCCTCATGGCCCCAATGTTTGTCCTACAATTGGAACACATTGTTCTCGATTGAATAATATTTATCACATCCATGCGTACTAGTTGTGCTCGATATTTCACTGACTTGTTCTTAAAGATGAGTGAAATTAGAATAAATGATAGTCCTTAAAGACGAGAAAACATCATATTAGAGTAAATGATAGTCCTTTTGCGTGAAATACTAGCAGAAACCAATGCACTCTGCTATTAATTGGGAAAATGAGGTATTTGCATCTCTTGAACGTATCTCCGTTAATTTTCTGCAAACAAAACTTAGAGGCAGCTGAGAGTTCCGCAAAAAAAGAGTCGTAGTCATTGTTTTGGACCTTCATTTTTTTCCCCACTCTTCCGAGGAGATTAAACACTTCTCTCTATGTTAGACAAAACAAAATAACATTAAAAACCATAAACGAACTCAAATGTATACTAACTCATCGATGTCGCTTTTATATGTCTACTAACCTGCACCAAAGTGTCCATGCAAAATATTTCATTTTCTTTATCCACACTGTATTTTTCCATCATGCGCATTTGAACATTGATAATTTCATTGCTAACAAGCTTACCAAACAAGAAACCACAGAACACGAACCCTGACATATGGACAATTTCTTGCCAAACATCGACACTACAAAAATAAATGAATTCTATTGTATTAAAAATGATTATAAAAAAAGTGATAAACAAATAGAGAGAGCTTTCAGTGAGAAAATTCATACGTGATGTCATCCCTAGAAAGATAATCCGTCAACAACTTTTTCTCTTCGGCAGTGGCTTCTTCATGTCCACAAAAATCTGTTCTACCTTGATACTGACTAGTCCACTGGTTACTCAAATCATTATTTTGTTCAAACTCAACATCAATTATTTTTCCTCCCTATGACAGAATACACAAACATGGTCAACATCAGTAACACGAAGTAAAATATAGGACCTCAAAATCAATTAACCAAGGTTAAAGTTGGTTTCAAGCAAAGTCAAACCTTTTTCCTGCCCTTCCTCTTTGGTGTGGTACTGAGTGGAGTCACAAAGAATGATGGCTTTCTTTTCTTCACCCGATCACCCCTCGTTCGGGCATTATCAACGATGAAAGATGGGAAATTAGTGTTTTTCGCAACCTTCTTCGAATTATCATCACTCTCGTCGACCCCACCACTTTTTTCAGAGGTATAGTCACCAGTATCCCTTTTCAACACATTGGTTAACGCAGTTTTTGAAATATCAACCTCAGAAACATTATTTTCCTTAACGAATTTTGATACAAGATTATCCAACATGATCAATCTCAATCAAATCCTCAGTACAAGAATTATGTCCATCGGCTTTGGTACTTTTCGTTCCCAATGGACCACTTTCTGCATTTTTTTCACCCTCGGGCTCAGCACCAACAACACTTTTTCCATTTCCAACACCCAATCCATAGTCACATGCATCTTCACCTATCTTCAATTCACCAATATCTGGAACATTGGTCTTATCCAATTCACCAACAACACTTTTTCCCTTCACCGAGTAATCAACACAATTCTTGACAGGCACATCAACAAAATCATATAAATTACCCCCTAGGTCATGACTCACAATCAACTCCTCTTCCTCATCCGTTTCATTCATTCCATCAGCAGCGTCATCAACACTCAGATCATTATCAACTACAATGTCCTTGCCTTTGCGATTTCGAGCAAATTCTTTCTCCAAAACCATATTTTCTTTCAAATCAACCAGCTTTCTCTTAGCGCCAACTCTCTCACGTTTCAACTGCGCACAAATTCTTTTCAACATTTTAATCTCAGCAATTTGTTTATTCACAGTTTTTTCTAGTTCACAGTTATTTCTCCTGCCTTCTTATTTCTTTGAAACCGGCAGCAACAACTACAACAACAAATAAAATAATGAAAAATATTTCTTTTTTTCTAAAACATGAAATAAAGGATGCTACTCATATTACCTTGTTCTCCAACAACATTTCCTCATCAGGAAAGGGATGAATCGACAAAACCTGATCCAAAAACAAATATATATAATGCAAAGCTCCAGCATTCGAAATATGATTAGTAAAATAGAAAATACCTTGGTTGACGATATGGCATCAAAAGCCACTTCAGCTTTCACAGCATCCAACTGGATCTTGCTTTTTCTGAAACGAAACAGGCGGGGGCAGATATGAACACCACGCGGCACAGCTAATGACAACACTCTTTCATAGAACCAAGCCTAAACAAAAAATCATATAAGTAAACAAATTCAACAAATTAATAGCACAATAACTCAGATAATTATATACTCACCATCAATTCAGCCGTGCAACCATCCAAATACAGTTTACTCGCTTGATTGTCTAATTCTCGATATAAAAACCGATACGCAACATCTCCCCATCCAAACTCAAAAAAAGTACTCAGTTCAGCAATATAGGGAAAGATAAAAGCAGGAGTAATGTAATTACCAGTCGAGAATATTACAGAATTAAATATGAACAAAATGAACATTCTAAAAAAGTCATCAATGTCAGCTTCGACATTACTACTCGCAAGTGAAACAAGATTCTTTTTTATAACGATCCTGTGAGTGTTGCTTATTTTCCCTCCGAAGTGCCGAGACAGGAAGCTTGATTCAAGCTTGAGGTCCAGATCAACTTGTTGACCTCTCTGATGCAAACCAAGCACAATTGAGAAGTCTCTTGATGTGAAAGGAATGGAAATATCACCTCCAACAACGAACGAGCATGAAGGACTATCAAATCTTTTAAACAGATAGTCTACCCTGCCACTACTCACAGGTAGAACAGGCATGTCTATCCATTTACCGAATGAAGTTTCTTTTATTCTGCTCATTTGTTCATTCCCTATGACCACCTTCAACTCCTCCATTATTTTTTTACAATAGGCGGGGGAACATCGAGTAAATATAACCTTGCCACTTTTGATCGATTCAAAATCATCACATATTTCCTCTTCATCAGCCATTTTTAATATTTAAAAATCATTAAAAAATTTCATTATAAAATAACAGAATGGAATATTGCATGGAAAAGAACAAAAACTTCAAATTTGGAAACAATTGGGTACTTCTATACAGAAATTTATCAATTGTCTTCAACAATATAAGATCATTGAATATATATTCAATAAATCAAAAACTTCACAACAACATAACAATATAACATTCATTTACCAAGATATACTTCAAAAACAATTTCAAAAGCAAAACCCTAAAAATTGGGGATAAATAATTTAAACTGAGGAACTGTCAAAATTAAATACGAAAATTATGAATAATGATGTAAATGTTTCAACAAATATATGCAAACAAGAACGGTAGCAAGACATTTGAGCCACAAAACCCTCAAAATAATGGAAACACAGAAATATTAAAGATACATACAATGAAGACCAAAATTATTCCTCTAAACGAACAATTTTCTCAGTTACTCGAGACGAATTATATATAGCGGCCGATTTAAAAAATTTAAAACAGGGTTCACCTATTTTTGATTTCTTCGACTTCCTCACAGTGCTAGATTTCTTTTCCTTCCGGACTCTACAAGCTCCTTCAACTGACTTATCTTTTGAATGTCTGCTTCGTCTAGTCAACGGTGCCATTTTTTGAGCTCCAAACCTTGTCGCAAAAGATCACTGCTTTCCTGCGAGAAGAATCGGTTGGGTGAGGGAGGGAAACTATCGATCGTCCTTGTTCTGGTTTTTTTTTTTAATTTGAAAATTAAAGTGAGGGATAGTGTTGGGCGTTTAAATCATTTTAGGGGCATTTTTGTAAACTGACCCAAATAGGGAGTTGTAACAAACAACAGGCTTATGTCAGGGATTTAGAACAAAGAATTACTGACTTGGGGACTGAAGAGGAATTCATGTTTACTATTAGGGATTTATCACAAATTTTCCGTAATAGACATATAAAAAATACATTATATAAATTACCTATATATAAATATAAATATATAAAATTTATAAATTGATAGTTTATTTCATTAGTTAAGTTTATTAAAAAGTAAGGATGAATTTGACATGTCTTCGAACCTCTGATCGAAACAAATTTTTCCCTCGTGTTCAAGAAGAAAGTGCATTTAACGGGTAATGGTAGCTGTTCAAGTTTAATCAATCAAAAGTAAAGATTATCGTGGCTGATTTTGTCTACTGTTGGCCGGAGATATATGAGGCTAAGTCAGGCGATTCGGAGAGGGATTTTACGCAAATATCCGACTGTGAGTGACTATTCATTTTCATATTTCTGTGCTACGTTTCATAGTGTAAGATCGCACAAACCCAGATTCGATTTTAGTTGTATTCGTGAGCTGGACGATGCCGTGTGTCTGTTTCGTAAAATGGTGAGAGTGAGACCGAAACCTTCTGTTATTGTATTCAACAACCTGTTGACTGTGTTGGTAAAGATGAAACACTATTATGCTGCCCTCCAAATGTATGATGAAATGCGTCTCTTAGGTGTTCGTAATTCTTGCACGATGAATATTGCTATTAATTGCTATTGCCAGCTGAATCGAGTAGATTTTGGGTTCTCCATCTTGGGTTGCTTCTTCAAGCTTGGTATTGAACCGAACATTATCACCTTTAACACTCTCATCAAAGCCGTCTTCTTTGCAGATAAGGCATTTGATGCGGTGGAAATTTTTAAAAAGTTATTAAGAGAGAAACTATGTGAGCCAGACGAAGTCACATTTCTAGCAGTTATAAATGGGTTGTGCAAAGCTGGGCACACTCTCATGGCCCGTGATTTACTGGGTACGTTGGAAAAAGGAACTTGCAAACCTGATGTCATGTCCTACAGCACGATAATTGATAGTCTCAGTAAAGACAAGATGGTGGATGAGGCAGTCCAATTATTTAACCAGATGATTGAGAAAGGGGTTACTCCAAATGTTGTTACTTACAATTCAGTAATCCAGGGCCTGTGCAATTTCGGCCGCTGGAGAGAGGTGAAAGACTTGTTTATTGACATGCGAGGTCTCAAAATTTATCCAGATGTGATTACTTTTAATATATTGGTCGATGCATTTTGCAAGGAAGGAATGGTCAGTGAGGCAGAGGATTTGTTCAAAAGCATGAAGGAGAGGAATATTTCCCCTGATACTTTCACATACACTGCCTTGCTAGATGGATATTGTTTACGAGGAGAAATTGATAAAGCACGGAGATTGTTCGATTCCTTTCCTTTAATGGGCCTCAAGCCTTCTATGATTAGCTACAACACTATGCTCAATGGTTACCTTAAGAAACGAAAGGTGGATGAAGCCTGGACTGTTTTTCATGAAATTTCCTCCAAGGGTTTGGAGCCTACAACAGATTCCTACAACATCATGTTACAAGGATTATTTCGTGCAGGTAGATATGATTCTGGCCAGAAGCTTTTCATTGAGATGGAAGCTCGGAAAGTATATCCTAACATGATTACTTATTCTATTATCTTGGATAGCTTGTGTAAGACTCGACAATTTACCCAAGCATTTTCATTTCTGAGAACAATGGAAGATAAAGGTCTCAGTCCTAACATTGTAACCTATTCTATCATGATAGATGGGTTATGCAAGGGTGGAAAACCTGATGTTGCTAGAATTATTTTCAACCAACTTCATTTTAAAGGTTTGAAGCCCGATGTTTTTACTTATAACATCATGATCGGCTCACTTTGTTTAGTGGGACATGTACAAGAGGCAAAAGATATGCTAATCGATATGGAAAAAGGTGGTTGTACACCTAATAGTGTGACATTCAATGTTTTTGTTCAAAACTTGCTAAAAAGAGGAGAACTTAACGAGGCAATGCAACTCTTGGAAGAAATGGTTAGAAGGGGTTTCTCATCTGATGCAACAACTATGTCCATGCTACTTCATAAATTAGAGGACTGTCGAGATAATGTTCTGCTGGATATGATTAAGAGGCTTGCCCCAAGCAAATGAATAATCCTTCTCTGGAACCCAAATTTTCCTCAACTACTGATTGAAGTTGTATACATCTTTTGATACTCTTAAAAGTACGAAAATACGTACATGGGAAATGGTAAGTCGGTACCCTCCGGAAAGCTAAGGCTTTCTAAAGCATCATTTTTATGTTGAACCTGTTCTAGCCTTGCTACAAAACTTTGGTCTGTTTAGTAACTTGTTTTTTTTTTGTAATTTCAGATTCAGTTTTCTTTCGTTGTGTGATGTGTCAGACTGTCTAAAGAGAAGGCAGAGATTGGTCCGCTATCTACTGCCTTTGGTTAGTCCACATATTATTTACAGATGGTACTGAATTAGGTATGATTTCTTTGAATTTATAAAAGACTCGGGTGGGATCATCAACCCAACAAGAGAGAGCCAGATTCCAAGATATTCTCATCTTGATGATTGAGGCTTGATCAACCGTATCAGAAGTAGAAATAGAAATTGTCTTCATCATCGAATATAATACCTTGCTACAAGTTTGATGTTGCTAGGAATCTTTTCAACGAACTTTCTTTGAAATGTTTGAAGCCTAGTGTTGAGATTTAACCATCATGATCGGCTCTCTTTGCCTAGAAGGATTTGCACAGGAGGCAAAAGATATATGCTAATAGATATGGAAGAAGTTGGTTGTCCACCCGATAGTGTAACATTCAATGTTTTTGTCTGAAGCTTCCAAAAAGAAGATAATTTTATGAGGCAATGCTACTCTTGGAAGAAATGATTAGAAAGGGTTTCTCTGCTAATAGAAACAATGTCCATACTACTTCATAAGTTGGGGAATGTCGAGAGAGTGTTATGTTGAATATGATTAAACTGCAGTTTAGACTCGATAGCAATTATTTTTTTTTTTATTTTTTATTTTTCCCCTCAAAGCCGCCTTGTGGCGGGGTTGATCCTTTCTATGTCTTGATATGTTTAAGTGTTTATTATATTTATTGAACCTTCATATGGGATAGAGAATTTTCAATCTGAAACAAATCCTATCCATCACTATTTACAACTGAGACGTTCACTTTATTGTTTTTAAGCACAAAAAATAGTTTTCCAATCATTATATGCTATGCCCTATTTGGTGCTTGTCGAGAAATCGGAGTATATTTAATTTTTTAAATATAAAATATTTTATAATTTGTCACTTTTCTTCTAAATTATAATACAATCTCTAAATATTTTTTGCTAAAATAACTTGACACCAAAAACTGTTTTAATTCATACAATATAAAAATATATTTGAGTTGTATAAGTGATTTGACCATGCTGTGTGCATGTTAATTTCGTGAAATTGTGAGAGTGAGGCTTAAACCTTGTGTTATTATGTTCAACAAGCTTGTTGTGATTACAAAACATCGTATTTCACATTTATGTTTGCGGCACATGCATTATATATATATTCAAAAAAATTTTTAATATTTTTTCATATGAAATAGAATAAAAATTGGAAAATATAAAAATATTAATCAACCGAAAGTAATTGTTGTACCGATTGGTAGGGGTGTGCAAAATTTCGGTTAAACCGAATTAACCGACCGAACCGAATCAATTCGGAAATTCGGTTCGGTTAATTCGGAAATTCGGTTTTTAAGTTAAAAAATTTCGGTTAAATCGGTTCATTCGGTTTGGTTTTCGGTTTTCTTTAAAAAAAATTCGGTTAATTCGGTTAACCGAATTAAAAATAATTTAATTTTGAATTTTTTTATTAGGCCTTATATATAATTTATAATATATTTTTAATGTTTTCATATTTAATATTTTACTTTATTTTTCTTATTTTAATTTTTTAAGCTCAATATATATTTATAATGATAAAATTATCATATTTAAATTATTAATTTTTATAAAATTATTAATTTTTATAAAATTTTTAATTTTTAATTTTTTATGAAAAAATTCGGTTAATTCGGTCACCGACCGAATTAACCAATTTTTTATTCGGATCGGTTAAATCGGTTTTACTATAAATTCCGGTTCGGTTCGGTTAACCAAAATACAATTCGGTTAATTCGGTTAGGTTTTTGACCGAATTAACCGAATGCTCACTCCTTCCGATTGGTATGAAAAAAAAGAGTAAATTACGTTAAGCTCTCCTGATTTTTATCACAATTAAAAATATCCTCAAATAAATGTAAAAAAAAAAAAAACAATTACCCCTTAACATTTTTACATATTTAACATATTAACACTTTCATTAAAAAATAAATAAAAAAAGTGTCATACTTCTAAAGTTTCAACAACATTTCAAATTTACCCTTTTTAAATATTACTTATAAAAATTTTTAGTGTTTTGATAATTATTTTCTTGAGAAATTATCGTCATTTTTTTTTATTAAATTGATATTTTAGTATTCGAAAAACACCACAATAAAAATTATGTTCAACAACAGAAAATAAAAACTCTGTGATAAATATAATATAACAATATATATTTTTTTATTTTCGCAACTAACGACAATTTTTTAAATGTCGTCGTTAACTTAATGACAACAATAATTATTTCTGTCATTAATTTATGATGGAACTTAATATATGTCCTAAAATACAAATATAAAAATATTAATTTTTTTTAGGATCGAGTGATTTGTTAGACGAGGTTGAATAAACATTCACACCAGGGGCGGAGCCACCCTATGGGCTAGGGTGGGCTCCAGCCCCACCTAAATTAAAAAAAAAAAATAGTGTTGCTTTTTTTTTTTGTTTTTTTTTTGTTTTGTAGCCCTATGTAAAAAATTGAAAATTTCATCTAGCCCTTATATCATTTACAAAATAAATGTAAATCTCTTAAATTAAATTAATATGTTAATTAACCATTCAATTTTTAAATTTCAACTTGATTACATCCTATATTGAAACATTTATTTGCTAGTTTTTCTGTCAATTTATTCACATAATTTGACCGAAATCTCCTTAATTTTACTTGTTGAGGCTTTTTTCCCCATTAACAGAAGGTTTTAAGCTAACATATTATAACTTAACAATTATTTTAAATAAAAATTTTAAATTTTAGGTTATTTAAATATATAACTGATTTATTATTTATATATTTCGTAACACAATGTGTTTGTTTTTTTTTAATACAATGTAGTGTATTTAATAAATTTTCGAGTTTGAATTTTTAGCCTAAAAATATATTGTTGCGAATTTTGAGAAGATAATCTATTGTTTGCGATATTTGAGAATATTGATATAAAATTATTATTAAGCTTGTATTGCAATTTTTTAGTTAAAAAAAAATCAAAAGTTGAATAATTGTGAAATTTGGAAAATAATTATTTTTTGAATTTTTTTTTAAATTTACAGCTGGGTAAATCATAAAATTAAAAGAAGAAAAACCATCAACTTAATTTTAAACAAAAAATATATATTGATTTTTTTATTTAATTTATTATATAATTTATAGTTTAACGCTGGGCGGAGCCAGCCCCAGGTAATTTTTAATCTTGGCTCCGCCCCTGATTCACAATAATTTTTTCGAGTAATTCAGTTTGGTTAAAAACTTGGAGTTTATAATTCTCGCAAGATCGATATTAGTTGGCTAACAGATTAAATTCTGTGCGAAAGATAGTCTAACTGTGTGATTGAACACAGAAAACTGACTAAGTAAGATGATAAAGCTAGGCTAACTGAAAAAGTAAATGACATAAGATGGTTGTTTAAGGATATTTGGACGTCACCCCTTCTTCTTTGTGAGAAGGATTTTCACTAGAATGCTTTGAGCATTACAACACTTTGCGAAAACTTAATTCAGTTAGGAATAACACTGCGTAACTGAAATTTCTAGTACTTTGCTTCAGCAATCTTTGAACAGCTTGCTAACGGTCAATTTACAAACAAATTTACAACAGAATTTTTAGGCACAAAATGATACTAAATGATCAGATTACAATATGTGAAAAGTGTGCTTGAATGATTTGATCAATTTGGCTCTTTGAAAGCTTGAATACTTGAACGAGTGTAAAACTTACGGAGGAGCTTTACCAAACTGATGTCATCTTCTATTTATAGACCTTTGAATATAATAATCATAAAAATCAAATTACATCTATTCCAAACAGGATAGACGTTAATCATGTCATTTTTAGGGGTGGGCGTGGGTCGGGTTTCATCGGATCGGGTACCCGATATGTCGGGTAGTCATTTTGACTACTCGAACCCGATCCGAATAAATCGGGTACCCGGGATTTTTTTTTTTTTTTTTTTTTTCAAATTTGATGAATGTGAAAATTAAAAACAATACATATATTTATGATTGTGAGCTACTTCTACCCTCATATGTTTACTTATTTTTCATAAGTTTTGAAAAAAAAAATTCTCAACTCTATCAAACAATTAAATAATCGAAATCTATGGAAAATCAAATTAAAAAATCATCATTTCTCAATAGATGTATGTATACCCAATCCAAAAAAAATGAACAACCATTTTAGTTGAGAGCAATATAATAAAAATAGAGAGGATATGTTTTTGAATGATACATACTAATATATATTGAATTTTCAAAAAAAAAAAAAAAAAATTTGTCGGGTTTTGTCGGGTACCCGAACCCGATCGGGTAGTAATTATACTACCCGACACCAACCCGAAAAGCACAATATCGGGTTCGGGTTCTATCCGAACCCGATTTTTTTTAAAAGTAACCGACCCGATCGGTTTTTACCCGATCGGGTCGGGTCAGGTACCCCGATACCCGACCCCAAACGCCCACCCTAGTCATTGTCCTTTCTAACATTAATACACTTGGTAGTGCTAAGAGTATTTTTAAGTGATGGTTTGGTACGGAAAATTTTATTCAATTCCAAGTATGTTTCAGGGTAACCTGATATCTTAAGAAGATCTTGGTTTGGAATAAAGATAGATCTTTCAGTTCGGCAGTCACAAAAGTCTTTAATTAGTTGATATAATTTAGTTTAATTTGGTAGTTCGATTTAGTAGCGGTCTTAGCCATTTAGTTCAGTTGACTTGAAATCGGTTTGATTTAATCAGTTTTTATTAGATTTGTTAAATCATCAAAACTTAATTGATCTTGACCATGTCGTGTGCATGTTTAGTGAAATTGTGAGAGTGAGGTTTAAAGCTTGTGTTATTATGTTCAACAAACTTGTTGTGATTACAAAACATCGTACTTATCATTTATGCATTATATACAAATTTAAATTTTATATTTTTTCATATGAAATAGAATAAAAATCAGAAATATAATTCTTTTTTTTAGCTAAACGAAAATAATAGTTGTCCGAAGGGTATGAATACAAAAAAGATTAATTGCGTTAATCTCCCCAGTTTTTATCACAATTAAAAATATCCTAATAAATGTGTGAACAACAGTTACCCCTTCTAACATACATATATAACATATTACCTCTTCCATTAAAAAAATTAATACAAAAAGTGTTATAATTCTAAAGTCTCAACAACATTCCAAATTTACCCTTTTTAAATATTACTTATACAAAATTTTAGTGTTTTGATAATTATATTTTTAATGTCCGAAAATTCTCAAATCTATTCACGGGATATTTTGGTAAATTGTTATGAAAAGTCATGTGTTTAAATGTTTAAATTATGAATATATAAAGTTAATTTGATTTCTGTTAGGATCAGTCCAAATATTTTTTGTGATCTCTTTATATTCAAATAGGCGTATACAATAAAATATATGAGCGGTTGAAAGTAAATAAGACAGGATATGGAAGTTCGAAGCAAACTGCTTCTACATCTCTCCTTCTTCCACGAAAAAAGAAATTCACCTAAGACTTTGGTTTATACGATCCTTTGTATACGACTCAATCCAATCGTAGGACTTATCTCTTGCCTAGATCGAAACTCATATTTCTCAACACAAATTAAGACATGAGGTCTTAACACCAAAAACAAAAAATAAAGTAAACAACAATTTGAATGAATCCTAATATTCAAACAGGTGAGCAACTCTTCTTCAACAATCTGAGCAGTTGAGAGTTGACTCTATGCCCTTTGTGATCTTTTAGAAGATCTAATATATGACTTGTACAAGTGGTCTAAGTGAACAGATAAGATATTTCTTGCACAATGCTCAGAGAATGCTTAGATAGCTTGTAAGTTATTGTGCAGGAATCTCTCTTTCATTCCTTGTTAGCATCCTCTAAATATAGACATGTTAGAGCAAAGTTCGACTTGATGTCTTCATAAATGCTTGTCTCAAACGTCTTTTAGTTTTCTGCATATCCTCATAAATTTTTGTCTAAAACTTCTTTTATTCTTCTGCATATCCTTATAAATACTTGTCGAGGATATTTGAATTTGAGCGGCACTTTCTTCGAAGTAAATCTTAACTGTTTTGAGCAATTGACTTTTTGAGGCTTATAATGCGGTTGACAGTCTGACTATTTTGTCTTTCTTGACTTGAACTGTTCTATGGTTTCCTCAGAGCAGTTTGAATAAATTTCCATAGAGAGCTGTCTGAAAAATTCTATAGAGCAGTCGAAGATCTTCAAGCAGTCCGAAAGTTCTTTTGAATCTTTTGAGTAGTCGAGTGTCTTCAAGTAGTCCCAAAAGTTCTTTTAAGCAGTCGAGTATCTTCAAACACTTACAATGTTTAACAGTTTAGTTTGTAATCACCAAAACTAAGGGTCCAACAATTTCTTCCTTTTTTATGATGACAAAACCTATAAACTCCTTTAGATGGTATACAATTAAAAGGTAGTTATCAGTTTAGTATTTTGAATTTTCATTGAGAAAATGAAAGTTCAAATTTTGCAAAATAAAGCAGTTGAAATGCTATTACACCTACTGAACAAAAAATATAAAAGCTGGCTATCCTCGAAACCATGATGCTCTACTTCCTTCAGCTTTCTTTTTCACTTCCTCTTTCCTTTTTATGTTTTCTTCTTCAGCACTTTTCCTTGATTCTTCTTCCTTATTTTTGACATCACACTTTGCAAATGTAGGATGATTTCATGCAACTTGGCACCAAACTTAGCTTCTATTTGATTTATTTTGGCCTCCGTCCTCTTCTCAAATTGAAGTATTTGTGCAGATAGTTACCGTGGGGTGATTTGTAACTGTTGTAAACCTTGCCTTACTTTTAATCACTAGAGATAACAGTTTGGTCAAGTCTCTTAGAATTGTTTTTCGAAAATCGGACATCCTCCTCCTAAGACTCAAAATTCTGCACACCATGATTAATATTCCTAGAACACAACCAAATCCTAGTTGAATAAATCTCCGCTTGAACCAACATAACCCCGACATCTAAGACAATTTCCAGACATGAGACCATAACGAAATTTCACTTCTAACCTTGCCTTAATCACATACTCCCGGACAGCTCTGACACACATAAAAATCTGCACATGATAAAATTTCAAACTCTCAACCAAAACTTAGCTATAAATCCTCCAATCTTCCAAGGCTCTAATCCTATGACCAAGACCAATATTCCACCTCATTTCCAGCCCCTACAACTCACCTTGAATCACCCTAAACCCGGCTCAAAGGCAGCACCTAACCACTTATCCAAAACCGACCCCTGCACCTCAAATTTCAAATGCTTCCTCCAAACCAAAACCAAGTACAACTCCAAGCCTTCCTAACGCCACCATGTGAACTACATATCAACCATGGTAGCTCTAAATCACCATCCAATTCATCACAAACAACACAATCCAATCGTACCAAGCATTCACATAATAAGCAAGTTTCTGAAAATTTTGACATAATAAGGACCTCAATACCAACTTCATTTCAACTCAAAACCATTCAAATCTTCAACAAAAATTTATAATATCACATTTCCTTACACAAATAAAAAGCAAAACTCACGTCAGAAAAATGGGGAAGGGTCGAACAGGGCACCAGTTGCTATACAATATTTTCGAAAATATGGAAATGCAACTACAAACCAAGCACACTACATAATAGGTAAGAAAATAAACCCATATCCTTGCCTAGACTTGAGAAGAAACAAAATGGGAAGCTCGAATGGCTGGAAACCGAGATAAAGAAAGATGCAGGGCAGCTCGAACAACTAGCCTAGGGTGGTGCTGCGACGGCATGGTGGCTGGCTGGAGGTGTTGGCGGCGGTCGGCGACGGGAAATGATAGGGAAGATGAAGATGCCGATGGATTTGTGTGAGGGAATGAAGAAATCGATCGATTAGAAAGAAATGGAGAGAAAGGGAAATGTCGCGTAATGTGTGTGTTTAGGCGTGAGTTGTGTGTGTAGATTGGGGGCTAGGGTTTAATTTAAAATTAAGGATAATGTTGAGTGTGTAAGTATAGGTGTATGTATAGGAGATGTTAGTGTATGCATTTTAGGAAAAAGTGCAATACACCTTTAAGAAGTGCTAGTCCAAACTTAGAAACTTAGGAATATGAATTTAATTGCACTAAATAAAACACAAGTTTGAAAAATCAAGAATTAAACTCTTTAAATATTTTGATGTCCTCGCAATGAGTAAAATATTTAAATAACAAGCAGAGCGATTAAAAATAATTTTAAACAAATTAAAGTAACGTTTAAAAACAATTTAAATAAATTCACAAGCGAAAATAAAAACCTTTAAAATGATTTGGACTATTAAAAAAAATTAAATAAATAAGCTAAAAAATTAAAATGATTTAAAATAACTAACCACTAAACTTAAATTATTTAAAATAAACAAGTTGGACACTCAAAAATATTTAAAGAAATAAGCTAAACAGCTAAAATCATTTAAACGAATAAACTACAAAATTAAAGATCAAAATCATTTAAATAAGAAAAATCTTAAACCTTTAAAATCTTTAAAACAAATAAATTGCAAAATAAAAATCATTTGACAAATAAATTTAAACAATTAAAAACATTAATTAAATAGTTAGTGCAATAAAATCATTTGAATAAATAATAAGATATTTTATTAACACATAATTCTCATAAAGAATTTAAATCAATTAAACTTAAAAATAATAATCCTAATATTTATTAAATTTAATGCATGTGATTTAGTAGATTGGATTTTAGGCGTCACAATTCCTTCCCCCTTTAAATGGAATTTCGTCCTCAAAATTCAAGACTTACTAACTGGGTTCGAATACATTAGACCAGATCAACACTAAAATTCTCTAACTCTGCTCCCCACATTAGTTGGTCCAGGTCAACTTTCGCTGCGCACTCTGATGCTTATTGATATCTGTATCATCAAGGATTTGACGAACTCTTATTGCGACATAAAATTTACAATTCTTACATCTTTCCAAGTGGTCCTATCCTCAATTTACCTTCAACCTAAATTTATCAACTTAAAAACGTCATCCTACCGCACTGATAAGTTCTACAAACTGCAAATTCTTAAATCTTTATGTCATTGCACAACCAACATTTTTTTGCTAACCTTATATCCTACGTCGAAATTCTAAGCAATAGAGTCCATATAACCAATAAACAATTTATGTCGACCTCGACCATAACTTAAAAACTTTCTAACAACGAAGCTATTGCTTAATGTCTATTTATCAATTAAACTTAACTCATATAATATACAACTCAAGTTCTTAAGAAATTCACAAGTTCACAACATACTTAGAAACTAACATTAAACTTTTCTAAATAGGATAACTAAAGCACTATACAATTCTACCTCGTTAGACCTCAAGGTACGAGTTAGATCTGACCCATTTCTATGAATAAATAAATCTAATCCTTGATAAGTGAATATAACCATAATATGTTATTCTGTTCCAAGATACTATCCAATAACATAAAGAATCCAAATGGGCAGCTAAACAGATCCCAAATTTTCCACATACCAATTCCTACTTTCGTCCATTAGGCATTCTTGATTCTACCAAAAGTTCAACTCTTAATTAAAATTTCCCAATAGATTTATCCACATCTTATATCCCAGACACAACGACTAAAAAACCCATAATTACACTTCAAGTCAAAATATACTATGAGCTATTAACCGCTTATGGAACTAGATCGTCTCTAAGTACCAAATAATTCTCACGTATCACCTGAAGACATATCTCAAATCCGTAGTTCAACTTGTCAGCAAATTTGAAAATCCAAAAATTCCCAAATTATTATATGTACATCCTGAATTCATATTTCAAGAATTTAGTATACAATTGGACACCTTGAAGAGCTGTAATTCGATTGCAAATGCTTCCTCATTGATCCTCTAGTACCTTAGTATTTCACCGATAATTAAATCTACAGCTTACCTAGGAGAACTACCTGAATATTCTATTCGTCATCTTGTTCCCACAGTTGGTGCAATAGCCTTACCAATTGACATTTGTAAAATCTTAGAATACCAATGTAAAGTACCCAAAAGTCTATAGGGACAAATCTGTTTCCTATTTCGTAATTGTTCACCCATTCAGCTTACCAAAAAAATCATTTGTTTACTCTTAACGATCCTATTTAAAATTTAAACAACCCATTCAATTAATTTACTACCTAGCAGTCTACTCGCTAGAACCAGATATAATTGATAGTCATCATTCCTCAGAACACAACGATAACTTAGGATTTATCTAGTACTAATACTAAATTCCAATAGTCTAAACACTTACTAAGCGGCTACGAGCAAATTCTCTAAACAAGAATTTGAAATAATAATTGAAATTATGATCCACCCAAATCCTCATCATGATGGATCATGAAAGAAAACAGACATACAAGTAATGCTGCTTAATGTGAAATGAAATAATGCAAGCATTACAAACAAACGAGCTGAAAATAAAAATCTAGATAAGCAAAAACAACTCATTCATAATTCAATTCTAGGGGTGAATGAATAATAATGAAGGTTACATGAATAATGAACATGAGCCAACAAGATCCAAATCTCGTAATCATTCATCCGTGGGTAATGAAATCATGATCAAACAATCAAAGCACCATCAAGGCAATCGGTGTGACTTCAGTCGAGAGAAGTCCACACAAAGGAAAACAACGGTCCT
Organism: Henckelia pumila; assembly: GCF_033568475.1. Classification (NCBI taxonomy): domain Eukaryota; kingdom Viridiplantae; phylum Streptophyta; class Magnoliopsida; order Lamiales; family Gesneriaceae; genus Henckelia; species Henckelia pumila. The sequence continues at coordinate 166,846,104 of NC_133121.1, read as the reverse complement.
AAGTCATATTCAGATGCAAACCACAACATAAGTAGATCACCAAAAAAAAAGATAAGGCGAATATCACTCACATCAACATGTGGCTCTAGAACCGAAGGAAAATTCAAGAAGCGTGAAATATAAACAAGATTTTATTAAGAAGTTTAACCAAGGTCAAAATAGCAGAATACAACGTTGACTGACGTCGTACAATCCTATAAATGAACCAAGGATGTGCAAAGAAATTTTAGATACTCAAAAGTATATGTCGCAATGGATACAAGCACAATTGAAGAATAAGGAAATAATGATCAGAATAATAGTTCACAAAATTGAAAGGCTCATAGTAACCAACTCACTATTTCCCCAATATCATACTTGCCTGAATAAACAAAGAAAAACTCAAACTATCCATAATAATATAAAACCAAGTTCGTAACCCAAGTCTTCACACGATTTCGATTCACTAACTTATTTGACAAACATACCTCTATAAATTTCTAAGCAAACTATTCACTTAGTTTTATTCGACTAAATTCCATCCCTAAGAGAATAAATTACAACAAGGACAGATCAAATAATACATCCTAATATGCAAGTTTAATATTTCCGATAAATTCCTACAATCTCACCAAATATTGTTAACACCACCTAATAACTCAAACATAATCCACGTACTGTCCAAAACTGGAAGGAATATTAGTACACCAACTCTATTTAAGTTGAAATCGCATGCTATAAAAATATACATTTGAATGGTACACTTTAAACTACTAAAACAATTTTTTAAAATAAAAATAAACACTAAACTACGCACTTAAACAAATTAAACATCTAGTTTTGAAAATATTTTAAAAAGAATCTGACATCAAAACATTTAAATTAATAAATCAATAACAACTACCATATAAAATTAATTAAAACTTACAGACTTTGAGGCGAGATTTTTCTAGTTTCTTGCAATCGGCAGTAGGCACAACCCAAACCAGAACAATGCTCTGATACCAACTGAAACGACCCTAACTACTTCTTATAATTAATGATTAAATAAAATATGGGTTTTCAAAAAATTTCGGCATGACCTATCTGTTTTGATTAAAACCCGCCTGTCACAGACAACAAATTTAAAACACAACCAACAACACTAAATAAACTAGACCAAGAAAAAAAAATAAACGAAAACCTGAGAAAGATATTGACACTCCAAACATCCAAAAGTTAAACAATTTGATACATAAGTGCCCACAAACAATTCCAAAGAATATTTTCGTTACATTTACATTTACTAAATTAACAAGATGAAAACTTTAAAGTGCTAAAATAAAGTTTTGCGGAAAACTGGCATGGTCAAAGGGATGTATCGTGCCCGCATCACAGTCCACTTCATAGTCCTGCCCCGCAATCTCAATGTAATACTCCTCACCTAAAAACAGTAAGTATAGTGAGTATAAAAGACTCAGCAAGAATATTGGGGGGGGATAATGAGTACTACATAAATACAAGCACATGCAGATTAAAAATATCTTGTAATAAAATACTATGTGCCCTTAATTTAAACAAATGATTTCTAAAAGAATGAAGTGAACATGAATGAAACATATGCATGTCTAAGTCGAATATAATAATCGTAACTGAATAAACTGTACTGAAACATAGTCACAAATATTTGAACTTAGATCCTTGAATTGTGACTATGTTGTTTTTTTGATCATGATCATGGCTGCAATGCACTATGCCGCAAGGAAGTCAGGATTTCTCCCAACCCGTCTTGCCCATACTTGGTAAGGAAGGCCAAGATTTCCCTCAGTCCGTCCAAACCCAAAAATTTGGTAAGGGAAGCTAGGATTTCTCCCGGCTCGTCCAAACCCATACTTGGTAAGGGAAGCTAGGATTTCTCCCAGCCCGTCCAAACCCATAAATTTGTTAAGGGAAGCCAGAACGTCTCCCAGCCCATCCAAACCCATACTTTCTATAGTCACAATCATCTCACTTCGTTCCTAAAAAAATATTTTCTTTCATACTTGAATATGGACTTAGCATGCATATGTAAATATGAAGTACATGTAAACATTAATCAATAATCATGCAAATAACTCACACATGGATGACCAGGATGGTGATTTAGGAGACAACCAAAATATGAGAATCTAAGACTTAAACTCGCACTTAGGATAATTTGAGCGACTCACCTATAAAACCTATAACTAGCTCCATTCCCATTCAAAATGGGTTCGGCATGAAATCGCATCTTCCACACACTTAAAACTGACCATAGGAATGATCCACGATGTATTAATCCCTTTACAACCATTCTAAATAAAATCCCATTTCTGGACAGCCTCCTCCTAAGACTCAAAATTCTACACACCATGATTCATATTCCAAGAACTCAACCAAATCCTAGTCGAATAAATCTCCGCTTGAACCGACATAACCCCGACATCTAAGATAATTTCCAGCCCTGAGCCCATAACAAAATTTCACTTCTAACCTTGCCTTAATCACATACTCCCGGACAGCCCTGACACACATAAAATTCTGCACAGGATAAAATTTTAAATTCTCAACCAAAACTTAGCTATAAATCCTCTAATCTTCCAAGCCTCTAATACTATGACCAAGACCAATATTCCACCTCATTTCCAGCCCCTACAACGCACCTTGAATCACCCTAAACCCGGCTCAAAGGCAGCACCTAACCACTTATCCAAAACCGACCCCTACACCTCAAATTTTGAATGCCTCCTCCAAACCAAAACCAAGTACAACTCCAAACCTTCCTAACGCCACCATGTGAACTACATATCAACCATGGTAGCTCTAAATCACCATCCAATTAATCACAAACAACAAAATCCGATCGAACCAAGCGTTCACATAATAAGCAAGTTTCTGAAAATTTTGACATAATAAGGACCTCAATACCAACTTAATTTCAACTCAAAACTATTCAAATCTTCAACAAACATTTATAATATCACATTTCCTTACACAAATAAAAAGCAAAACTCACGTCAGAAAAATGGGGAAGGGTCGAACAGGGCACCTTTGCTATACAATATTTTCAAAAATATGGAAATGCAACTACAAACCAAGCACACTACATAATAGATAAGAAAATGAAACCATTTCCTTGCCTAGACTTGAGAATAAACGAAATGGGAAGCTCGAATGGCTAGAAGTCGAGCTGAAGAAAGATGCAGGGCAGCTCGAACAGCTAGCCTAGAGTGGTGTTGTGACGGCCTGGTGGCTGGCCGGAGGTGTTGGCGGCGGTCGGCGACGGGAAATGATAGGGAAGATGAAGATGCCGATGAATTTGTGTGAGGGAATGAAGAAATCGATCGATTAAAGATAAATGGAGAGAAAGGGAAATGTCGCGTAATGTGTGTGTTTAGGCATTATTTGTCTGTGTAGATTGGGGCTAGGTTTAATTTAAGTTTAAGGATAAAGTTGAGGGTGTAAGTATAGGTGCATCTATAGGAGATGTGAGTGTATGCATTTTAGGAAAAAGTTCTATACACCTTTAAGAAATGCTAGTCCAAACTTAGCAACTTAGGAATATGAATTTAATTGCACTAAATAAAATACAAACTTGATAAATCAAGAATTAAAATCTTTAAATATTATGATGTCCCAGCAACGAGTAAAATATTTAAATAACAAGCAGAACGATTAAAAATAATTTTTAAGCAAATTAAACTAACGTTTAAAAACAATTTAAATAAATTCACAAGCGGAAATAAAAACCTTTAAAATGATTTAGAAAATTAAAAAGAATTTAAATAAATAAGCTATACATTTAAAATGATTTAAAATAACTAAACGCTAAACTTAAATGATTTAAAATAAACAAGTTGAACACTCAAAAATATTTAAACAAATAAGCTAAACAACTAAAATCATTTAAAAGAATAAACTAAAAAATTAAAGATCAAAATCATTTAAATAAGCAAAGCCTTAAACCTTTAAAATCTTTAAAACAAATAAATTGCACAATAAAAATCATTTGACAAATAAACTTGAACAATTAAAAACATTAATTAAATAGTTAGTACAATAAAATTATTTGAATAAATAATAAGTTTTTTTATTAACACATAATTTACATAATGAATTTAAATCAATGAAACTTAAAAATAATAATCCTAATATTTATTAAATTTAATGCATGTGATTTAGTAGATTGGATTTTAGGCGTCACACTTGGTCGGACCAGGGACGGACCAAGGGCTAGGGATTCAAGTTAGTGTCCTTAGGGGCTGGTCTGTAGGGTGGCTCGGCTTAGTAACGGATAGAACCAAGGCTGGTTGTGAGTGTGTGCAGGTGGCTGGTCGCGCAGGCCATGGGGAAGAGGGGATCAGGTTGCATGGTTAAGGGGGCTAGCTGGACTAGGGCCTGGTCTGGTCGGTCCGACAGGACCCTGGGAAGGTCCTGCCAGCCGGAGCATGGAGGTCGAGGTGGTGGGTAGGGGCTGCTGCCGTGGGGAATGGTGAAGGGGATAGGGTATTGTTTTTCTTTCTTTAGGTTTAAACGGGCCTGGCTAGGTTTTTGGTCCGGGTCGAGTCTAAATTAATGGGTCAAATTATTTTGTTCCGAGTTCAAATTTTATTATTTGGGTTCGGGTAGTTTTTATTTATTTATTTATAATATAATTAAATAAGAGATTAATTTAATAATAAATGAGTTTGGGTTTGGTTTAATTAATTAATTGGACTATTTTAATTGTAAATATGGGCTTAATTAATTAATGAAGTGAGCTCACTAATTTGTCATGGGTCGTGTGATCCATGAGAATTATTGTGTCAAATCTTGTTGGGCTTAATGCTTATTGGGCCAGTCTAGGAATTTTTGGGTTTAAGTCAAGTGGTCAGCAGCTCGAACAAGTCCTTGGAAAAAAATAAAATGTCCGTAAATATATATTTAATCCATGCATTTATTTTTATATATATGTATGTTTTTTTAAGAAAATAAATTAAATATATATTTATGGGCAAATTTTCATGAAATAAATAAATAATGAGTATTTTAAGTTCATGCATCATGTAATAATTTTTATGATGAGTTTAAAGACATGTTAAGAAAATAATATTTTTATGGATGTTGAAGTGAAAGTGGAAAGTGATGTGGTTGGAGGCCGGGATACCTGGGCCCGGTGACCTTCTTGTTAATGTTTATGTTATGATGAGCTTATGGATCCAGCATTGAGTGTTGGTGAAGTGGCAGAAAAGAGGTGGAAACCCCACCGCCACGTACGTTGGTTTTTATGATTGATCAATCGTTAAATATGAGGCCACTGACATGTATACGACCTGTTCAGAACCAAGAAATTAAGACATGCCAATTTATGAAACTTATTAAGCATGATGTTTATGATATAGTATGATGATGATATTTATGATTAATTTATAAAGATCATGAACGTATAAGTATATTCAGGTATTTTATATGATGTGTGCTTGTGTGTGGTTTCATGTTGTTACATAAGGATAGAACATGCTGAGCCTCTAGGATCACTAGATTTAAATGGTGCAGGTGAGCAAGATATTAACGGAGAGAATGTGTTTTTGACTGGCGGCGAGGGCGTATGAGTATCCGTGAAGCAGTACCCGTGACCATTTCTCAAATTATGACATTGATGTTTGAGAGTTAAAATAAATATTCCGCACATTTTTTATTATTTTGAATTTTTAGAGTATGCATAGATTTTTATATTTACATAATTATGTTCAAGTTGCATGAAATTGTTGAAATAATATTATTTAATTATCTAATTGTGAGATTTTTATGCATGAGATTTTTATTATGATTTAGTGATTAATTTTATGCATTTATTTGCATGTAATATATTTATATAGTGTATATTAAGGTAAGCAAAATTATTTTAAGTATGATATATATATGTATAAATATTAATTTAAATTAAAGAAATAAAGTAGAGAGTATAGTATGTTTTTTTTTTGAAACAAGAGAGTATAGTATGTTTAAAAAAACATTCAGTAGTAGTTTTTGGGTCGTTTCAAGCTTAATCTCCGGATAATCTTTGATTCTTAAATCTTTAAAAAACTGAGTCAATTTCTGCTATATTGATCTTCTGGTTCTTTCATTCCAGCTATATATTATCAGTTACTACTCCTTATTGATTTCATCGTAAAGTTCACCATGAAAGAGTGATATCTTTTTTGATCTTCTGTAAACTGATTTGCTAGACCTCGTCTGATTTTTCTTGTTGCATTTGAGTCTGCGCCATTTTTTATGCTTCACTCAGAGTTACAAAATTGACTTTATCAGTTGTTTTTTTTTTCATTTCTTCTACGTTTCCCCTTAATCGATGATTCCACTCGATAGGGTTATGTTGGGGATCGTGTGTTGTCTCTTCGTATTCTCAAGAGCACCTGAAAAGTTTTATAGAAATCTTTGAGCATGTGTGCGACTCTTCGTATTCTTAAAATATATCTATAAAATAGATACTAAGATTTTTTAGTTAAACTAAGGTATCAACAAAAAATGGAGAGTTTACTAACATCTCAGCTTAGAGACAGAAACTATCACAAAGACACTAAAGAAGAAGTATGAAAGTGTTGTCTCTTTGAAGAAGAAGTCTGTAAAAGCTAAGGTGAAGAGGTTGCAGTCACTTCTTGCTCCTCTTGACCAAGTGGAAGACAGAAGGCTGAAGAAATATAAACAATGACTTGGCTCTTCCAAGTCAGAAGAAGTTTTCAGCTCTAAAAGTGTAAGGCCAAAAAATATTAAGTTTTTAATGACGGAATTTAAGATTTAAATTCCAAATAAGAGAAAAAATATGAATTTAAGAATGTATGGAAATTGGAGATTTAAATTTCGGGTCAGAAATATTTAATTTAAGGATTTTTTGGATTTTAAGACTTTAATATCCGGAATTCTTAAATTAAAAGATTAAAAATATTTGAATTGATATTTATGGAATTTAAGATGTGAATTCCAAGATGATAAATATCAAGGATTGAATTTGAGGATGAAATCCGAGCAAGGACCAATTTGCAAACATTAAGTAGTTCAAGGACTAAAATGCGATAAGGTCCGAAATAATTTAATTTTAATCCGAAAATATGTAATTTGAGAATATTTAGAGTTTAGAATTAAATTATAATATTCTTAAATTATTTAGTATTGAAATTGAATTAAATCGCTTGTCCGAGGACTGATTTGCAATTATGCCAAAGTTCAGAGACTAAAGTGCAATTTGGCTTATATATATCTTCTCTCCCCCTTTCTTTATCAGATTACACGTGAATCAGCAGGGGAGAAAATCAGAAAACTTCCAACACCATTTTTCAACCTTTTACACTCCAATAACTTTTGATCCGCCTGGTAGAATTTCCGATTGAGCATATATTTACGATCACAGCTCCGAGTGCTACGTTTTGACGTAAGTTTTATGAAGTTATACCATGTTTAAATTTTAAGTTGTTGTTAGAATTAAGATTTGATTGTATAAACATGTTCTAGCATATACGACGATAGCATATCTAAGACGGATCGAGAAAAGATCGTCGTTTGGACATATTTTGGAATTTTAAAAGAATTTTCAAAATTCTAAATTTTTAATGCTTACATTTTCGAGATATAGCTGCTGAATTGTTTATGTTATTATGTTAATGTGGTGATGATATTGATGTTTAAGCTTTTGGAAAGACCGAAATCGTACTGTTACGCCGCCGGTTTAAAATTTTGAATTGATATGCATTTTAAATGCCTAGAGCTCATCTTCAAGTTTCTTGTGGATGAATTGAATATGAGATTATGTTTAGAATGAAGATATAATGATATTTGAATCGAAAGATTTATCGAACTCGAATAGTTGTGACGTCGGTTTGAATTTCGATTGTATTAGCAAGATTTGAACTGAATAAGCTTTAAAAAATCAACGATTCAGATTGGAAATTGATGTTTAGATATGTTATAATCTATTTCAGATTTTAATTGAAGATTATCGAATTTGAATCGACGAGTTCGAGTTCGAATGACTTGAAGTGTTTGAGATTGAATCAAGAACACCTTCAATTAGCAAAGATTGAAATGAGCAGAATTTGATGACAGATTTGGGCAGCTTGTAGTTGATCAAGAAGTGCAAGATTGTCAGATATGTTATTCAGAATACATGTATGAATAGACATTAAGAAGATGGGCAGAATAACTCGAGATTGTTTTTGAATATCGAGTTGCCTAAAATCACATACATGCATGTTTTTAATATATGTTATTGTTTATGTTTACATAAATGGGATAGATTATTCAAGATAGATATCTTCTTGAATTTCCCAGAATATTTATGTAAATGTTTACTTGTATTCTTTGAGTTATATTATGTTCTGTATTGAACATGTTTACATATATTATGTGATGCTTACAGATTTGTAAATATCCTTATGTGATTAGATGCTTTGATTGCTTTGTTGGTTTAATTGAGTAAGTGTTCAAGGTGTTTTATAGCATTTAATGCATACATAACATGTTGCATTCATCTTGAACTCTAGCCTGAAAAGCACAGAGGGCAGAATAGCCTAGAGTGCAGATGACGTTTGGAGAACTGTAGTGAGTGGCATGGAATGCAGATTTACTTCCAGAATCAGATGACTCATGGCACGGAATATAGATTTATTTTTCCAGAGCTAGATGACTCACTATAGTTGCACCAAAGTCAGGGGAATTGAGAGATTTAACACCACCTCGATTGGGAGAGTCGGTGGTCGGTTAAAGATTTTATTTCCCCGGGATCCCAGAACTACGATTTATTGATATAAGATTTGATAGCCTATTCCTTGGCACATGCATTGCATTTATGCATTAACCTAGAGATTTCTATGGTTTAGAATATGCGTTTATAAATGCTAGCATGTTATGTTATTATGTAACGTTCATGATATGAATGAATTATATGTTTAACTGATGTATATGCATGTCTTTCATACTGAGATTTATTCTCATCGAAGTTATCCGGCTGTTGCTTTGTTTGTATGTGTGCATTGCATCAGGTTGGGGCATGATCAAGCTAGAGTTGGCTTGGATAGCTTGAGAAGAGAGATAACATGTGGTGATTCGGGTTTTAAGCAGCTGATATGTATTGTATATAAACATGTTAGAAGACAAAGAATCTTGTACATGTTTCTATTTGGTAAATCCTAGTTTATATTCATGAATTGATGTATTTATGAGTTAGGATTTATTTGTCAATGCATGTATATTATTTTGTAGCTTGTATAAAACTAGATGTCTTTATTTTCCAAGTTTGACAGCATTAAGTTGCAGCAGAATTTCCAGAATTTGGAGCCCGCTCGATCGGGTGACTTTTGCGGATCGAGCGCGGTCTGTGTTTGTTCAAAACAGAGAAATAAGGATTTGGGGCTCGCTCGATCGGGTGAGTTCCACCGATCGAGCGAGGCCAAATATGTTCAGACCCGAGAGCAGGATATTCTTGCTCGCTCGATCGGGCAATTTTACCCGATCGAGCGAGGTGCTCAGTTTAAAAAAAAAAAATTTGTTTGCTCTTGGTTTGAATATTCTTTTATTGTTCGATTAATTGTCTATTAATCGTTAATTGCCCTAAGATGAGATTAGCAACCCGGGTCCCCACAACAGGTGGTATCAGAGCATAAGTCTTGGACTAAGATAGAAGTTGAGCGGGGTAGATTGAGTCGCATGCATTTATAGTATTGCATGAGTATGCTTTACTTGCTTTACAGAATTGTATGCGACTATGATTGTTTGAGTGAACACTGCTTGCTTTACTGATATGCGAATTACATGCTTATATATTGATATGTATGCCTGATTTCTTGAATTCATTAGAATAAATGAATTCGTTGCAAGCATGTATTATGTGAAAATCATGAGAATTTGCAAGTATATGTTCTATTCAGAAGCATGAGATTATATGTATGTTATACTGCAATTGTATTTTATAATCTCTGCCATATATATTGCTTCTGTTATCGAATAAGACAGCCTATGCAGATAGCATGAGAACCTCAGACAGAATAGAACCTTAGATAGAACAGAACCGTGATGAGGTAAGGTTTTGAACCGATTGTACTGAGGAGTATGTTAGTTGAACAACTCCAAAGCTATGAATCATCAATTCAGAAAGATACAAGATATGCTATGTCTAGAAAGGAGTTGATTTGAAGAGCTGGATTAGTTGTTCAAGAGAAGCATATTCAGATGAACATAGAACCAGCCTGATTTTATATCAACTCCAGGACTTAGCAAGAAGTTGGTGAAGTTGCCAGAAGAAGTACTGAAATTGTTTAGCAGGTAAGTAAACAGAATTGTTTATTTCCGTATATGCTAAAGAAGATAGAACAATAAACTTTGCAGACTAGAAGCATAAGTTGATTTCAAGCCAGTAATAGAAGAACGAAATCATGAACTGGTAGTATGAGGCAGAGTTGAATTTTTTTTTATTCACGCCTCTGTAATTGTGGAAACACTATAATCATCACCTTCACTAAACTTTCATAGCAGTATAGCTATGAAGCAAGCGATAGTGACAATAACAGCAAAGATCGAGTCAGTCTAAACGCCAGCAGATGAAGACATATAAGCATAGCTCCCCTAGCTGAAAGGCTCAAGTTGTATCAGATAAGAATATTATAGGTAAGTGAGTTAATTCTAGTTAACCGCTTATATATTGATTGCATAGCATACATTCATAGATCAGTGATTTGTTATGCTATAATCTGTATCTGATGAGCCTGTATTCATAGTATTTGCTGAAATTTTGCCTTTGAGTAGATGGAATACATTTGTAAGATTAGTCATAGAAGATGAAATACAGAATTGAGGAAATAAGATTGAATGTGCTGATATCAGGCATGAAATATTAAACTAGAATGCATTATAGATATTAATGCAATAACTGAGTACCAGTTACCAGTTGATTGAATCCGTGCACTGATAAAGAAATAGACATAACTAGCAATTTATGATATGAGTTTTAGAAAGTAGATTTTGTTATTTCGGTACTGGTTATATTACGTTTGACCGTGGAAGAATGTCAGTAGAAGTCTAGTCGATATATTGAATTAGTACAGAATTAACCTAGAATTGACAGCTATGTCAGTGGTTAGAATGTACAGAAATAGTTCAATGACATATTTCGACCTTTCTACGACATGAATGCAGTTCTATATAGAGTGGTGTCTAGACCAATGGTATTATGACAATTTGTATAGAAGAGCATTACTTAAACTGAAGAAATTCAGAAACAGCTAGAAGATTGAGTAGAAACGAGTTATGTAGTATCGAAATGATGATTAGTTCTATGACAATAAGTTAAGTCTAAAAGAGTATATTCGACTATTGTCAGCTGAGAATTAAGAATTAATAAATGAACTCATATCAATAGAGAATAAGAAAAATCAGTTACAGTTGAGCTTTATCTTCAATTTTGCTGAAGCTATTACATCATAGAAATCATGATTCTTGAATTTCTTGATATCGATTCAGAGGTTGTGTTATTTGACCTCGATTGATGTTGATTGACTCTTATTCTTTGCTAGAGTCTACTTTGATTTACTCGCTGTCATTCAGAATATTTGATTTTGACTGAAATTTCCTTGAGCGAGTTCCTTTGATTTGAAATTTGAGAATTATTGATTATTTGATGTGTTTATTCAGTGTATCTTGATGTATTTGGCTCGTAACTGATATAAATGCAGATTCAGACTAGAAGCAAGATTTATGGGTTTTAGCTAATTGCTGGATTTATTGGGTACAGATCTGTACTTGTTGAATATTTATGCTTGGCAGATACTTAAACAATCAGAATTGCTGTGATCCAAGCTAAACTCGAATTATTTTGGACAGATAAAAGCAACAGATTGATTGAGAACGCTAGATTAAGATATGAGATAAGACAGCAGAACAGAACAAATGAATTTTTGCGATGAATAATCATTTGATTATGCCAGATATTCTAGATATGGAATATCAGATTCTGAAAGAGGCATATGACAACAGAGTTAATATCCATTCAGTTGTCTAAACATGTATGCCTTATATGTAGTCATTATTTGGAAATCAGTATTGGAAGAAGAACTGAAAGCAGATATGACAAAATTACCATTATCAATACTAAAATTCTAGTAAAAGAAGCAGAAAAGAAGAACCCAAGTGGTTTTTGTAACTGATTAGTTACATAAGAGTTGAAAACAGATCAACTTTGTGAACGACTTTAGTTCGAATCTAACTTGAATCGTCATGATTTTGCGATTTAGAGTGTAGTAGATTTCGACAGATTCAAGAATATGTTGTATTAGATATGATACAAACATAAAAAGATACTGGTTATGCATTTAGCAAGAAGATCAGATTACAGGAATTATTGAAATCTATTGGCGAGATAGAGACTTTAGATTTGTTTTCTAGATTGTGGCATTGATTGTCAGATGTTCTGAGTGTTTGGTTGTATGAGATTTCATTATACCATCCTCTGATTAGTGGACTATTAGATGTGATTATCCAGATTTCCGAGGATATGCTCAGAACTATAGTACTAGATTCGGTACTAGTTGATTGATTATTTGCCACTTGATTACTATGATTCCTGTGACAGCTATTTGATAGATATAAAGACAGTATTTTGATGATTGATTGATCAGAAACACAGAATTGTCTTTATATTTCAGAAATATCAGCTATCAGACCAGCTATGAGTCAAGAAACGATAGAGAAGGTGAAGATTGTTTCGAACAGAATAAGAATAGAGCAGCATTAACAGAGCTAGTAGATGAGTAACAGATAGAGATTTGAAGCCTGAACAGAATGATCAGAATAACATCATTAGGTTCAGAAAGAGATTTTAGAAGCTATGAGTATTTGATCTAGCTTATGGAGTCATACTCGAATTGTCAGATAGATGAATTGTTATCCATATGCATTGGCTGAAGAATATCAGCTAGAATATGTATGTGCATTCAATTCAGATACAACAGAAGTAGATAAGATGATAAGCAAGACAGATTAACTGATGCAGAATTCGATCACGAGAAAGAGCAACTTAGATATAAGTTGACTCAGTGATTATATGTTTTGCAGAAGTGATCAGAAAGAATATTAAGATACGATAGAAGAGAAGATATCAGAATAGATATCGAAAGCTCAGAGAATTGAAGTCAGTATTACTTCAGTCAGCTATACAGTTTACGAGAATTCGCAGTCAAATCGAATGCGATTTCGAGGACGAAATCATTCCTTAGAGGGGAGGAATTGTAAGGCCCGAAAATATTAAGTTCTTAATGACGGGATTTAAGATTTAAATTCCGAATAAGAGAGAAAATATGAATTTAATAATGTATGGAAATTGGAGATTTCAATTTCGGGTCAGAAATATTTAATTTAAGGATTTTTCGGATTTTAAGATTTTAATATCCGGAATTCTTAAATTAAAAGATTAAAAATATTTGAATGGATATTTATGGAATTTAAGATGTGAATTCCAAGATGATAAATATCAAGGATTGAATTTAAGGATGAAATCCGAGCAAGGACCAATTTGCAAACATTAAGTAGTTCAAGGACTAAAATGCGATAAGGTCCGAAATGATTTAATTTTAATCCAAAAATATGTAATTTGAGAATATTTAGAGTTTAGAATTAAATTCTAATATTCTTAAATTATTTAGGATTGAAATTGAATTAAATCGCTTGTCCGAGGACTGATTTGCAATTATGCCAAAGTTTAGGGACTAAAGTGCAATTTGGATTATATATATCTTCTCTCCCCCTTTCTTTATCAGATTACACGTGAATCAGTAGGGGAGAAAATCAGAAAACTTCCAACGCCATTTTTCAACCTTTTACACTCCAATAACTTTTGATCCGCCCGGTAGAATTTCCGATTGAGCATATATTTACGATCACAGCTCCGAGTGCTACGTTTTGACGTAAGTTTTATGAAGTTCTACCATGTTTGAATTTTAAGTTGTTGTTAGAATTAAGATTTGATTGTATAAACATGTTCTAGCATATACGACGATAGCATATCTAAGACGGATCGAGAAAAGATCGTCGTTTGGACATGTTTTGGAATTTTAAAAGAATTTTCGAAATTCTGAATTTTTAAGGCTTACATTTTCGAGATATAGCTGCTGAATTGTTGATGTTATTATGTTAAGGTGGTGATGATATTGATGTTTAAGCTTTTGGAAAGACCGAAATCGTACTGTTACGCCGCCAGTTCAAGATTTTGAATTGATATGCATTCTAAATGCCTAGAGCTCATCTTCAAGTTTCTTGTGGATGAATTGAATATGAGATTATGTTTAGAATGAAGATATAATGATATTTGAATCGAAAGATTTATCGAACTCGAATAGTTGCGACATCGGTTTGAATTCCGATTGTATTAGCAAGATTTGAACTGAATAATCTTTAAAGAATCATCGATTCAGATTGGAAATTGATGTTTAGATATGTTATAATCTATTTCAGATTTGAATTGAAGATTATCGAATTTGAATCGACGAGTTCGAATGACTTGAAGTGTTTGAGATTGAATCAAGAACACCTTCAATTAGCAAAGATTGAAATGAGCAGAATTTGATGACAGATTTGGGCAGCTTGTAGTTGATCAAGAAGTGCAAGAGTGTCAGATATGCTATTCAGAATACAGGTATGAATAGACATTAAAAAGATGGGCAGAATAACTCGAGATTGTTTTTGAATATCGAGTTGCCTAAAATCACATACATGCATGTTTTTAATATATGTTATTGTTTATGTTTACATAAATGGGATAGATTATTCAAGATAGATATCTTCTTGAATTTCCCAGAATATTTATGTAAATGTTTACTTGTATTCTTTGAGTTATATTATGTTCTGTATTGAACATGTTTACATATATTATGTGATGCTTACAGATTTGTAAATATCCTTATGTGATTAGATGCTTTGATTGCTTTGTTGGTTTAATTGAGTAAGTGTTCAAGGTGTTTTATAGCATTTAATGCATACAGAACATGTTGCATTCATCTTGAACTCTAGCCTGAAAAGCACAGAGGGCAGAATGGCCTAGAGTGCAGATGACGTTTGGAGAACTGTAGTGAGTGACATGGAATGTAGATTTACTTCCAGAGTCAGATGACTCATGGCACGGAATATAGATTTATTTTTTCAGAGCTAGATGACTCACTATAGTTGCACCAAAGTCAGGAGAATTGAGAGATTTAACACCACCTCGATTGGGAGAGTCGGTGGTCGGTTAAAGATTTTATTTCCCCGGGATCCCAGAACTAAGATTTATTGATATCAGATTTGATAGCCTATTCCTTGGCACATGCATTGCATTTATGCATTAACCTAGAGATTTCTATGGTTTAGAATATGCGTTTATAAATGCTAGCATGTTATGTTATTATGTAACGTTCATGATATGAATGAATTATATGTTTAACTGATGTATATGCATGTCTTTCATAATGAGATTTATTCTCACCGGAGTTATCCGGCTGTTGCTTTGTTTGTATGTGTGCATTGCATCAGGTTGGGGCATGATCAAGCTAGAGTTGGCTTGGATAGCTTGAGAAGAGAGATAACATGTGGTGATTCGGGTTTTAAGCAGCTGATATGTATTGTATATAAACGTGTTAGAAGACAAAGAATCTTGTACATGTTTCTATTTGGTAAATCCTAGTTTATATTCATGAATTGATGTATTTATGAGTTAGGATTTATTTGTCAATGCATGTATATTATTTTGTAGCTTGTATAAGACTAGATGTCTTTATTTTCCAAGTTTGACAGCATTAAGTTGCAGCAGAATTTCCAGAATTTGGAGCCCGCTCGATCGGGTGACTTTTGCGGATCGAGCGCGGCTTGTGTTTGTTCAAAACAGATAAATAAGGATTTGGGGCTCGCTCGATCGGGTGAGTTCCACCGATCGAGCGAGGCCAAATATGTTCAGACCCGAGAGCAGGATATTCTTGCTCGCTCGATCGGGCAAGTTTACCCAATCGAGCGAGGTGCTCAGTTTAAAAAAAAAAAAATTTGTTTGCTCTTGGTTTGAGTATTCTTTTATTGTTCGATTAATTGTCTATTAATCGTTAATTGCCCTAAGATGAGATTACAACCCGGGTCCCCACAAAACGTGTCTTCCTCCCGATGCTCATGAAGAAGAATCAGAATCTAGACAAACTGTCCTATACTGCAGAGTTTCTGAAGGCATCAGCAGGTGAACTAGGCACCTTGATGAGCTATTGGATGATGGCAGTAGAATGGGAAATAGATATTGTAAAATATCAGTTATGAATAAAATCTATTTCTATTTCTATTTTTTCTCTTTATTTTAGTTTATGCGAAGTATTACTTACAAATGATCAATAATAAAACTTCATATCAACATTCGCGAAACAAACTGAAAAATTAATTAATTCTTAAATTTAAGAGATAGGGATAAGAAAGATTAGTGATGATCAAGGTGTTTTATCCTGCTACTGTCTTTGAGATTTGAAGAATCATTTGGTGTGATCAGCATTTATTAATTTGCAAAACTAATGTTCCCCATCACTTAAGTTTCTCTCTAAAGTTCTCAGTTTGGCTTCAAATTTGATCAGTTTTGCACATGCCGAACTGATTTATTTGACTTATGTAGTTCCTGTCACTTGAAAACATAAAAATATTCTATGGTACCCAAATTTATGTGGGCCCAGGATGGATTAATCTTTTAGGATTCCAAACATTGATTAACCGAACTGGTCTATCATCGAATGTGTCCCATAGGATTTGTGTCTTGTTTCTTGTGTGCTGGTGAGGTAAATAATATGCACTAAACTGTGTGTGATGTATATAACATGTATTTTGTTGTGGGTGATGTGTTCGTGAATATGCTGGTGATGTAGTGTGCTATTTCATCTTTCCCACATCATGAATATTTTTGTATCCTTTTGGACCAAGCTTTCTGTAGGGTCTTTGTTTGCGTTGTCCAGTCATAAAGATGTGTCTGACTTGAATGGATTTCCAATCTTGCCTCGCACAATATCTCTGTGGCGCATATCCAATTCCAAACTTCTGAACATTGTTTGATGTTTCAACAGTTTCATCATTCTATAGGACAAGACTACTCTGTTCATGTACCAAACTGGATTTGACAAAATGAATGTATTTGCTTTTGCATATGTCAAGTTTTGGTTGAGTACTTATCTCAGTTGGTCTGTAGTCCTCGTCACTAAACCTGAGACCAATTTTGTCTTCAATAGGCTTTTGTGACTCTTGAAATTCTGTCAACAAAACTGATGATTTATTCCAAGTTTGAATCAGTCAGTTAATCTGAAATTTTCTGATTTTAACTGCTGACTCTCAAATTGAATATTATCATTTTCAGTCTTGAGCTTAGAAATCTCTGCATCTAAACTGATAATCTCAACTGACATTTCCTAGTCAGGTACAGTTGAGCAGTCTGAGAGTTCATTTTGCTTTGTTTTGATCTCGCCAAATGCTAAGTACAGTCTTTAGTACTCATTAGCCATGCCATGCAGTGCTTCAGCTAACTCTTCTCGTTTAAAATTGTTGGGGTTAAAATAAAAAACTTGTCCACATGTGGAAAGTTGTTCTGAGATTGGCTTACTAGTGGATGCTTGGTCATCATGAGCCATGAAGCAGCTTTCTTCATCTACGTTCATGGTTTTATCTGAGCAGCAGGGTTCTTCAATAAGCTCGATTAATGGATTCCTGCTCTCTTCAGTCTTTATTTCTTCATCGGCTAGCTTGATCAACTGTTGCTAGAGATTCTTAGTAGTGGAGCATGTCTCAACAGTCTTTGTGAGGCCTCGCTCTAAACATCTAATCTCGGATTAAACAATGAATAAACATACAAGACCCAAGATTAAAAGCAATAGAAGAAGAAATTTTTTTAAAAAATAGCATGCCCGGACCCCATGCACACATCCGTGCATGGGTCCGTGCATTTAACTAAAGCACACACGGACCCCGCACCACCTCCGTGTCCGGGTCCGTGCCTAATCAATGCACTAAAAACTGATATTTATGTCCAAATACACGGACCCCCACCCGAAGGTGGCATGGGGTCCGTGCACTCACAAAATTTCAATACTACAACAAAAGCAAGGGGACACGGACCCTTGCACGGACGTGGCACGGGGTCCGTGCCCTGTTGCACCAGAAAATGTTAAGCTTCAGCAGATCAAATTCCATGCTAACACAATCCAATTTATAAATTCCAACATGCTACAAACTCATAAAACATGCATAAAAGTACAAGGTAGGTCTAGAGTTAAACAATCTCAAACTAGTAGAACATGCTTCAGTCTAGCTTATTCAATACAATACATAAAAAGTTCGAATACAATCTAAGTTCGATTACATATTCGACTTCCAAACACCAAGTCCTTGCTTCTATCAACTCAACCATCTAGCCATGCGATCTCTGACTCGGTCCTGCCCCACCTGTCGCCAAGCACACATACAAAGACAAGACAACAGCCGGATAATCCGGTGAGAATAACATTCCCAGTATAAGCAACATAATGCCATAACAAATAAGCATCTAAAACAAGAAATACATCAACTTCCAGATATTCAAATAACAACCATGAAATTCAAAGAGAAATCTAAAATGAAACGCATGTCTTTAAAATCCGGGGTTATCAAGTCTGGATAATCAAAAGGTACTCTGGTTATTCTCTTATTCTTCGATTGGGATCCCGAGAGTAAAATACCACAAACAATCACACCGAACTCCCCTTTCGAGGTGGATGACGTGTACTTCAATCCTCTAGACTCTGAAGCAACTATAGAGAGTTAAGTCAGTCATTGTAGTAAATTGCCTGCCAATGCCCCCTGCTACAATTCTCAGAACGTCTAATTCAAAATAAAATAAATCACTTGGCTCAATATGAATGCAATGCAAATCATAACTCATTCAACTAAAGTCAAGCAAAACAGTTAACATGCAATTATTTGATTTCATCGGAACACTAGAATCAAGTCAGATTCGAGTTAATCGTTCCATTCAGGTCCAAGTCATCTTATACCTTTCTTGATTCAAATGTTGCTCCAACTGGATTGCTACAAAGACAAGAATTCCTATCACAATCCAAACGAATATCAATTCAACGAAAAAGGGGTGATCTCGAACCAGACCTCGTTCGACTCTTCAATTATTCGAAATCCAAGAACTCCATGTCCAACAATGCTCAAACAAGTCTGAAAGGAGATAATTAAAAACATCAATCAATCCAATCAAACAATTTCGAAAAACTCAAACAAACTCCAAAAATCCGAAAATCTCAAACCGGCGGCATAACGGCTATATTCTGATCAAACCGGAAATGCAGACAGCAGTTTAATATCGATATCAACTCAAATCAATAACAAATCAAAAAATAGAACTCAAACCCATCAAATCTCAAAATCCATATTTTCGAAAATCACTTCAAAAATCATAACAATTCCGAATGACGCTCTATCTCAAAACCGACTGAGAATAAACGATAAGAACTCGGTCAAGAACAACATAACCGGAACTCAATCGATTCTAACAACATCCGAAAAATAGAAAGTGTCCGATCGAAGAAAAACTTACGATAGAACAAAGCTCTCACAGCCGTGATCGCTAATCTGCCTTCAGAAATAATTTCTAACGAACAGATCGACCGAAAACTCAAATCTGAAAGCTTGAAGAAACGTTCCTAAGATCCCATGGAGAGAAACGAGTTGGAGGGGATGAAGAAGAAGAGGAAGAAATAATACTAAGTAAAACATTTTCCAAATGTAGATAATATAACAAATCCATTTTTTGCGTTTTAGTCCCTGGAAATCCAAAAATTGCAAAATAGACCCTGAACAAAATCAAGTCGTCTCTTGAACTCTGTAATCTTTAATTATCTCAAATAAAGTCAATTAAGATAAATTTGGGGCGTTACAATTCTCCCCCTCTACGAAAAGATTTCGTCCTAGAAATCAAACACGGTTCCAACATGAACTCTGTCTCTCATATTACTCCTTTAAGTCAGTCAATCAAAAGTCGACTCATTCTCGTCAGAATATCCTTCTTTGCTCATTCACAAATCGAATCATCTCTAGTTCCAACTCATGTGACACAGAAAAATCATCTCAAAATAATGGGGATCTACCTCTTTTCTCATACAACTCTTGAAAAGTGCCTTCAATAATTCATTAATTAGTTGTCGTTGTATGAAGTCTCCCCAAGAATCAAGGATTCTGCCAACAAGTGCTAAGTCGAGCACTACAACCCATGGCATCTTATTTAATGTTTGACTTGTCTGATCTGGCTGTCCGTCATTCTAATGATATTGAATAAAATACGTTGTAATCAAACAACAATGTCTCTTCGAAGTCTATGCTGAAAGAACGAATGCATTGAGGATCTCTGTCTAAACTGACAGACTTCAGCAAAACATGACATCTGACGACCTCGGACAAAAATATCCATCCCCTAATCTTGACTAAAAGTCCTTCTGTATGGAATACGGTAGCAGATTTCATCAATCGGACAATCAAAATCAGATAGTAGATAACATAAGAACAAATCCTTCAACCTATAAGATTAGAAAAGATCGCGGAAATCTTCTCGTAAGGAAACGATGTCAAATCTCCCAATCAATAAGATCGCTACAAGCTCAAGTCCAGATCCAGAACTTGAGTTTCGAGCGTCTTCAGCTGCCTCGATGTCTAGAATAGAGCGCGATTCCTCTGAATAAGATTATATTCAAATCTCGATAAGAATAAATGCCAAGTACTGAAATATTATCAGCACCAAAAATCAGTATACTGGAGAACTGATCGACAGAAATTCTATCACCAGATCATAAAATCGAGGAAGACAACTCGATCCAAATAGAATTCAGGCATCGAAGAATAGCATACAACTTCTTGGCACTAAAATATGAATTACGATTCTCTAAAGCTCTGAATGATCAGTACCAAAAAGACAAGCAAATCATCGATAAAAATTCCTAGCTTCAACTAATACTTCTGAAAGATCCGGTTAATAGAAAAATTAACAACACTACAGGAGTGTTTGTCAATTTGAACGACCCGACAAAAAATAGAGGCACGATAAACATTAAAAATATTCTTCAATAAGAAGTCAAGAGACTCATCAGTATCTATCAGTACAAAAAGAGCAAAAAAACAAAATTGAACGTTTACCTGTTATGTCATTACCGGGTGAAAACTGAGTCTGATTCTTGGTCAGAGCAAAGACTCGAGCCTGCTGTCTGGGAGGTTGGTTTGCATGCTGGCTACCTTCCTGTCTATTCTACTGTTGAGGTTGGAAAGAGTGGACCGTAGATGCTTGCCGTGAAGGCTGAGCTGTCTGTCTCGAAGAACTTTCACTCTGTGCTTGCTCAGAGCCCCGCTGAGAACACAATCTGGCAAAGTTCCCCGCCTGGTTACAGATATAGCAGCTTCCAAAAATAACTCTACACTGATCACTGGAGTGATGACCTCCGCAATTGGCACAAGACAGGCCTGACTGTCCCGAACTCTGTCCCGATCCAAACTGCCTCGAGCGACTAGAGCTCGAAGAATTGCTTCCGTGGTTCTTAAACTGCTTCCCCTTCGGATGATAGTAATCCTTCCTATTAACTCCACTGCTACCACCCTCAGAACTCGGTGGTTGATTCTGAAATTGAAAGATTGATTTTGGTAATGAGGTGGTTGGTTCTGAGACTGAATAGGATGCTGAGGCACAACTGGAGCTCCTCTCTATCTCTACAAACCTGCTTCAGCTCCCTTTGCATGATTCATGGCATTCGCAAAATTATCAGGCCTAGCAGTGTTTACCAACGTGAAGATATCAGGGTTTAAACCATTAATGAAGTGATATGCTTTTGCTTATTCATTGTCGGCAATGTGCGGTGAAAATCTCAGCAAACTAATAAACTTGGCTACATACTCCTCGATATTCAGATTCCCGTGCCTTAAATTGGCAAACTCGGATCCCTTGTCATTTCAGTACGAAATTGGGAAAAATCCCTTATAAAACTCAGATTTAAAAAGATTTCAGTTAATAGCTGTACCTCGGTTCTCCATGGCTCCCTTTGCCGTGATCCACCAATTCTTAGCAACACCCCAAAGCTGATGAATGACTAACCTGGTTCGGCGGTCATCTGAATAACCAAGGGTATCGAACAGCTGATCAATGTAGTCCAACCAACTCTCACAGTCAACAGGATTTTCTGTACCTAGCAATAAAGGCGGATTAAATGACTGAAACCTCTTCAGCAAGGTTTCCAAAGGTGTCGCTGTGGCATCCATTTGAACAGTTTCTGTACTAGCTAGCTCATTCGGAAGAGTAACTGGCGATGGTTTTCTGTTAATAACTCCACGAGGACCCATCTGATAATCAAAGGTTAGGACACAAGATATCTCAATCGCTACAACTCGGTGCCCTTTCAACCTCTCAGAATATCGGATACCAGTCGATAACAAAAACAGTTATATCTCAAGTAGTCCATGCTTTATAAATTAAATAAAATAATCATGTAATTCAAATAATTCTCAAATAATAAAGCATGCTCGCATGAAATTTAAATAATCAATAAATAACTCAATCACATGCGAGGATCAAATTCAAGCGGACTCGATCTACCCCGCTCACTTCTAGAAGTCCAAGAACTCATCGCTCTGATACCACTTAATGTGAGGCCTTACTCTAAAAATCTAATCTCTAATTAAACAATGAATAACCATACAAGACCCAAGATTAAAAGCAATAGAAGAATAATTTTTTTTTAAAGAGCATGCCCGGACCCCGTGCACACATCCGTGCACGGGTCCGTGCATTTAACTAAAGCACACACAGACCCCGCACCACCTCCGTGTCTGGGTCCGTGCCTAATCAATGCACTAAAACTAGTGTTTCTGCCCAACTACACGGACCCCCACCCGGAGGTGGCACGGGGTCCGTGCACTCACAAAACTTCAATACTACAACAAAAGCGAGGGGTCACGGACCCTTGCACGGACGTGGCACGGGGTCCGTGCCCTGTTGCACCAGAAACATTTAAGCTTTATCAGATCTAATTCCATGCTAACACAATCCAATTCATCAATTCCAACATGCTACAAACTCATGAAACATGCATAAAAGTACATGGTAGGTCTAGATTTATACAATCTCAAACTAGTAGAACATGCTTCAGTCTAACTTATTCAATACAATACATAACAAGTTCGAATACAATCTAAGTTCGATTACATATTCGACTTCCAAACACCAAGTCCTCATTTCTATCAACTCAACCATCTAGCCATGCGATCTTTGACTCGGTCCTGCCCCACCTGTCGCCAAGCACACATACAAAGACAAGACAACAGCCGGATAATCAGGTGAGAATAACATTCCCAGTATAAGCAACATCATGCCATAAAAAATAAGCATCTAAAACAAGAAATACATCAACTTCCAGATATTCAAATAACAACCATGAAATTCAAAGAGAAATCTAAAAAAAAATGCATGTCTTTAAAATCCGGGATTATCAAGTCTGGATAATCAAAAATTACTCCGGTTATTCTCTTCTTCTTGGATTTGGATCCCGAGGATAAAATACCACAAACAATCACACCGAACTCCCCTTTCGAGCTGGATGATGTGTACTTCAATCCTCTAGACTCTAAAGAAACTATAGAGAGTTAAGTCGGTCATTGCAGTAAACCGCCTGCCAATTCCCCCTGCTAAAATTCTCATAACGTCTAATTCAAAATGAAATAAATCACTTGGCTTGATATGAATGCAATGCAAATCATAACTCATTCAACTAAAGTCAAGAAAAACAGTTAACATGCAAGTATATGATTTATTCAGAACACTCAAATCAAGTCGGATTTGAGTTAATCGTTCCATTCAGGTCCAAGTCATCTTATACCTTTCTCGATTCAAATGTTGCTCCAACTGGATTGCTACAAGGACAAGAATTCCTATCACAATCCAAACAAATATCAATTCAAAGAAAAAGGGGTAATCTCGATACCAAACCTCGATCGACTCTTCGATGATTCAAAATCCAAGAACTTCGAGTCCAACGATGCTCAAACAAGTCTGAAAGGAGATAATTAAAAACATCAATCAATCCAATCAAAAAATTCCCAATAACTCAAACAAACTCCCAAAATCCAAAAATCTCAAACCGGCGGCATAACGACTATATTCTGATCAAACCGGAAATGAAGACAGCAGTATACTATCGATATCAACTCAAATCAATACCAAATCAACAAATAGAACTCAAACCCATCAAATCTCAAAATCCATATTTTTGAAAATCACTTCAAAAATCATAACAATTCCGAATGATGCTCTATCTCAAAACCGATTGAGAATAAACGATAAGAACTCGATAAAGAACAACATAACCGAAACTCAATCGATTCTAAAAACATACGAAAAATAGAAAGTGTCCGATCGAAGAAAAACTTATGATAGAACAAAGCTCTCGCAGCCGTGATCGCTAATCTGCCTTCAGAAATAATTTCTAATGGACGGATCGACTGGAAACTCAAATCTGAAAGCTTGAAGAAACGTTCCTAAGCTCCCATGGAGAGAAACGAGTTGGAGGGGATGAAGAGGAAGAAACAAGACTAAGTCAAACATTTTCCAAGTGTAGAGAATATAACAAATCCAATTTTTGCATTTTAGTCCCTGGAAATCAAAAAATGCAAAATAGACCCTGAACAAAATCAAGTCGACTCTTGAACTCTGTAATCTCTAATTATCTCAAATAAAGTCAATTAAGATAAATTTGGGGCGTTACAGTCTTGGTTGTGTAGTTGTCCACAGTGGTGTACCAGAAGCTCTTGGTGATCTTACTCATAGCATCCATTTTCTTTATAAGTTCAGAGACGAGAAGGAACCCGCTCTGATACCACTTGATAGGATAGGTTTTGGAGGTCTTCCTTGTCTGATTCTACTGAGCAGTTGAGACCCAAAATATCGATTGAGTTCAGCTGAGATTGGTCAACTGAACTGATTCCTTCTCGTATGTCGATGTTAATTGGAAAACAATTAATATGTGCGGAATGATGCCAACTAACAGATTAGAACTTAGATAAATTCTTTATAAAGTTAATGAAGGTGATTGACTGATATAAGAGTAAGAAAGGAAAGTAAAATGCACAAGTGTTTGTCTATGGATGTTCGGAGCTCAATCTTCAACGTCACCTCTTCTTCCACCTCGAAAGGATTTACTCTAGAAGAATTTGACTATTAGAATACCTTGCAAAAGCCCACTCCAAGAATAGGACTTACACTCAACTCCGTATACCAGAACTCCTAGACTCAAGAACTCAGTCCTTGACTGATTCATGTTACAACTAGGTTTGTAACACCTCAACTGATAAATAAAATACAACACGTGTATTAAAACTCAACACTTGGCACAATATGATCCTAACTGATCTAATACACTGATATGTGTGCTTGTGTTCTTTGTCTCTTGGTATATTGTTTGAAGTAAGATTTAAGCTCCTCGACTGAATATTTGCGAGTAAACTAAAAGTGTTCAATTTACCTCTTGATTGCTTGAATATATTTGCGAGTTCTTTTATAGAGTTGGATGCTCTTCAAGCACCCCTTGATGTCTTTTTATACTAGGATTGTAACGGCTCTATTAATTCAAATTGTGGTCGTTATCATGTCTTGTCTTCTACCTCGTATATATTCTGACGCCAAGGTACACTGTGGCACATTGTGGCTTTGCGGTGTCAAAAGCACCCCTTGATGTCTATTTATAGAGCTGGATGCTCTTCAAGCACCCCTTGGTTTTGCTGAAGCAGTTTGGCTCTCTGAACAGTTTGTCTTAGCGTGAGACTGATTCAGTTTAGTTTCCTAAAATGAATGCATTTTACTAAGTAAGCTTAGTTTGATCGCCCTGAATGATTGATGATATTAGTTTTGCTCTGGTCAAATTCAACTCAGTTTACATACTTCAGTTTGGCTCGGAAGCTGTTCAGTCAACGTCTGTAGCTTGTCTTAAATTCAGCTTTTGGAAACGATCATTTTGTCACTGTATTTCATCGAAATTCTAATGTCAATACCAAACCGACTTTATTCCAAAAATTTCCCTTTTATATAAACTGTTATTTCAACACCAAACCATGAATATTCCAACAAATACTGACTGAGATATCTGGCCAGTATATATGCTTATATGTTGCATTTTATGTGACATGATGTATGTTTTATTGCTTATTACATATGATTCATGTGCATATTCATGTTGAGTCGTATCTCCTTCGAGATAGCCCTTTCTAGTTGGGTCACTCAACCCTATACTCTTGTTGTATATACATACATAGGGAGCTACATTGATGATGGGGACCAAGGCTATGGTGATCTAGACGGCTACTAAGTGGCCAAATTCCTAGATGGTACCACTCATTCATTATCGCCTAGTGTGAGAAGGATTCAATTTGACCAGTTTTACAGAGATATCATTTACATGAATCATATCGGTCTGTGTACTTGTATTTATGTTTTGAGCAAGGACCGCTCACGTCTGTGTTTTTATCATGGATACCCCATTTGACGAGGCAGTTGAAGATTGACCAAAGTTGGGACCAGAGTTTGGTCAGTGACCAGAGCTGGTGATATGAATTCTTATGAATGAAAGACAATCACGATTATAGAAAATTGCACCCTCAATTCGAAAACAAA
This sequence comes from Henckelia pumila, assembly GCF_033568475.1. Lineage (NCBI taxonomy): Eukaryota > Viridiplantae > Streptophyta > Magnoliopsida > Lamiales > Gesneriaceae > Henckelia > Henckelia pumila. Next base: position 166,819,448 of record NC_133121.1, on the reverse strand, counting down.
AGAAATCAAATATTTTGTCCCGACTTTTGAAACAATAAATAGATTTGGGTCTCCACCTCTAGTTGAACCCGTAACTAGCAACAGATAATCACGATAGAAAACAATAAATAATTCACATAGACCTTCAAAGGAACTTTTCTTTGACAACCCAAGTGAAAATCTATTGACAAACGCCACAAAGTTGTTAAACTTTGATAAGTTTGATTTTGATAAAAACAAAGCAAAGCTTTGGCAAAATTCTAGAAATTTTTTTAAGAATTGATAAAAATCAATAATTCAATAAATCATAATTATTGTCTCTCATGAATGAGAAGTTTACAATATATAAAAGAAATAAACTAGGAATCCTAATAGAATTAGACTAAAGAATTCCTAGTTGGATTATAATTCCAAAATCCTAAAGATAATGCAAAATAATGCAAAAGATATCAAAGATATCATCTAAAAGTTTCCTAATAGACTTATAACACTCAGAATAACACAATATATCAAAAATCATGCACACACATAAAACACCTTCGGTGTGTGAAAATATCGATAGAGCGGGCGCGCAAGTAAGCAGCGCGGGAACCAAGGAATTCATCTTCAATGTTTTCTCCATTTTCTTGATCTTTTTGGCCTCCGAAAACATTATAATAATGTTCAAAGTTATTTCCATGCTCTCCAACCAAGTTTCCATGGATCCCAAATCCTTCAATCCTTGATGGCAAATGAAGAGACATCTCTTGGAACAATATGAATCATTGGACGCCTCCTAAATTCATATCATACTACCCTTCTTCAAAAAGATTTGTCCTCAAATCTTGCCCCTTATCTACAAAAACCAAGTAAGAATGAGAAACTTGAAAATTATTTTTCACATGCACTAATAGAACTTGCATACTCATAACAATATCAAATTCACGAAATTCTTCATGCTTATACTAAACACCTCAAAATCATTCGCATGCATAAACATGATTAAAATTCCATTAAGCAAAACATAGATCAAATTTCCCCCCTTCTTAGACCTAGTTAACCCCAATACAAAGTTCATATTTAAGTACAACCATTGTTTTCTAGGAATAAGAAACAACTCACATGCATTACACCACTTACAACTCCACTCAACATATCTCTTCATGTGTAACCATAACAAATATTCATCCAACATACTCTTTAATTTGGATTTCTCAAAATTACACTTCAAACTCAAAGAACATATCCTTTCATCAAAAAAATCATGCAATGACGAACATATAAAAAAAAACTTATTTTCTTTAAACAAATACTTGCTCACATAGAATTTACATTGGACATTGCACAAGTATTTTTCAAACCATAAGAACCATGTAACCAAAAGAGATAAGAACTCATACCTTTGTGATAGTGTAGTAACTACCACATCGTTCTTACCTCGTTGGTACTTGATCAACTCTCCATCAAAAAATCTCTTTCCTTGAGACTCACACCATAAACAAATAAATCAAATTCTCTTGTGCAAAATACACACTTTTAAATTCCCATCACTATGTGAAAATAACACAATTATAAAATGTTCAACATGCTCATTCAAAATTTTGCTATATACTATGACATAAGCAATGTATACCACAACAAATATATCTCTAGATGCATGCAAAACATAACACATCAAACTCATGAAAGTATTACACACATTAGCTAGTCCAAAAGTTATCACTAACCAATCAAACAAATAGGACTTTCCACCTATGCTATTCATGCCACACTCGCACACAATAACATAAACCAACTTACTTAATCTTGTATCACACCAAGATTCCAATACATTAGGATCAACAAATGATTTCAACAGTACCATATGATCCAAATTATTCAATTCCTCAACATACCTAGATTCCAATATCTTAAGATCAAGATTTGAATTCAATACATATTTCATAGATAGCATATTCTCAAATCCTTCAACTAAGAAATTTAATCCAAGCAATTTAGAATTTAGATCATACCTTTGAAAGTAGATATTTGATTGGTATTTAACATTTAAATTTAAATCATACCTCTCGAATGAAACAACTATCAAATCTCTAACCTCACCTAGAGCTTGCTCAACTTTGCATAGATCCAATATGTTAAGCCTCTTAGTATTGTATCTCCTTTGCTTTCTCATCAATACACCTCCAAAATCCTGCAAAGAAGAACAAACGATGCTCGGGATTGAACCGGCTATATCATGACAATGAGATAAAACCTCTTTGTACAAAAGTACTTTAGGGATTTTATTCAATTGAACAAAAAATTCATCATCACAATTTTGGACCATAATATTTTCTTTTTTTATTGGTCTCTTTCCTCTCTTTTTCTTTCATCTCTTTTTTTCTCTCAAAGATCATCTCACTCTTTTGAACACTATTTCTTTCGGCCTCAATTATTTCTTTTTTTTTTCTTTTTCCACGGCTATCTCACTTTTTTCTTCACCTTTTTTTTTTCAGCCATATCACTCAATTTTTCAATTTCCAATTGATCCTCAAGAAGTTCTTTTGGACTCAATTGAATAAAAAGATTACAAGACTCATCCAACAAAAAATTACTAGTCTCACTATGAATATCCATAGGACTCTCATCTACCATAAAAATATTAAATGACTCTTCAACAAATACAAACTCACCTACCACTTCACATTTTACAACACAATACCACTATCAACCACGTCATGCACAATATAAGATTTATCATCAAGCCATTTACTTTCCACCGCACAAATTTCAACACTCTCATCATCAATCAATGAAGTATTATCAACATCAATTTTCTCAATTTCTTCAACTTCAACTTTTGATTCAACCTCCACTACAATATTAGATTCAAGCTCTACACAAGAATCCGCCACTTTCATCATAGCCTCCTTAAAACATTGGCTCATATCATGCTTATCTTTTTCTATGACACCATAAGCATGCAATATCAAAGGTACTAGAGTTTGAAAGTTTAGATGTACCTTGATGTTCACGTTTGGAAGCTTCACAGTGATTAGGAGCAAAAAGTTTCCGCATAGCTCTCTTCATCTCATCCCATGTAGAAATAAGACTCATTTCACGTCTTTCCCTATTATCATCTAATCTATCCCGCCAAGTGCAAGCATAATCGGTAAACTTTTGTGATACAAGTTTAACCTTCTTAGCTTTAAAAAAATCACGACCTTCAAATATAGACTCTACCCTTTTCTCCCAACTCAAATACGACTCCGAATTCGAATATCCATCGAACGAAGGAATCCCAATTTTCTTAGACCAATCCAAATAATAATAATAATCTCTCCTATCTCCTTCATCATATCTCCTTTCATCTTCATATCCATCAAATCTTCTCTCTCCCTTACTACTATCATACCTATGGAATCTCCTTTCAAACATTGTACCTGCAAGAAAAAGGTTAGCAATAAAATATTCCTCACCCAAAATCTCACAAGTCACTCCAAATGAATTCACTCAAACACTCTTTTTTTCACTCAAAATATGGAATAGCTTTATGCTTTGTGATTTTAAATATCAAACTCACAAGTTCAAAACTTGTAAACACTTTCCAATCGACTCACGTACACTGCGCATAAACAAGGAATTGACTTTATGAAGATTGAAATAACTTTTTACCCAAAGACTCACAAAAACAAGAACTTTGCCACAAGTTATTTTTCTTCTCCTTTTTTTGGAAGCTTTTTCGGTCCTTCAATTTTTTCTGTTGACCGATTTTGAACTCTCCTTTTTTTTTTTTGAAATTTTGATTTTTACTCTTTTTTTTTTTGAATAATAACTTATAGCACAAGAAACAAAACTTGGGCAACAAGATTGAAATAACAAAGAACGACGAACAAAGAACGAAGAACACGAAGAATGGATAAGAATAACGAAGAATAGATAAGAAGAACAAAAAGAAGGATACGACTTACTTGAATCAATGGAACCTTAAGCTTTGATACCAACTGATATGAATTCTTATCAATGAAAGGCAAGCACGATTATAGCGAATCACATTCTCAATTCGAACACAAAAGAAATCAAATATTTTGTCCCGACTTTTGAAACAAGTAACAGATTTGGATCTCCATCTCTAGTTGAACCCATAACTGGCAACAGAGAATCACGATAGAAAACAATCAATAATTCAATTAGACCTTCAAAGGAACCTGTCTTTGAAAACCCAAGTGAAAATCAATTGACAAACGCCACAAAATTGTTAAACTTTGATAAGTTTGATTTTGATAAAAACAAAGCAAAGCTTTGGCAAAATTATAGAAAGAATTTTAAGAATTGATAAAAATCAATAATTTAATAAATCATAATTACTGTCTCTCATGAATGAGAAGTTTACAATATATAAAAGAAATAAACTAGGAATCCTAATAAAATTAGACTAAAGATTTCCTAGTTGGATTATAATTCCAAAATCCTAAAGATAATGCAAAATAATGCAAAAGATATCAAAGATATCATCTAAAAGTTTTTTAATAGACTTATAACACTTAGAATAACACAATATATCAAAAATATATCAAAAATCACGCATACACACAAAACATCTTCGGTGTGTGAAAATCTCGATAGCGCGGGCGCGCGTGGACAGGAGCGCGGGCGCGCCTATGCTTCGAGCCAAGGAATTCATCTTCAATGTTTTCTCTATTTTTTTGATCCTTTTGGCCTCCGAAAACATTATAATAATGTTCAAAGTTATTTCCATGCTCTCCAACCAAGTTTCTATGGATCCCAAATCCTTCAATCCTTGATGGCAAATGAAGAGACATCTCTTGGAACAACATGAATCGTCGGACGCCTCCTAGATTCATATCAGCTTGGGAGTAGAGGTTTCTGGTAATTTAGTATTAAATTATTTTTTGAATTTTGTAATTCTTAATCATTTTTCTTTGTTTTTAGTTATTTTCGGTTGTATACTGTCAGAAATTTTTTATATTTAAGTTTTTGTGTCTCTGGTTACGTCTATCTATTTAATTTTAATTACATGCTTAAATTTATAGCAGATTGGTGATCCGGGACGGGTCACTACAATTTATGGTATCAAAGCATGCATTGAAATATTTTGGATATAGTTTTCAGAGATTTTTGTTAATTTTTGTTTTTCTTGTAGATGTCCAGGTATGTCAATGACAATAGTTATGAAATTGACGGGTGTTGGGGTGATGAGGAGACTAAGACATCCCCGTAGTCACCTCCATCATAAAGAAGGTGATCGTTACATGCTTGACTTACATTGGTTCATTGGGATAGGGCCCAAGTCGATGATTGATAGTGAGACTCCGAACATAGACAAAAATTTGTTGGAATGTATAGAGTGTTGCTTCTGATCTTTCCATTTCTCAGAAGAGAAACCTGTGAAGATTCTCCACATGTTGTCGGAGAGGATGTAATGAAGATCCTTCCCATCTACTTGACCATTGCCCTAAATATGGTAAATACCGAGTAGATCTTGGTAGGAATAAGTTTCATTAAAAAAACTGATATCAGGTTATCATGTTTTATATAGACAAAATGCCATATTTTCACATGTATTGGAATTCAGATTGTGATTTTAGAATTTTTAAGAAACAGAATTGATTTTGTAAGAGCAGTTCTTCCTTTTGTAAACATTTGAATCATTTGATTATTATTGATTCAAGATATTTTGGATTCTATGGTTTAGAAATTATAATGTAGTACATCTTTCGATGTAGATTTATCGAAAATTAAGCCTTATGTACTTTACCAAGTGATTATTCTAGAGGGTATTCTAGAGAAAATTGATTGAGTATCTGATCTTGATGGTGATTGCTAAGATGATTAGTTGTATCATAGGCACAGACTGGAGGATATCAAATATTGTGGACTGTATTTTTTTGTTTGGTAAGGTACGATTGTCTTTGATATGACATTTGATGAAGCGCGACTCTATTCTAATTTTGTACTTTGGAAGCATTCCATGTTTTAGAGATTGTATGGGAAAGACTACCTCAGTTTTGATGGTTCACACAGTCATAGAAGGTACATATATCCAATATCATTACAATGTTAAATCAGTTTTCTTTTCAAGATCTTATAATTTTCTCAAATGGTGAGATTCAGTTGGTAGTGAGTTTAGTGCCAAGGGTAACACATGTATCTATCATCTGACCTCGTCAGAGATACATAATTTGAATCTATGATTTGGAATTTTATGACAAGGAGCTGTTTTAGAAATGGGTATTTCCTTGATGAACGCCAAAATTGGAATATTATTCGGTACAGTTTTGTATTGAGATTGGATTAGAATGAAATTCTAATTCCAGCATTATGTGGATCAGTCATTCAAGATTCCAGTAAGAATCAGGAGCAACTAGTTGTTGTGTGCAACAATGATATTGTTTTTTTCAACGATATCTTCCTTTTGTAAACATTTGAATCATTTGATTATTATTGATTCAGGATATTTTGGATTCTATGGTTTAGAAATTATAATGTAGTACATCTTTCGATGTAGATTGATCGAAAATTAAGCCTTATGTACTTTACCAAGTGATTATTCTAGAGGGTATTCTAGAGAAAATTGATTGAGTATCTGATCTTGATGGTGATTGCTAAGATGACTAGTTGTATCATAGGCACAGACTGGAGTATCTGATCTTGATGGTGATTGCTAAGATGACTAGTTGTATCATAGGCACAGACTGGAGGATATCAAATATTGTGGACTGTATTTTTTTGTTTGGTAAGGTACGATTGTCTTTGATCTGACATTTGATGAAGCGCGACTCTATTCTAATTTTGTACTTTGGAAGCATTCCATGTTTTAGAGATTGTATGGGAAAGACTACCTCAGTTTCGATGGTTCACACAGTCATAGAAGGTACAAATATCCAATATCATTACAATGTTAAATCAGTTTTCTTTTCAAGATCTTATAATTTTCTCTGTAGCGACCCGACCCGGATCCACTACCTAATCAGAGTTAAGAGCATAATTAAGCATGCATTAAATAAAATCGCTGCGAAAGACTTAAATACAAGCAGACCGGCAGAATACAACCGGCTAACAAACTCAATTTATACAACCCAATCGAATTACTTAGATAAAAACCTATAGTTAAATACTGCTGTCTTCAAGGTCGCTGGCTCCTCCAGGCTCCTGGTGCTCAATCCTGCACCTACACCTGCCCCGTCGAATAGGGTATCCAGATACACAGAAAATACTAGACGTGAACTCTAAGCTCAATACGAAAGCAAGGATAAACATACAAATATGATGCATGCAAATGATAGGGTATCCATATCTGGGATAACTGTATACGAACTGCTCAGACTGGCGCTTGGGATATAAGCTCGTCACATTGGGGTAGCTAACCACTGTGCGCGACCACTTATTCCCGAATCACGGATGCAGACCACGGAGTCCTCGAGGTATCAGTACCTAAGGGTACTCGATATCAAACGTCCTAATAGGGCTGAGCTACCCTAACTGGCTCATCTCGAAAGATATACAGATGTACAGGCACAAGATGATATGCACATGTCGCATAACAATAATAACATGCAAACACATGAATGCAACATATAATCATGCATATCCGCTGGCAATCTCAGTCAGTACTTACATACCTTTCTAAGGCAGTCCTAGTAGTTCCACTCTAGGTTCCAAGCCTATCATCAAGTCTACAATACAAATACCCATGCATCAAACAATAAGCTCTAAAAGCCTTAACTAAGCTATTGCATACTCCTAAATAATTTAAGGAGACCATAGCTATACCTGCGTCCGTCGTCAGCCTACTGATGGCGACTATCCTGCAACTAGGGGCACACCCCTGCTGCAGCTCCACAGCTTCGAGCACTGCTCCGCTACACGAGCACTGCTCCGCTACTGTGTCAGACACTGTCTGACTATACTAAAATATGTTCCCTACTCCAACTCTAAATAAGAGTACCCAAAGCACTAAAATAGAGCCATGTGGGCAAAGGAGAGGAACTCGGAATTCGCACCAAATGAGGAGCTCGGACCTCATATTTATAGAGCACGTTCGGATCGTCCGATCCTAACTTCGGATCGTCCGAACAGCTTCGGGCCGTCCGATCATCTCATCGGATCATCCGATCTCTGCCACGCGTCCAACCAATCGCATGCAACCATACACCTGTCCAATACACTGTTCGGGTCATCCAAACTGGCTCTTCGGATCGTCCGAACATCTCCCGGATGACGTCACCAATGACGTATTATTTTGGGACAGCTGGCCGCATGAGTTCGGATCGTCCGAACCCACTTCGGACCGTCCGAAGTCTTCAGAGCCTCCGAAGCCTGGCTCCGTCGATGTTCGGATCGTCCGAACTCAAGTTCGGAGCATCCGAACCTGCCGAACCATATCCACCATTTTTGAGTGTCCTGGATCCATTTCTGGACTCCGTTAATTCATCTGGAATTTCCTTAATCATGTTTTACTTAATCTCAACATGAATATACGATTAATTACTCATTAATCGTTAGTTTTGGATACGAGCTACTACATTCCCACCACCTTAAAAGGATTTCGTCCTCGAAATCTAGAGTAAACCCCGGGAATATAGTATAAACCATTCGTCCAATTCATTAATAGTTCCGGTTCAAAACATTGGGTCGAATAACCTTCGATAACCCCAATCCTTGCTAAAATTGTGTCACACTACTGACCACCGTCAGTTATCCATCGTTAACCGCAACGACACGGCACATTCGGTCCAAATTACCCATTGAATCAGTCACACTGCCTACAGATCTTTGCGATGACACTCATTCTAAGATTGTAACTAGTTATCAGATATCTCTGGACACGCACGAACTCTATCGCTGCCCATTGAGAAAACAAGATACAACTCATTGTATCTCACTAGTGTAACGATAACATCGCATCCCTTGACGTTATCGCAAAGCTCTAAACAAATCGATCTAGATTCGACTCTCGGTCAAATCCTAGATATCCCTTTTTCAAGAACTCGTGTGGGTTACTTTTTATCACGAAGGATAAAATGTATCTTCCAAAAAAGTACCTTATGCGAATAGAAATGGCAACTACCGGCCACCAGCTCGCAGAGCAATCGCACCACTGCACACGACTCTAACCATATGAAACCCTCAGACTGATTGCAATAAACCTTGATCCGAATCTCGCTATCGTAGATGGTATCTACTTTATCATCTTAGTCATCCTATCATGGATAACCACAAAATCCTGACAATTCCTGGCGTCATAGTACGTACCTTCAGAACTTACTTTTCCCAATGAATGTTTCCCAAAGAGTACCAACTAAGTAAACAGATGACAAAATCTCTGCTTATTAACCCCAATTGCTACAAAATCCTTGTACACAATTTCTTGTTTTAATGCACCCTTCGAGGTCGTCGCCTCTATCATCCTACTGAAACTTCCAGATGGACCAACACCATCCTCAGCAATAGTCTATATCAGATGCTTACTTCTATCTCGAAACTAGAGATAGTATCGACGAAAACGATTCCGGTTAATCCTGTTCCAGATAACCAAATCCTTGGCTCCCTAGCGGGGATAACCAAACGGATTCAACTAGCTCCCGCACAAAATCTATCAATACTAGCGGCAATCCCGCTATCTCAACCTGTCAATGACACAACATATCAGAACGCACTGGGATATCAGTGACAACAACCCTGCCAGACTCAGAAAAACAAGTCTCAGCTGCTGTCTCATCCCATGAAATGACTAATGCTAACTTGATAATGTTCATTGAAATCCATAAGCAGTTGTCGAATCGCCTCTCAAGAACAACTCTTGAGACATATATTGGAAGCACCCCAAGCAAAACACTCTGACCAACAGTCCCCAAAATTTGTCCACTGACAATCCTGGGACAATCACTGAATCCTATTTCCTCAAACTGGATCAATAATTGCTAACACCAAGCAATGCTCAGATCAAAATCCGTCACTAGTAGCCAAAGCAACGTTACCTACAACTACGATCATAAGAGCCAACTAATGACCACTTTCGTGATCCGCAGAATCCAAAAGTCTCGATTCCCGCATTCCTGGAGATCCCTTAGCGACTAAAGAATTTCCTAAATGCACTTGAATCGTTATATCAAAGCATACCATACTTAAAGTACCATTCCAGTACTTCTTGATTCACTATATCCCATCTGTACCGATTGGAATAATCTGATCAATCAAATCGATATACTGTAGCTCTCGCCATGCCTGACGATATCAACCCTAATCAGACAATCACTGATCAATGAAACTCTCATGGCTCAATCAATATCGATGATCTCACTGCCACACGTCCGCATATCCCAAATACTTGGAATCAAAAGAATCACAGTTGATTCAATCACTCATCTTTGACAAAGTCAGACAATAGTTACAAGTAGTCACTAGTGCTAAACCTGCACCAGTCTAGACATACTATCACTGTCTATGTTCATCCAAGATGATCATAAGGACTTGTTCAACCCAAGCCGCAATACAAGTCCGAAAGATTTCAACTATCATTGAACATGCTCCTGATAACTATATCTCTTGCTAAGACTGCAACAAAACGAGACTGAGGATACTTGCCGCGGTGTCCCACCTGAAATCACCACCAAGTGTACACTGGCATAAATCACGCTACCCTCATGCCTCAAATAGTCATGTACAATCCTTAGCATCGGATATAATCTATCACTGAAGAAAACCATCAATGCTGAAAACTACTCATCCCCGAGTCAAATGTTTCAGGAATTTCACAAACCCATATCCTGGATAGCCCCTATCACAAGAGTATCCAACGCCGACTAGATCCGCTAGTCTAGCAGTATTCAATAGGCTAGAAATATCTGCTCAGAGTATGCACTTGTCAAGGAAAATCCCTCTAAGACTGGTCCTTATGACAAAACTGCAAACCAATATCTCTGACGACAGTCAGACGATATCTAAACCGCCGATACCTAACCAGGCATCCAATCCAATGTCATACCCCGTCGTGACTGTTACCAAAACTCTAGACTAATTAGACTTCCCACCGCCAAATCCTGAAGCACGAAGGCTTCCAGGCATTCTCCGAAGTACGAAAGACTCCCAGAGTAACACTGGCATAGGGTCGCGCTCCATCATGTCTAGTCATGGTCATGGTCCACAACTCTCGGCATATACTCGACTTGGTATCCCGATGAAATCCCATCATCACGAAGTCTCAACCTATGAAGGTCAATCAGACTACTGTCCTAAGGAAACAACTTAGAACAAAAACTCAAAATTCCAAACAAGATCAATATTTCCATGCCCCCATATGAATCACCTCATCAATGGCACTAACCCAGTCAAACGACTAATTAGGTTAGCCCTAGGAAGACACCTAGGCTAACCCCATGTCAATTCGTTACCGCTGGCTTACCCAAAATCCATGAGTTAACATAGTTTGATATGAATCTTATGTATGAAAGGCAACACGATTTCAACGAATCGCACCTCAATTCGATAACAAAAGAATTCAATAATGTTGTCCCGACTTTGAAACAAGTAACAGATTTTGGAATCTCCACCTCTAGTTGAACCTGTAACTAGCAACAGAGAATTCACGATAGAAAACAATCAAAAATTCAATTAGACCTTCAAAGGAACCTGTCTTTGACAACCCAATTGAAAATCGATTGACAAACACCACAAGCTATGAAACTTTGATAAGTTTGATTTTGGGTAAAGCAAAAGCTTTGATAAAATTCTACAAAGAATTTTGTATTGAATAATCAATAATCTGAAAATCTTAGTTATCATTAAAATAATGAATGTTGTAGTATTTATATTACAACCCAAAATATTGAAAGATAACGCAAAATAAATCAAAAAGATATCAAAGATATCTCCTAAAGTTTCCTAGTAGGAATAAAAGACCTAAAATAAACAAAGTAAATCCAAAATATTAAAAATCTCGAACACACACTCAAACACCTTCGGTGCATGTAAAAGGACATGGCGCGGGCGCGCTAGAGAGAGGCGCGGGCGCGCCGAAGTTGCGCAAACAAGGGCGCGGGCGCGTGATAAGGTAGCGCGGGCGCGCCGCGAGCTCGCAAAACATCTTCAATTTGGCATCCGTAAGCGCGGGCGCGCTTCTTCTCCGCAAAATAATGGCGCGGGCGCGCGAGTTTGGGGCACGGGCACGCCTTGGCTTCGAGCAGGGTCTTCAATTTCTTCACTTTCTTGAGCTCAATAAGATTATAACTTCCTCCAAATTGAATATCAAGAAATCCAACGCCCTCTTGTGCCTTCAGCAACAAAGATTGAAATGCTTCCTTAAACTTCTGAGCTCGGCCTCTCGTAACCGGTCCTCCTGATATCTCCAACGGATCCTTAGGCACGTGATCAGCATGCGAGCCATCCATGATCGCATCATCCTTCCCTTCTTGAAAAGGATTTGTCCTCAAATCTTGATCATCACCTACATCAAACGGAGATAAATCAGAAACATTAAAAGTAGCACTGACATTATACTCACCTGGAAAATCTAATTTGTAAGCATTGTCGTTGATGCGCTCCAATACTTGAAACGGTCCATCGCCTCTAGGTAGAAGCTTTGAGCGCCATTTTTCAGGAAACCGCTCTTTCCTCAAATGCAACCACACCCAATCTCTTGGTTCAAACACAACTCTCTTCTTTCCCTTATTTGCTTGCTTTGTATAATGCAAATTCTTTTTCTCAATGTTCGCCTTCACTTTTTCATGCAAATTTCTCACAAATTCCGCCTTTTTCTTACCATCCATGTTAACTCTTTCACTCATAGGCAAAGAAATCAAATCCAACGAGGTTAAAGGATTAAAATCATACACAATTTCAAATGGTGAAAAATTTGTAGAAGAATGCACACTACGATTATATGCAAACTCAACAAATGGCAAACATTCTTCCCAACTCTTCAAATTCTTTTTAATTATAGCACTCAACAAAGTTCCTAACGTTCTATTAACAACTTAAGTTTGACCATCTGTTTGAGGATGACATGTAGTCAAAAACAGTAGTTTAGTACCAAGTTTGCACCATAATGTTTTCCAAAAGTAGCTCAAGAAACGAGTATCTCTATCAGACACAATACTCCTAGGCATGCCATGCAATCTAACAACTTCATTAAAGAACAATTCAGCAATATGAGAAGCATCATCAGATTTATGACAAGCAATAAAATGAGCCATCTTAGAAAATCTATCAACCACAACAAAAATTGAATCCCTCCCCTTCTTATACCTCGGTAGTCCTAAAACAAAATCCATAGAAATATCTACCCACGGTTCACTAGGAACGGGAAGTGGAGTATACAAACCATGTGGTTGTTGTCTAGACTTTGCTTTCATACAAGTCACACATATTTCGCAAATTTTCTCAACATCATGCTTCATATGTGGCCAATAAAAATGTTTATGCAAAGTTTCATAAGTTTTAGCCACTCCAAAATGCCCCATTAAACCACCCCCATGTGATTCCTTAACAAGTAATTCACGAATAGATGACTTAGGAATACATAACTTATCCTCCTTAAACAAATACCCATCATGCATGAAGAATTTATCTTTTGGACCATGCAAACATGACGCATATATCTCACCAAAATCAAGATCACTAGTATATAACTTTTCACATACTCAAATCCTAAGAATTTAGAATCTTGAGTAGATAAAAGTACATACCTTCGTGATAGAGCATCCGCTACCATATTTTCCTTCCCTTGCTTGTATTTGATAACGTAGGGAAAAGTTTCCACAAACGCCACCCACTTAGCATGCCTCTTGTTTATCTTGTGTTGTCCTTTGAGATGCTTCAATGATTTATGATCCGTATGAATCACAAATTCCTTTGGCCTCAAATAGTGTTGCCATGTCTCAAGTACCCTGACCAATGCATAAAACTCCTTGTCGTAGGTAGGATAATTCAAGGACGCCCCACTAAGCTTCTCACTGAAGTAAGCAATCGGTCGCCCACCTTGCATCAAGACACCTCCAATTCCTACACCTGACGCATCACATTCAATTTCAAAAGTGTTAGTAAAATCAGGTAAAACAAGTAAAGGAGCATTAATTAATTTATGCTTGATAATAATAAAAAACTTCTCTTGCTCCTCGTCCCAATGGAATGGAACGTTCTTCTTGATCACTGCAGTCATAGGTGCCGCCAAAGTACTGAAATCTTTCACAAATCTCCTATAGAAACTTGCAAGACCATGAAAACTTCGAACTTGACCAATAGAAGTAGGCGTTGGCCAATCTCGAATTGCACTTACCTTGTCCTCATCAACTCTGACACCTTGGGAACTCACAACAAAACCAAGAAACACAAGTTCTTTTGTACAAAACACACACTTCTTCAAGTTAGCATACAATTGTTCAGCTTTTAGTGTGATTAGCACAATTCTCAAATGTTCGACATGCTCATCCAAATTTTTGCTATATACCAAGATATTATCAAAATATACCATAACAAATTTTCCAATATAAGCACGCAACACATGGTTCATCAATCTCAAAAAAGTGCTAGGTGCATTAGTTAGTCCAAAGGGCATAACCAACCACTCATACAAGCCGTATTTGGTTTTAAAAGCAGTTTTCCACTCATCACCTTCTCTCATCCTAATTTGATGGTAACCACTTTTTAAATCAATTTTACTAAAGACGCTAGAACCATGCAACTCATCCAACATATCATCTAGTCTAGGAATAGGATGCCTATACTTGATGGTAATGTTATTAATGGCTCTACAATCCACACACATTCTCCATGAACCGTCTTTCTTAGGAACTAACAAAACAGGCACAACACACGGTGACATGGACTCACGCACAAAGCCTTTATCTAAAAGTTCACTTACCTGTCTTTGCATCTCTTTTGTTTCCTCCGGGTTGCTCCTATACGCTGGATGGTTTGGCAACGCACTTCCGGGCACAAAATCAATTTGATGTTCAATCCCCCTCAAAGGTGGTAATCCTTGAGGCAAATCCTCCGAAAATAGTTCTTCAAATTCCTGCAAAAGAGAAACAACATTGCTCGGAAGATTTTCGGCTATATCACTTGTGTTAAGGAAAAACTCCTTATAGAAAATCAACACAAGTGGAGTATGCTCATGTAAAATCTCTCGCAACTCACTCTTTTGGGCCATAAATATTTTTTTATCGGCCTCTTTCCTCTCAATTTTTTTTTCATCTTTTTTTCTCTCAATATTTTTTCCTAAGGCCATCTCCCTTTTTTGTTCACTCTTTTTTTCGGCCTCTTCTTTCTTTTTCTTTTTCAAATGGTCCTCCAACACTTGCTTTGGAGTCATCGGTAACAATACAATAGGCTCCTTTTTCAAGGTAAAAGAATAACGATTTTTAAAACCGTCATGTATCACCTTTCTATCAAATTGCCACGCCCTACCCAACAAAATATGACAAGCTTGCATAGGCACCACATCACACAACACTTCATCTACATATTTACCAATGGAAAACGGTACTACCACCTGCTTATGCACTCTCACCTCCGAGCTATCATTAAACCACTGCATTTATAAGGTTGAGGATGCTTTATAACTGGCAAACTCAACTTTTCCACCAGCTCATAACTCGCTACATTAGTGCAACTCCCACTATCAATAATAACACTACATACTTTGTTATTCACAAAGCATCTAGTATGGAATAAATTCTCCCTTTGAGTTTCTTCCTCCTCCTTTTGTTGTACATTCAACACTCTCATGGTCACTAGCAATTCTCCAACCACCACATCATATCCCTCTTCATCAGGATCCTCCAACGCAGGCATACTATCATATTTCTCATCCTCACTCTCCGACTCAATCTCACCACCAGCATTCATAATCATAATTTTTTTATTAGGACACTGACTGGCAATATGACCAAGTCCTTGACATCTAAAACATTTAATATCCCTAGAACGAGTATTAGTAGTTTCAGGTGTACCTTTACCCACTTGTTTTGGTGCCTCCAATTTGGTGTCAAATTTTGGCTTGGACACCGACTTGTTGTCCTCCCGTTTTGCAACGCTTGGATGCCAAGGAGTTGACGATCCTCCACCGGTAGGAAGTCGACCAGCTCCTCTCCTCTTGAGCTGCTACTCCACCTTCATGGCTATCTGCACCATCTCATATAAATCAAAACAGTGGAGAAGCTCCACTTGATCTTGGATTTATCTATTCAAACCGCACAAAAATCTGGCCATTGTAGCTTCATTATCCTCCTCAATGTTGGCCCGGATCATCGTGGTTTCCAACTCCTTGTAGTAATCCTCCACGCTTCTTGGACCTTGCTTCAGAGTTTGTAATTGCCTGTACATGTCACGATAATAATAGTTAGGCACAAACCGCTTCTTCATGACACGCTTCATCTCCTCCCACGTCTCAATAGGCGGCTCTCCACACCTTCTTCTAGTGGTCACTAATTGATCCCACCAGATTAACGCATAGTCTACAAACTCAACCACTGTCAACCTCACTTTCTTAAGGTCAGAATAGTGATGGCAATCAAACACAAACTCCACATGCTTCTCCCATTCCAAATACGCCTCCGGGTCAGACTTCCCATGAAACGCTGGAATTTTCATCTTAATACTACTAATATTTCCATCCTCCTTACTGCACTCCGTATATTTTCCTCGTACCGCTTCTCGCCTATGTCTAACCTCATGTACTCTTCTCCCTCCATCCCAATTCTCATCAAAACTCTCCTCATCTCCTTCAAAATTATTTCCCTTCCTATCTTTATTTTTTTTTCACTACCACTACTCTCCTCCAATCTACTCATCCGCTCATGAAGAGGTTCCAACTCCGACCTCATCACCCTAGTAAATTGACCCATCAACGCATCCATTTGAACCTTGGAAATTCCTTGGTTCACACTTTCACTAGCATCTTTATTAAGATTCATGGTACCTGCAAGAAAAAGTTTAGTAGTAAAATTACTCACACAAGTTCTCACAGATCACTCCAAACGAATCACTCCAACACTCCTTTTCTTTCCACTCAATTTATGTAGGCTTTTGCTTTGTGTAAAAGTGAATCAAACTCTCAAGTTCACAACTTTTAGACGCTTGAAGATCGACTCTCGAAGATTGACAAAAACAAGAAGAAGAAATTTAGGGATGCTCGAATTTTGGCTTGCATCCAAGGATGAACAAGAATGAAAATTATCCACAAGTTATCTTGCTTCTTCTATTAATATTATTAATTTTTTTTTGAAGCTTTTTCGATCTCTACTTTTTTTTTATTTTTATTTTTTATTTTTTGAATTTTTCGAGATAACTTGAAGAAGGACGAAGAACGCGAAGAACACGAAGAACAGATAGTCACAAAGATGTGAAAACTTACTTGTTTCAAACCTTTGCTTTGATACCAAATGATATGAATCTTATGTATGAAAGGCAACACGATTTCAATGAATCGCACCTCAATTCGATAACAAAAGAATTCAATAATGTTTTCCCGACTTTGAAACAAGTAACAGATTTTGGAATCTCCACCTCTAGTTGAACCTGTAACTAGCAACAGAGAATTCACGATAGAAAACAATAAAAATTCAATTAGACCTTCAAAGGAATCTGTCTTTGACAACCCAATTGAAAATCGATTGACAAACGCCACAAAGCTATGAAACTTTGATAAGTTTGATTTTGGGTAAAGCAAAAGCTTTGATAAAATTCTAAAGAGAATTTTGTATTGAATAATCAATAATCTGAAAATCTTAGTTATCATTAAAATAATGAATGTTGTAGTATTTATATTACAACCCAAAATATTGAAAGATAACGCAAAATAAATCAAAAAGATATCTAAGATATCTCCTAAAGTTTTCTAGTAGGAATAAAAGACCTAAAATAAACAAAGTAAATCCAAAATATTAAAAATCCCAAACACACACACAAACACCTTCGGTGCATGTAAAAGGATATGGCGCGGGCGCGCTAGAGAGAGGCGCGGGCGCGCCGAAGTTGCGCAAACAAGGGCGCGGGCGCGCGATAAGGTAGCGCGGGCGTGCCGCGAGCTCGCAAAACATCGTCAATTTGGCATCCGTAAGCGCGGGCGCGCTTCTTCTCCGCAAAATAATGGCGCGGGCGCGGGCGCGCCTTGGCTTCGAGCAGGGTCTTCAATTTCTTCACTTTCTTGACCTCTTTTGACCTCAATAAGATTATAACTTCCTCCAAATTGAATATCAAGAAATCCAACACCCTCTTATGCCTTCAGCAACAAAGATTGAAATGCTTCCTTAAACTTCTGAGCTCGGCCTCTCATAACCGGTCATCCTAGTATCTCCAACGGATCCTTAGGCACTTGATCAGCATGCAAGCCATCCATGATCGCATCATAGTTGATCACCAATCAACTAATTCCAAGCCAAACTTAGTAAAATTACTTGTAATCAAACACGAATCTTTGAATAAGTAAAACATGTATCATTACTTCAAGTTATGTACAATTTCCTTTATTACAATCCCATGTAATACATACAGTATTCAAAATACAACAAAATGTACATCCAATAACTTGAACTGATACAACCAAATTCCGATGATTCATTACAACTGAAATACTATTTACAACTACAACAATACAGTATTTAAAATCATCAAATCCTGTATTCGTCCCTTGAGCATGAAGCTTCCCATCGACACACGCATCGATACAAGCATACTCCCGTCCAAGTCTCTCTACATGTCCTCCCGCGAAGAACTCCGAAGAAATGGCACGTGATAGCTAACCAGCTATGCTCTGCGTCAGTGCATGTCGGTCGAATTCTTTTGCTCGCGATCTACAACCAGCGTTCTTCTTGTATCCAAATCATGCTTTTGAACATGAAGTTTCCCGTATGCCTACCAAAAGCATCGATACAAGCATACCGGTAAAACCATGTTCTGCACGAGTTTACAGACCTTACGCTCGAAACCTGTCAAGCCTTAGGCACTCAAGGTATCTCCTGTGAAGGTCTATCTAATAATCTTTCCAGCTACGAGTGGAGAATCTTCAAGGACTGGAACCACATGGATTACTAAACACCATTCTTCCCAAAAAGCCCTCAGAGGTATCTGACGTGATATACTTGATCTTCTCTTCCAGTCTTCCCTGGCTGGAATTCATATGTTCTTCGATCAACATCCCAATGCATCGAATGATGAACCGTCCACAGCAGTCAGTCTATCTGTCAATATGCTACTACTGGTGTTCTCATCACTGCTGCATTCCTTATAGTAAAGACTTATGCCGCAAACCTCGGCAATGAAGAACCAAATCTTCTTTCGCTAGGCCTCAATAAATCCTACAAGGATAATCAAGAAGTCTTATTATCAATTTCCTAAGTCCCTTGCATGCAGCTCTGATACCATAAATGTAGCGACCCGACCCGGATCCACTACCTAATCAGAGTTAATAGCATAATTAAGTATGCATTAAATAAAATCGCTACGGAAGACTTAAATACAAGCATATCGGCAAAATACAACCGGCTAACAAACTCGATTTATACAACCCAATCGAATTACTTAGATAAAAACCTACAGTTAAATACTGCCGTCTTCAAGGTCACTGGCTCCTCCAGGCTCCTGGTGCTCAATCCTGCACCTACACCTGCCCCATCGAATAGGGTATCCAGATACACAGAAAATACTGGATGTGAGCTCTAAGCTCAATATGAAAGCATGGATAAACATACAAATATGATGCATGCAAATGACAGGGTATCCATATCTGGGATAACTATATACGAACTGCTCAGACTGGCGCCTGGGATATAAGCTCGTCACATCGGGGTAGCTAACCACTGTGCGCAACCACTCATTCCCCAATCACGGATGCGGACCACGAAGTCCTCGAGGTATCAGTACCTAAGGGTACTCGATATCAAATGTCCTAACTGTTAGAGTAGGTGCCCGTCGAGCCAATGTGTTGGCCGATGGTCCTTGAGAGAACTCTTGTATGACAATCTTTGTTTTAATAATATTTGACATTATTTTATTTGGCACATCTTTATCTTTATACCCATGCAAGCTGCATAGATAAAGCCCTTGAATATACAAATAGTAGAAAGAATATGAGATGGTCATGTGATGACTATCATGAAACTCATATTTGGAATACTGTATATTCTAAACTGTTCCTAGTCGATTCAGCCGCCATAAAGAAGGATAAAGGCCGCTCGAGCTTGAGACTAGTATTTGCGATGTGAGTACCATGTTTCATTGGTAGGGGACATGGAGATGTCCAAGCATGCAAATAGGTGCTCCTTGTAGAGTGCACTGAACAACCCTCCCTAAAGGATTTTCCAAGTGGTTCTCACTTATCGAGTGGATAAGTCCTAGTTTATGGTTGTACACCATTAGTCCTATAACCCGGGACAACATGGAGACTCTATATGCTAGTGCTTCACTTTGACTTGTTTACCGACTCATCTGGGGTCATCAGGTGGCAATGTTGGGTGTTGTGACGAAACATATAGGAGTCAATGCATTGTAGTCGGGGATTCACCGCTTACCTACGGGTATGGATATCCTATGTTATATCATGCATACGTAGCTTGAAATCTCTGATCAGAGTAAGTGGTAATTAAGAAAGGAGTTTCTTGAATTACACTTTCGATGCAACTACGGCATGACACATAGTTATCGATTCAATGACAACTCTCGATAAACCAATGGTTGTCGAATCGGTCGGGATATATGAGTTGAAGGGACCGTACTGTACGCTAACCATAATTGATTGGTTCTTGCAGGCACTATCATTTGATACCTAGGGAGTCATGTAAGCAATGCTGCTAGATGTTTACATGACTGGTTGGGTACTATCAGACTTGAGTTTTCTGACGTTCTTATTATCAATGTGTTGATTAATAAAAATGGAGCTATCTAGGGTATGCTCATATAAGGGACTTGTTGATCCTGAATCACATGGAGATGTGAACCCACTGCTAGTTGTATCAGTGAACCATTGAGGGTCACACAAGTACTAGCTTTCTAGATCCCGTTGAGATTAAAATTAGTTCATTGTGTTGAACAACTTATAAAGGAGTTTATAAGTAAAATAAATTGGAAGTTTGACTTCTTAATTGGAGAATGAATGGAATAAGTAACTTTTAATTTGTGAATGTGTTCCAAGATTAAAAGTTGACTTAAAATAATTAGTTTATGAAAATGGTGATTTTCTAAACTATTATTTTGAACTTAGTTAATTAATTCAAGTGTTGAATTAATTTAACACTAGTAGGAATTTTAATGTATAAATAATTAAATTAATTCAAGTGTTGAATTAATTAAACACTATTGAGTCTAGTAGAGCTCAAATTTAATATAGTGTTGTATAATTATTGATACTAGTGGACTTGAATGAGTTCAAGTTAAATTTAATTAATTGATTAAACTTAAATGGGTTTAGGTTTAATAATTAATTAAAATTAAGTTCAAATTACAATTAAATATATATATTTATATATGTATATATATAGGCGTGTATATATATATATATAATATATATGTGTGTGTATGGAATTTGAAGGGTTGGAAGATTGGATGCAATTTTCCATGCAAGTCATGTATTTTTCTATGCATGGTTTTAATTGTATCTAATTAATTCCTCTCCATTAATATAATATACACACAAACACAATTCCATTCCAACTTTAATAAAAGTGGCCGAAACATTCCTTGGCATTTTTCTCCAATTTTTCTTTCATTTTGAGGAAGAATTAAAATGATATCTCAATGAAAAATCCTCTAAATATTCTAGTGCATATTTAGAAGGATTTAAATCGTCTAGTCGTGGACCTAATTCGGAGGCTCGAAGAGTTGAATCCATTTTGAGCAAGGAGTGCTCTTGGAAGCTTGTAGATTGAGTCTACCATTTTTCAAGAGCCTAGTTGTTTATCAACTTGGTTGGAGCCATAAATCAATCTTTGAGATTGATAGGTAAAATTCTAAACACCCTATGGTTGTTTAACTTTTGAATACTACACAAGTGCTCGGTTTTATTTTATTAAAAATTTTATATTTCCGCTGCGTTTCCGGGCACGAGTTAACCGATCCCCTTCAGTGGTATCAGAGCCTAGGTTACTCCTTTGTGTAGTATTTGTTGGATATTATGTTGAGGTCAATTTCTAACCGCATGAGAAAATCAATATTTTAACATTTAGGGAAAATTTTATAAAAAATATTTTTTTTTATTTTCGGGCAGCCCTTGGGCTGCCCGAAGGTGTACTAGGGGCAGCCGTGGGCTGCCCCATATTTTTAAATAAAAAAAAAAAAAATTTTTGGCCGGAATCCGGCGACGGAGTTTCGGTGACGACTATGACGACTTGAGTTTTTCAAAAGGTGTTTTGGAATATCATGTGTCATAGGCCCTAAATTGTTAAATATATCATTGTTGATTTTTATGAAAAAAATTTAAACTTTATAATGTGTGATTTTTCTCATAAAATAAATAGTTAAAGTGTGACTTTGATTATTTATAGTAAATTGTGATTTACAAGAAATTCAATTATAAATAAATTAATTTGAAAGTAAACAAAGGTGTTTGTTTATTTTGTTAATTTATTTTATAATTGTGGTGGTTAGTGATTGGACCAAGATATATAATATTTGATCAATTAATTATTGAGATAATTAATTGATGGTGTATGATATGTGATATTATGCATGAAGGATGATTAAAAGCCCAATACCAATTTGCTAGGTGTATGCTAGGATATTTTGTGTTGAATGGTTGTAATTATTATCAAATTACAAAGTGGGCTTGGTTTATGGCCCGTTCCCACCCCATGAGATGTATCCCTATTTGCCATAGATATTTTCATGTAAAATATTTAATAGCGGAAGTTCAAGATTGGAAGATGGTGGGCCATGATGAATTATGAAGATTCAAGACATGTAAATATTGGAAGCTTATGTAATTGTTGCATTTGCATCCCATGCATTCCCTAGGAATTGGACCTAGGCCTGTGTTTGGCTCACATGGGCCAAATAGTTATTGAGGCGATTAATCATCCTTATTAATTAGTATGTGCGTTATTATTTTATAATAATAAAGTTGCATGAATCCGGCAAACATACGATCAAACATGGCGATCTTTAAAATTAATGATGAGACCTTTTCAAAATTAAAAACCCTCATTTTGAATAAGATTCAAAATTTATATCAAGCCCGAAAAGGGGAATTATAAATTTGTTTATAATTTCCATGTCTTCCATCGACAATGGATGCATGACGAACGCTACCCGTATTCAATGCTCGGCTCATATTATTGGGGGGCTTGAATGCCGGAAAGCTGTGACATCCATTGACATGGTGATGTGAACTACGTGGAACTCCCATGACTTCGGCTCATATTATTGGGGGAACTCATGGCGACCGTCCATTAAGGTTCGATATCGATGGGTAAGGCTTGACACGTAAAGATGAACGACGTCATATTATTGGGTCCTAATCAAGCGTGAGACAAAAGTTTACGTAAGGGTTGCATGGAGATGCAATTGGAAACTACCTTTTAGAAATTATGATTGGCTGATATTATTCGGAATCGTAATTGGCTAATTGGACCTTATGTACCTACTGAGGAAAGGAGTTTTCCGTTTTTACTAGAGGGTAGTAAAAATGTCAAAACAGTGGGAGTAAATATTTATAAAGTTAAAGTCCATACTTCATATCTTATTAAATATTTTAAAAAGTCATTGACATTTATCTGTTATTATTTTTCAGTACAAAGTTTTGACAATGTCATCAATTCGCAATCCGTTGTCTGCAATACTCGACAAACATTTACTGACCGGTCCAAATTACCTCGATTGGCTAAGAAATTTGAAAATCGTCTTGAACTCGGAAAAGATTGCATACACACTTGATGAGTCGCCCCCTGATACGGCTCCGACTGATTGTAGCCCTGAGGAGCTACAGACTTACAAGGATTGGTGTGACCATGACTTGAAAGCCAAGTGTTATATGCAGGCTTCTATGAATGATGAGCTTCAGCGACGTTTTGAGAGTGCAAATCATGCTGCTGACATTCATTTGCATCTCAAAGAACTTTTTGGTGAACAAACACGCCCTCTTCGACATGCGATTGTCAAGGAGCTAATCACTTTGCGCATGCGAGATGGGGCTTCGGTCCATGAGCATGGCCTGAAGTTGATTGGGCTCGTGGAGAAACTCGTTAGCATGGATCTTGTGCTACCAACTGAGTTGACCACAGACGTGTTGCTCTTGTCACTGCCTAGCTCATTTGATCCTTTTGTGGTGAATTTCAACATGAACAGGTTAGATCCAACCCTTGAGGAGTTGGTTAACATGCTTGTTACGTTTGAATCCACAATCAAGAAAGAGAAGCCGGTTCTTTATGTGGGATCTTCATCTGGTTCAAAGAATAGACCACATGGGAAGGGAAAGAAGCGTTCCTTCCATGCTCCCAAAAAGAACGTGCCCTTGAAGAGGCAAACTCCGAGTCCCGTTGTGGTAGCCACACCAGTTAAGGCTAACAAGACTAATGACGTCTGTCATCACTGTAAGAAACCTGGACATTGGAAGCGAAATTGCAAGGAATATCTTGACCAGAATGGTTCTGGAAAAGGTATGTTCTACATTGAAGTAAACATTTCACTTAACTCTTCTTCTTGGGTATTGGATACCGGCTGTGGCTCACATCTCTGTAATGATTTGCAGGTGATGGCAAGAAGTAGGAGACTCAGAGATGGTGAGACCTTCTTGAGGATGGGCAATGGGGCAAGAGTTGCAGCCAAAGCTATTGGAGATGTTTACTTATTGTTGGACAATGATTTTAAATTATGTTTGAGAGATGTTTTGTTTGTACCAGATTTGGTGAAAAACATTGTTTCCATTTCTATGCTTGATAAAGATGGATATTCTTGTTTATTTGGCAAAGGTGTTTGCAATATTTACAAGAATGAATGTTTAATTGGTACATGACAATTGGAAAATGATCTCTATAATTTAAAATTAAAAGATATTCCTATGTATAATGTCCAAGAGATATCAACAACATCCAAAAGAAAACAAGATACTCTAAATCCAGCACACTTATGGCATGCTCGATTAGGTCATATATCTTTTAAAAGGATGAACAAGCTAGTGGGAGAAGGCATGTTTGATATGTCTGATATTAATTCTCTTACTACTTGTGAACCCTGTCTAAAAGGAAAGATGACCAAAATTCCCTTTAAGGGCCATGTGGAGCGAGCCAAGGGACTGTTGGATTTGATCCATACAGATGTGTGTGGTCCACTTAGCATCACCACTAAGCACGGACATTCTTACTTCATTACCTTTACCGATGACTTCTCTAGGTATGGGTATGTGTATTTGATGAAATACAAATCTGAAGCTTTTGAAAAGTTCAAAGAATTCAGAAATGAAGTAGAAAAACAATTGGGACAAAGCATCAAGGCACTTCGATCGGATCGAGGTGGTGAATACTTGAGTACTGAATTCCAAGAGTATCTTAGGGAGAATGGGATTCTCTCACAGTGGACTCCTCCTGGTACACCTCAGTTGAATGGTGTTTCAGAACGTCGTAATCGAACTTTGATGGACATGGTTCGGTCTATGATGGGGTTCACGGAGTTGCTGCCATCCTTTTGGGGATATGCACTTGAGACAGCGGCACTGTTGTTGAACAATGTCCATTCAAAGGCAGTTGATAAGACACCATATGAGATATGGATGGGAAAATCTCCAAAGTATTCTTATCTAAGAATATGGGGATGCCCTGCTTATGTGAAGCAGATAGTGGGAGATAAATTGGATGCTCGATCCATTTTATGCTACTTCGTGGGATATCCAAGGAATTCGGTTGGATATTATTTCTATCATCCCAAAGAAACAAAGGTGTTTGTTTCTAGGAATGCAACCTTCTTGGAGAAGGAATTTCTGTTGGATAGAAAATGGGAGATGATAGAACTCGAAGAAGTTCGAGAAACACCCACGATTATGGAACCCACACCCGAACAGCCAAGAGAGGAGACACTAGCTCCTAGAAGATCCGAGAGGATCTCAAGACCACCTATGAGGTATGGTCTGCTTCTTGAAGAGGGCCAAGATGAGCCTGACCATGGATGTGATCCAAGGACCTTCAAGGAAGCATTGTCTGATGCCGATTCATCCAAGTGGCTTGAAGCTATGGAATCTGAGATGAATTCCATGTATTCGAACCAAGTGTGGAATCTTGTGGATCCACCTGAAGGAATTGTTCCTATAGGGTGTAAATGGATTTACAAGAGGAAGCTTGGGACGGATGGGAAGGTTCTGACCTTCAAGGCTCGATTGGTGGCAAAAGGTTATACTCAAAGGCAAGGAGTTGACTTTGAAGAAACTTTTTCTCCAGTCGCAATGTTCAAGTCCATAAGGATATTGCTTGCCATTGCCGCATGGTATGACTATGAAATATGACAAATGGATGTGAAGACAGCTTTTCTTAATGGGGATATTAAGGAAGAAATTTACATGTCTCAACCTGAAGGGTTCACATCTATTGGAAGTGAGCATAAAGTATGCAAACTTCAGAGATCTATCTATGGTCTCAAACAGGCATCTAGGAGCTGGAACCTCAGATTTGATGGTACAATCAAAGAGTTTGGGTTTACTAAGAATCCTGAGGAACCATGTGTGTATAAGAAGGTCAGTGGGAGTGCTGTGACATTCCTAATACTTTATGTTGATGACATTCTACTCATTGGGAATGATGTAGGAATGTTGCAATCAACTAAAGTATGGTTATCGAGTAAGTTCTCGATGAAGGACTTGGGTGAAGCATCTTTTGTATTGGGAATACAAATCTATCGGAATAGATCAAAAAGATTGCTTGGTCTCACCCAGTCCACATACATTGATACCATCGTTAAGAGGTTCTCGATGGATGAGTCCAAGAGAGGACATCTACCAATGTGTCATGGCGTGTCTCTATCCAAGTCCATGTCTCCCAAAAATGATGCAGAGATAGAGACGATGACACGCATTCCATATGCATCTGCAATTGGTAGTATCATGTATGCGATGATATCTACACGTCCTGACGTGGCCTTTGCACTTAGTGTTACAAGTAGATATCAATCGAACCCTGGTCTTCCACACTGGAAAGCTGTGAAAGACATTCTCAAGTATTTGAGAAAGACTAAGAATATGTTCTTGGTTTATGGGGGTGGAGAACTAAAATTGGAAGGCTATACCGACTCTAGCTTCCAAAGCGATGTTGATGATTCGAAGTCAACTTCCGGTTTTATATTCATGCTCAATGGTGCTGCTGTTTGTTGGAAGAGTTCCAAGCAAAATAGCACTGCGGATTCAACCACTGAGGCAGAATATATTGCTGCATCCGATGCTGCAAAGGAAGCTGTTTGGATTAGGAATTTCGTCCAAGAGTTGGGTGTTATTCCTAATGGAGTTGATCCAGTCCCGGTGTACTGCAACAACACTGGTGCAGTTGCTCAGGCAAAAGAACCAAGGTCTCATCAGAAATCCAAACATGTACTGAGAAAATATCACATCATCCGGGAAATTGTGGAACGAGGAGATGTCTTGTTAGACAGAGTCGCCTCCGCAGATAATGTTGCTGATCCACTAACTAAGCCTTTACCAGGACCATTGTTCGAAAAGCATCGCGAATCAATGGGTTTGAAGAATATGGGTAGTTGGCTCTAGTGCAAGTGGGAGATTGTTAGAGTAGGTGCCCGTCGAGCCAATGTGTTGGCCGATGGTCCTTGAGAGAACTCTTGTATGACAATCTTTGTTTTAATAATATTTGACATTATTTTATTTGGCACATCTTTATCTTTATACCCATGCAAGCTGCATAGATAAAGCCCTTGAATATACAAATAGTAGAAAGAATATGAGATGGTCATGTGATGACTATCATGAAACTCATATTTGGAATACTGTATATTCTAAACTGTTCCTAGTCGATTCAGCCGCCATAAAGAAGGATAAAGGCCGCTCGAGCTTGAGACTAGTATTTGCGATGTGAGTACCATGTTTCATTGGTAGGGGACATGGAGATGTCCAAGCATGCAAATAGGTGCTCCTTGTAGAGTGCACTGAACAACCCTCCCTAAAGGATTTTCCAAGTGGTTCTCACTTATCGAGTGGATAAGTCCTAGTTTATGGTTGTACACCATTAGTCCTATAACCCGGGACAACATGGAGACTCTATATGCTAGTGCTTCACTTTGACTTGTTTACCGACTCATCTGGGGTCATCAGGTGGCAATGTTGGGTGTTGTGACGAAACATATAGGAGTCAATGCATTGTAGTCGGGGATTCACCGCTTACCTACGGGTATGGATATCCTATGTTATATCATGCATACGTAGCTTGAAATCTCTGATCAGAGTAAGTGGTAATTAAGAAAGGAGTTTCTTGAATTACACTTTCGATGCAACTACGGCATGACACATAGTTATCGATTCAATGACAACTCTCGATAAACCAATGGTTGTCGAATCGGTCGGGATATATGAGTTGAAGGGACCGTACTGTACGCTAACCATAATTGATTGGTTCTTGCAGGCACTATCATTTGATACCTAGGGAGTCATGTAAGCAATGCTGCTAGATGTTTACATGACTGGTTGGGTACTATCAGACTTGAGTTTTCTGACGTTCTTATTATCAATGTGTTGATTAATAAAAATGGAGCTATCTAGGGTATGCTCATATAAGGGACTTGTTGATCCTGAATCACATGGAGATGTGAACCCACTGCTAGTTGTATCAGTGAACCATTGAGGGTCACACAAGTACTAGCTTTCTAGATCCCGTTGAGATTAAAATTAGTTCATTGTGTTGAACAACTTATAAAGGAGTTTATAAGTAAAATAAATTGGAAGTTTGACTTCTTAATTGGAGAATGAATGGAATAAGTAACTTTTAATTTGTGAATGTGTTCCAAGATTAAAAGTTGACTTAAAATAATTAGTTTATGAAAATGGTGATTTTCTAAACTATTATTTTGAACTTAGTTAATTAATTCAAGTGTTGAATTAATTTAACACTAGTAGGAATTTTAATGTATAAATAATTAAATTAATTCAAGTGTTGAATTAATTAAACACTATTGAGTCTAGTAGAGCTCAAATTTAATATAGTGTTGTATAATTATTGATACTAGTGGACTTGAATGGGTTCAAGTTAAATTTAATTAATTGATTAAACTTAAATGGGTTTAGGTTTAATAATTAATTAAAATTAAGTTCAAATTACAATTAAATATATATATTTATATATGTATATATATAGGCGTGTATATATATATATATAATATATATATGTGTGTGTATGGAATTTGAAGGGTTGGAAGATTGGATGCAATTTTCCATGCAAGTCATGTATTTTTCTATGCATGGTTTTAATTGTATCTAATTAATTCCTCTCCATTAATATAATATACACACAAACACAATTCCATTCCAACTTTAATAAAAGTGGCCGAAACATTCCTTGGCATTTTTCTCCAATTTTTCTTTCATTTTGAGGAAGAATTAAAATGATATCTCAATGAAAAATCCTCTAAATATTCTAGTGCATATTTAGAGAGGATTTAAATCGTCTAGTCGTGGACCTAATTCGGAGGCTCGAAGAGTTGAATCCATTTTGAGCAAGGAGTGCTCTTGGAAGCTTGTAGATTGAGTCTACCATTTTTCAAGAGCCTAGTTGTTTATCAACTTGGTTGGAGCCATAAATAAATCTTTGAGATTGATAGGTAAAATTCTAAACACCCTATGGTTGTTTAACTTTTGAATACTACACAAGTGCTCGGTTTTATTTTATTAAAAATTTTATATTTCCGCTGCGTTTCCGGGCACGAGTTAACCGATCCCCTTCACTAACAGGGCTGAGCAACCCTAACTGGCTCATCTCGAAAGATATACAGATGTACAGGCACAAGATGATATGCACATGCCGCATAACAATAATAACATGCAAACACATAAATGCAACATATAAGCATGCATATCCGCTGGCAATCTCAGTCAGTACTTACGTACCTTTCTAAGGAAGTCCTAGTAGTCCCACTCTAGGTTCCAAGCCTATCATCAAGTCTACAATGCAAATACCCATGCATCAAACAATAAGCTCTAAAAGCCTTAACTAAGCTATTGCATACTCCTAAATAATTTAAGGAGACCATAGCTATACCTGCGTCCGTCGTTAGCCCACTGATGGCGACTATCTTGCAACTAGGGGCACACCCCTGCTGCAGCTCCATAGCTTTGAGCACTGCTCCGCTACATGAGCACTGCTCCGCTACTGTGTCAGACACTGTCTGACTATACTAAAATATGTTCCCTACTCCAACTCTAAATAAGAGTACCCAAAGCACTAAAATAGAGCCACGTGGGAAAAGGAGAGGAACTCGGAATTCGCACCAAATGAGGAGCTCAGACCTCATATTTATAGAGCACGTTCGGATCGTCCGATCCTAACTTCGGATCGTCCGAACTGCTTCGGGCCGTCCGATCATCTCATCGGATCATCCGATCTCTGCCACGCGTCCAACCAATCGCATACAACCATACACCTGTCCAATACACTGTTTGGGTCATCCGAACTGGCTCTTCGGATCGTCCGAACATCTCCCGGATGACGTCACCAATGACGTATTATTTTGGGACAGCTGGCCACATGAGTTCGGATCGTTCGAACCCACTTCAGACCGTCCGAAGTCTTCAGAGCCTCCGAAGCCTGGCTCTGTCCATGTTCGGATCGTCCGAACTCAAGTTCAGAGCGTCCGAACCTGCCGAACCATATCCACCATTTTTGAGTGTCCTGGATCCATTTTTGGACTCCGTTAATTCATCTGGAATTTCCTTAATCATGTTTTACTTAATCTCAACATGAATATACGATTAATTACTCATTAATCGTTAGTTTTGGATACGGGCTACTACATTCTTAAATGGTGAGATTCAGCTGGTAGTGAGTTTAGTTCCAAGGGTAACACATGTATCTATCATCTGACCTCGTCAGAGATACATAATTTGAATCTATGATTTGGAATTTTATGACAAGGAGCTGTTTTAGAAATGGGTATTTCCTTGATGAACGCCAAAATTGGAATATTATTCGGTATAGTTTTGTATTGAGATTGGATTAGAATGAAATTCTAATTACAGCATTATGTGGATCAGTCATTCAAGATTCCAGTAAGAATCAGGAGCAACTAGTTGTTGTGCGCAACAATGATATTGTTTTTTTCAACTTTAGAATTCGTT
Source organism: Henckelia pumila (assembly GCF_033568475.1). NCBI lineage: Eukaryota > Viridiplantae > Streptophyta > Magnoliopsida > Lamiales > Gesneriaceae > Henckelia > Henckelia pumila. The sequence continues at coordinate 166,788,250 of NC_133121.1, read as the reverse complement.
TATATACTAGGAGATGGACACTAAATCCATTTGTGATCAAATTAGAGCAAAGATCAAAATGTTCAAGGCTGTTGACTGATAATATTTTGGTCTTGGAAATTTTAAGTGATGACATTTGAGTTGACAAATGCTCCAATGGCGACATATATTTGATAATCTGAGTCTTTTGAGACTATCTATATAAACGTGCTTTTGAAGTTTTCAATGACATTTGGTTCACTCATAGTGTGAGTGAGCTTTCGCAGCAGTTAAGGATCTTCTGCAGACTCTCAGTTAGATACAAGGGAATATTAAGTTGAACCAGTATGGGTTTTGGATCGATTAAGTTGTGATCCGTGGAAAATTCATATCCAAGAAAAGTACGTCAATGGGTTCTAGCATCATTGCACTGGTTGCGTTCGAAGACGTCAAATGTGACCTGTAGTATTATGGGTCCAATAGGAAGTTTCGTTGGTTTTTTTTTTGAGTTTTCTCAACTTGCTAAATCATTGACAAAGTTGACTTGACATAGTATTCAAGTGATGATCTGATGTAATGAGGTTTTCAAGTACTTCGCAGACACCAGATTCTTGCATTTTTGATGGCACAACAGGATGAGTCCGAAAGTTATGAGATTTTTATTGATGCCTCTGGGCAAGGATTAGGTTGCGCTCTAACTTTGAACGGATGCATAAATGTCAGTGTCAAAAGATAATTGGATCTGGAGTAGAGAACTATTGGTATGGTGCATGATCTTTTACTAGCAAATAGTGCTCGTCCTATAATTTTGATGCCATTTGTATGATGAAAAGATTTGAGTTTTATACGGTTTATCGATATTGAAGTACTAGTTCACTCAAGAAGAATTTGAAAATGATACATCGAGGTTTTATTGATGCAGGATGGATTATTATCTAGGTTAGACAGATCTCACAGTAAAGTCCTTAGTTGCAAGGTGGAATTTTTTACATTTCAATACCAGTGTTGGGTCTATTATTTGTCCATGGACTATTGATTATTGAGATTGGACTTTAAATGTCATACCCCAAAACCGGCCCTAGTTTGTTGAAAAACTGTGTTCAGATCAATTAGAATTGATACCCGGTGCAGCGGAAGTTTAAAAATTTATTTTATTAATATGGAACGATTCCATATCTGGGTATCAAAACTTTACGATTAAATTGTGTAAGTAAAACAAATAATCACTATTAAATATTTTACCTTAAAAACTCGAAGCGAGATTATGGACACCAACAGAATTTAATCTGCTCTTCTCGTAAATCCCGGGAACCGATGACAGCCACGATCTAACTCCGGAATTAGGTCCACGAATGAAAAAAAGAAACCCTCTGATTGACTGCACTAGAAATCAATCAGAAGTTTTACGTAGAGAATAAACAGATATGATCTGTTAATTCGATTTGTAATTTTTTACAAAAATCACAAGTCGAATTTTCTCCAAAATGGACAAAGGATTTCGAAAATCCCCTTGAAAATTCTAGAGTGTATTTTCGAAAATTGCAATATACAATGTGTGTGATTTTCGAACCCAACACCTCTATCTATAGATAATTTCTAGTTATAATTGTATCAGGACTCTAACTCCTTAAAGCCCACAATCCATAACTTAAGCCCAACAAGCCAAGCCTGTTGTTATAGAAATTAATATAAAATTCATCGTGACTCCGATTGATAAACTGATTTCACAAATGTGCACATAAACCATTTCTGCATCTTTTAGAGTCAAGATAATTTTTCTGAATCCGAATTCAGTGATTTCCAAAAATGCCCATCTCTATGTCATTTTAGGAAATCCCACTCCCTTTAGTTAAGAAGTCCAACTTCTCTTTCATTAAATTTAACTCTTTAAATTTAACTATCTCTACGGGGTTTTAGTAATCCATTACTTGTGTAACCCTCAATGGTTCAGGAATACAGCTAGCCGTGGGCTCACAACTCCTTGTGACTCGGAACAACAATTTCCGACTTACCCATCGAATCATGGTAAGAGCGCCTAGCAACATCGCCCCATGATTCCCTAGGTATTACTGATAGTGCCTGCAAGAACCAGTAGATTTTGGTTAGCGTACAGTACGGTCCCTTCAACCAAATATCCCGATCGAATCAACAACCATTGGTGCATCGAGAGTCGTTCGAGATTCGATAACTATGCATAACATCTTGGAGATCTATTAGTGACATCGCATGTGTTACTAGGAACACCAAGTAACCTAAAACACATCATGTACTCTGGCCAGAGATTCGTCACACTAATATCTCCTCAGATTGCATAGGATATCTACACTCGCAAGTATGTGGTGAATCCTTGACAACAAAGCATCGACTCCTATATGTGTCGTAACTGTACCCAATCCCGACACCTGATGACCCCAATAGAGTCGGTAAACGAGTCAAAGTACAGTACTAGCATATAGAGTCTCAATGATGTTTCAAGTAATAAGGACTAATGGTGTACAACCAAAACCGCGGACTTTATCCACTCGATAAGTGATAACCACTTGGAAAGTCCGAATAGGGTAGTTCGATCATTCATCATATGAATATCCATTTCCATGCTTTGAACATCTCTATGTTCCATACCAATGAAACGTGGTACTCGGCATCGCAAATGCTAGTCTCAATCTCGAGCGATCCTTATCCTTATTTGCGGACGGCTCAATTGACTAGGAACTGTTTAGAATATACAGTGACTATAAGATGTGTTTCATGATAGTCATCCTCATATGCTACCACATCTTACATACACTATAGTATATTCAAGGTCTTTATCAAAACAACAATATTATATCATAATATAACAATATGAAGAAAGATAAAGTCAATGCCATTATAAAAGTGTAAATTATATTAAACAAAATATTGTTTTACATAGAGTCATAAAAGCCCTTAGCCACAAGTTGGCTAACCGGGCACCCACTCTTTCAATCTCCCACTTGCCCTAAAGCCAACTAGTCATACTACGTAATCCCATTGCTTTGCGATGTTTGTCAAACAATGGTCCTGGCAAGGGCTTAGTAAGCGGATCAGTGATATTGTCTGTAGAGGCCACTCTCTCGACACTGATGTCTCCTCTTTCCACGATCTCCCGGATGATGTGGTATTTTCTCCGTACGTGTTTGGACTTCTGATGAGACCTTGGTTCCTTTGCCTGAGCAACGGCACCCGTGTTGTCACAGTACACCGGGACTGGACCAACAGCTTCAGGAATTACACCCAACTCTTGGATGAATTTCCTTATCCAAACCGCCTCTTTAGCAGCAGCTGATGCTGCAATGTATTCTGCCTCAGTGGTGGAATCCGCTGTGGTGTCCTGCTTGGAACTCTTCCAAGAGACAGCACCACCATTGAGCACGAATACAAATCCAGAGGTTGATTTCGAGTCATCCACGTCACATTGGAAGCTAGAGTCGGTATAGCCTTCCAACTTCAATTCTCTCCCTCCATAAACCATGAATAAATTCTTAGTCCTTTGCAAGTACTTAAGAATATCCTTCACAGCTTTCCAATGCATTTGACCGGGATTGGCTTGGTATCTGCTCGTGACGCTCAGAGCATAGGCCACATCCGGTCTGGTAGATATCATCCCATACATGATACTACCTATGGCTGACGCATATGGCACGTGTGTCATCTTCTCTATCTCTTCGTCAGTCTTGGGACACATAGACTTGGATAGAGAAACTCCATGACACATAGGTAGATGTCCTCTCTTGGACTCATCCATAGAAAACCTTTTCAATATGGTGTCGATGTAGGTTGATTGAGTGAGTCCTATCATTCTTTTAGATCTATCTCTATAGATCTGAATTCCTAGAATATAGGATGCCTCACCTAAATCTTTCATCGAGAATCTACTTGATAACCATATCTTTGTTGACTGCAACATCCCTACATCATTCCCCATGAGTAGGATGTCATCAACATAAAGTACTAAGAATGTTACCGCATTCTTAACTACTTTCTTGTACACGCATGGTTCCTCCGGGTTCTTGATAAAACCAAAATCCTTTATCGTTTCATAACATTTCTGGTTCCAACTTCTTGATGCTTGTTTGAGACCATAGATTGATCTCTGAAGCTTGCATACCTTATGCTCGCTTTCCATGGATGTGTATCCCTCAGGCTGCATCATATAGATCTCTTTCTTAATGTTTCCATTAAGAAATGCAGTCTTTACATCCATTTGCCATATCTCATAGTCATACCATGCTGCTATGGCAATAAGGATTCTTATAGACTTGAACATTGCGACTGGTGAAAAGGTTTCATCATAGTCAACTCCTTGTCTTTGAGTATAACCTTTTGCCACCAATCGTGCCTTGTAGGTCAATACCTTTCCATCAGGCCCAAGCTTTCTCTTGTAGATCCATTTGCACCCAATTGGAACAATTCCATCGGGAGGATCTACTAAAGACCAAACTTGGTTAGAATGCATCGAGTCTATTTCCGATTGCATAGCTTCAAGCCATAAATTCGAATCCGCATCAGAAATTTCTTCCTTGAAGTTTCTTGGATTACATCCAATGTCGGGTTCACTTTGATCCTCTTCAAGAAGAAGACCATATCTAATAGGAGGCCTAGAAGTCCTCTCGGATCTCCTAGTAATAGGCGTGTCTTGTGATGATTCTTGAGGTGTAGGATCGCTATTTTGTATCTCGGGTTCTTCTCGAATTTCTTCGATTTCCATCATCTTGCCTTTCTTATCCAATAAGAACTTCTTCTCCAAGAAGGTGGCATTCCTTGAAACAAACACTTTTGTTTCAGTAGGATGATAGAAATAATATCCGATTGAATTCTTTGGATACCCTACAAAATAACATAAGGTTGATCGACTATCCAACTTATCTCCCACTGTCTGCTTCACGTAAGCAGGACATCCCCAAATCCTCAAGTACGAATACTTAGGGGATTTGCCATTCCATAACTCGTATGGTGTTTTATTTACTGCTTTAGTGTGGACGTTGTTTAACAACAATACCGCCGTTTCAAGCGCGTAGCCTTAAAACGAAGGTGGGAGCTCAGTGAAGCTCATCATGGATCAAACCATGTCCAAAAAAGTTCGATTGCGACGCTCCGAAACACCATTAAGCTGAGGTGTCATAGGAGGAGTCCACTGAGAGAGAATCCCATTCTCTTTTAGATAGTCCAAAAACTCGGTACTTAAGTATTCTCCACCTCGATCCGATTGAAGTGCCTTAATACTTTTACCTAGTTTGTTTCTACTTCAGCCTTGAACTCTTTGAACCTTTCAAATGCTTCAGACTTATATTTCATTAAATATAAATACCCATACCTAGAATGATCATCAGTAAAGGTAATGAAGTAGGTGTTGCCACATTTAGTACCAATCCTAAATGGACCGCAAACATCTGTATGGATCAAATCCAACAGATTTTGACTACGCTCAGGTTTTCCTTTGAAAGGAGATTTAGTCATTTTTCCCTTTATGAAGGACTCACAAGTAGGTAGAGAGTTAATATCAGACATATCAAACATGCCTTCTCCCACTAGCTTGTTCATCCTCCTTGAGGAAATATGACCTAGCCTAGCATGCCAAAGGTTTGCTGGGTTTTGACTATCATTTTTCCTTTTAATTGTTGTTACCGGTTTATCAACATAATTCATTGGAACGTCTTTTAATTTTAAGCTATATAGATCGTTTTCAAGTTGTCCATTTCCAATCAAACATTCATTCTTGTAAATATTGCAAATCCCATTCACAAAATTACAAGAAAAACCATCTCTATCAAGCATAGAAATAGAAATAATGTTTTAGACCAAATTCGGAACATATAAAACATCTCTCAAAAATAACTTAAAATTGTTCTGCAAAACTAAATAAATGTCTCCTATAGCTTTGGCTTCGACTCTAGAACCATTCCCAAGCCTTAGCTGGTTCTCACCCATCCTTAGCTTACCGCTTCTTGTCATCACCTGCAAATCATTGCAAATGTGAGATCCACATCCGGTATCCAATACCCAAGAAGAAGTATTAAGCGAAACATTTATTTCAATGTAAAACATACCATTTGCAGTTCGCAACTGTTCGAGGTATTCCTTGCAGTTACGTTTCCAATGACCGGGTTTCTTGCAGTAATGGCAAACGTTTTCATCTTTTATCCCATTTGAAACCTTGGCCTTTCCCTTCTTATTTGGTACAATCTTCTTGGGCAGGGCAGAACGTTTCTTACCCTTTCCACTTGGTCCTTTCTTAGAGTTAGAAGAGGAGCCAACCAAGAGTACCAGTTTATCCTTTTTTAGTGTGGCTTCATATGTGACAAGCATATTGACCATCTCTTCAAGAGTGGCCTCTATCTTGTTCATATTGAAGTTCATCACAAAACCTTCAAACGATGAAGGAAGTGATAGAAGCAACAAGTCCGCGCTAAGTTCATGCTCCAAAGTCAAGTCGAGTGTTACCAACTTTTCAATGAGCCCAATCATGTGCACCCCATGCTCACGGACTGAAGTCCCATCTCGCATGCGGCTCGTCATGAGCTCTCTGACGGTGGCATACCTCTCCGACCTTGACTGAGCTCCAAAGAGTTCTTTGAGGTTCTTGTGAATGTCAGCAGCATTCACGGTATCCTCGAATCTCCTTTGAAGCTCATCAGACATCGAAGCCTGCATGTAGCATTTGGCCTTGATATCATGGTCCCACCATAAATCAAGTTTGGCCAACTCTTCTGGACTTGTATTAGTCGGGGCTTCCTTCGGAGGCGGCTTCTCTAACACGTAGAAAGCTTTTTCCGAAGTAAGAATAATTTTCAACTTACGGAACCATTCCGTATAGTTTGCGCCAGTCAATTTGTTTTGTTCGAGAATTGAAAACAGTGGATTGCGAGAAGTCATTGTAATAGTATACTGAAAAGGAAACAGACAATAATCAGTGATTTGTTTAATTAATTTACTAAGACATAAAATATGGCAAATTTTATTTTATGAATTACACTCCCACTATTTTAACGATTTCACTACCCTCTAGTGAAAACGGGAAACTATTTTCCTTAGTGAGAACATGGAGTCCAATTGACAAATCATGATCCCGAATAATATCAGCCAACCATAATTTTCAAAAGGTAGAGCCCAATTACTTCCAAAGTAACCCCCATGTTTTTACCTCATGTCCAATAAGAGCCCAATAATATGACGCCGTTTATTGTGACATGTCAAGATAACCCATCAATATTAAGTTGTGATGGACGGTCGCCATGTGGATCCCCAATAATATGAGCCAATCCCATGGGAGTTCCACCCAACTTACAACATGTGTTGATCCAATGTACAGCTTTCCGACGAACGGGCCCCCCCAATAATATGAGCCGAACCGTATCCGCGGGTAGCATCTCATACATTGATCGTTGGTGGAAGGTAGGAATATTTAAACAATATTTAAATTCCCTTTTATTAATCTTGATATCAATTTTAAATCATATTTAAAATGAGGGTTTTTTAATTTTGAAAATTTGTCTCATCATGCAATTTATGTATGCTTGCGGGATTCATACAATTTAGTCTAAACATTCATACATCAATAATATCATATATTATTTAAGGATGATCGATCCCATTAACTAATCGACCCGTGGTTGCCAATCACGAGTCTAAGTCCAATCCTAGGTGATATGCAAGTATGCAATGCAATCCTATTACATTGAACTTCCAATTTACATTTTTTCGGTCTTTATTGTCTGCTGGGCCCACCATTTCTTCAAATCTTTGTCTCCCACTAAGTCTAATAAATTTACAATAAATTTCGATGACAAATATGGGATACATTTTTAGGGGTGGGAACGGGCCATAAACCAGGCCCACTTTTATTACATATGATAATCATATTGGGCTATAAACCAAGCCCAGTAATAAACACCAACAACAATAAGACAAATGTAAATCACCTAACATACACCTAAAACATTGGTCATGGCAATCGATCATCCTTTATCCATTAATTAATTCAATAATTAAATAATTGGATAAACATGCAAAGGCATCATAATTTAAAAGATAAAATCACATTTTATCTTATCCATCCATAAGATCATATCTTATCATCAATTGTAACAAAATAATTAATTTTATAAAATTTAATTTAACGGATAAAATTTATGAATTTTCCAAAAATTCAAATTTATCCAAAAATCAATTTTAAAATTTTCGGACTCGAACAATTCGATCCGATGCCTCGTGAACCAATCAAAAACAATTTTCGATCGGATAAAAAACTAGAATTTCAAAAAATTAAATTTTAATTAAAAATTAAAATAATTTTCCGGGCTGCCCGGGACAATCCCGGGCAGCCCGTCGCTGCTCCTTGGGCAGCGACGTTCGCTGCCCATGGGCAACGATCCAATCGCTGCCCTTGGGCAACTACGCTCGCTGCCCGATTTGCCCATTAAAATTCAATTTTAAATTTTCGTTTTGTTTCAAAAACCGAGGCTTAAAAATTTTGTACAATCGATTAATTTAATCGTTTGATCTGAGCAACCTGGCTCTGATACCACTGTTGTAAAACTGTGTTCAGATCAATTAGAATTGATACCCGGTGCAGCGGAAGTTTAAAAATTTATTTTATTAATATGGAACGATTCCATATCTGGGTATCAAAACTTTACGATTAAATTGTGTAAGTAAAACAAATAATCACTATTAAATATTTTACCTTAAAATCTCGAAGCGAGATTATGGACACCAACGGAATTTAATCTGCTCTTCTTGTAAATCCCGGGAACCGATGACAGTCACGATCTAACTCCGGAATTAGGTCCACGAATGAAAAACAGAAACCCTCTGATTGAATGCACTAGAAATCAATCAGAAGTTTTACGTAGAGAATAAACAGATATGATCTGTTAATTCGATTTGTAATTTTTCACAAAAATCACAAGTCGAATTTTCTCCAAAAGGGACAGAGGATTTCGAAAATCCCCTTGAAAATTCTAGAGTGTATTTTCGAAAATTGCAATATACAATGTGTGTGATTTTCGAACCCAACACCTCTATTTATAGATAATTTCTAGTTATAATTGTATCAGGACTCTAACTCCTTAAAGCCCACAATCCATAACTTAAGCCCAACAAGCCAAGCCTGTTGTTATAGAAATTAATATAAAATTCATCGTGACTCCGATTGATAAACTGATTTCACCAATGTGCACAGAAATCATTTCTGCATCTTTTAGAGTCAAGATAATTTTTCTGAATTCGAATTCAGTGATTTCCAAAAATGCCCATCTCTATGTCATTTTAGGAAATCCCACTCCCTTTAGTTAAGAAGTCCAACTTCTCTTTCATTAAATTTAACTCTTTAAATTTAACTATCTCTACGGGGTTTTAGTAATCCATTACTTGTGTAACCCTCAATGGTTCAAGAATACAGCTAGCCGTGGGCTCACAACTCCTTGTGACTCGGAACAACAATTTCCGACTTACCCATCGAATCATGGTAAGAGCGCCTAGCAACATCGCCCCATGATTCCCTAGGTATTACTGATAGTGCCTGCAAGAACCAGTAGATTTTGGTTAGCGTACAGTACGGTCCCTTCAACCAAATATCCCGATCGAATCAACAACCATTGGTGCATCGAGAGTCGTTCGAGATTCGATAACTATGCATAACATCTTGGAGATCTATTAGTGACATCGCATGTGTTACTAGGAACACCAAGTAACCTAAAACACATCATGTACTCTGGCCAGAGATTCGTCACACTAATATCTCCTCAGATCGCATAGGATATCTACACTCGCAAGTATGTGGTGAATCCTTGACAACAAAGCATCGACTCCTATATGTGTCGTAACTGTACCCAATCCCGACACCTGATGACCCCAATAGAGTCGGTAAATGAGTCAAAGTACAGTACTAGCATATAGAGTCTCAATGATGTTTCAAGTAATAAGGACTAATGGTGTACAACCAAAACCGCGGACTTTATCCACTCGATAAGTGATAACCACTTGGAAAGTCCGAATAGGGTAGTTCGATCATTCATCATATGAATATCCATTTGCATGCTTTGAACATCTCTATGTTCCATACCAATGAAACGTGGTACTCGGCATCGCAAATGCTAGTCTCAATCTCGAGCGATCCTTATCCTTATTTGCGGACGGCTCAATTGACTAGGAACTGTTTAGAATATACAGTGACTATAAGATGTGTTTCATGATAGTCATCCTCATGTGCTACCACATCTTACATACACTATAGTATATTCAAGGTCTTTATCAAAACAACAATAGTATATCATAATATAACAATATGAAGAAAGATAAAGTCAATGCCATTATAAAAGTGTAAATTATATTAAACAAAATATTGTTTTACATAGAGTCATAAAAGCCCTTAGCCACAAGTTGGCTAACCGGGCACCCACTCTTTCATAGTTGACATCGGCATTGTTTAACAATTTAACATTGAAACAACAAGCCTCGTAGCACAATTCTTGACAAAACAAGTCTATTTCATAAAAAAGAATTTGTCCTTACAATATGAAACATGAGTGCGGAAGCGATAATATAAAGGAAACTAGATTAAAGACAATTTTAGAGGTCTTCTTTACTTGAAACTTCTTCACCAGCCCCAAAACATGTCTTTTTCAACCTTGTCCACTTGATATTCATTCTTATTTGGGGAGGGGAGTAAGAGATGAGCGTTTTGGGAAACACTCAGCAAGTAGGGGACATTCATAAAAGAGAATATCGAAATATAGATATAATTTGAGTTCAAAAGTGACATGTTGCAAAATATGTCACAACAAGAATCGAAACATTAGACCAACAAAATTCGAAATAGTTCGAGGAATCATATCAAGAAAAGCATAAGGCCATCATACAGAAGGCACTGAAACTTCATTTCATTATTCATGGTTTGTTTTTCTGTCCCATATATGTTACTCATCTAAGGGGCGGGGCCATTGTTTCGGTTTTATACCCATCGAAGGGGGCCATATATCGGTTTTATACCCACCGTGTAAGGGCCATGTAACGGTTTTATACCCACCGTGTAGGGGCCATATAACGGTTTTATACCCACCATATAGGGGCCAAATAACGGTTTTATAGCCACCGTGTAGGGACCAAATAACGGTTTTATACCCACCGTGTAGGGGCCATATAACGTATCATATTTTCTTTCCACTTCAAAATCAAATCATAACAGTGTCGTTTCGAATCATTCAAAGAAAACATATACAGCTCAAAGGACACGAAAATCTGGTACTTATCAAAGACACGAAATAATCGGTGTACGATCGGATTTTCAGAAACAGGAACATCAACATTTGAAAAACATAAATAGTAACCCACTTATGAAGAATTATAAGTGTGCAAGCTTTATATCAAGAAATATACATGCAAAAGTCTACCTTCATAAAATACAAAACGAAAAGAAAGGATAAGAAACGAAACATAGGACGAAAAATTGCTTCAGAAACATAAGCCCACTTACTTGAATCCTATGAGAATGTGAGTAAATTATATGGACAGAATTTCTACTTCAAGCCTGGTAGTACTTCCGTGAAATTTGGCTTGATTCGGAAAATACTTCAAGACAACACTCTTTGCTCGACTACTTACTTGCACAAGCTACTCTTACTCGAAAACTTGAAGGTGTGGAGTGTTTTGGTGTGTCATTTTCCTTCAAAGTTGATATGCCATATAGTGGTCTTTGGGCATATGAAGGGACACACATTTATAGCCCATTAAGTGGTCATAAACGTCCTTATTCATGGTCATAATGACTCTTTATGATGGGGGTTTCATGGCTGAAAAAGTGTTGTCATTAACCTTGACTTTATGGTCCATTAATAGCCTCATAATGAATAATCAAAATGGTGAATGTGGGGGTTACGAATGCTCTTCATTCCTATTCAAATTAAGCCTTAAAAGTCGAATTGATTTGTCTTTTGTAGTGCAATTATTTAGATGAAGTGGTCATGCATGCATGTGGAGTTTCTAGGTATTCACATTAAATACAGGAGAGAATGGAAGACATTATTTTTGCTATCTGATTGTCTGATTCATTTCTATATACTTGGATTCAACGTGCTCGGATGACTGATTCTAATACTCAAAGTTTGCATGGTTAGCCAATGAAAATGATATAGCTATTTTGCTCCATCAGTATTTGATCTTTGTGTTTATCTGGGCAAGTGTTAGCACTAGAAGATGATACGTTGAAGTATGAAATTTGGTATTTAGAAATATACCAGCAAGACAAAATGGAGCATAGTTACTCTGGAGAGTTCTCAAAAAATTTACAGATTCTTAAGTGGAATGAGAAATTACGACAATGGGATTTGTGATTATTTTGCTTTGAACTCAATAAATTGTGATTCTATAGGACTCGTAGTGAGTGTAATTAGGGTTACATGTTTGATTGCCTTGTTGTTTGTACTTTAATGAATAGGTATAATTTATTGGCATGTTAGCCAGTATCATTAGTGAAAGATATTTCTTTCGAGGTGTTAAGACAGTTCTCAACATTCTTTCGATATTTTCTCTGAGCCTGAGTACTGTAGATTACCTAGTGACCGGCAGACAGTCGGTAAGGACCTCTAACACTCTAGGAGCCATGATGAATGAATATATGAAACGACCCTAACTCTACTTTAAATTAAAATAAATAAAATACGGATTTTTTTCCTAAAATTTTCGGCATGACCTATTTGTTTATAGAACAACCCACCTGTCACAGACAGCAAATTTAAAATGCAAACATCACTAAATAAAATAGACCAAGAAAGGAACGAGAACCGGAGAAAAGATTCGACATTTCGAACTTCAAAAGATTAAGAAATTACATATTTACATGCCAACAAATAATTCTATAAATCTTTACAATTAAATTTATCCAATAAACAAAATAAAAGACTTTAAAGTGTTAAAATAAAACTTTTGCGGAAGACTAGCATAGGTCGGAGGGATGTGTCGTGCCTGCATCGCAGTCCACTTGATAGTCTTGCCCCTTGTTCTCAAAGAAATACTACTCACCTAAAAACAATAAGTGTAGTGAGTCTAAATGACTCAGCAAGAATATTGGGGGGGGGGGGGGGATAACGAGTACTACATAAATACAAGCACACGCAGATTAAAAATAGCTGATACTAAAAGTACTATTATGCCATTAACTTTAAACTAAGATTTTTAAACAGAAAAAGAACATGAATGTAACATATGCATGGCTAAGTCTAACATAATCACTGTAACTGAATAATCTGTACTGAAACATCGTCATAAATGATTTGAATTGTAACTGTGAACTTAGATCCTTGAATTGTGACTCTGTGATTTCGATCTTGATCATGGCTGCAGTGCACTATGCCGCAAGGAAGCCAAGATAACACCCAACTCGTCTTGCCCTATGGGTGGTATGGGAAGCTAAGATTTCTCCCAGCCCATCCATACACATGAATTTTGGTAAGGGAACCTAAGACGTCTCCCAGCCTGTCCAAACACATGAATTTTACTGTAGTCACAATCATCTCACTTCGTTCAAAAAAAAAGTATTTTCTTTCATTCTTGATTCATGGACTTTGCATGCATATGTAAATATGACGTACATGTAAATTTTTACTTAATAATCATGCAAAAGACTCAAAATATGGATGACTAGGATGGTGATTTAGGAAGCAACCAAGGATGAGAATTCTAAACCATCATTAGCACTTATGGCACTACGAGCGGTTCGCCCTTAAAACCTATAACTCATTCAATTCTTATCCAAAGAGGATTCCGCTTGAAACCAAAACTTCCACACAATTATAAATAAGAATAAAAGCCATTATCAATGCACCCATCATCGCTAGACCAAGCTAAAATTTCCAAATTCCAGGCAGCAAGCTCATGAGCCTAGAATTCTGTACCTATTTATTCAAAAGCATAAAACTCGACCAAGACTTTAACCAAATTGATTCCCGCTTGGAACGACGTATTCCTAACATCCTAAACCACTACCAAACTCAAGCCCTTAACCACAAATCGAGTTTAATACTTGTTTTTAAACCAGCATCCGGACAGCCCAACCATTTCCCAAAATTCTGCTCATGCCTCGCTATCATACTCAACCAAAAACTTAGGTATTTGTTTCCAAACTCCAGCCACTATCCTAGTATCATAATCAGCATTTAAGCTCACCCAAAACCCCCTTAAAACTCACCCCATAACAGCCCAATCCCAGCTCAACATGGCAACCAAAACCGAGCCCCTAAACTCTAGCCATTCGAAGGTTCCTCAAAGCCAACTCGCAAGCTAACTACAACCCATCCTAACGCTACCATGTGAACTACATATCACCCATGGTATCTCCTCAACCACCATCCAAATCAATACCACAAACATAAAAATTTCGACCCACATATTAGACACATTTCTGGAAATTTTGAACCCAACATGATATATATAAATCTGTAATTTATTCGAACCTCAAGCCAAGTAAAAATCTGAAAAACAATTCTAACCATCATGCTAGCAAAAATTCTGGAAAAGATCTCGAAACACTCAAGGCATAAAATTTTTGGAAATTTTTGAAGCTAGCATATCTTCAATGCATTCACAAATCAATCTCAAATACATTAGAAACTCATCGAATAACATGGTTTTCCAAGCATGAATGCAGAAAAAGGAAATCTCGGCTAAATGGGAAAAACATCGAGGCATATATATACATACATTTCAAAAATTTCATGGTATGCAACACATAAAAATATGCTAAACTACATGTTGTAAGAAGGAAGAACCATATCCTTGCCTATCTAAAGAAAATCGAAAGAAATAAGAGCCCAAAGCCGAAAAAAATCGAAGAAACAAAAATGAACAGCTCGAGCTGGAGGGAGCTTAAATCGAGCTCAAGAATCACGACCAGCTTGCCTAGGAATGATTTACCGGAGAAGAAATGAGGATGGAAGAGCTTTATGAAGAAAAGGAGTCGGCGGATCGAAGAAGACGAAGCAGGGGATTTCTCTTGGTGTCGTGCGGTGTGTGTTTGAGGCATGAAATGAGTGATAGTTTGGGGCTAGGGTTTAATCTAAGTTTAAGGATAAGGTTGAGTGTGCATGTATAGGTGAATCTAAAAGAAATGTGGGTGTATGCATTTTAGGAAAAAGTGATACACACTTTTAAAAAATGCTAGACCAAACTTAGCAACTTAGGAATTAAAAATCAACACTTTAAATATTTTGATATCGTAGCGATAAATAAAATATTTAAAAAATAAACAGAGCGATTAAAATAATTTAAACAAACTAGACTAATGTTTAAAAGAAAATTAAATAAATACACAAGCGGAAATAAAACCTTTAAAATGATTTGGACAATTAAAAAGCATTTAAATAATTAATCTAGGCATTTAAAATAATTTAAAATGACTAATTGCTAAACTTAGGTTATTTAAAATAAATAATTTAGGCACTCAACAATAATTAAACAAATAAGCTAAACAGTTAAAATCATTTAAATGAATAGACTAAACAATTAAAATCATTTAAATAAGCAAACTTCAAATTTTAAAATATTAAAACAATTAAGTTGCACAATAAAAATCATTTTGAAAAATAAACTTAAATAATTAAAAACATTAATTAAATAGTTAATATAATAAAAATCATTTGAATAAACAATAAAATATTTTATTAACGCATAATTCAAATAAAGAATAAAAACAGATAAACTTAAAAATAATAATCATAATATTTATTAAATTTAATGCATGCGATTTAGTAGATTGGATTTTAGGTACTACAATATATGTTTGATTTGTGAACCAGCGTGGTCAAATCACCTACCATTGATTAAATTCACGTACAACAATAGCTATCATTGTAGTACTGGGATAGTAGCTTTTGAAGCATTGTACGGGCAATGATATAGTCGGTTATATCAAGAAATGAATTAAGATTGCACAGAATAGACATGTCACCTATGTGACAATCAAACTCATACCCTTACAGTTTGAGCCAGGGGAGTAAGTGTCAAAATTATCTCCGTTTCAAGGGATTATGAAATTTTGAATTCTAAGGAAGGTGAAATCTGAGATTTGATTCTGGAAAGGTTGGAAATAATATAGATAGATTACAGTTGCAGTTGCATATGTCCAGTTTCCACGATTCCACGTGACTGTGCCGAGACAATATGAAGCAGGTGAGTTTCATATTTTAAACCTGTCCGAGGTACAAATTGATTAACGTGCCAGGGATGATTCCTATTTTAGTTCTGGAAGTTCAAGTACTTTAGAATAGGACTATTATCTTGTTTTAGTTCAGTGGAAACATAGAATCACCGAATAAGTTAGTTGGCAGCAGAAGAGCCATATGCATACAAAGTATCAACAATATTTTTGAAGTTGAATTTTAGTTCCAAGAAGTAAATGTGGTTACATTCTTATGTATGATCCAGACCTGATTTCAAGGATGAAATCTTTTAAAGATGGGGAGAATTTAGTAAACCGAACTTTGTTTTATGTAATTAAATAGCTAAACATTTTAAAATGGTAAAACATGATTTAAGAGGTCTTATTATGTTAAAACCAAGTGTAAAATCAACTTTGGGATGACCAAAAATAGTCGTAAAAGTCCGAAGACCAGAGTAGTTTGGATCCATCTGAAGTGGTTCAGAAGCATAGAGTAAGATCAGACCTTCCGATCTCTATTCAAAAACATGTACCGTAGTGTTCTGTCACAAGGATGTTGACAAGTGGCATGTTCGAACCTTCTGAAGGAAAGATCAGATCTTCCGAACCACATGCATAGTGAGATGCCAAATGGTTATGGACACGTGAGATGCATGTTAGATCGGAACTTCTGACTTGACAAATCGAAGACTCTGAACGTGATCGGACCTTCCAAAGTCAAGTTCGGAGCTTTTGAATATAAGTTTCTTAAGACGTGGTGCACATGCAAGATTGGACCATCCGATCTAGGGTTTGGACCTTTCGAACTCCATTTATAAATAGGCCGATAAACTCTCAAAATAGTGTGTGTTTTGATGTGTGTTTTTTAATCAATAATCAGTATATATGAGTGTTTCTAGTCATATACTCGAGGGTCTGGCACTAGCAAGGTTTTACGGGATTTGTAGCGGAGCTGTGGCCTTCAACATCAGTGCACTAACGACGGACGCCAAGTATAGTCCAAGATCCCTAGTAGCTAGTGAGACTATCTATTAGCTTTGATAAGACTTTTATATAAGTTATAGTGATATGGTTTTCAATTGTCTTGAATTAATGGACTATAGGCACCTGTACACACAGACAAGTGGTCGAGGTAAGTACTGAGTGAGATATCCAGCGAGTATGCATGCTTATATATTACATTTTATGTAGTAGCCCGAACCCAGTTTTAGTGATTAACTGCTATTTAATCCAATAAACATGGTTAAGGAGACTTTTAATGGATTAAAGGAGCCCGGGATTAGACCCAAAATGATCAGAAATGGTCCGGAGGGTCAGGCAGAACAGAAACAACGTTCTAGGAACGGATGCAATGTTCGTGCCATCAGAAATGCGTCACTGCTTACGTACTTGATGTGACATTGGAACCATCGGAAGAAACGATGGTGAATGGACGCAACGTTTGTCAGGCAAAACGGACGCAACGATGGAGGAACGGACGCAACGTTCGTTGTCTATAAATAGGGGTGCAGAGGCTCACATTTGAGCACACCTTTCATCTCTTCTCTCTTGATTCCTTAGCCTTCTAACTCAGATCTAGGGAGTTCTAGGCGTCCCGTTGGGAATCCTGAAGTGGCATAGCGATCCAGGCGTCGTAGCGGAGTTGTGGCCTAGTTTTGAGGCAACCGACAGCAAAGGGCTAACGATGGACGAAGGTATAGCTTTTGCTTCCTAAAAATATTTAGGAGTATGCAATAGCCTAGTTAAGGCTTTTAGAGCTCTATAATGAAATTAGTATCAGTTGGCAGTGTAGTGCAGATTATAGGCGTAGACCTAGAGCTGGTAGAGCGCGCCTAGTGTTTAAGGTACGAAAGTACTATTCGAGATATCCTGACTGAGTATGCATGTATTATGTGACTGCATGATTTATATGCCATGATTTTATGCTGCATACATTTACATCTTGAGCTATCTCTATTGAGATGTCTGTTAATAGGGTTTACCCTTTCCTGTTAGTGGATGGACTTCCATCGATTTGGGTCCCGCGTATCCATTGGTATTTTCGGTATGTGAGTCACCTCCTGAAGCGACGGCACAGCGTGCTACATACCAGGGCCCGGTCTGTCTTTGCTATCTGATCTTTGACCTCGAGTCTGTAGGGAGTTCACTTGCATGCATGTATTCTCATACTCTCGTGCTGAGCGTTTTATGCTCACGTCTCGTACTCTGTGTTTCTGGACACCCTATTCCATGGGGCAGGTTTGCGATTGGACGAGGCAGGTGGATCCAAGAGGGGCTAGGCAGTGGTTGGCCAGCTGGAGCTTCGTCTAGGCTTTTATTCTGTTGTATTGGGTTTATACACTGTTCGATCTGGTTGCATAATATTTGGGTATTTATAGATTCCTTTACTTGGGATTATATAATGTTTATGGTTTCCGCAGTTTTATTCTGATTACTGATTTGATTAAGTTAATTGCATGCCTAAGTTCTGTTTAGTAGGTGATCTCAGTAAGGGTCACTACATTTATGGTATCAGAGCATGCATAGTATTCTTGGGAATTTAGATTCTGCATAAGATAACCGTGAGGTACTTTTGTAGATGGCGAACTACGATGATCAGAGTAGCTATGGTAGTGGAGGTGGATGTTGGGGAGACGATGACCATGAGCGTCGTCGGGAGCGTCATCATCGTCGTCATGATGAGGATCGTTTTAGTGTGCGCCGCTTCTTGCAGATGGGTCCTAAGCCCTTGGTTGGAGGCGAGACTCCAGAGGATGTGGAGAACTGGTTAGACCGCATGGAGACGACTTTCCAGACTTTCCACTGCACTGAGGAGCAGAAGATGGAGACACTGGGTTACCTTCTTGATGGGCGAGCCCGTAGGTGGTGGAGATTTACTTCTGCACCCTTTGTTACTGCGAGAGGAGTGGCCACCTGGGCCGAGTTCCGCACAGCTTTTCAGAAGCTGTATTTTCCTCCTGCACTCCGTCACTCGAAGGCGGGAGAGCTACTGAGTCTATGACAGGGAGCCATGTCTATTGACGAGTATCAGCAGAAGTTCTTTGATATGTTGTCTTATTGCCCTGAGATTGCCGACAGCTCTGAGATGAAGTATAATCTATTCCTTCAGGGCCTTAACCCTGAGATCCATGATCGTGTGGCGGTTGGCGATGACATGACCTACGAGGGTTTGGTGAGCCGTTGTCACTAGGCGGAGGATAGCATTTGATGGAATAGGTCTTTCTCTCAGTCTAGGCCTGCGAGTTCTTTGGGTCCCCGTGCTCAGACTTTCAAGAAGTCCGGATCTATTTCTTCTTCCTCTGGTTCTGCTGGTGTTGTCCGTTTCGGGAATAAGGACAAGTGTGATTATTGTGGGAAGAACCATCCGACTGACCGATGCTGCAAAGCTTCTGAAGCTTGTTTTCGATGTGGAGAGGTTGGTCATCTCCGGAGGGATTGTCCACAGTCTGGGGGAGGCGATTTTGGTTCAGGGTCTGGTTCTTAGGCTACCATTCAGCAGAGGTCGCAGGGACAGCGTGCTGGGAGTTCTCATTTGAGACCGTGGGCTTCTGGTCAGGTGTTCGCCTTGAGGCATGATAAGACTGTGGAGGAGAATGAGAAGGTCATCGCAGGTACATTTCTACTTTATGGTATACCTGATATCGTACTTATTGACACTGGTGCATCTCATTCCTTCATTTCTGCACATTTTGTTCAGAGGAATAAGTTACCATGCATTGCACTAGACGTGGTAGTTTTTCTTTCTACTCTGACAGGTCAGTTTGCTTTGGCTAAGCTTCTAGTGATGGGTTGTCCTTTAGAGTTCGAAGGGAATATTCTGTTACCATGCATTGCACCGAATCTCATGGTTCTTGCGATGGATGACTTTGATTGTATTCTGGGGATAGACATGCTGACTACCTATCGAGCTTCAGTGGACTGCTATCAGAGATTAGTACGCTTTCATCCGGATGGGAGTGAGAGCTGGTTTTTCTATGGTGAGGGAGCGCGACCCCCGATGCCTTTAGTATCAGCTTTGAGAGCCTATCGAGCTCTAGAGTCTGGCGGGAAAGGCTACCTTATCTATGCAGTTGATTTGTCCTCTGAGAGCGTTGGGATAGAGAGCATTCCTGTTGTGGATGAATTTCCAGATGTATTTCCAGATGAGATTCCAGGTTTTCCTCTTGCTAGGGAAGTCGAGTTTGGCATAGAGCTGATGCCGGGTACTTCGCCTATTTCTCGAGCACCGTATCGTCTGGCTTCGTCAGAGATGCGAGAGTTGAAGAATCAGTTACAGGATCTTTTGGACAAGGGGTACATTCGTCCTAGTGTATCTCCTTGGGGAGCTCCTGTTCTTTTTGTGAAGAAGAAGGATGGGTCTATGCGGTTGTGCATTGACTATTGGCAGCTGAACCGAGTTACTATGAAGAACAAGTATCCTTTGCCTCGTATTGATGACTTGTTTGATCAGCTGCAGGGCACTTCGGTTTACTCCAAGATTGACTTGAGATCTGGGTATGATCAGTTGAGAGTCCGAGATCAGGATATAGCCAAGACTGCATTCCGTACTCGCTATGGGCATTACGAGTTTCTAGTGATGCCATTTGGATTGACTAATGCGCCGGCTATATTTATGGATCTGATGAACCGTGTCTTCAGGGAGTATTTAGACAAGTTTGTCGTGGTTTTCATTGACGACATCTTGGTGTATTCATGTAATGTGGAAGAGCATGTTTCTCACTTGCGAGTGGTACTGCAGACTCTTTCGGATGAGCAGTTGTACGCTAAACCGAGCAAGTGTGAGTTCTGGATGGATCGAGTGGTGTTTCTTGGTCATATCATATCCAAGGATGGGATTTTTGTTGATCCGAGCAAGATTGAAGTTGTGCTTAATTGGTCGCGTCCAACGACGGTCGCTGAGATCCGTAGCTTTCTGGGTCTAGCAGGATATTATCATCGTTTCATTCTAAACTTCTCTTAGATAGCTCGACCGTTGACTCAGCTTACCCGCAAGGGTGTGGATTACGAGTGGTCCTCCGAGTGTGAGGAGAATTTCTGTGAGCTTCGACGGCGGTTGACTTCTGCGCCGATGTTGGCATTACCGTCAGGATCTGGAGGGTATGTGTGTACACGGATGCCTCTCTTCAGGGGTTAGGCTGTGTCCTGACTCAGAATGGGCATGTGATAGCATACGCTTCTAGACAGTTGAAGTTGCACGAGGACAACTATCCAGTTCACGATTTGGAGTTGGTAGCTATTGTGTTTGCTTTGAAGATCTGGCGTCATTATCTGTATGGCGAGAAATTTGAGATCTTCACCGACCACAAGAGTCTCAAGAATTTGTTCACTCAGGCGGAGTTGAACATGAGGCAGAGACATTGGATGGACTTGCTTAAGGACTATGATTGCGAGATTAAGTATCATCCAGGAGCTGCTAATCTCACTGCTGATGCCTTGAGTCGCAAGGTGCGACTGTCCGCACTTCAGACTTGTTCTATGTCTAGTGCGATCGGTGATTGTTGTTCTTCAGGGTTTACCTTCAAGCACAAGAAAGGTATGCAGAGTATCCAGATGTTTGCAATTTTATCTGAGCCAGCTTTGTATTCGTGGATTCGAGATGCTCAGATGTCTGATTCAAAGACCCAACGTTTGGCTCGTCTAGCCAACGAGGGTAGTACGTCTGGATTTTACTATCAGTCAGATGGTTTTCTGTGTTTGCCTGGTAGACTTGTGATTCCGCAGCATGAAGAGTTGCGAGAGGAGATCTTGTCTCAGGCACATCGCACCAAGTTGAGTATTCATCCGGGGAGCAACAAGATGTACAAGAATCTACGTACTCGGTTTTGGTGGAAAGGGATGAAATGCAGCGTGTATCAGTATGTTTCGAGATGTTTTGTGTGTCAGCAGGTCAAGGCAGAGCACCGACGACCTGGAGGTTTGCTTCACAGTCTGCCTATTCCGGAGTGTAAATGGGAGTTTATCACGATGGATTTTGTGACCCATTTGCCGATGTCCTCGAGGAATTGTGATTCAATCTGGGTTGTGGTGGACCGACTCACCAAGTCAGCACATTTCACTGCCTATAGCCGAGAGTACATCATGGATCGTATGGCCCGTTTGTATGTTCAGGAGATCGTTCGACTTCATGGAGTGCCTGTGAGCATTGTCAGCGATCGAGACCCCAAGTTCACTTCTAGGTTCTGGGGGAGTGTTTAGCGTGCGATGGACACTACTCTCAGCTTGAGTACTGTCTATCATCCGGAGACAGATGGTCAGTCAAAACGCACTATCCGTACTTTGGAGGATATGCTTTGAGCTTGCACTATGGACTTTGGTACATCCTGGCAGGATCATTTGTCATTGATTGAGTTTGCATACAACAATAGCTATCATACTAGCATTGGGATGAAACCTTTTGAGGCATTGTACGGGCGACGTTGTCGTACTCTACTCTTCTGGGAAGAAGTGAGGGAGAGGCAGACTGAGGGACCGGAGTTTATCCAGCAGGCAGTAGATGTTGTTGATCAGATCAAGAAACGGATTAAGACTGCACAGCATCAGGAGGCCAGTTATGCTAACACCAAGCGTAGGCCTCTGCAGTTTGATGTTGGGGAGAAAGTGTTTCTGAGAGTGTCACCTTTCCGCAGGATTCTCAGATTTGGCCTTAAGGGCAAGTTGTCTCCCAGATTTATCGGTTCGTTTGAGATCTTGGAGAGCATTGGAGATTTGGCTTATCGTCTGGCTTTGCCATCGTATCTGTCCAGTATTCACAATGTGTTCCACGTATCTCTGTTGCGACAGTATGTGGCAGATCTGTCTCATATTGTACAGCGGTCTGAGGTTCAGGTGGATAAAAATTTGACCTATGTTGAGAAACCTATTCGTATCCTAGATCATAAGGATAAGGTCTTACGGAATAAAGTCATTCCTCAGGTTTTAGTTCAGTGGCAGCACCGAGGCACTGAAGAAGCCACTTGGGAGCTCGAAAGCAGGATGCGCACAGAACATCCTGAGTTATTTTGATTTCATTTTCGAATTGTATTCAGTTGTAAACTCTGTAAATTTTGCAATTTGAATAAGAGTATGTTTCTGCACCTTGTTTTACATTCGGTACTTAAGATCTGATTTCGAGGACGAAATATCTTAAGTGGGGGAGAATGTAGTAGCCCGAACCCAGTTTTAGTGATTAACTGCTATTTAATCCAATAAATATGATTAAGAAGACTTCTAATGGATTAACGGAGCCTGGGATTAGACCCAGAATGATCAGAAATGGTCCGGAGGGTCAGGCAGAATGGAAGCAACGTTCTAGGAACGGATGCAACGTTCGTGCCATTAGAAATTTGTCACTGCTTATGTACTTGATGTGACATTGGCACCATCGGAAGCAACGATGGTGAACGGACGCAACGTTCATCAGGCAGAACGGACGCAACGATGGAGGAACGGACGCAACGTTCGTTGTCTATAAATAGGGGTGCCGAGGCTCACATTTGAGCACACCTTTCATCTCTTCTCTCTCGATTCCTTAGCCTTCCAACTCAGATCTAGGGAGTTCTAGGCATCCCATTGGGAATCCGGAAGTGGCATAGCGATCCAGGCGTCGTAGCGGAGCTGTGGCCTAGTTTTGAGGCAATCGACAGCAAATGGCTAACGACGGACGAAGGTATAGCTTTTGCTTCCTAAAAATATTTAGGAGAATGCAATAGATTAGTTAAGGCTTTTAGAGCTCTATAATGATATTAGTATCATTTGGCAGTGTAGTGCGGATTATAGGCATAGACCTAGAGCTGGTAGAGCGTGCCTAGTATTTGAGGTACGAAAGTACTGTTCGAGATATCCTGACTGAGTATGCATGTATTATGTGACTGCATGATTTATATGCCATGATTTTATGCTACATACATTTACATCTTGAGCTATCTCTATTGAGATGTCTGTTAGTAGGGTTTACCCTATCCTGTTAGTAGATGGACTTCCATCGATTTGGGTCCCGTGTATCCCCTGGTATTTTCGGTATGTGAGCCACCTCCTGAAGCGACGGCACAGCGTGCTACATACCAGGGCCCAGTCTGTCTTTGCTATCTGATCTTTTACCTCGAGTCTGTAGGGAGTTCACTTGCATGCATGTATTCTCATACTCTCGTGCTGAGCGTTTTATGCTCACGTCTCGTACTCTGTGTTTCTGGACACCCTATTCCATGGGGCAGGTTTGCGATTGGACGAGGCAGGTGGATCCAAGAGGGGTTAGGCAGTGGTTGGCCAGCTGGAGCTTCGTCTAGGCTTTTATTCTGTTGTATTGGGTTTATACACTTTTTGATCTGGTTGTATAATATTTGGGTATTTATAGATTCCTTTCCTTGGGATTGTATAATGTTTATGGTTTCCGCAGTTTTATTCTGATTACTGTTTTGATTAAGTTAATTGCATGCCTAAGTTCTGTTTAGTAGGTGATCTCGGTAAGGGTCACTACATTTTATGTGGCATGATACATGTTTTACTGCTTTATTAAATATGACACATGTTCATATTCATGTTGAACCGTATCTACTTCGAGATAACCCTTTTTAGTAGGTTCTCTTAGCCCTACACTCTTGTTGTATGTACGGACACCGAGAGCTAAGGTGATTGTCACGCCCCGAAACCGGGCCTAGTTGACATTGGTGTTATTTAAATATAACTAGCATCGGAATACATATTTCAAGAATAACCAGTTTTTCATTCATAAACTGAAGATACGCCGTCTTTTATAATTCTTGATCAAATAACTGAAATATAAAATTGTAATGCAGAGGCTTAATTTAAACATAACTAAACATTAGATCATGATCACCAGCCGCAGAACTGGTTTTTCTCATAATCAAATTATGCACCAGTTTACTTATGAGTTTCATTGCTAACTGATATCAGCCCCTATACGTTTATCCTTTGAAAAGGTGAGGAATCAGAACAAAAATAGAATAGAATTATCAGAATATATATTCCTACAACTTGTTCACAAGTTTTAATGCATCACAAATCAGTTTCGAAATCCATACTTTGAATGCAAAGAATACATGCTAGAATCCTTTCAAACATAATATCATACTTTAAAACAGTAAGCCCATTTAGAGTATATTGCTAAAATGAATTTCGGATGATATTGCAACTCTGCCCTTGCCCGACTGAAAATGAATTTCGGATGATATCGCAACTCTGCCCTTGCCCAACTGAACACTTCTCCTTTCTCGACCGAACTCTCAACCGAACGCTCAAACACACTATTGCGTGTGATTTACTCAGAATATTTTGTAACTTTTACTCAGAAATTTGAGTGTTATTTGAAGGGAGAAATCTAACTGTTAGGCTCCCAATTAAATGTCATTATTTTCCATAATTTTGAGTTAATGTTTCAGTTACAAATCTAGAGCAGCTGGACTTCAGTCTAGCTACTGGACTGATCTTGGTCAATTGGTCAACTCAGTTTGCCTCGGTTTAGTTTGTCTTAATTTTGTTAACCTCGATTCCAGTCTACCTCATGTTCATTCTACCAAATTTCAGTCTACTTCCAATCAGTCTACCTCAAGTTTAGTCTATTGAAATTTTGGGCTCTCACAGTGATGATGGGGACTGAGGCTACGGTGATCTAGGTTAGTGTGAAGGCTCACACGTGCTCAGATTCCCATATGGTACTACTCACTCATTGGCGCTTAGTATGAGCATTATTTGATTTGAACAAGTACCCAGTCATGTCATTTTCATGCATCATATCGTTCTGTGTACTCATATTTACATATTGATCTAGGGCCGCTCACGTTTGTATTTTTTTATTATGGATGCCGCATTCAACGGGACAGTTGCAGGTTGAATAGAGTTGGGACTAAATTTTGGTCAGTGACCAAAGCTTGGGAGTATATGTTGTCAGTGATTTATTATTAATTTATTTCTAGAATTGTTTAATTCAAAATAAATTTTTTTCTTTTCAGTTATTTTCGGTTGTATACATTTGGATTGTTTTTATATTTAAGTTTCTGCATTATCTCTGATTACATTTATTTGTTTGAATGTAATTGCATGTTTAAGTTTATAGTAGATATTTTATTCGGGACGAATCACTACACAAACTGTTCCAGCAGATCATCTCAGTAATATTCGATCATTTTTCTTCCAAACTTTGCAAGGTCATCAAATAAAACATTAATATATTCCATTATCATCCTAGTCCTTAGATTAAACATTCTATAAAAATGAATGTTAGTTGAATATCCAAGGAATAAACACTTATAATTCTTTGAATCAAACCTGGCTAGGTCATCTCGGCCATTTAATACATAGTATATGTAGTGACCCAACTTGGATCACCTACTAACCAGAGTCTTAAGGATGAAATAACAATAATAAAAAATCTTTAATCAGATATACTACGGAAATTAAACCAACATACTAAATCTGCGGAAAGAAACAGATAAATAATACCCAATATAAAAGCATCCTACTAAGTAAGAAACCTAACCGCTAACTCTGCAATCCAGCCTTGGTAAGAAACTAACCCAGGTCCAAGGTAAACCACCTGAAATTGCCCTGATGAATGGGGTGAAACACAATAACTAGGACGTGAGAGAACTACGCTCAAAATGTACATCACGGGTAAAAATACTGATATGATGCATACAAAATGAATGATTGGGTATTTGGGTATACTCATCAATTCTGCTCAGACTGGCGCCAAAGTGTGTGTAGTAACATCAAGGAATCAAACCACTGGGTAACTCCCTCACTCCAAACCGGACGTGGATCTACAATGTCCAAGAACACTAAATTCTGCTCGACCCATCGGCCACAGTGACTCTCAGCATCTAACTGTCCAAAAACAAGGGTTGAGCAACCCTACTGGAAAGGCCTATCTCGAAGGAGAAACGGACTCAACATGATATGAAATTGCAGCAAAATATATTAAAGAAGTAAATCATGTATCATGGTACATAATATGCAACACATAAGCATGCATACTCATTGGATATCGTAGTCAGTCATTTACGTACCTCAACAACTGGCCTTGATGTACAAGCATCAACATTCCAAGCCTACAAGCCAATATAATACTATATTACTAACACTGGTCTACAAGTCTTAAATAGACTAATAACTACTCCCAATAGCTATTAAGAGTCTATACTTATATCTGTGTCCGTCGTCAGCCCGCTGATGTCGAAAGCCTTGACCTAAACACAGCTCCACTACAAGCCCCATAGCACCTTGCTATCACCCGACCCTTGAGTATAAGGCTAAAACTCAAAGAATATACACTGATACACACTCAAAAACCTCAAAAAATACTGAATTATGAGTTCTTGTCCCATATTTATAGGCAAGGTCTCGGAATCTCCAAACTTGCATGTATGTCACGTCTCGAATTGCCTCTGATCGAAAGCTCTGATATGCTCATTTGGAAGCTCCGATCATCTTCGTAAGCTCCAAACTTCCAAATTGTAAGCTCCGATCTGCATGCCTTTTCATGTGTTAACACACTCTTGACACGTAGATAGTGCGCATGGCCTAACTCTTCGGACGTTCTTATCTCTTGTTCGGAAGTTCCGATCTGCTTTTGAACTTCTTCGATTGGTTTGAACACTTCGGACCTTCCGAATTCACACTGGTCCCTGTTCGGACCTTCTGAACTACCCGAGTCAACTTTGTCTCGGGGACCATTTTCTCACATCCTGGAGTCGATTTCTTGGTCTGATTGATCATAATAAAATCCCCTAATCTTTTTTATTAAACCAAACATAATTAACCAACTTAATCACGTAAATTTGATAGTTGGTTACTACAATATATATATATCCAAAAACATGAAAATATTTTAGGTTTGGCCTCTTTCTCATGATGATCTCATTGGACTTCATAGTTGAAATACTCCTTAAATATACACGATTTGAAATGTGTTAAGAAGTTTTCAAGGCCTCAGCCCAAAAGCATTTTCAGGTATTTTTTTAACTTAACATGACCCAAGCCATCTCTTGAAAATTTTGTATCTTCATTTTGGCAATACAATTTTGTTGTATGATTTTTGGGACATAGAACTCATCTGTTATACCTTTCTTGTTACACAAGGATGTAAATTTTGAGTAATACTCAATTTGATTTTTCCAACCCTAAAATTGTGCAGATTGGTAATCTTGGCAAAAACTTTCTTACATGCATCAAAATTATTTGATTTTTCTTTGAGAAAACTTGTGTACGCAAACCGTGAGAAGTCATCAACTCATACAAATGAGTATTTTTTTTTCCTCCTAAGCTTTCCATTTCCATTGGAACCATAAGATTCTTATTTAACAATTCAAGGCAGCGTGTTGTGCCAAAAATTTTCTTACCTTTTCGACATTTTCCACAGAAACATGGAGTTCCAGAGTTTAGATTAGGTGTACCTCGAACAACATCATATTTCACCATATTTCTAGTGTCTTGAAGTTTCCATGTCCCAAATTTTGAGGCCATAAATCCATTTCAGTCACTTTGTATGTCTACTGGCACAATCCTCCCCCCAATTGATAACAGTTATCAGCAAATCTAGTATGTTTCATTACACATGCATTGGTTTTATCAAAAACATCACAAGTATTTTTATCAAACTTAAAATGAAAGTCATCATCACACAATCAACTAATGATTATTAAATTTGAGTTGAGTCCCTTGACATGTAATACTTTGTGAAGCTTAGGGAGTCCTTCCACATTTAGTGTACCTCTACCAACAACCATTCATTTTGCACCACCACCATAGTTCACTCGGCCACTTTTTTGTTCAACATAATCAGTAAAGTATTTATTCGGACCCGTCATGTGGCGTTATCACCCACTATCAAAATACCAGAGTCCTGAAATGTTGGTTTTCAAACACGTATAATGATAAATGTATTTTATACACTTAATTTATTTATGATTTTAACTGAGTTTTGATGTGTTTTGAGAGGATTTATGAGTATTAGTTGTTGTTTATGTTTGTGTGGGAGAGTTGTAATTTGTTGGAGAACAGAAGAAATTTTGAAGAATTTTTAATATAGAAGAAGAGTTTGAGAAAAACTGGAAAAATGAAATAGAGCAGCTGATCTATCCAATGCGCCTTTGCCTGAAATTCCAGATAATTGAAGGATTGATAAGCGCAGCTGCAGTACAAGGAAGGAAGTTTGCGCAAAAAGGCAGAAAACTGGGAATTACTCAAGCACATTTGCTCTACGAGAGAAGAGCATTTGCGTTGTTGAAGATTATGACATGAAGCACAGCTGCAGAGATGGAAGGCACATCTGCGCCGGTGCCGAGTTTTTTAAGAAAAAATTACGCGCATCTGTATGTGATAAAGGGCATATCTGCGCCTGTTCGTCTGTATGGAAAAAAATTAGAGTTTTGGAAAGTTTGGAGTCTGTATTGTAGGGTTAATTGTTTGGCCTTCAAGCATGATATAAAAAGAGGATTGAAGGCATCGTGGAAAAATCTAGTAGCCACCACACATCAGAAAAAATATTGGAGAGATTGATCGTCAGTTTCAAAGGGAGAAATCTGTGCAAGACTTGAAGAGCTTCAAACATGACAAAAACGAAGATCATTCGGACACAACATCGATCTTTGGATTTGTTCTTTTACTTTTATTATTTTAATTTCTGAATTATGTTTGGATTGAAAAATATTAATGGTGTTATCTATTTTTGATAATGAACTAATTTTCCTAGTCTAGAGGTTGACGTAGCCTGGTTGAGACATGTTCATGAATTTTTGATTTTATTGAATTGAATTTCTCTAGATTAATTGTGTTTCCAGATTTGAATGTCTTTTCAATTTACTGGCCATAAATTGATTAGATATATTTATTTAGAATCCGGCATTCGGGAGAGGTGATTTTGAATAGAATCAATAGAATTCACACTGTTAATTGTTTATACAATTCGGGAGAGTATATAACTTTAATAGGGCCTTAAAAGAACATTGTTTTACACATATCACTACAATTATATTTTAATAGGGATATTGGAATTGAACTGTAGTTGATACAATTTTTTTGTTGCTCGGGAAAGGTAAATATGACAATATAAGTGTTTTTGGTTATTAATTGAAAGAAATTCATGAAAATAAATTAGTTAGGAGTGATCATTGTCAAAACCAGGTGAAATCAAAACCTTTAGACTATTTCTCTCTGATTGATAACCTCTTACGAATATCTTACGAATTGCGTGTGCGTGTGCTTGATAAACTCTACTATTTATTTAATTTTTCATCAACTCTCTAAAGTTTAATTTTCTAAATAAAATTAGGACTATTTTAATTACAAGTACTGAATATTTTTACATTACTCCTTGTGGGATCGACACTCTATTCATCATTATATTAAAACTTGACAATCGTGCGCTTGCGAGCGTAAATTTTGCAACAAGTTTTTGGCGCCATTGCCGGGAAGTAATTTTTTATTTTATTTTAGTCTTGTTACCAATTTGTCTGAGTTTTAATTTAGAGTTTTTCTTTATTTTATTTTTTAATTACTAATTGAGTTCTCTTTGTTCTTCACTGTAATTTATGTGACGATCTCAAAGTGCAAATTCTCTAATTTTTGATCCATAGATCGAACGAACTGCACGTGCTTTGAGAAGAGCAAGGAGAGAAGAAGATCAAAAGAACATGGCTGAAGATAATCAAGCTCCCTTGGTGCCAATTAGAGATAATTTTAGGCCAACAATTTAGGCTCACTATTCTGGAATCGCTCGAGGGATGATAAATGCCAACAACTTCGAATTGAAGCCGGCGTTGATCAATATGATTCAGAAGAACCAGTTCAACGGAAGTGCCACCGCTGATCCTCACTTACACCTTCAGACTTTCTTAGAGATAACTGATACGGTAAAGATGAACGGTGTTCCTGAGGATATTATACGCTTACTCTTGTTTCCGTTTTCTCTCAGGGATCAGACTAGAAGTTGGATACAATCACTGCCATTGGATAATATTAATACATGGTAGGAAATGGCGGTCAAGTTTCTTGGGAAGTACTTTCCACCATCCAAATACACTCAATTGAAGATTGAGATCAGTACTTTCAGGTAGATGGACTCTGAACAACTTTATGAAGCCTGGGAAAGATATAAAGATTTATTTAGACTTTGTCCTAACCATAATTTTGCAGATTACTAGCAGATTGAGTGGTTTTACAATGGTCTGAACACACCTACAAGGATGTCAGTAGATTCTGCAGCTGGAGGTACAATCTTTGCAAAGGATCTGGCTCAGGCGTATGAGATGCTGGAACAGATGACCATTAACAGCTTCCAATATCCATTTGAACTCATGGGAGTAAATAAAGCGGTGTATGCAGTGAATCCTCTCACATCAATAACTGCATAATTATCTGCGTTGACTACACAAGTTGCTGTGTTGAATAAGGTGAGTGTAGCAGATCAATCAGGTGTGTCAGTAGCTATCAAAGAATCTCACCCACTTGAGGAAGCTCAGTATATAAATCCCAGAGGCTATGGAAATTATCAAGGTAACCCTCCCCACAATACTTATCATCCTAGTTTACGTAACCATGAAAACTTTTCCTATGCCAACAATAAAAATGCGTTGAATCCCCCTCCGGGATTCAATACAAACAAGGGTGAAGGGAAGGCGTCTTTGGAGGATGTTGTCTCTACATTTGTCAATGAATCTAGCAAGAGGATGTCAAGGACTGAGACTCGACTTGAAAGTATGGAGACTCATATGTGTAGTTTGGGGCTATGATGAAATCCATGGAAACACAGATTGGGAAACTTTCAACTGCTTTGAAGGATCAGAATCTATGGCAGCTTCCCAGCAATACTGAAGTGAACCCAAAATAGCAATGCAAAGCGGTGGAGTTAAGGAGTGGTAAGAAATTAGAGGTTGAAGAAAGCAGAAATGAGCAAGAAAACGTTAAGGAAGCTGAAAAACCAGTGGTTGAGAAAATTAATGAAGAGAAAAAGAAAGAATCTGACTCAAAACCGATGTACAAGCTACAACTTCCTTACCCTCAGAGGTTCAATAAGAAGGCACTTGATGAGCAATTTTTGAAATTCATAGACATCTTCAAGAAGATACACATTAATATTCTGTTTTCAGATGCTCTAGAACAGATGCTTAATTATGCTAAGTTCATCAAAGATGTGATGTGTAAGAAGAGTAGATTGCAAGACAATGAAGTGGTAAACCTGACAGAAGAGTGCAGCGCAATCCTGCAGAAAAATTTGCCACAAAAGCTTAAGGATCCAGAGAGTTTTTTTCTCACTTGTTTTATTGGTGGGTGTAAAGTAAATAGAGCTTTATGTGATCTAGGAGCAATTATAAATTTGATGCCTTTTTTTGTTTACAGGACTTTGGAGCTTGGGGAAGTCAATGCGACCACCATCACATTACAGCTGGCTGACCGAAATATCACATATCCATGGGGTATTGTGGAGGATGATTTGGTGAAGGTCAACAAGTTCATAATTCCAGCAGACTTTGTGATATTGGACATGGATGAGGATGAAGAAACTCCCTTGATCTTTGGGAGACCCTTTTTGGCAACTGCAAGAGCATTTATATATGTCCATAAGGGCGAGCTTGGTGGTGAAGCTGTAATTTTCAACATCTGTCACACCATGAGGGGACCGAACGAGGTAATTAAGTACATGTAAAAGCATTGAAATTATCGATTCTCATAATTCTTTTTCTTGTGCATGAATCAATGATCCATTAGAAAGATGTTTGGTTGCAGATGAGGAATTTGATAAGGAAGAAGATTGGGAGCATCGTGAACAAGAGGAATTTCTCGAGGGGGCTCCAAAAGAAAAAATTATGAGTCCTAAGTAATCTGAAGCATTGGAAAATAGTGCACCAGAGGTATCTGCTAAAATTCATGATCTTAAATAATTGCATGCACATTTATGTTATGCCTTCCTTGGTGAAAATTCTACTTGTCCGGTTATTATTTCTTCTCAACTATCTGAGGTCGAAAAAGATAAGTTGTTGAGAGTCTTGAGAAATTTTAAAACTGTCTTGGGATGGTCAATTTCTGATATTAAGGGTATTAGTTCAACAATTTGCATGCATAAAATTTTGATGGAAGAGTCTTATACTTCTTATGTTGATCATCAGAGGCTGTTGAATCCCGCCAAGAAAAAAATGGTTAAAAAAGAAGTTTTGAAATTGTTAAATACGGGTGTGATATATGCTATTTCTGACAGTAGTTGGGTGTCTCTTGTTCAAGTGATGCCCAAGAAAGGTGGGATTACTGTGGTAAAATATGAAAACAATGAGTTAATCTCCACACGTACAGTAACTGGCTGGAGATTTTGTACAGATTATAGGAATTTGAACAAAGCTACTCGTAAGGATCATTTTCCACTTCCTTTAATTGATCAAATGCTTGATATACTTGCTGGTTTTGCTATTACTGTTTCTCAGATGGTTATTTAGATTATAATAAATTTCAATAGCACTAGAGGATCAGAAGAAGACTACTTTAACGTGTCTGTATGGCACGTTTTCTTCAGGAGGATGCCTTTTGGCCTGTGTAATGCATCGGCAACTTTTCAGCGGTGTATGATGGCTATTTTTGCAGATATGGTGGAGGACGTGATGGAAGTCTTTATGGATGATTTTTCAGTCTTTGGGTTATCTTTTGATCACTTTTTGCATAATATTTCCCATGTTTTGCAGAGATGTCAAGAAAAGAAATTAGTTCTTAACTGGGAGAAATGTCACTTTATGGTTCACTAGAGCATTGTCCTTGGACATAAAGTTTCATCACATGGATTAGAGGTGGATCGGGTCAAAGTGATTGCAATTAAGAAGCTTCCACCTCCAAAGAATATCAAGGGCATTAGAAGTTTCTTAGGCCATGCGGGGTTCTATAGGCGATTCATCAAAGATTTTTCTAAAATCACTAAACCCCTATGTAATTTTCTTGAAAAATATTCTACGTTCATATTTTATGATGGCTGCTTGTAGGCCTTTGAAAAGATGAAGACAGCGTTAATCACAGCACCTATTATGATCATTCCGGATTGGAAGGAACCGTTCGAGCTAATGTGTGATGCTAGTGACTATGCAGTGGGGGCTGTTTTGGGCCACCGGAGAGAGAAAATGTTCCGAGCTATTTACTATGCGAGTCGCACCATGGATGCTACATAGAAAAACTACCACCACTATAGAAAAGGAGTTGCTAGCAGTAGTTTTTGCTTTTGATAAATTTCGTCTGTATTGGCACTAAAGTAGTTGTTTGTACTGACCATGCAGCGATTCGCTACTTGTTTGCCAAGAAGGATGCTAAACCACACTTGATAAGGTGGATTTTACTTCTTCAGGAATTTGATTTTGAAATCAAGGATAAAAAGGGAAGCGGAAATCAGGTTGCGGACCACTTGTCGAGACTGGAGCTAGAAGAAGTTAAGGATGAGGAAAGCATAAAAGAAGTTTTTCCGGATGAACAAATTTTTCAGGTAAGTTCTTCCAAGCCATGGTTTGCTAATATAGCTAATTTTTTGTCTTGTGGTGTTCTGCCTCCAGATTTGAATAACCATCAAAAGAAGAAATTCTTCCATGACATAAAGTTCTTTTTGTGGGATGACCCTTATGTGTTCAAAAGATGTAATGATCAAGTGATTAGGTGATGTGTGGCGGGTCAAGAAGCACATGAAATTCTAGAACAATGCCATTCAGCGCCATATGGAGGACATTTTGGAGCAACAAGGACTGCTGCTAAGGTACTACAATCTTGTTTTTATTGGCCTACTCTATTTAGGGATAGTTACACCTTAGTGAAATCATGTGATAAGTGTCAAAGAACGGGAAATATATCTAGAAAGCATGAATTACCCATCACAAATATTTTAGAAGTGGATTATTTAATGTGTTGGGTATTGATTTTATGGGTCCCTTTTCCCCTTCTTTTGGTTACACTTATATTTTATTAGCAGTGGATTATGTTTCGAAATGGGTGGAAGCAATTTCCACCTCTACCAATGACGCTCGTTTTGTAGTAAAGTTTCTGCAAAAGAACATTTTTACGAGGTTTGGAACTCCACGAGCAATAATCAGTGACAAAGGTACGCACTTTTGCAATAAAATTTTTAATACCTTGCTCACTAAGTATGGTGTC
Source organism: Henckelia pumila (assembly GCF_033568475.1). Lineage (NCBI taxonomy): Eukaryota > Viridiplantae > Streptophyta > Magnoliopsida > Lamiales > Gesneriaceae > Henckelia > Henckelia pumila. The sequence continues at coordinate 166,753,020 of NC_133121.1, read as the reverse complement.
AGGCATAAGGTGGTGTTCACATACCATCCAAAAACTAATGGTCAAGCTGAGATCTCTAACCGGGAAATCAAGCAAGTTTTGGAGAATACAGTCAAGAAGAATCGGAATGATTGGGAAATCAAGCTAGATGACGCTTTATGGGCCTACCGCACTGCATTCAAAACACCTATTGGGATGTCGCCCTATAGGTTGGTGTTTGGTAAGGCATGTCATTTGCCATTGGAGTTGGAGCATAAGGCGTTTTGGGCTGTCAAGAAGTTGAACATGGATATTGAAGTATCCGGAGAATTGGGGAAATTGCTGTTGAATGAGTTGGATGAATTCCGCAATGAAGCGTATGAGAATGTAAAGATATACAAAGAGCAAACAAATAAGTGGCATGATAAACATATTGTGCGCAGGGAATTTGAATCGGGCCAACAAGAGTTTTTATTTAACTCTCTCTTGAAATTGTTTCCAGGAAAATTGAAGCCACGATGGTCCAGACCATTTACAGTAGAGACTGTATATCCGCATGGTGCTATTGAGCTGCGATGTACAGATGACAGAACATTCAAGGTGAACGGGCAGCGGGTCAAACACTATTTTGGCAACGAAGTACAACATGCAGAGAGCACTGTGCTCAAAGACCTTGCCTAAGTACTAGTGACAGTCGGGCTGACGACTCTAAACCAAGCGCTTCTTGGGAGGCAACCCATGTTTATTGATTTAATTTATTTTATGAGTGTTCAAATTTTCTTTTATTTTCCAATTTTTTTTAATTTTATTTAATGTTCAATTCCGAATTTTGTTACAGGTTCAAGAGCATATTGAGTGGATTATTGCGCAGTTGCTTGGTGACTCATGCGCAACAACGCAAAAATATAGAAAATTGATACTACAAGGCGCATCTGCGACTCTTTTAATGCGCGTCTGCCCTAATTTATATTCCAAAAAGACGCGCATCTGAGCTTTACCAACGGCCCCTCTACACACAATTACATAAACTTCAGATGAATCTCCGCGCATCTGCATCCCTCACTCATCGCATCTACGCCCCTCACTCTGCGCATCTACGCCCCTCACTCACCGCATCTGCGCACGTCCACTAATACAAAAAGCGTGTCTGCAAACTTCAAAACCCTTAAATAAGAAGACACAAGGCCCTTTTCTTTCCTTTCCTTCTCACTTCTTCTCGCCTACATCTATCTTCAACTCCTCAAGAGCCGATCGCCCAGTGCACATCATACATTCCCCGTTCGTTGCTACAATTTTTCTGGACGTTGCACTTGTGTCTCCAAATATACATTCGAATCTCCGGGCACTCTCGCTGATTTAAGGACTTGGGGTTAATCAAGAATGATTTCAATTTCACCCTACTTCGAGGATATCTGTTCTTTTAATCATGTTGGGTCGTTTTAATCTGGTAATTGGCTATACTCTTTGCTATTCTGGAATTTTTTTTTCTAATTAGGGAACGAAGACAGGCTTAGTGGTTGTGTAAAAGGTATTTAATGAATGGTCCAAGAGATTTGTGCATTGTTTAATTGTGTCTTATGCATTGTGGAGCGTTTGTGAATTACTAAATTGAATTGTTGTGACGTGTTTGATTGAGAATATGCCTCCTAAAACAAAAATAAAAGGTGCTCTTATGTCTTCGTTGTTGTCTGCATCCTATGATAAAAGGCGTTTTTGTGACGCTAAGGCAGCTGAGAACTACTCCAAATTACTTGAAAAAAACATCCATATGGAGCGGGGTATGAACATTCATAAATATAATGCTCCCGCATTAGTTGAAGCCTAAAGACGAGGATGGGAGGATTTTGTGAAAACACCACATGATACGGTTATGTCTATCGCTCGTGAGTTCTATGCAAATATGATGGTCAATCACGATAACTACAAAGTGAAAGTACAAGGGTGTTGGGTGACATTTGACAGGAAAACAATTAATGCTCTTTATAACATACCCGGTGAATCGAGTGACTAGTATAGGGAATTTAAGAGCGGAGAGTTTCCAGCTAAAATTGTGATTCGCAACTTGTGTTTGGATGAGGCAAATTGGAATTATAGAGATTTCTAAACCGGGAGGCCAATAATTGGCATGAATTTGTGGCGGCTCGAATGCTTCCCTCCAGTCACACTTTTGAAGTTACAAAAAAGTGAGCAACTCTTGTCTATTGTATTGTGACTGGGAAGAGAATTGATGTGGGACGTATTATTCAAGATTCAATAGTCGATGCTATAAAGGGTAACACAACCCTTAGCTTGGTTCATCCTTCGGTCATTACGGCTCTTTGTCAATGGGCTGGTATGGCTTGGGACAACAATGAGCTGATTTTATCGTCACAAGCTCCGATTGATCTTGTTGGGCCATTGCGACGTGATAAGGAGAGGCAAGTATCACATGATTCTATTGAGCTGCCTCATCAGCCATCATATCAACAACCTCCTCAACCGCCTGTCCAACCCATGCCATAGCCCGCGCAGCCGAACACTGCGCAACATCAGTTTTCACCTTTTGAGCAAGATGTTTTTGATCGATTTGATGCTTTGGAAAGACGTTTGATGTCTTATTGGGAGATGACATGGCAGCATATGGCTTATGTTCATGACTTTCATGTTGTTCTTGCTCAGCATTTTCCTCCCACTGGACCCTCTGTTCCTGCTTATCCCACTCCACCGCCTTGGTCACATACATCAATTTCCGGAGATTATTGTTCTGTTGATAGCAGCGATGATGATGATATGGATGCCGAGTCTTGACGCTCGGTATCATAGGTACATGTCCCGTGTTCTTTTTACTTTTTTCAATCATTAAGGACAATGATTGTACCTAAGTTTGGGGGGTGTTCAATTCTATGAATTTTGTTGAGTTAATTGTTGTTTAGCTTGCATCTATTTAATTTGCTTTAGTTTTATGAGAATTAAGGGTTTTTGGAGTTGTTGAGTTTGTTGTAAATACAAAGTTGAGACGGAATTGAAAAAATTGGCCAATGGAGATAAATTTTTATAAAATATATGCTTGTCTTACTAACTTTGAACTGGTTTCTTATACACTCTGTGATTTTAGCTTGAGTCCGAGTTTGAAATATGCAAACATAGATATGATTGAGGCTTGTTTGGATCTTTTGAGCCTAATTTTTGTTGAAATTTATCCTTAGTTGCCCTTTGATCTTTCACAAAATCAATGAGTACATTAGGTACAATTTTTGATTTTTTGTCGAAAATCATCGTTATTGTTGATGATTATTTATGTCTGCACTAGTTAAAATTTATGTGATTTAATTGTGAATTGAGATTTGTCTAGAACTAGTTCGGACACCCTTTGAGGCGAGATACGTGTATAATGTGACTTAGGAATGATTTAGGAAATTTTTATAAAAATCGTTTGTGCCTTTCAAGCAACCCAATTTTTCAATTATCCTTAGTACCTTGTTTGATCTTAATTGAAAAACGAATTGCATGTGTGACAACATGTGATAAACCTTCATTCGGAATCTTTTCAAGGTCCCACATTCACTACCTGATGAATAGCTTATACACTAATTCCTACCCTGAGGGAGCAAATAATGAAAGAAAGTTTTTTATGCTCCTAATTTGAATTTTCATGTTGGAATGATGTGTTGAGAAACAGAAGGAAACGAAGGTAGAAAAGAAAATAATGTGAAGATTCAAAAAAAAAGTAATGAAAAAAAGGTATAACGAAGTATATAAAAAAATGATGAAAAGATGAAAAGAGTGATGAATTCAGTGGTATAACAAAGTCGAACTAGATGGAGAATAAAAAGGAGTTAGAATTCATTGATTGATTATAACTTGCTCTCTCCTTTGAATTTTTATCCTTCGTTTGTAGTCATAGCCCAGGCCTTACACTACAAGCCGATTAAGTCCTACTGACTGAGTCACAGTTGCCTAATATACTAGTGGAGAAGGGTTGTGAGAATCTAGCTTATGGATAGTTGATTGACACTTTTAATAAATATGAATTTTTGATCAAAACACGCACACGCTATTTTTCTTTGAATGAACCGATTGTGAGTGTTTTCGATTGAATGTCCTTAAATTTGATCCTATGTTAACTTGAAAAAGACCTCATGATCTATGAATGTGTGAATTGGACTTGGATAAAAGTGATTTGAAACATGAGTTGTGGAGTTTTTGAGCTTACCAGACTAACCAGTTACTTGAGTCGTTTCTAGTGTTTGATGAGCTGATAAGCTGAATTTAATAATTTTTCAAAGTAATTCTGAGGCCAGTTGATCCATATTATTTCATGACTTTGTATTTGTGTGCTTTTGCTTTGGAGTTTGAATTGTTGATTGATCAAGTTTTGTGTTGTTTTGTTCGGGACGAACAAGATTCAAGTTTGGGAAAAATTGATAAATGTATTTTATGCACTTAATTTATTTATGATTTTAACTGAGTTTTAATGTGTTTTGAGCGGATTTATGCGTTTTAGTTGTTGTTTATGTTTATGTAGGAGAGTTGTAATTTGTTGGAGAAAAGAATAAATTTTGAAGAATTTTTAATATAGAAGAAGAGTTTGAGAAAAACTGGAAAAATGAATAGCGCAGCTGCTCTGTCCAATGCTCCTTTGCGTGAAATTCCAGAGAATTGAAGGATTGAGAAGCACAGCTGCAGTACAAGGAAGGAAGTCTGCGCGAAAAGGCAGAGAACTGGGAATTACTCAAGTGCATCTGCGCTACGAGAAGTGCATCTGCGTTGTTGAAGATTGTGACATGAAGCGCAGCTACAGATATGGAAGGCACATCTGCGCCGGTGCCGAGTTTTTAAAGAACAAAGTTTGCACATCTGTGTGTGATAAAGGGCGCATCTGCGCCTGTTCTTCTGTATGGAAAAAATTAGAGTTTCGGAAAGTTTGGAGTCTGTATTGTAGGGTTAATTGTTTGGCCTTCAAGCATGATATAAAAAGAGGATTGAAGGCATTGTGGAAACATCTAGCAACTGCCACACATCAGAAGAAATATTGGAGAGATTGATCGTCAGTTTCAAAATGAGAAATCTATGCAGGACTTTAAGAGCTTCAACTGTGACAAAAACATTCGGGCACGGCATTGATCTTTGGATTTGTTCTTTTACTTTTATTATTTTAATTTATGAATTATGTTTGGATTGAAAAATATGAATGGTGTTATCTATTTTTGATTATGAACTAAGTTTCCTAGTCTAGAGGTTGACGTAGCCTGGTTGAGACATGTTCATGAATTTTTGATTTTATTGAATTTAATTTTTCTAGATTAATTGTGTTTCTAGATTTGAATGTCTTTTCAATTTACTGGCCATAAATTGATTAGTTATATTTATTTAGAATCCGGCACTCGGGAGAGGGAATTTTTAATAGGATCAATATAATTCACACTGTTAATTGTTCATACAACTCGGGAGAGTATATAACTTTAAGAGAGCCTTAAAATATTATTTGTTTTACACATATCACTACAATTAGATTTTAATAAAGATATTGGAATTAAACTGTAGTTGATACAATTTATTTGTTGCTCGGGAGAGGAAAATTGAACAATCTAAGTGCTTTTGGTTATTAATTGAAAGAAATTCATGAAAATAAATTAGTTAGGAGTGATCATTATCGAAACCAGGTAAAATCAAAACCTCTAGACCATTTCTCTCTGATTGATAATCTCTTACTAATTTCATGTGTGTGTGCTTGATAAACTCTACTATTTCTTTAATTTTTCAGCAACTCTCTAAATTTTAATTTTCTAAATAAAATTAGGACTATTTTAGTTACAAGTACTGAATATTTTCACATTACTTCTCGTGGATCGACACTCTATTCATCATTATATTAAACCTTGACAATCGTGCGCTTGCGAGAGTAAATTTCGCAACATATAAACAACAATACAATAATTTTTAGCCTTAGGTACCCAAATCTTATTTATAGAAGTTCTTTTATTGGAGGTGTTGCACTTGGAGTTTTATGACACTTGGTGCAACACTCGATTAGTATCCTAGTAAATGTAATCTTGTCTCAGCTTGAAGCAATATGGTTTGATGTGACTTGGTCTAAAATATTAATGACATTCAAATTAGCTCTTTCTTCAGTTCTCCTTGTGTACAGACTCTTCCTTCTTTGTTGGAACACTTTTAACCGTAGGAGTGTTAGTTGGTGAGACAGATGTACCAATGCTTTATTTCACAAATAAATTTGGTTGTGATTTAGTGTTGGATGACTCTCCAATTTCAAACACATTGTTACTAAATTCCAGACCAAATTTGCGGTCCTTTTCCATAATTAGAATTGAGTCAAGTTCTATTGAGCTCTAGTTGAATGTAACAAGAGTTTGTGTTGCCTTTTCAAGCTCAGCCTTGATCTTGCCATCTCTGGGTCATTTTTACTTAAAATCACCTCAATTCTGGCCACAACACCTTTCAACTCGATATTTTATTTTGAGAGAGTAAAGTTTCAGCTTATTTATTTTGATCCAATCTGCATACATATAGCGACCCAGCCCGGGTCCACTACCAAATCAGAGTTAGAGCATAATTAAGCATGAAATTTAAAATACGCTACGGAAAACTTAAATAAATGCTGGTCGGCGTAATACAACCGACTAAACAAATTTGATATACAACCCAATCGAATAAATAATTATAAAGGCAAATAAAACCTACAGCTAATCTTGTTTTCTTCTATGGTCGTTGGCTTCTCCAAGCTACTGGGCACACTACCTGTACCTGCACCTACCCCATCGAATGGGGTGTCCAGACATACAGAAAACACTAGACGTGAGTTACTACCCTCAATACGGAAGCAATGATATATAAAATATATGCAACACATAAGTGACTTTAAAACAAGGGTAAATCAGTATGCTCAGGGGCGCCATGAATATACATCACCTTGCCAGATAGCTAGTCCGTGCGGGTACTCATATATTCACCCATCAACTATAACGTCTACTCCACCGTCATGGTGGCTCCTAGTGATAGCAAAACCAGGGACTGAGCCTCCCCAAACCTGACCCGAATCCAAAACAGGATACAAGTCCCATATAGAAACTGTCAATACCCGACTCAAGTCCAAAATGAGATACATGATCCATATGGAAACTGTCAATGACTCACCTCTCACGAGATGCAGTCTAGTATAAAATAATGCATGTGCTAAAGTAGTAAAAATATGGTAAGCACATAGCATATTGACCGGCTAAATTGGTGTGATATAAATCTACTGACAAGCATACCAGGTCAAGTAATAGTAAAGTGGACTGAGAGTCCAAGTATCGATCCCACAGGGACTGCAGTCAATTCTCAAGAATTAATTATTTTACTTAATCTAGACAAAATAATAAAAAGAAATTTTATTTAAATAAAATAAGAAAATAAAATAAAAACTTCTTAAGAAATAAGAATAAAAAAACTGAAGATAAAAATAATAAAAACGAGACAACCAAGACACACGTAGGTACCGAACAAATCATGTACAAGTAGTCGATTCAGGACTCAGATTTAATCTTAAATTACGGAAATTATCCTATCTTGTTCAAAGGACTATTTCTAGAACAATCAAACCTATTCAAATATTGATGAACTAATCTTTCGTAATTCTAATCAAATTTGAATGCATTAAATATTTGTGAAAATTCAGTTTACACCCAAACCGCACACTGAAACCGAATTCTATTTCTAGTCGGTTTTACCATGTGTTAATTATCAGAGTGATCGAAATCAATACCTCTTCTGTCGACTTGGAATCGATTAACATGCAAGCAAACAGTTGATCAGACTATTCACAAGACAAATATAAATCTGACAATCAATAAAATAAAATAAACTCTGAAAAATCCCAAACAAACATCCAAGTTTTCTACATAAATTTGTTCGGCCCAATCACGTCGTCTTGGTTGAAAATAAACTACTCAATAATTAAAAATAATAATTCAAAAATAAAAATAAGAAGAAGAAAAAAAAAAGAATAAATCTTCTCTCCCAAGCCTTGTAGCCACCTCCCCTGTATTGTCTGCGCTCTGGAACTTCGAAAAACCTCCAAAAATAAGTTATATCTTGTATATATATAGTCCGAAATGCCTACTAGTTAATTTCCTCTCAAAACAAGGATTTTTCGGAACACATATGACCCCGAAACACGCGCGCGCGCGCAGCATTAAAAAACAGAAGTCTGGACGTCTGACTCGCGCGCGCGCGAGCTTGATTATCTTTTGCGCGCAGTACAAATGTTCTGCGCCGAGCGACGATTTTTAAAAATTCATATCTCGAGATCTAGCCGTCGGATCAAGCTCAAATTTGGACAGCAGCTTCAAAACATCCTGAATTGAATCTGAACGGTGGAGATCGGATTTTGATCTCTCTAGAATTTAATTTGATTTTTCGAACAAAGCTGCTCCGTAATTCACACTTCAAAAATCCATTTTCCTACAAAATCAACCCGAGGAGTGAAATACACACACATGCACTAAAACACATAAAAACACATAAAAATAATATGAATGCACACAAAAAAGACATAAACCTATCACGAAATAATGCATACAAAATGCACTTATCAACACCCCCATACTAAAATCTTGCTCGCCCTCGAGCAAGACATACAAAAACAATATGCAAACAACGACATAAGTAAGAATGAATCATGAACAACATAGCCTCCGATAAGTTTCAACTTCAACAACAAAAACCACAAAAACTTTTTAATTGTTCACAATACACTGTCAGTTTAACGTAAAAGTGTGTGTGTGTCATATCATTCCAGTTTCATGCAACTTCAAAAGAATCTGTCCTAAGAATGCTTAGCGACCTATGACAATTCAAGGCAAGTATCACAATCCAGCACTCCATCATCTCAACAATCCCAAACAAAAACATGCACTTTCTTGAGATTAATTACGTACCTCCGGATTTTGCACCCGATATTTTTAATAAGCCCCAATAATTACCCGCAAACTTAGCTATAACTAAGATAGGATTCAAATTTTAATCCCCTGTCTATAGCCCGGATGGAGCATCAATCCCATTTAACCCGCAAACTTAGCTATGGAACAAAGATTAGGATTTCAATCATTGTCCAAGCCCGGATGGAATTGTTACTTTAAAATTTTAAATTTATTAACCCCATGGAATCCGCATACTTAGTCAAGAACAAGAGATTAGGATTTCAATCTCTGCTCGTAACCCGAATGGAGTTAACTTAATTTTCAACAAAAGTTTTTTCAAAAATTTTATAAGTACGCCCAAGATCATACATGCAATGTCTAACAACTATTAAGAATCCAAAGATACTATCATGATCAACAAACATCTATTGTCGTGCAATGGTCAAACAAACACGAACATCATCAATTACATCGTTACACTACACAAGTCTAACACGCGTGCTTAAAAATATTCACTATTCAACCAACAGTTTCTCTTGTTCAATCAAAAACAAAATTTTCTAAAAAAAAAAAAATTTTCAAATCTATCATAATCGGCTAACATTCATCATTCTACTTATCCAAGACAACACGAACAACAACAAAATGATATGCATGATTACGAACCAAACACAAAAAATAAACCAAATGAATGCAAACAGAATGAACACAAACATAATAACTAAACAACAACACAACCAATGCAATAAACTAGTCTACCTCCCATACTTATCCAAAACATTGCCCTCAATGCTTTAGAACAATGAACAGAATGCAAAACAAACACACAATGAAAACAAAAATAACACTCCTCTGGTTGCGTATTCGTCCTCTTCCTTCTTGACAATATCAGCTGGGACAGCAGTAGCAGACTGTGTATATCGGCAGGCTCGGCAAACTGGAATGGGAAAGAAGTTAAAATAAAATAAAAAAAACAAAAACCAAAAATAAAATAAAATAAAATAAAAAACAAGGGAAAGAACACTGGGTTGCCTCCCAGTCAGCGCTAAATTTATAGTCTAATGCCCGACTATGCAGAAGCAACCATCAAAGAGCAGCTGCCGCCCATAGTAAGAATCATACGACTCTACGTATGGGTCTTGATTTTCTTCGCCCTCAAGCTTGACGTGATATATGCATGGGAAGCTTGTCGGTCCAACAACACTCAGTCGGAACTGATCAGTTTGGAAGGAGACTCGGATTGCAGGCTGAAGCTCATGGAGGATGGAATATTTTGGAGGTGGCGTCAATGGCAAGGAAGAATCTTCTAACGGTGTACATGGAACGACCATTGACGAGTTAAAATCTGTAGCCTTGTATGTTTCTTCCTCCTCCAAGCCCACTATTGGCTCTTCTTCACAAGAAAATTCCTCAAAAATTATTTCTAATGCGCTAGCTCAGTTACTTCACTCTCTTGCCAGATCTCAAAAATTGGTTCTCTAAGAAGCGCAATCTGTTCATCCAAAAGACTCCAAGACTTGATACGGCTTTCTAAGAATTTATTTGTCTCTGTCTGTTTCCGCAAAAGATTCTCCAAGCCACATAATCTTCAAAACACCCTACACACTCTTCTTGACTCTCCATTGGTTGGTTTGCAAAATTTCTAGAGTTGATATCTGGTGGATATTTGTGACTCCAACCTTGCAATGAAGGATCACAATGCCAATGGTAGTCGAAATCTGCCATATCATTAAACAAGTGCATCACATTGTCTTCATCTCTTCTAAACAATTGACTGTCAGTGGCCAAAGCTCCAAAATCTACCCAACTTCTTGTAATCTCATCCAAACCACCATAAAAAATTTTAGTGAGGGTGTAAGTCGAAAACTGATGGCATTGAAATCTGTTAGCCAAATCATTGAATCTCCCCCAAGCAGCATAGAAAGGCTCCAAGTATTGCTGGCCAAATCTTGTGAACACCTGTCGATGGTCCATCTCTAAGTACCTCACAAGAAAAAGAGAATAAAATTAAAAATCAAAATAAATAATTAAACAAATGCAAGAAAAAAAATATCTAGTCTCAAGCAAATAATCTATCCTAATATTAACTGAACAGTCCCCGGCAACGCCGCCAAAAACTTGACCGGCTAAATCGGTGTGATATAAATCTACTGGCAAGCGTACCAGGTCAAGTAATAGTAAAGTGGACTGAGAGTCCAAGTATCGATCCCACAGGGACTGCAGTCAATTCTCAAGAATTAATTATTTTACTTAATCTAGAAAAAATAATAAAAAGCAATTTGATTTAAATAAAATAAGAAAATAAAATAAAAACTGCTTAAGAAATAAGAATAAAAAAACTGAAGATAAAAATAATAAAAACGAGACAACCAAGACACACGTAGGTACCGAACAAATCATGTAACAAGTAGTCGATTCAGGACTCAGATTTAATCTTAAATTACGGGAATTCTCCTATCTTGTTCAAAGGACTATTTCTAGAACAATCAAACCTATTCAAATATTGATGAACTAATCTTTCGTAATTCTAATCAAATTTGAATGCATTAAATATTTGTGAAAATTCAGTTTACACCCAAACCGCACACTGAAACTGAATTCCATTTCTAGTCGATTTTACCATGTGTTAATTATCAGAGTGATCGAAATCAATACCTCCTCAGTCGACTTGGAATCGATTAACATGCAAGCAAACAGTTGATCAGACTATTCATAAGACAAATATAAATCTAACAATCAATAAAATAAAATCAACTCTGAAAAATCCCAAACAAACATCTAAGTTTTCTACATAAATTTGTTCGGCCCAATCACGTCGTCTTGGTTGAAAATAAACTACTCAATAATTAAAAATAATAATTCAAAAATAAAAATAATAAGAAGAAGAAGAAGAAAAGAAAAGAAGAAATCTTCTCTCCCAAGCCTTGTAGCCGCCTCCTCTGTGTTGTCTGCACTCTAGAACTTCGAAAAACCTCCAAAAATATGTTATATCTTGTATATATATGGTCCGGAACACCTACCAGTTAGTTTCCTCTCAAAACAAGGATTTTTCAGAACACATATGACCCCGAAACACGCGCGCGCGTGCGGCATAGGCCTCGCGCGCGCGCAGCATTAAAAAACAGAAGTCTGGACGTCCGACTCGCGTGCGCGCGAGCTTGATTATCCCGCGTGCGCAGTACAAAGTTTCTACGCCGAGCGACAATTTTCAAAAATTCATATCTCAAGATCTAGCCGTCGGATCGAGCTGAAATTTGGACAGAAGTTTGAAAACATCCTGAAATTTAATCGGAACGGTGAAGATTGGATTTCGTTTTCTCTAGAATTTAATTTGATTTTTCGAACAAAGCTGCTCCGTAATTCATACTTCAAAAATCAATTTTCCTACAAAATCAACCCCGAGGAGTGAAATACACACGCATGCACTAAAACACATAAAAACACATAAAAATAATATGAATGTGTGCTAAAACACATAAAAACACATAAAAATAATATGAATGCACACAAAAAAGACATAAACCTATCACGAAATAATGCATACAAAATGCACTTATCTCACATACACATGCAACACATATATCATATATCATGTCAGCTATCTCGATTAGTACTTACGTACCTTACTAAAATCAGTCCTAGCAGTCCTGCTCTAGGTTCTCAATCATATCATCAGCTCTACAATGAAAAATAGACATGCATCATTATTTAAGCTCTAAAAACCTTAACTAAGATATTGCATACTCCTAAATATTTTTAGAAAGCAAAAGCTATACCTACGTCCATCGTCAGCCCGTTGATGGCGAATACCCAACCTCTTGGACACACTTCTGCTGTCGCTCCACAGCTTCTGAGCACAGCTCCGCTACTATGTCATACACTATTTGACTATACTAAAATATATTCGTAATCCAACTCTAAAATAAGATTATCCAAAAGCCCTAAAATAGAGCCACTTAGGCGAAGGAGAGCATTTGGTGCGCTGAGAAATGAGCTCCTCGGCTCCTTTTATTGACAAGGGTTCGGACCGTCCAAACTCCTTTTTGGATCGTTCGATCCCTGCATGCATGACAAGTGTCTCGGACAGCTCATCGGACCGTCCGAACTGGAATTTGGATCGTCTGAACTTGAATATTACGTCATCTATGATGTCACCTACTCGAACACCTGTCTGGACTACTGTTCGGACCATCCGAACCTTAAATTCGGAGCGTTCAAATTCTGATTCTCATCCAATCAAAATCATCCCTTATCTTATCTAATCCGGTAGCAATCGCACCGTCCGATCCATTTTTGGATCGTCCAAACTCCGCCCTTCCGAACTAGATCAGTTCCTCCGAACTCAACAACTTCGGACCATCCGATCCTAAGCTCGAAGCCTCCGACTTGCTGATGCCTTGGGGTCGTTTCGGCTATTCCCGAGTGTTTTGGATCCATTTATGAACTCCTTTGAAAATCCCTTAATCATGTTTTACTTAATCTAAACACGATTGCTTGATTACTTACTACTTAATCGTTAATTCTGGATACGGATTACTACAATACAACTCCTCACATAAGTTTTGTACTCTTTCCAAGGTGAATTCTCCTTCATCATTCTTGAGTTTCTAGATCACTTGTATCACCAAGATTTGTTGCATTAAAACAGTCTGATCCTGATGGATTTGGAGTGATGTTCCTCCCAAGTGTTGCAGCACCAGAGGCAACACCCAGTGGATTGACTTGCATCCAACATTTTTCTTTTAAACGTGAAGAAATACGGGTATGGTTTTCCCCTTCACTAGATTCTCGTTCTTCATCAGTTTCTTTATCACTAAAATAAACATTCATCCCTTTGTTGTTTGAAGCCTATTTGGAAATTCATTTGCATTATGTCCAAAACTAGTGCACTTTATACAATGCTGAGAGTCAAACCTCTTGGCATCTGATTGATTTCCTCCATCATTCTTAGGTAAAAATTGTCCTTGAGCAGATGATAACCTCTGAGATTTCTCAAGGGAAGTTAAACTTGGAGGTTTAGATTGCTGGACAGTTTTGTTCTTGTCTCTTATCTTCACAGATCGTCTCCAAAATTTTTCGTGATTGGTGAAATGGAATTTTCAAAAAGGTCATTCTCATTGACTTTTTGAGAGATTTGAAGAAGATCATTGTAATAGTCATTAGATACTTGAAACAGAATGGTCTTACCTTTGTCCTTCTTTTGTAGATCCAAGTTCATCTCAAACGTTCAAAGGGAGCTCGTCAATTCATCTAGTCCAAGCTTATTAGTGTCTCGTGCTTTATCAATTGCACATATCTTGATTTTGAAGCGTTCAGGGAGTATCTTAAAACATTGTTAACAAATCTCTCATTTGGGATTGGATCACCAAGACTGTATGTTTCATTATCAATTTCACACAGACTACGATCATATGAAGTGATTATTTCATATTCTTCCATTCTCACATTTTCAAATTTGGTAGTTGGCATTCTTACCTTGGTTCTTCGTACAATCTTAAATCATTCACAGTGATTTTGTAGGATTTCCCAAGCATGCTTGGTAGAGAGACAGTTGGTGATGAGATTGAACATGTTTATGTCAACAGAGACAAAGATAGCATTCAGTGCCTTTGAATTGTAGTTCAAAATGTGGACTTCATTAGTCATCCATTCACTTTTTGGTTTTATATAACTATCACCATCTTTATCAATCGTTTTTGGTGGAGTCCAACCATCGATAACCCATTTTCATGATCTTTAACCTATGGGTCTGATGAAGACCCTCATTTTGAATTTTCAAAGAGATCAGTAGTTTGTTCCATTCAGAACTGATGGTCGCAGTGCAGTATTGACAAGTGGCACATCCATAGTAATTTTTCCTGTTAAGCACAAATAAACAGAATATCACTTAGTAACGTCAAGATTTGTCTCTTGATACCACTTGAAATATTTTTAAACATAAAAATACTAAATAACAAGAGAATTGTGTATACAGATAAAGTGTTATTGTTGTAACACTACGACAACATGCAACAGAATAAATAATGTAACACACAAATGACTTTACGTAAATAAATTAAGAAACAAATAATTATGCACAAGTGTACACACTTGTGCAGTGTCTCATGACAAAACGTTCACTAGAAAAATATGTCTTTTACACATAAAAAGAATACTAGTGAATAATCAATAACTGTAGGACTGAGCGCTTGCCTTTTTAAGAAAAACTATAGCTGGTGGTTATGCAACTCAAATATTTTAAACCGCACAGTTGCCCAAGATTCATGGTTCGACTGCTCTACCAACAGGGACAACCCCAACAATCTCCCTCCCAATAATTTCACTCTTTGCAATCAATGAGAATCGAACTCATTACCTTGACTCTGTTACCAATTGTAGAACCGATCGCTTGTCTATTTACCAAAAGCTATAGCTGGTGGTAATTGTGCAATTCAAATCTTTTAAACCGCACATCAGCCCAAGCATCATGGTTCGACCGCTCTACCAGCAGTGACAATTATTGCACCCCAATAATAACTAACTCCCTTAAAACTTTAAGGGGCCGGGGAAAATTGCATCCTAAAATTTAAATAAAAAATAACCAAACGAAAACACAAATTCAAATTTTGTGAAAACCGAAATTAAGATCCATGAGAAACTCTTCAAACAACACTTTACACAAGTGTTGTCTTCGAGCGTATTCAACAATTCACGAAAACACAGTAAAATACTTAATTATATTGTCTGGTGTTGCCAATACATCTAGTATTTACTCATATGATTATGTATGTACCTTTGTTCGAGGGCAATTGTTGCCATTGTTTAAGGAACGCTCAAAACATGATGTTTGAGATTTTGTATGATTTAAAATATTTGAGTAGTAAAATTATTGCGGACTAAATTTTGGTACAATATCAAGTGTTTGATCCTAGCTACCATAACTCATGAACTTGACTCTGATACAAATTTTAGGATTGATCGTTTACTGATTAACAGAAAGTTATAACTTGTGGTAACAATAAAACTAAAATATTTTAGATTGTAGAGCATCTCAAGGCCACATGTTCAATTCCGTTGGATTATGGGTCAATTTCGTAAGACGGATCTCTCATTCCGATCATCCATGAAAAAATATTATTTTTTATGCCAAAAGTATTACTTTCTATTATTAATATATATGATCGCATGTTTGATCCGTCTCGCGGATAAAAATATGCGAGATTATCTCACTAGAGATCTACTCATCCCATATTCGGCCATAAATTAAGCTTGCAAAATCAAATCATGGAAATTTTCATTAGTTTCCCGAATCGTATAATAATAACAAAACATACAAAATTACTTAATTTTGCTATCAGTTTTAAAATAAATGAAATTTTACGTATTTGCTAACTTGAAACATTAAATACTACTATATATACATGTGCCAGACGATAGGTTCAATCAATTTTTTTAATTTTCTATTGAGAGACTGGGCAAAATGAAAAATGTTCTAATTCTCATCTTTGTGCTCATGTTTTCTTTAGGTCTGCATGCTTTCTGGCTTATTTATTTTCACAAGAAATTCGGATTTTCGTTCATCATTTTTTTTGTTTGCAGGTGCTAATCGTATATTTGCACAGGGGTTTGACTGCAACTATATCTCCTATAAAGTTCGATGCGATAACGAGAATAGGACCGATGTTAGGCGTTGTGACCGTTTCTGTATGAACAACGGCTGCGAAGGCGGATATTGCAATATTATCGATCCAGAACTCAAAAGTTGTATTTGTAGGCCTTTTCAGGCATAGCTCGAAATTTTAATGTTCTATGGGATTTATGTCTTTTGTGAGAAAAGTTTGTTTTAAAAAATGAATGCAATGGAAATATTTTAACGGATCTGTAATTATAATTTTCTGTGCGAACGAATTAACGCTCTTTTCAGACAAAAATGAAAATGGACTAAAAATATGATAATATTTATGGTCAAGATTGCATCTTTTACGAAGGACAGATTGAATCCGATGCAGTAATATGATTTGTTTTTAGCAGCATCGATATTTGTGGTAAATTTTTAGTAATACATGGCTCCAAAAATAAATTTAAATTTCAGGAAATTGTGCACACTTTCCATAATTTGTGGTAAATTTTTGAGTAATACATGGATGATCGGAATGAGAGATCCGTCTTACGAAATTGACCCATAATCCAACGGAATTGAACATGTGGCCTTGAGACAGATTATGGGTCAATTTCGTAAGACGGATCTCTCATTCCGATCATTCCGTTGAATGTAATTTGTGCACACTTTCCATAATTTTTTTTATCACGTTTAATTAATTTTAATAATTAATTTACCTACATGAGCCGTTTTGTGGTGATTTTTGAGACAGATTCATTAATTATTTTCAATTTTCTACACACATATATACTAGAAATTAATTAAGCATGTGCGTTGCACGTAGAAAATGTATGTTGTAGTAATTGTAATTTAAAACAAAAATAACACAAAAACTCTCGTTAGATGTGGCAATGAGTTGATTTTGTAAGACATATTTCTTAATTGAGTCACCCATGAAAATTTTTAATTTTTATGCAAAATTTATTATTATTGTTTTTTTGTAAACATGAACATGGTTTACTCGTCTAATGGATAAAGATCTGTGAAATCGTCTTACAAGAGACCTATTTAAAAATTAATTAACTCAACAAAACATAACGATAATATTATTGTAAAATTTGAAATTTAATGCAAATTACTCATATGTAATTAATTTAGATAAAAACATGTCCTTTTTTGATTTTTCAAAAAGATTTGGTTCATTCAATTTTTACTCATATCTGTTTTTACCGTATTATATATTTTTTTTTTCATATTTTTCTCAACAAACGCTTATATTTTCATATTTTTTTTGTTATTAAATTTACTTTATCAATGATCTGCACTTTTTTTATTTACAATGATTTTGAATATTTTCTTTTTATATAGAGTAACTATCATTGCTATTGGATATTAGTACTTTCATAGTCATGACCTTTAAATTTATTAGACCTATACTTGACAACATATCAATTTGATGTTAGAGTAACACTCCTGTGAGACGGTTTCATTCGTGAGATGGGTCAACCCTACCCATATTTATAATAATAAGTAATACTTTTGGCATAAATTGTAATACTTTTTAATGGATAACTCATACAAGAGATCCGTCTCATAAAAATGACCCTTGAGACCGTCTTATAGGAGTTTTTGCCTTGATGTTATTATATCAATATATCAGCATATAAATTAAGGAATATATCGTACTAATAAACAAAGTAGTATTGATTGAATATTGTCATTTATTTACAATGTATTAATATTTTGGCAATAAATCATAATTTTGCTAACTCTTATGACACCTGTTTTAATATAGGCAAAAACTCCTATGAGACTGTCTCAAGAGTCATTTTTATGAGACGGATCTATTGTATGGGTTATCCATTAAAAGGTATTACAATTTATGTCAAAAGTATTACTTATTATTATAAATATGGGTAGGGTTGACCCGTCTCACGGATGAGACCGTCTCACAGGAGTGTTACTCTTTAATATATTATATTAACTCATATACATGATGATCAAAATTAAATTACTAATGCCATATCGGTTATGCTGGATAATAATATATTTAATTTTCTTAATTTCTTTAATAAATCTTCATGGAATAATTTAACTTTAGAATATAATAAATTTAATTTGGAAACTGAATACTCATCGTATGAAAAACGATCATTGTTCCTCCCTTCTATTTTTTCATTTATTTTTCTTCTGAGCTATATCATTATTTATATGTGATATATATATATATATATATGTATATATATATATGTATATATATATATGTATATGTTGGGTTTTTTTACAGACCAATTTGGTTTTGATAACAAAACTTGTTATTATGTTTGTAACATATTTACTTAAATATGTAGTTGGTAGATCACATGTTTTGAATTTCGAGATGAAGAACTCAAATTCAACCAATTCAAGTTTCTAACACAGCTTCTTATTTCAAGCATATCTCATAGCTCGATATTCCAATTGACCAACCGTCAAAACTGTTGAACAACCAACTTAAATATCTACAAGTTAAAATTCATACCAATCTGTCCAATTTGGTTGTTTTCTAGGTCAAACTGTTGCTTCAACATTAAACTACATAAATAAGATGACAAGCAGCAGTTTGATAGACCAGCTCTGGTATTTTGGTCATATCTTGCAACCATGTTATCCAAATGAAATGATTCAGTATGAGTTACGAATCTACAAGCAAGATCTAAAAATCATCTTCACAATTCAAGATCTGAATCGAAGCATAAAGAGCTGATAAATTGCATTGAAAACTCTAGGTCTGTACTAAAATTCTACAGAGCATAATTTCTGTCATAGTTGGTAGATCACATGTTTTGAATTTCGAGATGAAGAACTCAAATTCAACCAATTCAAGTTTCTAACACAGCTTCTTATTTCAAGCATATCTCATAGCTCGATATTCCAATTGACCAACCGTCAAAACTGTTGAACAACCAACTTAAATATCTACAAGTTAAAATTCATACCAATCTGTCCAATTTGGTTGTTTTCTAGGTCAAACTGTTGCTTCAACATTAAACTACATAAATAAGATGACAAGCAGCAGTTTGATAGACCAGCTCTGGTATTTTGGTCATATCTTGCAACCATGTTATCCAAATGAAATGATTCAGTATGAGTTACGAATCTACAAGCAAGATCTAAAAATCATCTTCACAATTCAAGATCTGAATCGAAGCATAAAGAGCTGATAAATTGCATTGAAAACTCTAGGTCTGTACTAAAATTCTACAGAGCATAATTTCTGTCATAGTTTGGTATTTCGAGCATATCTCTCTCGTAGGAACTCGAAATGGAGTGATTTTTGATTGTATGGAAATCTAAGAGAAAGAAATATGACTTTCATGTTTATTACTTTACCCATATAGCAATGAATCATGTTCCAACTTCTTCCCCAATTGCCAATTAATGCTCTCCAACTATTTTGTTCTCAATTGATTTGAAGAGGTCCTGGTATTTCAAGCATAACTCTTTCATATGAAATCCAAATGGAATGATTATTAATGATTTTGAAAGAGAAAGAGCTACAACTTTAATGTTCATCACTTTGCCCAAAAATCGATGAATCATGCTCTAACTGCTTCCTCAAGTACTAAATACATCATTTAAGGCAGACAGCTCCAAAACGGAACCAATTGAAGCGAGACCATTTGAGCAAGACCAACTCATATAATCGGGTCCAATACAACATTGAGAAAATCAAACAATTGATACTACTTTGAAAAGATCATACAACAACCCATAAATACAACATTGAGAAATATCAAACAATTGCTCATTAATACAACATTGAAAAGGACAAACAACTACTTCCCATGAAAATTAAATACATGGGCAGCCTATATAAAGAAAATCAGCTGAAATGAGTGCAAGACTAGCATAATGGAAGTTCATATGGAATTATTAATCTAGTCAAGAGCTTTTTGGTAGCGCTCAGTCGTGTCACGTCCAAATTAACTCAACTCAAATAAATAAACTGTAGTTGCGAGAGTAGGGATCGTTCCCATGAAGAAGGTGGAATTTATTGTGTTCTTAAAAATACTGAAAGTAAATAAAAGGGGGTTTTTGTTTAATCAGATTAATTACTAAAAATTCAAAAAATAAATAAATAAATACTAATTCTAAAATTCAACTTAACTAGCATGCACAATTAAAAATTAAATTACTAACAATCAATTAAATAAGTTTTGGTATCGATCGACTATGTCCTTGAAGTTTATTTTTTCGATCATCGATTCTCTAAAATAATAAATTCACATATGAATATTCAACTTAACTAGCATGTCCAATGAATCTCGGAGATAGCTATCCCTTCATACCAAATTTCAAAATCCTACGGAACGCTAAAACTTTAAAGAACATTTTTTCACCTACCTGGAACTTCATAGGTCTACGCTTTGTATTAGTATAACTGGCTAGACGATCCAATGCAGTTTTAATCCGTTTCTTCTTATGATCAACTATATCAAAAATCTTTTGAATAATTCTGGTACTTCCACTTTTCGTTCCTAAACATCTTCCCAGAATAATGAAGTACGAAATCATCGCCCGTACAATATTTCAAATCGTGTCATACCAATATTGTGGTGATAACTATTTTTCTACACAAATTCAATCAATGGAAAATGTTCTTTCCATGCTGGAACAAAATCCATAGCAAAATCTCCTAACATATCCTCAAGGGTATTGATAGTACGCTCGGACTGATCATCAGTCTTCATGTGATATGAAGTACTCAAACTGAGATTAGTACCTAGAGCACGCTGAAAACGCCCCCAGAATCGAGATGTAAACTTGATGTCTCTGTGATATGAATTCTTGTTATATGAAAATCAAACACGATTATATAGAATCGTACCCTCAATCCAATAGACAAAAAGAAATAAAATAATTTTCCCAATCTTGAAACAAGTAACGAATTTTAAAAATCCACCTCTAGCTTACAACGATACTAGCAAAATAAATTCACGAAGAAAATAATTGATCTCAACGGAACCTTCAGAAAACTTGTTTCTGACAACCCACGAAGAAGAACGGTCGACAAACGCCACAAAGTTGAAAACTTTGATAAGTTTGATTTTTGAGTAAGCAAAAGCTCAATAAAATTCTAGAGAGAATTTTAAAATTTGAATATATTCAAAATCTGAATTATATTCTCAAAAATAATGAATGTATAATATTTATATTACATCCCAAAATAATAAAATATATCGCAAAAATATAACTAAATACATCAAAGATATCTCCTAAAAGTTTCCTAATAGGATTAAAAAACTCAAAATAGGAAAATATATCACAAATAATCAAAATTGTCAAACACACACACAAACATGCTCGGTGTGTGTAAAAGGTGGATGCGCGGGCGCGCATGGGTTATGTAGGTACAGCGCGGGCGCGCGAAATGCAAGGCGCGGGCGCGCAGGACGTTCGCACATTCTTAGTAAAATCATCACTCATCAGCGCGTGCATGCATTCTCCAAGGCGCGGGCGCGCGTGACTCTCGCATATGAGGGTGCGGGCGCGCATGAGCTTCAAACACCGCTTTGTATTTTTTACTTTTCTTCAATATTTTATTCACTTTCTTGATCCTTTTGGACTTCAATACATAACTTCCTTCAAAGTGATTCTCAAGCATTCCAACACCCACTTGATAATCCATCATCAACGATTGAAGTTTTTACTTAAATTTTTTGCCTCGACCTCTCATAATTGGTCCACTTGGCATTTCCAACGGATCCTTAGGCTCCTCAACAACATGATCTATACGCGAGACATTCATGATCGCATCACTCTCTCAGTGACAAAACTCACAGGCACACTATAATCGTACAATCTTTTGAGTCCTGAATGTATAAATGAGTCATCCGATCAAAAATGTAATCTCGGTTATACGGAAGGAAATGCGCTGAATAGATGAGTTAATCCATCACAACCCAGATAGCATCACAATTCCTTGAGGAGAAAGGAAAATGAGTCACAAAATCCATCGTGATAACATCCCTTTTTCACTCATGAATCGGTAAACTATGAAGCAATACTCTGGGTCATCGTTGTTATGCCTTAACTTGTTGACACACAAGACATTGAAAAACATAATGATACACACTGTGTTTCATTCCTTTCCACTAGAACCGAGTTTGCAAATCCTTGTACATCTTATTGCTTCTCGGATGAACGTCCAACTTGGTACGGTGCGCTTGAGATAAGAATTCCTCTCTTAGAGAGTCATCCTCAGATACCACAATTCCCAATCTGCTAAACACTCATGCCGATATATACACCTTTGGTACTAATAGTTTCAATCGAATTCGCAACTTGATACAACAATTCTTCTATCCGAAATAATAATATTGTTTATTACCTCATTGATAGACATAAACCTGTACCGATTCCTGACTCTCTCGTCTGGATGATCACAAACTGAGTTATTTGAAATTCGTGAATTCTAAAAGTCTCTTTTTGAATCGACTATGTCGATCAATCGCATCAATGGTCTAATGCATCCAAAAGACACTCGAAAAATCGATGACAATAATCGCCAGACCCAAAAACTATAGGTCTATGCTACTGTCCTTTCCCCATGTATAATTACTTGACGCTATTCTGCTAAAATTCATTGGAATCAATAATACTTGGCCAATCCAATCCTGATGATGGAATCTTAGGAAGACTGAAGAATTACTTGAGCACGATGCTTATTCTAACAAATTTTTAAAAGTGATGTCCTACAATCAACTTGTAGCAACTACTACTCAGTCAAATATCATAAAACTTTGTTAACAATTCCTAGTACCAAGCAATGTACAAAATCAAATATGTCTTTCCTAATAAGGAAATATTTACCTTAATCATTGCTGGGTTCCATTATCTGTATCTACCACATACATACTTAGAACACTCTCTGAATAAATCATTTCTTCAAGAGTTAAATCTTAACTACTTTTCTTAGACATAGGGAAATCAAGAAATATTGACATAGACATTCTTTAAAACTCCCGGAGACTGGGGAATTCTGAATGCCATCAATCTTTGAGTGTCACCAATTGACCAAGCCCTTACGCATACAGGCTCACAGGACTACACTAATAACTTCATATTCCACCAAATCCTATCACCGAAATATAAGTAAAAACTTCTCAGACTCAATGGTATCAATCATTGATATTGATCTAATATGGCTCACACTTGGCCAAAAAAGATCAATCAACTCAGGTAACCACTTATCGATTCTTGTTCACTGTTTAGAATTCAACACTACCAATCAACATACCCTGATCTTAGTATTTTAATTACTCAAAAATTATATAATCCCAATAGCACCTGGGATCACAAGATTCCAACACCAGATCTCAATAATTTTCTCTGACGGTGGCAGTCGATAACTAAAATAATCACTGATACTACTGGATCTATTTGACAGAATCCATCTAGTTATATCCAAATACAGTATGTGCAGCCTATCTGTTTAGAATGTTCACTCATCGAAGAACATCCTATCCAAGACTATTCTGACAACATAAAATATCAGTCTGTATCTCTGACGAAGTCAGATAATAACTGCAATTAACCATTGGCACTATTTATGCGCGAATCTGAATCCACTACTAGAGTTATCCTAGTTCAACTGGACATGAACACTAAGTTACTCACTTAGCGTTGTACTAATTGTGATTAAAGAAACACCTTCTATCTTAGACAATATTTGAGACGTCCCGTATTTTTTAAATATTTAATGAAAATAGTTGCGGAAAATGGGTAGGAAAATTTTTCAAAACTTTAAACCATG
Organism: Henckelia pumila; assembly: GCF_033568475.1. Lineage (NCBI taxonomy): Eukaryota > Viridiplantae > Streptophyta > Magnoliopsida > Lamiales > Gesneriaceae > Henckelia > Henckelia pumila. The sequence continues at coordinate 166,728,785 of NC_133121.1, read as the reverse complement.
TAGGGAGAGCATCACATCAATTCCAAAAGAATTTAAAATTATAAATCTTTGACAATAAAACTCGTTACTCAATGTTCACGAAGTCTAAGAAACACTGATGCATTCCTATAACAATTACTATTTAAAATACGGCACATCAAAACTTACTACTAACATTTAAATAGTATGGAGAAAATGTGAGTTATTATAAAAAATCTACGTACATCAAATACATTTAAAATAATCAAAAAAACTCACATACAAAAATATCAAACTGAAATGAACATTTAAAATACGAAACATTTGAAATCCTCGAAACTCGTCATTAAAAGACTGACAATGAAAATAATTAAATAATTAATTTTAAACATCGTACATATAATATTGAAACAATATGACATAAATAAACATAGGTAAATCCTTTTGCTTTAAATACATCAGAGCATCTGAACTATCGTGTCATGCAATGACTTCGCCTCTTGGACTATTCAGCCGTGCTACCAAAAATTTTTAAATATAAACTGCTAAACCATCTGCACCATTCAAGTATAGTGAGTCTAAAGGACTCGGCAAGATTAAAATTTTATATCGATATCATTATAGCTTCAAAATAATTTAAACTTAAAATGACTTGAACATATATAACATGATACCTTGAACTTGAAGAATTTTAACGTAAACATCATGGAACTTTAAACTTAAAATCTTGAACATGAACTTCAAAACTCTTAAAAGATGAAAGGAAGTTAAACATAGACATCAACATACTTAACTTTAAATCTTGAAAATAGATTTCTTGCATTTTCTCAAAACTTTACCATTTCATTCTCAAATAAACATTTGCACTAACATCTAATTAAAATCATGAAACTTGGACAACATCAAATCGTGGAAATAAACCATGAACATAACATAAAAAAACTTATCATTTTGGGGTGATGAATTATGTGAAATTGTGGCAACCGTCATAATGGGCACATTCGTAGTTCCTGTTGATCAACAAGCATTTCTTTCTTTTCGGAGGCCCCTCCGGAGCTCATATCGGAGTACCTAACTCGTACATTTAGCCATATGGCATTACGCCCCATAACATTCATTCATTCATTTTTGGAGGCCCCTTCGGAGCTCATCCCGGAGTACCTAACCCGTACATTGATCCATATTTGGAAAGGTCACTTCGAAGCCCAAACCGAAGTACCAGTCCCGTATTGCCACCACAAAGACACATAAGACATCAAAATATTTTCGTTCATCAACATATCATATAATGCTTCATCTTAACATTATTCATTCATGCTTCATCATATTTCATTTCATCATCATATCATCGTATCATCATAACATATCATTTCATTATGAAGCATCAACATATCATCGTAATTTTCTTCATAAACTTTCATTTATGAACATAAAACTTTACTCAATAACTTCATGCATGTCATAGATGATAAAAATCATACTTTCATATTGAACATAGGTTTCATGAATGAAATTTAGACATGTACATGCATCACATAACGTAATCGATCCTCGTAAGTCGTTCTTTTCGTTCTTGACTTAAAACTTGAAACTTTTTGCATAGAAACTCTTAAATATATTTTATAAGCCTTAAAAGATCATAACCATGAATTTAGGACCCTAAAATAACATACACAAATCATGAATTTTGAAGGCAAGGCGCGGCCGCTCAACTTATAGGCGCGGCCGCGCATGACCTGCGCAAATGGGTCTTCTTGCTCACTCTGAAACTCTATTTTACATTCGAAATTTGGAAACGTGATAAACATGAAAGTTCCCTTGATCTTGGCTTTCTAATTCCGAAAACCTCACCTCAATTGGAGTTTTCAGTAAAAAGTTATGCTCATTATCCCTAGATGTGTCACTGCCGGGAATTCAAAACACTTGACACACTTTGGGGTGATTTTGACCAATCTTCCAAAATGATTTTGAAAAAACTCAAAACATGAAAATTGTAGATAAATAAGCTATATTTCCAATAAAATTGGCCTCATATGATTTGGATAAGTAAACTAGGCAAAATCATCAAAAAGGTAACAAGTGCCGCTAATCCGGAACATTTCAGCACATGCAACATTTCAAAGCTTTAATTCAAACTAACTCAATACTTCAAAATATGGTATTTTCTACTACTCTAGCTATATAATTTAAATAAAAAAATCCCTTGAAACTTCAAGAACACATAAAAACTTAAATGAAACATGTATCTCTTGAAACAAATTCAAGAACATGACAAGAACGACTTATGCTTCACGATTTCATACTATCACATAACATGCTCTTCAAACTCATAAAATCAAAACTTCATGCTCTTGAAATTCTTGAAATTCATGCATACATATCTCAACATACATCTTTTCATATCAAAATAAATATATTTTGAATGGTGGTTTCAAAACCTTTAAAATTTGTACTTGCCTTTGATCTTTGAAGAACGAAATTAGCACGAACTTGTAGAGATCTAGCCTTACTCAAATGGAATCGAGACATGGTCAAACGGTAGCCAAAAGAAGATGAAATCCAGAAGTTGGTTCAATTGTTCCTAAGCTCAAAATAAAACTTTTATATGGTGAGAAGACATCAAGAATCAAAGGAAAAATAAAAGAAGAAAGGGAATAGAAAATCTGTGCAGAAACATCTTACAAAAAGTCTTCGATCTAGGCAGAAACGACCCTCAAAAATAGCGATTAATGATTCAAATCGAAGCTACGGGCGTAAGAAAGATAACCCTTCAAACGGATTGAAGTTTGGACACCGGATGAAGAATTTATGCGCATAATACGGCAGCTGCTCAAAGGGAGGCAAGATGGAAGAGAATTGAGAGGATGAGGCATGTGATTTGAGAGATGAAGGAATAAGAAAGGAGACAATACCACATGGGGATAAATGCAAGTAGGGTTCAAGAGAAGAAAGAATAATACATAATATAAAAAGAAAAGAGAGATCATCATCGTGTGATCAAATTGGGAAAATACAATGAGTAATATATATGCATATATATATATATATATATATATATATATACATATATATAGAAATTTTCAGATGCCCAACCAATGATGTCCAACTCGTCCCCGACAACTAAAACCCGATAGTGGGTTTTAGTGATACGGATTTTTTTTAAAAAAAACAACTAAAACCCGGTAGTGGGTTTTAGTGGTCGGGGACGAGTTGGGCAGGAATGGTTGGGCATCTGAAAATTACTCTATATATATACATATAAATATTTAAATAGAAGATGAGTACCCTTAATTAATGAATGTATATACACTACATATTGAAGAAGATTGGAACGTGTGAAGGAAAATAAACAAAAGAAAACAAGATGGGGAAAGAGACAAGGAATCAAGTGGTTGGAGATGGATACAATCACAAATTTAATATATGTACAATCATTTATTGAATAAGATGGAAACGTATGGAATGAAATTAATGGAATTATACACAATGTAAAAGAAAAGAGAAATCAACAAGTAATGGAGTTAGAAAGAAAATGAACAAAAACAACATACATATTGGAGATGAAAATAATATAAAGTGAGGTGGAACGTACATTGAAGGAAAAAGATTAATGATACATAATATAAAAGAAATGACGAAGGAGGCATCATGCAATAGCACGAAATATTTAAATATGACTTTTAAATCATTTACATATCACATAAAAATATTTTATTAAACATAAATTTTAAATCATAATAAATAAAATAAAATAACTTAAAATTCATTTAAAATTTCTTTTAATAAATCATGAATAAATTAATGGATTTTTCGGTTGTTACAATCTACCCTCCTTAAAAAGAATTTCGTCCTCGAAATTTGACTGATCAATCTCCAAAAATATAAATTTTTCTCAACTAATCCATACAATCCCATACTTACATGTCTAATTTCCAATATTATTGTCTTATAAATCAACAATCAGCTGCGCACTCTGATAAAAAAAATATAACGTTCTTAATTGAAATTCTAATCTTATCAAATCAAAACATATCTGTTCGAATCTGCCTCGAATCCTCTTGAAGATTTAATTTAGATCGAAAAATATCTTTTCAAGTCAGCTGTGAATCTACTTTAAGACTTAATTCAGATAACCTAAATCCTCAAAATCTTCAGACACGTGATTCCTACTCCCAACGCTAGCTAAAGGTCAAAGAAAACGGTAACAAAACGGTTTGTTTTCTTCTCTTTTCACCATATAAATACGATCACTCAAAATTATTTTTAATCACACTCAACTTATTCTTTCTCTCACAATTTATTTCTCCAAGATCTCGAAGAACAAGATGAGATTTGCAATATTACTCTTTGTAACTATTATGATTATCCTTCTCATATACCTTGTATTTACCGGTGACTATCCACCCCACGTTTTTTCTCTATTCTTGAATTTGCTTGTACTCGTTGTTCTTTCCTTATATTGTATTATATATTATAATGATAGAAATTTACTAAGCTCAACCAAATTCTCAATTTCATCTGTTAAAACTTAGCATTCAAACTATTAATCTTGAAAATAAGCTTTTCCAACAAACTTAACCTTGTAATACTCCAAAAGTAATTTACATGTCAACAAATTTTCGTGTCACATCTTATTCCTAAATCATTCTTCTTATAGTCCAAAGAAACAATCACCGAGAACATTATTTGTCATCGAACCTATTCTATACAACAAGAGTATTCCAACGAAAAATCAATTATCATCTTACATTCCTCATGGTGAAATTATAACATCCTCAGAGAATAATCTTAACTGTAATGTGCAAGAAGAAAATTTTCATCAACAAATCATTACTTCCCCAAGATACTCTTAATCAAGTTAGACACATCACAATTCCAATCCAAAAATCCATCAATCGTAGTAAAATTTTCTGTTGAAAATCACAGGTGATCATAAATGTAAGAGAAAACAGATTTGAAAATTTCAAACATTGAACTTGCAGTCATGGAAGCAGGAGCATTCGAGTCCTTGACGAGATTGCATGCACGAACTATCTCCCAGAGCCAATTGCTCTGATACCAACTGAGACGTCCTGTATATTTTAAACATTTAATAAAAATAGTTGCGGAAAATGGGCAGGAAAATTTTTCAAAACATTAAACCATGTAGGGAGAGCATCACATCAATTCCAAAAGAATTTAAAATTCTAAATCTTTGACAATAAAACTCGTGACTCAATATTCACGAAGTCTAGGAAACACTGATGCAATCATATAACAATTACTATTTAAAATACGGCACATCAAAACTTACTACTAACATTTAAATAGTATGGAGAAAATGTGAGTTATTATAAACAATCTACGTACATCAAATACATTTAAAATAATCAAAAAAAACTCACATACAAAAATATCAAACTGAAATGAACATTTAAAATATGAAACATTTGAAATTCTCGAAACTCATCATTAAAAAACTGACAATGAAAATAATTAAATAATTAATTTTAAACATCGTACATATAATATTGAAACAATATGACATAAATAAACATAGGTAAATCTTTTTGCTTTAAATACATCAGAGCATCTGAACTATCGTGTCATGCAATGACTTCGCCTCTTGGACTCTTCAACCGTGCTACCAAAGCTTTTTAAATATAAACTGCTAAACCATCTGCACCATTCAAGTATAGTGAGTTTGAAGGACTCAGCAAGATTAAAATTTCATATCGATATCATTATAGCTTCAAAATAATTTAAACTTAAAATGACTTGAACATACATAACATGATACCTTGAACTTGAAGAATTTTAACGTAAACATCATGGAACTTTAAACTTAAAATTTTGAACATGAACTTCAAAACTCTTACAAGATGAAAGGAACTTAAACATAGACATCAACATACTTAATTTTAAATCTTGAAAATAGACTTCTTGCATTTTCTCAAAACTTTACCATTTCATTCTCAAATAAACATTTGCACTAACATCTAATTAAAATCATGCAACTTGGACAACATCAAATCGTGGAAATAAACCATGAACATAACATAAAAAAAACTTATCATTTTGGGGTGATGAATTATGTGAAATTATGGCAACCGTCATAATGGGCACATTCGTAGTTCCTGTTGATCAACAAGCATTTCTTTCTTTTCGGAGGCCCCTCTGGAGCTCATCCCGGAGTACCTAACCCGTACATTGAGCCATATGGCATTACGCCTCATAACATTCGTTCATTCATTTTCGGAGGCCCCTCCGGAGCTCATCCCGGAGTACCTAACCCGTACATTGAGCCATATTTGGAAACGTCCCTCCGGAGCCCAAACCGGAGTACCAGTCCCATATTGCCACCACAAAGACACATAAGACATCAAAATATTTTCGTTCATCAACATATCATATCATGCTTCATCTTAACATTATTCATTCATGCTTCATCATATTTCATTTCATCATCATATCATATATCATCATAACATATCATTTCATTATGAAGCATCAACATATCATCGTAATTTCCTTCATAAACTTTCATTCATGAACATAAAACTTTACTCAATTACTTCATGCATGTCATAGATGATAAAAATCATACTTTCATATTGAACATAGGTTTCATGAATAAAATTTAGACATGTACATGCATCATATAACGTAATCGATCCACATAAGTCGTTCTTTTTGTTCTTGACTTAAAACTTGAAACTTTTTGCATGGAAACTCTTAAATATATTTTAGAAGCCTTAAAATATCATAACCATGAATTTAGGACCCTAAAATAACATAAAAAAAATCATGAATTTTGAAGTCAAGGCGCGGCCGCTCAACTTATAGGCACGGGCGTGCATGACCTGCGCAAATGGGTCTTCTTGCTTGCTCTAAAAAACTCTATTTTACATTCGGAATTTGGAAATGTGGTAAACATGAAAGTTGTACCCTTGATCTTTGCTTTCTAATGCCGAAAACCTCACCTCAATTGGAGTTTTTAGCAAAAATTTATGCTCATTCTCCCAGATGTGTCACTGTCGGGAATTCAAACCACTTGACACACTTTGGGGTGGTTTTGACCAATCTTCCAAAATGATTTTGAAAAAACTCAAAACATGAACGTTGTAGATAAATAAGCTATCTTTCCAATAAAATTGTCCTCATATCATTTGGATAAGTACACTAGGCAAAATCATCAAAAAGGTAACAAGTGCCGCTAATCCGAAACATTTCAGCACATGCAACATTTCAAAGCTCTAACTCAAACTAACTCAATACTTCAAAATATGGTATTTTCTACTACTCTAGCTATATAATTTAAATAAAACATCCCTTGAAACTTCAAGAACACATAAAAACTTAAATGAAATATGTATCTCTTGAATCAAATTCAAGAACATGAAAAGAACGACTTATGCTTCACGATTTTATACTATCACATAACATGCTCTTCAAACTCATAAAATCAAAACTTCATGCTCTTGAAATTCTTGAAATTCATGCATACATTTCTCAACATACATCTTTTCATATCAAAATAAATATATTTTGAATGGTGGTTTCAAAACCTTTAAAATTTGTACTTGCCTTTGATCTTTGAAGAACGGAATTAACACGAACTTGTAGAGATCTAGCCTTACTCAAATGGAATCGAGACATGGTCAAACGATAGCCAAAAGAAGATGAAATCCAGAAGTTGGTTCAATTGTTCCTAAGCTCAAAATAAAAATTTTATATGGTGAGAAGACATCAAGAATCAAAGGCAAAATATAAGAAGAAAGGGAATAGAAAATCTGTGCAGAAACATCTTACAAAAAGTCTTCGATCTAGGCAGAAACGACCCTCAAAAATAGCAATTCATGATTCAAATCGAAGCTACGGGCGTAAGAAAGATAACCCTTCAAACGGATTGAAGTTTGGACACCGGATGAAGAAATTATGAGCATAATACGGCAGCTACTCAAAGGGAGCGAGATGGAAGAGAACTGAGAGAATGAGGCATGTGATTTGAGAGATGAAGAAATAAGAAAGGAGACAATACCACATGGGGATAAATGCAAGTAGGGTTCAAGAGAAGAAAAAATAATACATAATATAAAAAAAAAAAAAAAAAAAAAAGATCATCATCGTGTGATCAAATTGGGAAAAGACAATGAGTAATATATATGCATATATATATATATATATATTTATATATATATATATATATTTAAATAAAAGATGAGTACCCTTAATTAATGAATGTATATACACTACATATTGAAGAAGATGGGAACGTGTGAAGGAAAATAAACAAAAGAAAATAAGATGGGGAAAGAGACAAGGAATCAAGTGGTTGGAGATGGATACAATCATAAATTTAATATATGTACAATCATTTATTGAATAAGATGGAAACGTATTTAATGAAATTAATGGAATTACACACATTGTAAAAGAAAAGAGAAATATCAACAAGTAATGGAGTTAGAAAGAAAATGAACAAGAACAACATACATATTGGAGATGAAAATAATATAAAGTGAGGTGGAACGTACATTAAAGGAAAAAGATTAATGATACATAATATAAAAGAAATGACGAAGGAGGAATCATACAATAGCACGAAATATTTAAATATGACTTTTAAATCATTTACATATCACATAAAAATATTTTATTAAACATAAATTTTAAATCATAATAAATAAAATAAAATAACTTAAAATTCATTTAAAATTTCTTTTAATAAATCATGAATAAATTAATGGATTTTTCGATTGTTACAATATTGTCTCCAGAAAACCTTATTTTATATCTCTGACAAAGTAAAATGATAACTACACAAATTTTGTTTTGGTACTAAACATGATACCAAATACAGAGAATCCAGCTATCACTTTAGCTATACCCCTCTGTGACTATTGCAAAAATCGCAAGACTGAGGAAGCCTCCCCTGTACAACCTATGAAGTACAAAAGGCTCCCAAAGCAACAATGTCATAGGGTCGCGCCTCTTCAATGTCGTATCATGATCACAGTCCATGGCTCTTGTATATCCCATCACAGTGCCCTGATGAAGATTATACTCAAGTTTTGTTTGTAGTGCGGATAGTTACTTCATATCTTTATAATTTAGATCAAGATTATGCTTGTATTTTATATATATATATATATATATATATATATATAAAATAGGGTTGGTTATTCTAAATTTAATTGAAACAATTTGGTGGTTATTTTGTAATTAATCGTAAACAATTTGTTTTATGTTTATCTTACATCAAATATATTGTCGGTTGTTATCGAGTTGAATTAAATATCATTTAAAATTACATACACTACTCCTGTGAAATCTCAAAATTACTAATAATGTGTTAACTACATGTCTTTTCAAATTTTAAGCATGTGTATCCCTGAAAGCACGTAAAGACAAGAGTGCGAGTGTTCAAAATTTGAAACCATAAGAAATTAATAGATATTTTTTTATTAGAAGTTTTCAACATTCTCGGGATTTCACATAGTACTAATTAACTAATTTAATATTACTTATACATGTTTAAGAAAATATATTTGATCGCTTATTTTATATTAAAGTAATTAAATTGAAATAAGTTGATGAACTTATTGTTGTGTCTTTCATTTTTCTTTTTTATTTTCTAGTAATGGTCGTCGTTAAAAATATTTGACAAAAACTCTTATAAGATAGTCTCAAAAGTTATTTTTTTAGATGAGTCTCTTATATGAGTTATCTATTAAAAAGTATTATATTGTATACCAAAAATATTACTTATTATTATAAATATGGGTAGAATTGACATGTCTCACGGATGAAACCGTCTCACAAGAGAGTTACTCAAAATATTTTCATACAATTCCTATTATTTTTCATTGTCATTCATAAGATTGGAATCAAATTCCGATAACTAGCAACTCATTCCATTTTCATTCCTCCGATACCAATTATAGGAATTGAATCTAAAATATCATTTCATTCTCATCATCATTTAATTCATTTTCATTCTAAGATTGATTATATTCCTGCCTTACTTCATCCATCCGTATCAAGTTCAATGTTCAATCATGCCCTAAGTTTGATTATTTAAAAAATAAAAGAAAATAAACACCAATAAATTCATTAAATTTTTTAAGGAAAATTCATTTAATTATTTCATTAATTACTTTACTAATTTATCTAAAAAAAATACTTTACTAATAAATAAGAAATCAAATATATTTTCTCAAAACTTGCATTTGACCTTACCTTTTTTTAAAATATATATATATATATAGTAATTTTCAGCTGCCCAACCATTCCTGCCCAACTCGTCCCCGACCACTAAAACCCACTACCGGGTTTTAGTTGTTGGGGACGAGTTGGGCATCATTGGTTGGGCAGCTGAAAATTTTTATATATATATACATTTTATTCTCCAAAATATCATTGAAAATTTTCATAAATCCCCACATCTCCATCCATTAAATATTAACTATTATATTTTTTTAAAAAATCCAAATAATATCTTTTTTTCTAAATTAAAATATAAATATTTTTATTTATTACTATAGATTTATTCTAAAACTATTTTGCATATGTATATCTACTTACATTACCTTCATAGTATTATACATTTTTTCGTAATTTTAACAACAAAAAGATCTTATAATAACAAACATATCAATATGTCTAAATTATTTTAAATAAGTTTATCTAAAGATTTTATCTTATTTTTAAAATAATGACTTGACAAGTGACAACTTATAAGTTCTAGGACCTTATAAAAATATTTTTATTAAAGGTACTCATGTGAAATTATAAGTAATGAAACCCGGTATATTTTTAAATATTGATTACCTACCTTTGAAAATACGTACAAAAAGAAAAACTATGAAATATCCCCAGAAACACGGACAAGAAATATATGCTAAAAAATATAAAATCATATGAATATATTAAAAACATATGGAGTTGATATGTTATTAATATCTTCTTTACGATACGAAAGGTTTTGAATAATGCGGCCATTGGGTGAAATAAAATATTTTCCGTGCTGAAGATCATCGCCGCCGCCCATGGCCCGGAGAAGGAAGTGCTTCGAACCAGAGACTGAGGTAACGATTAATTTATTTCCCCATTAACGTTTTAAGTTTTACAATATTCAGCCAACATAATTATTTTTCTGCAAAAATTTTCAAAGATTTATGGGCAATATCTAGTTCATTCTTTAATGAAATGCGATATTTCCCACGAAAATGTGCGAGTTTAAGGATTATGAAAAGACGAGTGTAATTGTCATGAGTGTGTATAATCGTGATTTTGCCTTGCCCATTTAATTTTCGTCGAATTTTGTGTTAATTAAATTCTGTTTGATTGATTACACAGGTTTTCATCCACGCATTCATTTTCCATTGTTGCAAGCGGTGTGCGAGGAAAAGATCACAAAAGAGATTGGTTCCTCAAGAAATGGTTTTTAGTATTATTTTACATTTTCCAGCTCTAGTTTTACATAATGTGATGAGACACGTTTGCAGAGAATGGAACCTTATGATCCGTTCCCCAAATTTCATCCACCACCATCTTCGGAATTCAACCACTGGAATTATAATCCAGCCGTTTTCTGAGCCTCACAAGGCCATTTATGTTGAAATGCTGCGTCTCGAGATATCTAAGTTTGACTGGGGGTCTCTACATCTAATAAGTACTAGCTGTAATGGTTTAACATTGATCCAAGAGACCTGTATACTCTTTGTGTCATTAATCCCTTGACGAAGCAGAGAGCCGTGCTTCCTCCTTTCTTTCTTCTCATAAATCTCACGATTTAAACTAGCATTCGCCATTGGTTACTGGAGGTTACGTACACTGGATTGGAGGATCGTTTGTTTTAACTTTGAATGTAGAGACTGAAACTTTTCGTGAGTTTTCTATGCCTCTACTGCTAAAGAGATTCAGATATGTTCTACCAATGGGGAGTAATCTATCAGTTGTTTATGGTTCCAGCAAGTTTTCGAGGGATGTTTGGGAGATGAATTCAAAAACTGGAGAGTGGACCATGGTGCTGAGCATTGACTTGAAGCCTGTGCGTTACAGATTGAAGGGCTTCTTTAACAAATTACAGAAAATAATAGTTCCCATAGGTTGGTTAGCAGTGAGGGAGGTGTTGGCCCTCACTACTTCATATGATCAGAGACGTTGCGTAGCTTATAATGTTAAGACAAGAAAAATTCAGTCGTTCGAGTTGGTCACTGATTGTTCCAACACGGATGCAAAAACATACAATTTTTGCTCTCATGTGAATAGTCTCGTTTGTCTGAAAGAGATGGGGGATACTAATTAATTTCAAGATGGGGGTGAGTCTCGTAGTTAATTTGATTAATTGTTAGCTTAACTTAGTTGATGGGATTCATATATTTGGTGTTGAATGTTTGTTTAAGTTTTATCTTTTTCTCGATTCATGCGAGCTCATAGAATGGATGATAATCTTATGATGATGAAGATATCTTTTAGGAAAACAAATTAAGTTGTAACCATATTATGTCTTGTGTCATTGATGTACTCTTATGATCAAAGGCCTATCACCATATAACTCGAAACAATTTCTGGTGCAAGCAAGATGGTATTGGTAATAGTATCATTCATTTGTAATTGTAACCACATTAATGTGGCAATGCATGTTAAATTAAAGAGTGAGATGTACAATTTGATATATATATATATATATATATATATATATATATATAAAGTGTACTAATTAAGGTATTGTTTGGAAGAACTTCTAGAAAGCACTTCTCAACTTTTCTTTGAAATTTTGTAAACTTTTGTTAAGGAAAAATTGAGAAATGCTTATTAGAAACTCTCCAAACACTACCTAAAATTTGTCATATATCATTTCAATCATTGTTTTTTTAACAGTATTTTCTATCGTGTTCATTTATGTGCGCCACTAATTTGTAGAAAACTTTCATGTTTCTAATTTTTTTCTCTTTAAATTATAATTATCTGCCTTTAAACCAAATAATAAAATTAACAACAATAACTAATTATTTAACATTTTTTAATTTTAGGGACCAAAAATCTTGAGAAGAAATTATTAAGAATAAACTAATATTTTAATAGAAAACTGTAAAACCAAGTGTATTTTCGCTTGCCTTAGCTTGATGTATTAATTAATACAAACTATTTTACACAATTTCACAATTTATCTATAATGCATCTAAGATTGAGTTTGAAAGAGAGGATTTGAAATCCATGAATTTAAATATATCTTCGTTGTTTAAATAACTTGTACAAAAAAAATCAAATCGACTTTATATTTATTTATATTATAATTGAGTTAATCATGACAATGAATTTTAAATCCTTGGAATATTTGAATCATTTGAAATTCATTGTGGTAGGTGAAAATAAATAGGAGAGAAAATTGAGTTTTCATTGTTGAAGTTATTTAACAATGAAAATAATTAATGCGAAGTCCATATATTTCAAATGACCCAATCCAAATGCAACATAAATTGATTATAGACCACAAATTTAGAAACAAAAAATTAAATAATTTAGAAATGATTAAAAATCTTATAATACAACACTTGTCATTGATTTTTTTCTAGTTGTTAACCTGTTAACCTTTTAAGATTAATAGGATTTAACATTTCCATAACATTGTGATTCGTAATTTTGGATACCATTGACCATGATAAAAATTACAAAATATCAAACTTTTCAAAATAAGTCCTACATGTGACAATGATTAATTAGCTCTGTCATCAAATAATAATGTATTTGTTGGAATAAATATTTGTACATTTTGATTAAAAATACGTAATAATAATAAATCTCAAATAATAATGTATTTGTTGGAATAAATATTTGTAATTTTGATTAAAAATACATAATAATAATAAATCGAGAAAATATGTTAATTTTATTTTTTAACTATTTATTTATTTTGATATTGTAATGTAATTATTTCAGAACAACTATGCTATTAAAAACAAAAAAATATACGGTCAACGACAGTGAATGATGACCTGATTAAAAATTGTTTATTATAATTAAACATGCTAATAATTGAACTGGCCTTGAAATCTTGAGACTATTTTATTGTTGTCATTTTATTGAAATCTTAATGATGATGAAATTCATAGTCGTCATCTTTAGGTGTGTATCGATTTTTTTTCCCTCTTCTTTATTATGTACATAAGCTATTGTAATATATTTCTAGTTTTTTCATTGTCATGTAATCCTTTGAATTGAAAAAAAACATTATTAATATTGAACAATTTAAGTCGTAAATAATTTCAGATCAATAATTTGAAGCTCAGAAATATGGATGAAAACTCTGTTTTATAATTTATCAGTGCCAGATTTATTTTTATTTTTTTTAAAAAAAATACTTGTTTTCTACGTGTCTACCTAGCACAATTCAAAGATTAAAGCGTAGAAATTTAAATTTTACAATCACAAATTATTCATTAAATTGATCTTTCCTCAATTTTTTTAAACGGTTATGTATATCATTCTACAACCACAATTAAAAATAAATTAAATCTATCGCAAATAATTTAATGATATCATCAAACAACCGATTACAATCAAGTACTAAGAAAATTGATATATTCCCATACAAGTACGATTCAAATTCAATATCAAGAAGTAAGAATTTTGGGGTGTTCTTGCTATCAGGTGGACAGACTCTTAGGTTACGCTTGGTTAAAAATATTTCAAATATATGGATTTCAATTACAATTTTAGTGTTAACAATGAAACATAGAGACATCTTAAATTCATAACTTGATTGATTATTTACATATTAGTTAGATGAATAAAAATGAATTAATTCAAATGACCGCTTTATTGGATCAACTTAAAATCCATCATAATTATCATGAGATACTATAAAAACATAAAAGATGTTGATTGGATGTTTATGGTGGTATTTTTCTAAACAACAAAAGTATATTTGAAATAAAGGGATTTGAAATACTTCCATCCAAATGCAACCTTACTGATTTCACATACTGATTTATTTAATTAGCAATAACTAAACAATAATTTGCTGGAACAATATGTATATATGTATTTGTTGTTAAATATATTAACCTAAAATTTAGGTATTTTATTTAAGTATATTTATTTATTCTTTAAATGTATTTTTTTTAAGTTAACAAGCAATCCATTAATTAAGAAAGAATTCTCAAATCAGTGTCTACAACTTTAGATAACCAACTAGGTAATACACCATTTAACCATTCAAAGTTCAAAGATGATGAGAGTGCATGTCGAGCAAGACAATGAGCCACTTTATTTTTTGATCTTTGCATATGTTGCAACGAGATAAAAGCTGGATTATCAAGAATCATTCGAATTCGATCCAAAGCTATATATAGCACCAGTTGTACTAAGTTCTTTTTCCGGCTGAGTTATTGCTTGAACCGCTTGAATTGAATCGTTTGTGGTAGTACTTATTTTTTTTAAAAAAAAAAAAAAAATTAGTGGTAGTACTTATAATCATGATTGTCAAAATTTTAGTTTGATTAGGTCATTAAATATAAATATTTAATTTTTAAAAATGATATTTTTCACACCTTATATTTTTATCATATATATATATAGACCAAAATCTTCCAAATTATATACTGCACTCTTGTCAGACAATAGTAGCAAAAATGAAAATATATGCAAGTTACTTGTCGACCAAATATAATTTTTGTATTGAATATTGATCACATGTTTTAATTATGTCATCTACACGTCAGAGTGTTACATATGATTTCAAGGATGGTATGCGTCTGACATCGTTTCTAGATGGGGTGAGTCTCGTAATTTATTTTATTGTTGGCTTAAATGTACTCATAGTTGATGGGAGCCAAATATTTTTGGTTCTGCATGTTCCTTTAAATTATTATTATTTTTTCTTCTCAATCCATGCGAGCTGAAGTTGTTTGTAACTACATTATTACTTATGCCATTCATGGACTCTTATCAAAGGTGTATCACCATATAACTCGAAACAATTTCTGGTGCAAGCATTTTGTTGTGGTCCCAACTCTCATTCAGTAGATATGCCAATGTTATTGAAGAGCGAGGTGTACAACTTGACATATTATGTATTGACAAGTGAGCAAACACACCAAAGTTTCTTAAAGAATTAGATGTACAAGTACTCCGAAATACTGCTCTTTTTGCCTTTAACATTTTGGACTCAAAATCTGAAACAGGCAGCTGATTCCTAGTCCCTAGACAGGACTGCTCGGGTTATATACTGATAATATGACATTTCATACAGCTCGATATGAGTGAATTTGATTTCAAATGGATTTGAAATGACGCGGTTGTTAGGTACATTTTAAAATCCGCCTCGCTTAAATTAACTAAGGATTTGGCATGGTGGTTTGAGACTTATGTAGTTAGAAATTACGATACTCCAATCCAAAAAAACGGAGTCGCACAAAAGAAGAAGAAAAAGATCATTAAATTGAAATGTGTTAATTAATTTATTGGTGCTTCTTCTTTTCTTTTTTCTTTATTTTTTTTAGAAAAAAAATTGGCATCAAATTGGTAGTAGTTATTCCATTCCATTTTTCGATCCATGTGAAATGAATGGTAGGATTTGAACCTAATTTTCGTAACTGTAAACACTATCGTTATGAAATATCAAGATTGTTGAAAATTTTTATTTAAAAAAATTAATTAACTTATTAGATTTTCAAATCTCGAACACATACTTTTATTCGTATGTATTTTGAGAAGTACATGCGTTCAAGATTTGTGAACACAAAGAGTTAATAGATGATTTCATGGGAAGTCATCAGCAATCTTGGAATTTTCATGGAAGTAGTGTGTGTCATTTTCTCAATCTAAATATTCTATTCTCATCATCATCTCATTCCAAGATTGATTCTATTAATTTGTACTTTTTTTTTCTGTTTGTGCTACCACTTGCCACCACCGTGCTATTTCTGGTCGTTTCTTGGTTTTTAAATTCTGATATTTTATCGTTGCTTGAATCTGGATGTTTGATAATCGATGGATTATTCTGTTTGGATGATTATTTTATTCAATTGAAAATGGATTATTCGATTACGAACAATTGTTTGGTCTTCTCGAGTTTGAATGCATCAAAACTCTGTTTTCGTCTTGAATATCAATTGATTTGTGACTGATTTTAATTTAATTAATTGTGATTATGTTTTGAGATGAGTTGTTATCAATCATTAATTGAATTTGGATCACTGCGTTTTATTGATTGTATATCCATATTAGTCTTGAATTGCAGACTGGTTTATGTGTTTTTCTTGGCTGCTGCTCTTCATTCATGATGAATCCATATACTGAACGTTGTATTTCTTTCCTACTGGATGTAGTTATTTTTTTGGTTACTAATTAATGCAGTTATTTCTATTGATCATCTCCAAACATGTCAAATCCAAACACATATTTGATAATTAATTTTACTGTTTTATTTTAGTTGTGTTTCGACTAGTGAGATTTGGATAATAGATTTTATGTTGATGTTATTTTATATGATATTTGGAAGCTTGATATTATATTTTGGAGATGTTATTTTTTTAATTATGTTTGTCATTTTTATTTTTTTAAGGAAAATTTAATTTTATTTATATAGATATTTATATTTTATATTTAGGCTTCACGAGCTCGAAAACGAGCCCGAGCCCACCTAACGAGACATGATACGAGCTTGCTTAATGAGCCTTTTAAACGAGCCTGCTAAACGAACTAGCAAGCCTGAAAACGAGCTCGTTTGACGAGCCAAACTCGAGCCAGACTCGTTTAATATGATAAATGAGTTGATCCCGAGCCGAGCCCGAGCCTACATATGAAGTAAACGAGCCAAGTCGAGCCCGAGCCTCCATATATACCAAACGAGCCGAGCCTGAGCCTGATACTGTTCGGCTCGGCTCGTTTACATCCCTAGTTCAGCGTTATATGTTGACACTTCTCTCGGTTCAGTCCGAAATCTTTGAACTTTCTTGAAAGGAATTTTAATTCCTTGATAGTCTCGGTCCTTGATTTTGCTTTCTAGACAAGTTAAAATAATTGGCAAATATCTTGTGTATATTTCGAATATCTTGAGAAATATATTTGCCATGTTTAATTGTATCTTGATAAGGTAAATCGTTGTTTAATTATATGTGTATCAAGATATGATTTGAATTAATATAGTTTTATTTCTACTTAAACATGTTTCCTTATTCTTGTAGGACTCTATCTAAAGAAATATTCCAAGTCTTGGATTCCAATCTATAAAAGGATATTTCAATGCACAAGTGAGGCAATGCTTCAGACGTACAATTCCCTACGCATCTACTGAAGAATTCCGTTCGTGAATTTGAAGATTTATGAATCAAGTTTTGCAGCCATTGTTGTTGCTTGTTCACGTGTTGCCGTTAATGTTGAAGACATCAGAGACAACACTGTGGGAGCTGTGTTGTTCGAAGATTTGACAGCGGTGATCAAGAAGAACGTTTCATTCCATTGGGGCGAGGAGAAAGAGAAGTCTTTTGATATTATTAAGCAAAAATTAATTAATGCTTCTTTATTTGTATTATCTGATTTTTCTAATATATTTGAAATTGAATGTGACGCGTCAGGTGTAGGGATTGGAGGTGTTTTGATGCATGGAGGACGACCAATTGCATACTTTAGTGAGAAGCTAAATGGAGCAGCGTTGAATTATCCTTCCTACGACAAGGAGTTCTATGCCTTGGTTCGTGTGCTTGAGACGTGGAAGCATTATTTGAGGCCAAAAGAATTTATGATTCATACGGATCATAAGTCTTTGAAGCATCTCAAAGGACAACAAAAGCTGAACAAGAGACATTCCAAGTGGGTGGCGTTTGTAGAGACTTTTTCCTACATTATCAAGTACAATAAAGGGAAGGAAAATGTGGTAGCGGATGCTCTATCATGAAGGTACGCGCTTCTATCTACTCTAGATTCTAAGTTTTTGGGATTTGAGTATGTGAAGGAGTTGTATGCCAATGATTTTGACTTTGGTGAAATTTATGCGTCATGTTTTCATGGTCCAAAGGATAAATTTTTCATGCATGATGGATATTTGTTTAAGGAAGATATGTTGTGTGTGCCCAAATCGTCTATTCGTGAATTACTTGTTAGGAAATCCCATGGGGGTGGTTTGATGGGACATTTTGGTGTGACTAAAATTTATGACACTTTGCATGAACATTTTTATTGGCCACATATGAAGCATGATGTTGGGAATATTTGTGAGAAGTATGTGACTTGTAGGAAAGCTAAGTCTAAGACACAACCACATGGATTGTATACTCCACTTCCTGTTCCTAGTGAACCATGGGAAGATATTTCTATGGATTTTGTTTTAGGATTACCAAGGTCTAAGAAGGGGAGAGATTCTGTGTTTGTGGTGGTTGATAGATTTTCAAAAATGGCTCATTTTATTGCGTGTCATAAATCTGATGATGCATCTCATGTTGCGGACTTGTTTTTTAATGAAATTGTTAGATTGCATTGCATGCCTAGGAGTATTGTGTCTGATAGAGATACTCGTTTCTTAAGCTACTTTTGAAAAATATTATGGTGCAAACTTGGTACTAAACTACTATTTTCGACTACATGTCATCCTCAAACGGATGGTCAAACTGAGGTTGTTAATAGGACGTTAGGAACTTTGTTACGTGCTATAATTAAAAAGAATTTGAAGAGTTGGGAGGAATGTTTGTCATTTTTTGAGTTTGCATATAATCGTAGTGTGCATTCTACTACAAATTTTTTACCATTTGAAATTGTGTATGGTTTTAATCCTTTAACCCCGTTGGATTTAATTTCTTTGCCTATGAGTGAAAGGGATAACATGGATGGAAATAAAAAGGCTGAGTTTGTTAGAGATTTGCATGAAAAGGTGAAAGCAAACATCGAGAAAAAGAAATTTCAATACACAAAGCAAGCAAACAAAGGTAAAAAGAAGGTCGTGTTTGAACCCGGTGATTGGGTTTTGTGGCACTTGAGGAAGGAGCGTTTTCCGGAAAAGCGGCATTCTAAGTTGTTACCAAGAGGCGATGGACCTTTTCAAGTCTTGGAGAGGATCAATAACAATGCTTACAAGTTAGATTTGCCAGGTGAGTATAATGTCAGTGCTACTTTCAATGTTTTTGATTTGTCTCCGTTTGATATAGGTGATGATCAAGATTTGAGGACAAATCCTTTTCAAGAAGGGGAGAATGATGCGATAATGGATGGCTCGCATGCTGATCAAGTTGCTAAGGATCCGTTGGAGATAGCAAGAGGACCCGTTACGAGAGGACGAGCTAAAAAGTTCAAGGAAGCACTTCAATATTTGATGATGAAGTCACGAGAGGGCGTTGGATTTTTTGATATTCAATTTGGAGGATGTTATAATCTTATTGAGGTCAAAGGAGGTCAAGAAATTTAAGACCAAGTTCGAAGCTATGACGAGCCTGCGTTTGAGAATCCGCGCGCCCGCGCCTTGTTATGCAAACTAGACGCGCGCCCGCGCCATGTTACCGCGCGCCCGCGCGTACGAGGGCTGAATTGACGAAGAATTAGCAAGACTGGAGCGCGCCGGCGCCTTCATCCTGAGCGCCCGCGCCACGTACTTTTACACACACCGAAGGTGTTTGTGTGTGTGCGAGATATTAAGCTTTTTTTTGATATTTTATGCTATTTTTTAGTCTTTTATTCCTACAAGAAAACTTTTAGGAGATATTATTATATCTTTAGATATATTTTGTGATATCTTTTATTATTTTGTAGTTGTATTATAAATACAACAAACATTCATTATTGAATAACAATTAAAATTTTCATATTATTGATTACTCAATATATAAAATTCTCTCTAGAATTTTATTGAAGCTTTGTGCTTTATTCAAAATCAAACTTATCAAAGTTCTTCAACTTTGTAGCGTTTTTCAATCGATTATTTACTTGGGTTGTCAAAGACAGGTTCCTTTGAAGGTCTAATTGAATTATTTATTGTTTTCTATCGTGATACTTTGTTGCTAGTTACGGGTTTAACTAGAGGTGGAGATCCAAATCTGTTACTTGTTTCAAAAGTCGGGACAAAATATTTGATTTTTTTTGTATTCGAATTGAGGGTGCGATTCGCTATAATCGTGCTTTCCTTTCATTCATAAGAATTCATTTCATAGGGGTGGCCTATCTAGAGGGCAGCTCAGGCAGGGCTCGGGCAAGTGGGTTGTCCAGATCGGGTCAAGTGTATTAGGGTCATATGTTATGGTTTGGGTTTGGATTATTTTATTTTGGGTCGTGTAATTTATTTAAGAGTTTAATTTTTTAGTTTACTCATTGGGCTTAATTTAGTTATTGAGCCTAAAATGTTTATTGGATTTAACTTATTTATTGGGCTTGAGTTGTTTATTTGGAAAAAAAGTGTTATTTGGGCTTGAATAAATTGATTTATTTATTGAGCCAAGCTTATGAGGCTTAAGATAGTTATTGGAGGTTTAATTTAATAATTGAGCTAAATTTGTTAATGAGCCTAAGTTGTTTAATTTATTTGGTTGAACTAAGTTCTAAGTTGGACTAAGTACCATTGGACCAATCTAAGTCTAAATGAGTCAATTTAAGTGTGATTGAGCTAATCTAAGTATTATTGGGTCAATTTAAGTATTAATGGGTCATTCTAAGTGTTATCAAACAAATCTAAGTTTAAGAACTTTAGTTAAGGGAGGGCAGCAACTCGAACTAGCCAGTGACAAACAAAATAGTTCGTAAATGAATTAAATATATATTTACGGGCATAATTTTAAGGAAGATGATATTTTTAAGTTCATGATTAATGCATGTATTTTATGTTAAGTTAATGGCATGTGAAGAAAAATATTTGTGGGAAGTTGAGGTGATTTGTGGCACTTATTTTTATGGGTCCACGGATCCCTAAATGTTGGGTGAAGTGGCGCTCATGTTTATGGGCATACGGATCCCCAAAGGTTGGGTGAAGGGGCGTAAGAGGCCTAGGGAAGCCCCAAAGGTTGGGTGGATCTCGTCGTCACGTACGTTGGTTTATAGATTGATCAATCGCTTATGTTTATGGTCACACTTCACTGATATAACCCACATAAAATGATTTTTATGTTTATGACATGTCAATGCTTATGTTATTTATTTTAGTTATGTATTATGACCATGATCAAGATTACGATGATGTTTATGCTTATGATTCAACATTATGCAAATGTTTTTTTATGATCATGCATGCATAAGATACCTCAAGATATTTTGATGCGATATGTGCTTGCATGCGATTTTATTATTTAGTATTTGTTATTAAAGGATAGAGCATGTTGAGCCTCTAGGCTCATTAGATCTAAATGGTGTGCAGGTGAGTATGATGTTAGTCAGGAGGTTGTGGTCCCGACTGGCGGCGAGGACTCTGAGCATTCGTGGCAAGCTAGCACATCCGTGACCTTCGCGCTTTTATGTTTCAATGATTATGTGATTGTATCAAATTATTTCCGCAGTTTACGTTATTGAATATTTACGCATTGATTTATAATGTGTTCGAGTATTTAACTTTTGATATGTAATCGCTTTTTATTATGTATTAAATTTTATGAAAATCTATTTTTAAGTATAAATGCATATATGTATGAGCATATATGTAATATTTTAAAAAAAAATTTACGATTTAGGGTCGTTTCATCCACACTGGTGAGTGAATTGGGGATTAGGGATTTCTTCCAAATCTCATCAGAAACTTTAAGGAACGATGCTATCAAAACTAATGGGTGTATTTTGTTTATTAAAAGTATGAGGGTAAAATAGTCTTTACTTAATTTCAAAATAATTAAAAACTTTGAAAAAAATCGGATAGGGCACATGAGTTGCATTCTGAATAACATAGGGTGATTTTTGCCTATTAAATTTACACAGGGGTTTTATGATTTTATGAGTTTTACAGGGGGTCAAAATGCTATTATTCCATGTTTAGGTTGGGGTATGAGATACCTATAATATTTAATCAAGATTTTATCACAACTCCAAGTAGGGTGAGCGTTTGGATTCCAAGATTTTTATGTTTTCAAGACTTAACATCATTCACAAGTTTAATCATGACTTTTGAGATATTTCCTATATAAAATAAGCTAGTAATATTTGTAAAATGATATATCTATTATCATAAATCTTAGAGCCATCAAAACTGGTTAGGTCCGTCGAACCAACAAGTTCCGCCATGAAAAATTGACTGGTCGGGGTTAGCAATATCGAGACACGATAGTATATACGATTAAACCTTATTTAAAAAAAACACATAAAAAAAGTGGATTTGAAGTTTACGGTATTACATTTCTAAACAAAAACAAATATTTGATTATATTTGAAATTTATAGATTTGCAATACTTTCATCCGAACATAACCTCAATAGAATTTTAGGATTGGATATTTTTTGGGACAAAAATGGGTGTTTCATGAAGACCAAAGAATAATAACTAGTAATCTCGTGCACGCATCGCGTTCTTGTAAAGTTCGTGTTTTTTTTAAGAAAAATAAAAAAATGTAAAATTAAAAAATACAAAAAAAATATAGTGTTTTAATAATTAATAGTCATTAAAATGCAACACATACATCAATTTTACAAGTGGGCTGCATTTTCGTAAATAAATGGCATCAAATGTCACAAAGTTAATATCATTTTGATAAATAAGAAAACATCTAATGACTAAGAAAAGATAAGGTCATATAAAATGACTACTTTGCCTAATAATTTTTGTTTTGTTGTGAATTAAGTTATAATATTGAAATAATCGTATTTTATTTCAAATTTCACTCTTAACTAAAAGTTTAAGAAAGTTAGTTAATTAAAAGATATCTACTCTAATAATAATAATAATATTAATAATAATAATAATCATAATCATCATCATATTGGATGGACCCAACGAGAGTGGGCGTTGAGGCAAAGTCTGCAGCATTCCGAAGAGTTGGTTTCATGTTTCTTTGCAGTTGTTGTATTTCATAGTCTTTCGATATAGTTGTATTATATTTTGGGTATTTCTCGACTTTCGGTTGGGTAATATTAACTTAAATTTCTACTATTTTATTTGGTTATAATTATCTTACGATAATTGCATGATTTTTAATTTTTGTAAAGTAGGTGATGTGGGACGGGTCACTACAAATTTGCTTAATAGTTTTGGTTTTGTTGTGAATTAAGTTAGGATATAAAATTGTAATTTTATCTCAAAATTTTACCAATTAATTAAAAGTTATTTAATTAAAATGTATCTACTGTAATAATAATAATAATAATAATAATAATAATTATTATTATTATTATTATTATTATTATTATTATTAATTTACCAATTTATTGTTGTTGTTGTTATTATATATATATATATATATACATATATATATCTATACTATATATAAAACATGAACATCTTAGTGGTCTTTTAATATGTTCACTTTTATTTTTAAAAACAAAAAACAAAAAAAACTCCACAAAATTATCAAATTGCACAAAAAAAATATTTAAATCAAATACTTGAAAAAAAATAAATTTATATTATATACATACATAACATAATATTTATATATCTATACTATATTATAATGCTTGAGTCCATTATAAAAACTGTTTTTGGTATGGTGTGATGACACCAAAATTTTCTTTCAGTTTTTCCATTTTATTGCAGCCAAATTTTTACTTTGCATCAATTTCTCCCATTTTCTCTTCAATTAAAAATCTAGGTTCTCACACACGTATTTTCGAATCACAAAATTTTAATATAAAATATTATATTACACGCAAAGGCGTGTGCTCCGTAACTAGAATATATAAAACGTAAATGCCCTTAAATGCGTGTCCGGTGCGGGTAGCCTAGTATGTAATTTCGTAATTGTCGGGCTTAGACTGGATTTCTTTGTAAATCCATAATTTTCGAAAGGAAAATCGCACCTATATAATTTCGTCTGCCCTCACATTCGTCCTATTTCTGATTTCCGGGTGCGATCGTCATCTTTGTGTCCGACTCTTCTCAATCGAAAATCCAAGCAAAATAATCTTGTAAGTATATTTTCTCAATTCATGGAACTGTTTTTCGGCCGAAGTGTTTTGTTTGTCAAAAAACACTCGAAAATTTCTCGTTGTTCGTTGAGATTACTGTAATAGGGTTCTAATTTTTTTTTGAAGATTTAGCCCATTAAAAATTGAGAAACGAGGGTTTCTTTGAAGTATGTTGCGGTTCTTGTTTGATACCAGATTCCAATTTTAATTGCTTTCTTGTTTGATACCAGATTCCAGTTTTAATTGCTTTTTGAAGTATGTTGCTGTTCTTGGTTGAGTTACAGTAATAGGGCTCTAATTTAAAATAGAATAATATATTTTAAAATTAGTTATTAAATTTGGGAAATTTGGGTTGTGACTTGTGAGCAGCTGCGAAGATGGTTTTGTCGGAGGAGGAAATCACACGGCTTTATAGAACCCGGAAGACAGTGATGCAAATGCTGAGAGACAGGGGGTACGTGGTGGGTGATTTTGAGATTGAAATGTCTAAGGCTCAGTTCATCCAAAAGTATGGGGAGAACATGAAGAGGGATGACCTCTTTATTGTTAAAGCCATGCGTGACAATAGCTCCGATCAGGTTCGAGAATTCATTCTTGCACGATTTTGCAAAAGTTATTGAGAACGCACTTACATTTTTTTTATTTTGATGGTGGTTCTTTAGGGTTTTACTAAGTTATTATTATTGCATTTGGTGTGTTTGATTTGATAGTGACAGTGTTCTGTTGAGTATGATGTTATGTGGACGAGTTTGGGATCTCATTACGGGTCTAACCAAGGGTTGATTGTGCAAATCTGGAAGTTTTCCTTCTTTGTTTACCTATATTTGCTAATGTGATTTGGAAATTATTTGAGAGATCCCCACGATCTCGTGTTATAAGGAAATCAAACTTGAATTTTTTAATCTTCCATATATCCTCAAGTTGTTGGGCTCTTGTTTGTGCTTGATTGGGCTGGATCCGTTGCTATATTTACATGGTTCAGAATTTTGCCTTATGCAACCAATCACAGTTTGCCTTCTCATTGTCAGATATATGTGTTCTTTCCTGAGGAACCGAAAGTTGGAGTTAAGACCATGAAGACTTATACCAACCGCATGAAAGAAGACGGTGTTCATCGGGCAATCTTAGTAGTCCAGCAAAATTTAACTCCATTTGCTCGTACCTGCATAAGTGAAATATCTTCGAAATTCAACCTAGAAACTTTCCAGGTGATTGATGGCTTTCATTGCGTGTTTCATTATTCTTAATATTTATTTGAGTAATAGGACGATCATTTTGTTCAACGGATATTATTTTCAATTCCTAACTAATTTCTCGTGCATTTTTCATTTGAACTGTTGCGTAATAATGTTTTCAGAGATTGGATGTGTCTTCTGCGTTTGGCATTTTCTCTGCTTAGTTCTACGTTTGTATTTATATGACTGAAGTTCAACATGCAGTTATGTATGATTAATGTGGATTTTAGGGATACTAATGACCGTCATAGTACAGGAGGCAGAGTTGATGGTCAACATTAAAGAGCATGTCCTTGTTCCTGAGCATCAGCTTCTCACGCCTGAAGAAAAGAAGACTCTACTCGAAAGATATACTGTGAAAGAAACACAGGTTAGTTAATGACAACCAATGCAACATCACGGGACACAGAAATATATTGTTTTTTTAATCACAACAAATTGGACTCTGAAACCTTTTCTGCCACTCCCACTTGCATAATTTGACAGTAAAGCAGCTTGGATACTGTGTCCCTTGCTTCTTGAATTATTAGTTTAATTTTTGCTGAACTACAATTTTCGGTTTTTCATTAAACCTCCAACTACGCAGCTTAGATTTTGCATGAAAGATTTTCGGTCCATTGTCGTCACAAACTTTATGTTTTTCGGTTGTTCTCATTATTATTGCTAGTTACCGTTCATTTATTCTTCTTCACGGACTGGCACCATTTGTGGACCGTTTTTCTGTTAGTAAGTTATCGAAATTTGTTACAACTCATGAATGAGTGTTATCCTAACTAAGGGTGTGCATTTAGTAGTACTGTACATTTTTTGTAAACTGAAATTTCCGGGAAAAGTGAAGAAATTGGTGGTTGTAGATGCCAATAAGCCAGAGCCGGTGCTTAGAATTTCTAAGAGAATGGATTCGAAAAATGAAATGGTGCAAACTTTCATTATAAAGAAAATAATTTGCTATGTTAACAAGTAATAGCGATGAGCTGCCTCCCTGTGGAGTGCCCTGGCCACTGGTGGCAGCCATAGCTGCACTGAGAGTGAATATAAGAATTTTTTACTAATTTTTTGGTTCAGTTCCGGAGGTTTTACTAGTGAATTTGAGTTACTTCAAATTGCACCCATGATTTTAACTTTATTAAACAAACTTATGATTCTATCACAACGTTCACATGATCCAAACGGTGAAAATTGCCAAAAATCTGCATATATTTAGAAATCACTTTTCTTTAAACCCATGTTCCTATCCGGCTATCCGTTATTATATATTATTTTGTCAAACAGATAAGAAATCTCAATTACTTTAATAACAATGTAATGTTTCTTTAACATGGAATTTTTTAGTTTGCTGGCATCGTGTCATTCCCATATATACGGTCATGCATGGTCACAACTTGGTCATTCTTGGCTTCTTGTTATTACCGTCTGCCTGTCTGGTTTTTCTTCTTGTTATTACCGTATGCCTGACTGGTTTTTCTTATGGTTGTGGTGTATCAGTTGCCTCGTATTCAGATAACCGACCCAATCGCCAGATATTATGGGCTAAAGCGTGGACAAGTAGTGAAGATTATCCGACCGAGTGAGACTGCTGGGCGCTATGTTACTTACCGTTTTGTGGTTTGAACTTTTGCAGTTTGGTTGTGAGATTGATTCAAAGATTTAGGAATGATCTTGAAGCTTTGAGATAAACCAGATTTAATTTCCTCTTAAATGATTTGTTGTTCTGTGCCTGGTTAAAATAGTTTATATTTTTTTATGTATTAATGTCATGTTCCATAGTGTGTTTTTACTCCATTTAAATAATTTTAAATTCGCTATAATTTTTTTATTTAATTTTTTAACATTATTTTTTTTGGGTTGTAAATAGCTTCATGACAAAATGTTCTTTGGCTATATGTAATTTTTTTACAAAAGGTTTTTGACAAAAAAAGTCTAAATCCTAAATAGTGAGATTTCGTTTGGACATGTACTTATAAAACGTGTTTTAAAAAAAATTTAAAAACTTTTATAAAATGTTTTAAAAGTTATTTTAAGAATAAATTTATGTTTGTACAACTATTTCATAAAAATATTTTAATATTTCAAAATTAAGGTAATTCATCTTTGCGACTTTTCCTTCTAAAAACATCTAAAATACATATAAATTATTTTTTAAAAATTATATTTGGAGAACATTTTTTTAAAAATATTTTTCAAAAACATTGTACAAAAATTATATCTAACATACTTTAAATTTTTTTCATTTATAAAACATTAAAAACATTTTTAAAGTATATGTCCAAACATAACTTAAGTCATCAAAAAGCGGTAAGTGAAAAACTCAACTTTTAGGACGTTTATTTATTTATTTATTTTAAGAAAGCCGCCTTTGTGGCGGGGGGTTAGGCGAACTTCTTCTCGTTTATTTCAAATAAAAGAGAAATTCGAGGGAGGGACTAGACCAAGATCTCTCGAAATCGTGCACAAACTAAGAAATTTTTGAAATAGTTATAATATAAGGTAAACTAGTTCTATCCATCCTACAAATGCGCCTAAGTCGACCATGAATTTGACCAGGCAGGAGGGTGGTCGAGCCATGGAGAATTCTCATATTAGCTAACTCATCAGCTGTTGCATTAGCCTCCCTGAATACGTGAGATTTGAAGACCGAGTGGTTGAACAAAATATCTTGAATATGTAGCAGCGTGTGACAAAGATCCCAACATGTGTTATCTGCATCAATAATGGTTAAAGCCAACTTCGAATCAACCTCAAGCCAAAGTGGGAAATAGTTCAAATCCTTGCATATAGTGAGTCGTTTAAGAATAGCCAACAATTCAGCTCGGATATTAGATCCATTGCCAATGTCTTCATAAAATGCCACAAAAGTTTAATCCAAGTGATCTCTTATGATACCACCAATGACCGATTGTCCATCCCTTTTAGAACAACCATCAGCGTTAAGTTTAAACACACCTGCTGGAGGATACAACCACCACACTACAGAGATGGTAGTGATGCGAGTACAAGATGCGTACACCCCAAACAAACCAGCCACGTCCTCGAAGCCCTTTTAGTGAACATCTCGAATGACACTTGCCTAAGATCTGACCACAATGTAACCATTCAAGTTACTAATAACACGAGCTGCTGGAACTAACATCCTTATATGCTTGTTATCATTTCTAGCCTTCCATAAGAACCACACAATGAGAAAATGAACAATTTCTCTAATGTGTCTCTTCTTGCACCATTTAGATTTTAGTCTCGAGTTAACAAAAGAAAGTGGCTCCTGAACTCCAAAGATGTTGGAATAGTAAACCCAAACAGAAGCCGCCATGGTCCTAGAGAAGAATAGGTGATCGAATGATTCCCGGTTCCTACAACAATGACATGCCGATGCAATAGCCAGACCCCTCGTTTGAAGGATATCATCCATCGGAAGTTTACAACAAAATCATCGCCAACAGAAAATAGAAATCGTAGACCTCAATAGTTTGGACCAGCACCCATCGAACCACCCATGCTCAACTCTTCTAATGCGCACCACGTCTCAAGAAAACTTAGCAGAAAAAATCCCATTAGACGAGAATTACAAACATCTCTGTCTCTAGCAATGGGGGATGAATTGGAACCTTCATAATTTGGGTCACAGTTTCCGGGGAACCACTAGAAGCAAACGTTCCATATTACAACTACAATCCACCAAGAACCAACTCACTTTCGCATAGGGTATGTTGAATCCTAACTTTTAGTGATAACAAAACAACACTTCATTGTTATAGTTCGGCCGCTGTTTACGTGTATAACAGGTGACAAAGAGAAATCTACCGACTTAACATATCAACATACAATGGAAGATATCGACTGGAGTATGCAGCATCAGCTGATCTAAGCATGTCAACCGTTATCTGTCAACTGAGCTAAGCACATCAACCGACTAATGCTTAACTGATCTGGGTTGAGTTCATAAGCTGCTATAATATCTACCGAATTCAAAAAGTCACGAATCCCCAGTATCGGATAGTTGACAAGACAAATTAAATGCAAAGGACGAAGCATTTAAGGAGCCGTCTGATAAAGTGAGAAAAGCCATAAATAGCAGTTAATGCCGAGTCACATTGAATAGACAATTTAAGGCATTCCGAGTACAGATACTTCAAAAGATAAAGCCACATTTCACAAATCAAGGAATGATATCTGACACTCAAGACATTTCCTACCGTTGACAGAAAGAAAAACGACGTTGGAGAAACTGATATAAATATCAGAGCACACCAAGAAAAAAATAGAGCTACGTTTTACGAAGATTTATATACTTGAGCACTTGACACTACTCTGAACATTCTACTGCTCACTTAACCCTTCTCGTCCAAAGCACATCTGATCTATCGAGAGATCTACTCAAGGGTTACTCAGATCCAAGCTGTTGTTTGAACAACATTCATCATTACAAGGATTTGAGTCTCTAAACTCACAAGCAGCTTAGACGTTCATCATCATCAACTGAAGAAAGTTTGATAAGAAATTGAGATCTTATCAGTTTAAATATAGGAGTTCCATCTTAGGCGATTGATAAGTCCTATATTGGATCGGGTGTATTACAAGATGTTGTTATAACCAAAGTCTTCTAGTGTATCCTTTCCGTAAGGAAGAAGAGGTGACGTAGGAGATTGATCTCCGAACATCCGTAAACATATATGTGTTCATTTACGTTACTGCATTACACTACTCTCCATCTTTATCACCTAGCTTAGTGAGAACTATTTTCGCACTATTCTAGTAGTTCTTATTTAACTAGGAAGCTAAAAGAAAAATCGGTTGAGTAGACTAACATTTTCTCAATCACCGTGTTTTTAATGTAAAAATCTATAAGTGTGTATTCACCCCCCTCCCTCTACACACACATTCGATCCCCAACAAGTGATATCAGAGCGGGTTTTTCTCTTAGCTGTTGATATTCATAATGACTTCGCTAAATAAAATCCCTATGTTTTCTAAGGAAGATTATGATGACTGGAAAATACATATGCATGCACATCTTTCTGTTTAAGATGATGATATGTGGTACGTCATCACCGATGGACCTATGAAGATTCTCAAAGTTAATACTGCTATAGCCATATCAGGAGGCGAACCACAGATGGTTGAGAAACCCAGAGAAGAATGGAGCACTGAGGACAAGAAGAAAGAAAATCTTGATAACGTAGCTAAAGACATACTGTACAAGACGTTGGACAAAAACATGTTTAGCAAGATCAAGACG
This sequence comes from Henckelia pumila, assembly GCF_033568475.1. Lineage (NCBI taxonomy): Eukaryota > Viridiplantae > Streptophyta > Magnoliopsida > Lamiales > Gesneriaceae > Henckelia > Henckelia pumila. The sequence goes on along the minus strand of NC_133121.1, from coordinate 166,697,352 downwards.
TGTTCAACCTCCAAGGAAATCTGAGAGAAGCTTACTCAACTGTGCAAAGGAAACGATCAAACCAAAGAAAACAAACTCACCGTAGCCATTCAGAAGTTTGACAATGCCAAAATGAAACCAGGAGAAATCATGGCTGAGTTTGATGAAAGATTTAGTAATATTGTTTGTGAACTTATTTCTCTTGGTAAAATATACACTAATCGTAAAATTGCTTTGAAGGTTATGCGAGCACTGCCTAGAGAATTGGACGTCAAGACCGTAGCCATGAGAGAATCAAAAGATCTAAACAAATTAGAGCTTCATGACTTATTTGCAGATCTCAAAGCATACGAGTTTGAACTCGGAATTAGAACAGAGGAAGAATTATCTGTCTCAAATCCCACCAAGGAATTGAAATCAACTATCTCACCTCAACCGACTGAGGAAGCATTAGCAAAAAAGACAACTGAGCAGATGAGTAGTGAAGAAATGTCCCTCTTCATAAAAAGGTTCAGTAAGTTTATGCATAAGAATAAAACAAAGTTTAACAAACCTTATTATAAACAAGACCATACAAAGGATGGTTCTGCGTGTTTTAACTGTGGCAAGAAAGGCCATTTCATTGCAGAATGCACTAAGCCCAAGAATGATGAGAAAAAGCTGCACTATGAGAAGAAGAAAGGAAAAGAAGGAAGAAGAACGTTCAAAAAGAAGAAAGAACAAAGAGTACTAGTTGCAAATGAAGGAAAAAGAAACTGGGCAGAAACAGAATTAGAATCATCCGACACAGATAGCTCATCCGAGGAAAGTGAAGAAGAGCAGGTTCAATGTCTTATGGCTGACTCTTAGAATGAAGAAAACGATACCGAGGTATTTGACTTCAAATCTTCTGAATTTACACAAGAGGAACTTGTTCAAGCACTTAAAGATATGGTTGCTGAGTATAAGAATCTTTCTATTCATTCGAGGAAGTGAAATAGAAAAGGCAAGTCTTATTGATAAGTCAAAAGAATCTAGCTATTTACAGCGAAAGGAACTTGACGGTCTAAAGACTAAGCTAAATCTGCTGGCAGCTGAAAATGATAATATGAAACGAGTATTCCAAGCCACTTTGAATGAAAATCAGAAGTTTCTTAAAACAATCAACTCTTGGAATAATGCTTCTACTTCATTGGGTAAGATACATGAGAACCAGAAACAGGCAGGCGATAAACCCGGCCTTGGATATGACTCAAATGAATATATTCTTGCTAAGGAAGGTACTCAATCATATTCTAGCAGGAACGATCCTAATGCAATAATATTTGTTCGATCTAGTACGATATATAAACATGATGAACCCGAGATCAATGGTGGACAGTCGATTCGTTGTGAGAACAAGGCTAGGCATAAAGGACTGGGATATGTGGAACCTCAGAATCCAAGGAAAGGAGAGACATGGGGCGAATCTAGACTAAATGAACAAAGAAAGGGAAACCAATCTAAGTTTGAGCAGTCAAGATTTAAACCAAGTCAATCCAAGTACATGAATCATCAGGTGATATAGAACCGGTACTTTAATTGCATGTCTGTTAAAAAATGGTACAGACTGGACAACAAAGATCAGAAGTTCAAACAACACACAGTAAAATCTAGACCAAACACAAACACTCATCACCCACCTCGACCGACTCGATTTGCAGATGCACATACGGGTAAAACCGTAAGGGTAATTCAGGTGTGGGTCCCAAAAGAACTAATCTAGTTCGGACCCAAATAGATAAGGGTACCATAGTTATATTTCTTTCTTGCAGGTACTTTCAGTTAAATCAATCGAGAAGAACAAACTGATAGAAAAAAAAACTTGGTATCTTGTAGTGGGTGCTCCAGGCACATGATTAGAAACAAAGATTTATTGTCTGAAATATCATATTACAAAGGACCCAAAATAATCTTTGGTGATAACTCAAAGGGTAAGACTGTGGGTAAGAGTAAGATTACCCATGATAATATCATTATTAATGATGTATAGCTTGTTGATAATCTATGCAATAACCTGATCAGCATCAGTCAATTATGTGATAATGGTCACACTGTTGAATTTCACAAGCACTCATGCACAATCAAATCTAGTAATGGTGAAATCATGTTAACTGGATTAAGAGAACAAAACACTTATAGGATAAACTGGCAATATGATCAACCATCAGTTCCTACTTGTTTTGTTGCTCAAAGTGATAAGCATTGGTTATTGCATAAGCGGCTGAGTCATTTGAATTTTAAGTCCATTAAACATCTGAGCAAACATGATTTGGTTCTTTGCCTACCCAAAGGAGATTTCAAAAAGAATAGAGTTTGTTCGGCTTGTCAGAAAGGCAAACAAGTGAGAGCTACTTTTTTTTTTTTTTAAAAAAAGGGTGTATATCTTCTTCTAAATCCTTAGACATGTTGCACATGGATATGTTTGGTCATATACCGATCAGAAGCTTAGGGGGAATGAGATATACCTTAGGTATTGTGGACAATTACTTGCGTTTCACCTGGGTAATTTTTTTACCGTCCAAATATCAAACAGCTGCTCACCTGATAAAAATTTTAAAAGGTTTGAAAAATGAAAAACGTACTGGGATAGATCATATCCGGAGTGAAAGAGGCACCGAATTTTTAAACAAAACCCTTGAATCCTATCTAGATGACCAGAGAATCAAGCATGAGTTATCAGCTGCTCGAACCCCACAGCAAAATGGTGTTGTTAAAAGAAGAAATCGTACTCTTAAAGAAGCAGTTAGAAATATTATTGCTGACTCTAATGTCTCTCAAAGACTTTTGGCAGAGGCGATTAACACGACATGTTATACTCAAAACAGATCTATGATTAACAAGAGACACAACAAGACACCATATGAGATCTGGAATGACACAAAACCCGACGTTTCATACTTCAAAGTTTTTGGCTGCAAGTGTTTTATCCATGACAATGGTAAACATCGTTTAACAGCCTTTGATGCAAAAGCAGAAGAAGGAATATTCATTGGATATTCCTCAGTCAGTCAATCTTAAAGAGTATTTAACAAAAAGTCACTGACAATAGAGGAAACCATTCATGTTATTTTTGAAGAAGCTACTATATGCGCAGATAAATCTAAAAATATATCAAAGATCTAGCAAACAGGCTAGAATCAGCTGTTCTAAATGATGAAAGCGATAGCGATGATCCCCCTATCAAAAACATTGAACCAGATGAAGTGATTACTCAAACTACTGAAGAACAGTTAGGTCAAGGTCATGAAGAACAAAGGATCGAGGAATAAATCATCAAACCAGATAGCACAATCAGAAATGAGGACGATACTCCAAGAAATCAGGACACAAATCCTCTTGGACCAAGTCTCCAGTGGAGCAAAGATCATCCACCTGAGCTGGTCATCGGTAATCCTATCGCCCCTTTGCGTACTAGAAATCAAATGATTAACGAGCTATTGCATGCAACATTTATATCACAGCTAGAACCCAAACAAGTTGATGAAGCATTACAAGATGCTATCTGGATTGAAGCAATGGAGGAGGAACTAAATCAGTTCACTAGAAAAAATGTCTGGAATCTAGTCCCTCGATTGAAAAATCAAAATATCATAGGCACCAGATAGGTGTTTCACAACAAATTGAATGAGGATGGGACAGTGATAAGAAATAAATCCAGATTGGTTGTTTAAGGATTTAGACAAGAGGAAGGAATTGATTTTGACGAATCATTCGCTCCAGTAGAAACACTTGAAGCTATCAGGATATTTCTTGCATATGCTGCTTACAAGAATTTCAAAGCCTATCAAATGGATGTAAAATCAGCTTTCCTAAATGGTCTACTTCAAGAAGAGGTGTATGTTTAACAACCACCAGGTTTTATCAGCTCTTTGACTCCTGATTATGTCTTTAAACTTGATAAAGCTCTCTATGGTTTAAAACAAGCGCCAAGAGCGTGGTATGACACCCTATCACAGTTCTTATTAAATCATAACTTTGTTATAGGAACAGTCGATAAAACCCTTTTCAAATTCATTAAAGGGGATCACATTTTACTTGTTCAAATTTATGTAGAAGATATTATATTTGGATCAACTAATCCTCGTTTATGCGAGAAATTTTCTAAGTTAATGCAGGAATGATTTGTAATGAGCATGATGGGCGAATTAAACTTCTTTCTCGGGCTGCAAGTGAAACAACTTGAAAATGACATTTTCATAAATCAGGCTAAGAATACCAAGGAACTTATCAAAAATTTTGGCATGGAAAATTGTTCTGCCATATCTACTCCTATGAGTGCTTCCATAAAGCTTGATAAAGACAAAGCAGAAGCACCGGTAGAGGTAACGATGTATCTAGGACTTATCGGTTCATTACTTTACTTAACCGCTAGCAATTCAGATATCCTGTTCGCAGTATGTCTATGTGCAAAATTTCAAGCAGCACCCAAACAATCTCATTATATTGCTACTAAACGGATTATTAAATATCTTAAGGGTACTACAAACGTGGGTCTTTGATACTCCAAAGACTCAGAATTTAATCTTGTTGGCTATTTAGATGCAGATTATGCAGGATGCAAGATTGATAGAAAAAGTACTAGCGGGTCTTGTCAGTTTCTGGGAGATAGACTTATTTCATGGATTAGAAAAAAGAAAACATCAATTGACACCTCTACAGCCAAAGCAGAATACTTGGCAGCTCCAGTTGCTGTGCACAAATACTATGGATACAACAACAACTTCGAGACTATGGAATACAGTCAAGCGAAGCTCCTATCTTTTGTGACAACACTAGTGCAATTGCAATTACTCAAAATCCTGTGATGCATTTGAGAACAAAGCACATTGACATACGACATCATTTCATAAGAGAACATGTGCTAAAGAAAGAGATTCAAATGATCTACATCTCCACAGATCAGCAAGCAACAGATATATTCACTAAATCACTACCGGACGCTAAGTTTTCTTACTTTCGTAATATACTTGGTTTGATAGAATTAAGCTAAGAAAAGAATGATTTCAGGGGGAATATTTCATATCATTACATAAAACTTCATTACAATAAGAATACGCATTTCTTTTACAAATAATTCCCCTACTAAATCTACTGAGCATGTTGATATGCCACGCGAGCTGCAGATATCCTGCTTCTAATTTCGTGGCTCCACTCAATCATCCATCGAGTAAGTACACCATGACCATTGCAGACATCATCTTCAAAGCAGATGTTCTGCATCTCATCTCTATCTGCTAAAAGCATCAAGAGTCTCACCGCAGCAGGTTTCAGCACATCACGAGTGCTCTGAGTTCGCAAGAGTAGTTTGCACCTAAATAACCCCTCAGCATAACGTGGCTCCATGAGAGGTAAACCTGAAGGAAGGTTGCAACGAATGGTCTCCAAGAGAAACCATATATGCATACCCCTTACTATTACTCTGCTTCTATACCTGTTTTTCCTTATCTCAAACTCTAACTCATCCATATTGATATTTGAATTTTTTGATATTTTGATTGAACTAATCTGTCTTGTTGCATGGTAACATATTTATAGTCAAGAAAAGCAGAAGGCTAAAGGTCTAGTAGGTCAACAGTCACCTACACCAAATCGTGAAAATATATTCGTACAGACTTCTGATAAACCTACTTTATCGAGAATGGTGCACCATGCATTTAATAAAAGCTTGAAATAGATACCTTTTGCGCAGTACATTTCTGATCACTATATCGCTTAAGATTATTTTATGATCTCAACTGAAACCTATATTCATGAGTATACGCCTCTTTAGTCACATCACTTTAATGCTCAAACTTTCTGATATGTGAAAAGGTGTGACAATGAGATTTTATGATACTTATATCTTTATTGTATTTAAGATTATTGAACTGGGTCAGCAGATATAGCACATAAAATAATTTCATAATCATTTCAATCTCATTACAAAAGGAACTAAGATAAGTTTTGCAGGAATTTAACAGTTACAAAAGAGCCTCAAAGGCTCGTAATGTCTTCGCTATTTCCTTCTCCACTGCAAACTTCCATGAAAACATGAAGAGTGTAACCTCTCTGGTGGGAGAACGAACAAAGCCGATATCCTCCGACCGGATAAGCTCCAGCTCTTCAAGCTCCTTATAGAGCAAGATCAGATACACACCCTCAGAACTGAAGATCTTCTCCTGACTATTGGACCCCAGCATCTCCTCATAACGTATCATCTGGACAGCATAGTCATTAGAAGAATCTGAAGAACTCTATGGACGAACAATAGACAAATGAAAATGAGCTCTTCTACTGCCTCCCATTCCGCTATGACTCGCTCAAACACTACATCTTCATACTCTCACTTTCTAACTTGAGTTAACGCAGCATTAAACTCTATAGACAAATCTCGTCCAGGACCCGACATCTTGATCTCTTACCTCTTATCTCTTATATATATGAGTTTGTGTGAACAATTGATGCCTTACTAATTTGTTGATCTTGTACTTATAGGGGTAACAAGGAAGGTGAAGGGTCGGCAGACATACACCTCACCTATCCCTTATCTACTGATACACTCAAAAGCCGCAAATCATGATTACAGGACCTGACGGCGTATCCAAAACGACAACTCCTGATGTCTGACATGAATAGTATACAGACATTGGATATCGTGCCAACCGCCTTTATTTATATTCTGATATATACATTTTATTTTATTACTCATCTGTACATTTGCGCGCTCATTCCAAGTTGCATTTTTTAAATTCAAATTTTAAATTTCAACGATGTGTATACCACATCGCGGAAACTTGCACACCTAACACCAACATATTTATACTTTTGCAAAAGCCCAAACATCAATACTTTCATTACTTATCTTTTCCAAAAACCCTAATTGTATCTCTTGATTTCAGCACTTCACGATGTCTATCCAGAAAACATGCTTGGAAATCAACTTTGATGAAGTTTACTCCGTCAACAACACCGAAAACTCTGGGATATTTCATATTCTTGAAGCATCAGGACTCCGAAAATTTCTTATTTCATGCTCGACTGTAGATTACATTCTAGTAAAGGAATTCTTTGACTCTGCAGAACTTCATCATGGCAGCATCACTTGTGTCATCAAGGGACAACGTGTGGAATTCAAACAACATTTCTTCGGCGAAACTTTTGCGTTGCCCACCAGTGGTTTGATGAAATGCGCAGACTTACCAGATGGAAATGCAGCTCACTGGGAAGCTGAATTCACGTTGGATGGAGCACATATCAAAATCAACGGCCTCAAACAAAGCTTGAATCCAGCTTATCGACTCCTATCCAACATCGTTGCAAAAACACTTTTGGTCAAAGAAGGATCTTATGACGATCACTCTCGAGAAATTTCAGTATATGGCCGCCATTGCATCTCAATTGAACTTCAACTGGTCTTCTATTCTCTATTTCACTCTCCGTGAAATGATTCGAGGCAAGGGACAATCCGAAGGCTTCGTACTCCAGATATGCCAAATTATTACGACCTTGGATGTTGATTCTTCTAAATTTGAGGCATTGCATGTCTAGAAATGGCTCAACGCGGTCATGATTCCCTTGTTCTTGCAAAAGAAACAAGTAACAGCTGATCAATTGCGAACTATCAAGCAAGAAATTGGCGCAGAACAACAGCAAGCTACTATTGGCACTACAGCTCTTCCACAGAAGCGTCCTCAAACCAGCAGACGCACTGTGATCATTGAATCAGATGCAAATGATGATTTTAGTGACAATGCTCCATTGGTTCAGGTTTTTGGCAGTTCCTCTCCTTCTCCAAGAAAGAAAACAACACTCAAGACATCTCAACCAAAACCCAAAAGGATAAAGTTGCTGTCAACGGTTCACACACCGCCCTCTCAAGTCACAGAGAAAACCATAGCAGTATCAGCCTCTATGAATCTAGTTTCTCACACAGTCTCAACTTCTCAGCTGATATCCAAGCCAACTGAAAGCACAATTGTTGCACTTGCACCAATCTCGGTTGCAGTTTCCTCTCCATAAATTGATACAGTACTCAGCTCCACTGACCCATCATCTGCTCCCAAGCCCCTCTATCCAAAGGAATCACTCTCACCAAGCCATTAGTTTCAGCTATTGGCAACAACACCATGACCGATGTTCAAGGAAAAGGCAAAGGCATTTTTGTACCTCCTCCAAAAGCTCCATCTATAGCCAAAATGGAAGTACTACTCATCATCTCTGGCATTCTCAGATCAGTTTGCTTCAGACTTAGAGAATTTGATGAGTGGGTCAACTATCGTCTCAACGTTTCATATACTCAGATTTTGAACGAGGACAAGCTGGAATACCTCTCCAAATTAGAGGATAAAATGTTCATTCTAACAACTACCTCACATCTTGAGACTGCCCTCAGCAGACATAAGTTGGTAGATGTCCAACTACGTGATAGCCTCGCTCGCTACATTCTCTCCCAAAGAGAAAAGAATTTTCACCCGATGAGCAAAACTGCCAAAGATAACAATGAAGTCCTTTTGCGTCTCAAACAGTCCGTTGATGTTACTGACACATTCTTACGAGAATATCGGCTGAAGCACCACATTCCTCTACCGACCACCGAATGCATTCAAATGTATCTTGCAGAAGTTACAACCATGATTCCAACTCAGGACTCTCATGATAACTCAAAACCACTTGACTTCATCTTCACTTCAGAGGAACAATAATTCATTGCAGCTCAAGATGAATCTCCTTTCGTGTATTCATCATTTGTCTCTATCCCTAAGGAACCAACGACATCATGTCATCCTACTGCTTCAGAACCACAACTGATCTCACCAATCACAACTATTGCAGATGATTCTCTCCATGAGATTCCACTTACCTTCGTTTCAGAATCGAAGTTTTGAAGCCCTTATCCGATTTGGATGAAGTTCAGCTTACATCCTCACCACATGAGTTGCACTCTGCTGATTCTTCTCAAAAAACGACTAGAGAAGACACTCATCCTACTAGTCCAATCATTCATGTTGATAATGAGATCAGGGTAGTTTCACCCTCCGCCTTGGACATCACCACCATACCGGATGAAACATCATCTCCTCCCCTGTTACAACTCTTGTAGACGCTCAAGCACTTACAATCAATACCTCATTAGCTAACATTGACAAACTTGCTTCAGCACCTATTGTTGAACAAGAATCCTCGACTTATGCTCTGGAATGCATTATAGAAGATCTTCGCTCTACGACGCAGAGACTTAGCAATCGCATTCAAGGGCAAGATTCTGGCATTGCGAGCTCTAGATCTTCCATCATGTCTCGCCTTAATAGCTTATCTTTTGAGATTGGCAGATGCACTATTGAATTGAAAAACTACAAGGAACACACTCTTTGCACCATGGATACTATTGCAAAACAAGTGTCACAAACTGTTCGTCGCACTAATGAGCACACCACCGCAAAGATATCAATCCTTCAAGCTGACTTGACTGCTCATATTGACTCCCGTATTGACTTCTTCCAAACTACCATTGGTGCAAAACTTGGAGAGATTATTTATCATCTCAACCGTAGTGATGTAAAAAAGGGGGAAGTATCTAGAAAATTAGTTGACACTGAACGACAAAAGCGAGATGTTCCACATCAAAGACAATAGTGATATATCGGGTATATTTATCACATTTCAGCATTGTAGGTGTAATAGGTTTTTATTGAGTTTTATCAATGATTTCTTGTAACATGTTATGTATCAATGCAATTCATTTTCGCAATGAATTCATCTTGTAAATTTTCTTCGTAATGATTTTCGGGGCCTAGGTTTTGTCATCACCAAAAAGGGGAAAATTGTTGAATCCTAACTTTTGGTGGTAACAAAACAACACTTCATTGTTATAGTTTGGCCATCGTTTACGTGTATAACAAGTGACAAAGCAAAATCTACCGACTTCAACATATCAACTGACAATGGAAGATATCGACTGGAGTATGTTGTATCAGCTGATCTAAGCATTTCAACCGTTATCTGTCAACTGAGCTAAGCACATAAACCGACTAACGCTCAACTGATTTGGGCTGAGTTCATAAGCTGCTATAATATCTACCGAATTGAAAAAGTCACGAATCCCCAGTATTGGATACTTGACAAGACAAATTAAATGCAAAAGACGAAGCATTTAAGGATCCGTCTAAAAAAGTGAGAAAAGTCATAAATAGCAGTTAATGCCAAGACACATTGAATAGACAATTTAAGGCATTCCGAGTACAGATACTTTAGAAGATAAAGCCAAAATTAAAAAAATAGGAATGATACCTGACACTCAAGACATTTCCTACCGTTTACAGAAAGAAAAATACGTTGGAGAAACTGATATAAATATCAGAGAACACCAAGAAGAAAAAAGAGCTACGTTTTACGAAGATTTACATACTTGAGCACTTTACACTACTCTAAACATTCGACTGCTCACTTAACCCTTCTCATCCAAAGCACATCTGATCTATCAAGAGATCTACTCAAGGGTTACTCGGATCCAAGATGTTGTTTGAAGAACATTCATCGTTACAAGGATTTGAGTCTCTAAGCTCACAAGCAGCTTAGACGTTCATCATCATCAACTGAAGAAAGCTTGATAAGAACTTGAGATCTTATCAGTTTAAATCTAGGATTTCCATCTTAGGTGATTGATAAGTCCTAACTTGGATCAGGTGTATTACAAGACGTTGTAATAATCAAAGTCTTCTAATGTATCCTTCCCGTGAGGAAGAAGGGGTGACGTAGGAGATTGATCTCCGAACATCCATAAATATATCTGTGTTCATTTATGTTACTGCATTACACTACTCTCCATCTTTATCACTTAGCTTTGTGAGAACTGTTTCCGCACTATTCTAGTAGTTCTTATTTATCTAGTAAGCTAAAAAAAAAAATCGGTTGAGTAGACTAACATTTGCTCAATCATCATGTTTTTAAAGTAAAAATCTATAAGTGTGTATTCACCCCCCTCTACACACACATTCGATCCCCAATAGGGTTTCCCTCGATCGGTGAGACAGATTCCAGCGACCCTTTGCAAACGGCAAACACACTTTTTCCCAAGCAATCCAATGAGTCTTGGAGGATCCTGATTTCAACCCCATGAGGAATCTCGCACTAAGCATTTCAAACCGGTGTAGTACTGTCCCTTGGGGTTGCAGGATATGAAATAAATAAATTGGCAAGGAGCATAGCACGCTCTTGATCAAGACTAGACGACTGCCATATGAAAGAGCCGCAATATCCCATCCCTGGAGATTCTTGTTACAATTAGCAATAATATTGCTGGAATAGGAGCTTTTTCTGGGCCCCAGAAACAGGGGCGCACCAAGATAACAAATGGGGAGCGTTGCTTCTCCAAACCCGGTGATCGAATAATATTTACCCTTCAACACTACAAAGCAAGAGTTAGAAGTGATGATCACACTCTTGGCATTACTGATGAGCTGACCAGAACAAGCTTCATAATGATACAGGAATCTCCTCAACTGCTTGATGCTTTGAACTGAACCATTCGAAAAAATAATGATGTCATTCGCATAGGCCAAATGCGATATCCCAGAACAACGGCCAATATGGTACTTAAGATGAGGATGCCAATCAAATAAGACATCCAATCCTTTGGACAAATATTCATCCGCAATCACAAACAACAAATGGGAAAGAGGATCTCCCTAATGTAAACCTCTGTGAGACGCAAAAAAACTTGAAAGAGACTCATTGATACTCATCGAGAACCAACAGTTATTCACACACCTCATAATCATACCGCATACCCCTTCTGAGAAGCCAAAGGCCTACATTACATTCAATAGGAAATCCCATCTGATTTTGTCGTAAGCTTTAGTCATGTCAAGCTTTAGGATAATATTGTCACCTATCACCCGATAATTGAGCTGGCTAACCATTTCCTGAGCCATTAGAATGTTGTCAGAGATATGCCTGCGAGAGACGAAGCCACTCTGAGAAGGAGAAATAATTTTAGTAAGAATTTGCTTCATATGCAACGCCAAAATTTTAGTGATGATTTTATTGGCCACATTGCATAAACTGATAGGCTTGAAATCCACCCGTCTCGAAGCAGAATCACCCGTGGGAATTAGGATAATCATTGTAGCATTAATACTTTTGGGTAGCGGTGAGACATCCATAAATTCCTGAATAGCCGCCAACAATTCAGACTTAATGATGTTCCAACACATTCTAAAGAACACGCAATCGAACATATCATCCTCAGAAATAGCAGTCATCAAACAAGTATTGCCCCCTTCATGGACCAGTCAAGGCATATGATCAAAATCTGCCCAGTGAAGCTCAGTTTGTTCCCCAGTAAGAATAGAATCAAAAAATTTAGTCCCCGATTCTCGAATTTTCATGGGATTTTCCAAGGGCTCCTCGTCCTCCCAAATACAATAGATTTTATTAGCTGCTTGTCTCCGGTTCACCATGTTATGGAAGATCTTAGTATTCCATTCTCCTTCCACAGCCCACCTAACCGCTGCCTTTTGCTTCCGAAATGCCTCCTCCATAGATAGTCCAAGAGACAAATTCGCTTAAGCCAGGGAAAGACCCGTCCTAGAACGATCCGAAGGGTCCCTGTCAAACTCCTCTTCTTCTTGGCTAGCTTTCAAATCAAGAGCACGGACTTTATCCAAGACATTACCAAATACATACTTATTCCACCACTTAAGATGGTTTTTTGCCGCTTTATCTTAACTACCAACCTAGCAATACCCATCTCAGGACAAGGATTATTCCAATTGATTTTTACAGTATTTAAGAAATCCGGTTTAAGACACCACATATTCTGAAATCTGAAGGAAGCATTCGTCTTGGGCAAAAAAGGAGCAGATATCTAAAGCGGAGAATGATCAGAAGAACCCTTGTGAAGATGCTCAACCTTAAAAGAATTAAAATGTGCCGCCCAAGAAGAATAAATAGAACCGCTTCCAAACCCTCATATTGTTGGAAAACGGTGTTCAGATCAATTAGAATTGATACCCGGTGCAGCGGAAGTTTAAAAATTTTATTTTATTAATATGGAACGATTCCATATCTGGGTATCAAAACTTTTACGATTAAATTTGTGTAAGTAAAATAAATAATCACAATTAAATATTTTACCTTAAAATCTCGAAGCGAGATTATGGACACCAACAGAATTTAATCTGCTCTTGTTGTATATCCCCGGAACTGATGAACGAACATTTTTTCAATCAGGTCCACGAATAGAAAACAAAACCCTCTGATTGACTGCACTAGAAATCAATCAGAAGTTTGCGTAGAGAATAAACAGATATGATCTGTTAATCCGGATTGTAATTTTTCACAAAAATCACAAGACCGAATTTTCTCCGAAAGGGACAGAGGATTTCGAAAATCCTCTTGAATAATCTAGACTGATTTTCGAAAATTCAAGACTGAAAATCACACCAAATTTTCGAACACTGCAGCCCTATTTATAGATAATTTCTAGTTATAATTGTATCAGGACTCTAACTCCTTAAAGCCCACAATCCATAACTTAAGCCCAACAAGCCAAGCCTGTTGTTATAGAAATTAATATAAAATTCATCGTGACTCCGATTCATAAACTGATTTCACCAATGTGCACAGAAACCATTTCTGCATCTTTTAGAGTCAAGACAATTTTTCTGAATCCGAATTCAGTGATTTTCAAAAATGCCCATCCCTATGTCATTTTAGGAAATCTCACTCCCTTTAGTTAAGAAGTCCAACTTCTCTTTCATTAAATTTAACTCTTTAAATTTAACTATCTCTACGGGGTTTTAGTAATCCATTACTTGTGTAACCCTCAATGGTTCAGGAATATAGCTAGCCGTGGGCTCACAACTTCTTGTGACTCGGAACAACAATTTCCGACTTACCCATCGAATCATGGTAAGAGCGCCTAGCAACATCGCCCCATGATTCCCTAGGTATTACTGATAGTGCCTGCAAGAACCAGTAGATTCTGGTTAGCGTACAGTACGGTCCCTTCAACCAAATATCCCGATCGAATCAACAACCATTGGTGCATCGAGAGTCTTTCGAGATTCGATAACTATGCATAACATCTTGGAGATCTATTAGTGACATCGCATGTGTTACTAGGAACACCAAGTAACCTAAAACACATCATGTACTCTGGCCAGAGATTCGTCACACTAATATCTCCTCAGATCGCATAGGATATCCACACTCGCAAGTATGTGGTGAATCCTTGACAACAAAGCATCGACTCCTATATGTGTCGTAACTGTACTCAATCCCGACACCTGATGACCCCAATAGAGTCGGTAAATGAGTCAAAGTACAGTACTAGCATATAGAGTCTCAATGATGTTTCAAGTAATAAGGACTAATGGTGTACAACCAAAACCGCGGACTTTATCCACTCGATAAGTGATAACCACTTGGAAAGTCCGAATAGGGTAGTTCGATCATTCATCATATGAATATCCATTTGTATGCTTTGAACATCTCTATGTTCCATACCAATGAAACGTGGTACTCGGCATCGCAAATGCTAGTCTCAATCTCGAGTGATCCTTATCCTTATTTGCGGACGGCTCAATTGACTAAGAACTGTTTAGAATATACAGTGACTATAAGATGTGTTTCATGATAATCATCCCCATGTGCTACCACATCTTACATACACTATAGTATATTCAAGGTCTTTATCAAAACAACAATAGTATATCATAATATAACAATATGAAGAAAGATAAAGTCAATGCCATTATAAAAGTGTAAATTATATTAAACAAAAGATTGTTTTACATAGAGTCATAAAAGCTCTTAGCCACAAGTTGGCTATCCGGGCACCCACTCTTTCACATATTAGTCCAAGTAAATTGAGACCCAACAAAACGAGCATCAGAAAACCCAGCAGACACAATGAATTCCGAGAAATTATGCATCCCTTCCGGTCAATTAACTATACCTGAGGAATGGTCCAGAGGCTCCTCAATGACATTAAAATCTCCACCAAAAATCTAAAGGCATCCATCCATCGGCTTACATTCAAGAAAACCCTCCCATAACAACATTCTCTCATTTCTATCACAGTTAGCATAGACAATTGAGAGATAGAGATCCACTGGAAACGTGCTAGAAGAGATTTTAAAGTACATAAATTTGCTATGATCGAGCTAAACATCCATACAAACATCTCTCATAGAATAACCAAATTTTATTGTCTGTATTAGCAATCAAATTTGAGAATCCAAACAGTTTAGTCATGAAAGCCTGATCAAGCTGTCTCATTGGTTCCAAAACGGCCATGAACAAAAATTTATTAGTTTCTTTCAGGAATTTGATTCTTCTCTGCGAAACTTTGTTACCAATCCCTCTAAAATTCCAATTAAGACAATTCATGGGGAAATATCAGACAAGGTAGCATCGGGATCTTTAGAGTTACCTCTGTTCCCCACAGGTGGCACCGGGGCAATTCTCTTAGGAGGTCTACCACACCCTCGTTTTTTAGGATTACCAAATTGAACTTCTTGAGAAGCCACTGTATCGATTTCAGTGATCTCCAAGCATTTAACCACTGTCCGATTTGCGACCTTCCAGTGAGTCGCCTACCCCTCCAAGATCATCATTCTCCAAACCCAACTCCTTAGAACCAGCAAGATCATCAGCAACCTCATGCAGAGCACCCACGCCCCCTCCCTCACGGTGTTGTTCCATTCCAAAGATATTAGAAACCTCCTGATCACCAATACCCTCATCAAGAGACTCCCTCACACTATCCACCTCTTGTTCCTCCCAAATATTAGCTTTAGCCGTAGACTCCTTCGCCCCTTCCAACTCTACTGGACCAAGAACAAGAGACACAATGTTCTCCTCTCCATTCGAAGAGCTGAGACAGCCCTCCGTCTGTGCCTTAGCACAATCGCAACTTGGCTCCTTCAACGTTTCAAATGTTGTGTCATTGTCATTAAAAGGAAACTCAACGTCTTTGAGACAAAAATGTCATTGACCCACTGTCCATCATCATTATAATTCACTTTACCTTTCCCTTACTTGCACCCGCTGACAGGTTCCTCTCTACCTGGTCATCTCCTGAAACCACTACGTCACTCTATATGTCTAGAAGCAACAGATCAAATCTATTAGCACCAGGAGAGCCCCATGATGGCGCACCCCTTTCATCACCATCACTGCTATTACTGTATTCGCCTTTAATCAACCCCATCTTTTTCAATTCAACTCGCTTGGGTTTCAGTTCCCCATTATCTTTTTCTAGCACGTGAGGTTGCATGGCTGCTTGCCCATCTCTTCCCTACGCTTGTTATTGATAACCGAGCATAAATCTTCAGTCACTCTTTTAGGTTTTGGTTCCGGCCTTGGAACGCTCCCATTAGCATAACATTCCTCAACACCATATCCCACATGACAACACCCCGCACAATACTTCGGGATATTCTCATACATGACACGCTGTTCCATTATCTTTTAACCCAACCCAATAAAATCTTGTTATGAAACTGATTTAATAAGTCAATCCCAACACAAACACGAGCCACTGTTAAACATTCAGCTCTCAAAGTCAACTCATCCATATTAAGCGGCTTCCCAATCAAATTCGCAATCGAATAAATATGTTTCTTATCAAAAAGAGAAATAGGAAGAACCAAAAATCTTACCCATGGAGGAACAATCGAGCATTCTCATCGATAGTCAAATATCGGTGTCCACTTAAACACACACAGCAGGTGAACTTGAAGAAACCACAGTCCCTTTTTCCAAAATAGAGACATATCTTCCTCCAGTTTAAAATCAATAAACAAATAGCCAGGCCATAAGAATTTCACCACTTATGGCCTCGACCCCACTGCCGAATATAATAACAATGACGTAAATATATCTAATAATGGATCGACTCAAGTTTTAGGGAATTTCGGCTGTCAACCAAATTTTTTGTTTTTAAATAAACCATTTTTTGGTGCTTACAAATACTCAAATATTTGTAAAATGAAGTGTAAATTTATTCACAAGTGAAGTTCAAATAACAAAAAATGAAGTGTAAATATCAATGCCCTATTATAAAATATGTTTTTTATTAAGTTTTTTCCACTAATATTATTGCCTCTCGAACAATTTTTAGTGCTTGAGAGTCGTCGGTGTTCATATTTATGGTCTTAGTTTTACTTATCGAAAGCAATAAAAATATGACAAAAGATAAACACAAGTACACATAGATTTATAGTGGTTCTCTCTCTGTATGTCAATCATAATATAATGACGGCTACCAACAAATATAAATAGTATTAAGACTTCATCAATATATGTAATGTAGTAACTCATGCCTTGTTTTAAGTTGATTAAATATTAAACATGATTAAAGATTACTAATTAAACAAATCAAGGTATTAAATTGAATTAAAATATGAATTAATTGACTTCAGAACCACCGGAGAGATCGGAAGATCCAAAGACTAGTTTGGAAGCACCGAAACCAAGCACTTGTTCGAGTTCGAAAGAAGGGAAGTTCAGAAGATCCGAACTTCCGCACTTCAGAAGCATGATTTTGGGTTCGGAGGCTACTGAACAGTTCGGAAGATTAAAACTATAGATTGGAAGGTCCGATCAATAGCATCCAGGTAAGAAAATGAATTCACGGTTGGAAGTTGGCCATGTAGATAATCGGAATTTCCGAAGCTGTGATCAAAGCTTCCG
This sequence comes from Henckelia pumila, assembly GCF_033568475.1. Taxonomy (NCBI): domain Eukaryota; kingdom Viridiplantae; phylum Streptophyta; class Magnoliopsida; order Lamiales; family Gesneriaceae; genus Henckelia; species Henckelia pumila. Next base: position 166,679,673 of record NC_133121.1, on the reverse strand, counting down.
AAGTATGTTGTACACATGCATTTCCGAGCATTGTTGACTCATTTTGGCATGTAGAGTTCAGAAGGTCCAATCCAGAGTTCGGAAGTCCAAACTCAAACACCCAAAAATGTGTCACGTAGGCTGAGTTCGGAACGTCCGAACCCTAGTTCGGAGCTTCCGAACTCCTCCCATAAATAGGGCATCCGAGAAAGATTTTTAGTCACAATCCAAAAGTTTCTTCTTCTTGATTCAGTCTATAAATAGAGGGTCCGACGATAATATTGAGGTGCTTTTAGAATAGAATAAAAGTGTGAGTAGAAACTAGATTATCGACATCAAAGGGTTAACGACGGCCGAAGGTATGATCCAAAAATCTTATTTAAATATATGAGTATTTGCTAGAATAATTAAGACTTTTAAAGCATGATTAGTGATATGATAATTACTTGACTATAGGCTTGGAACCTAGACTCTGATTAGAATTGATCTACTACTATAGGTACATAAGTACTAACTGAGATTTCTAGCTGAGTATGCATGATTATATATTGCATTTATGTGCCACAATACATATTTTACTACTTTTCATACATACATCATGTGCACATACACGTTGATCTGTATCTCCTTCGAGATAGTCTTTCTCGTAGGGTCGATCAGCCCTACACCTGTTATTACTATCTCACATAGGGAGTTACCACAATGCACGTAGACTGATACTACGGTGTTCTAGACGAGTGTGTGAGTTACCCAACATTCGAATTCCCATATGGTACTACAAACTCATTGGGGCCTAGTCTGAGCAAGACTTTGTAGTTGACCAGTCACCTCAATCATCTCACGGTGCATGCATCATATTAGTTTTGTGTACTCATATTTACGTATTGGGCTTTAGTCGCTCATGTCCATGGTATTATCTTGGACATCCCATTCCACGGGGCAGGTCCTAGGTTGGATAGAGCGAGTGGATCGAAGCAGGGTTAGATGCAAGTCTAGGAGCTGCTAGGAGAATATGTACCTACAGTCAGTTGTAAGTAGAGCTGTCAGACGGGCCAACCCATGGCGGGGCGGGCCGGCCCACCAAAAACCCACCCTTTGGCGGGTCGAGTACGGGCCGGCCCACCATCTTGGCGGGCTGCAAATCTTTAACCCAACCAAAGCTGGATTGCGGGTTAGGCGGGTCGGCCCACGGATTGGCTCACTACAAATAAAATAAATAAAAATAATTATAATTAATTATTAATTTTATTTCATAAATAAATATTAATAGATACATATTAATAAAAATTTTAATTATTGATTTCATACGTATAAATTTTATATAAATTAATTAATACAAAAAAATTCACAACTTTCATTAAAAATACATATATCATAATAAAAATAAATATAAAATAATAATTCTCCAAGTCCGCGGCGAGCCAACCCTCGCGGGTCGCGGGACTAGGCGGGTTGGCCCATGTAGACCCACCTTTAGTTGGGTTGAAATCACTTAAATTGTGTGCCGGGGCGGGTCGATCCGGCGGGCCGAACCCAAATTGACGGCTCTAGTTGTATGTTGTAAATATGTAATGGAAAATACATTTGGGTTTCTAGTGCTGGTTGTATTTTTCATGTTTCTTTTGTAGAGAATTTTAAGTTTTCGCAATAAACTCTGTTGTTATAATAAATGTTTTATGTTAAGCTAATTATGTAGTAACCCGGTTCTATTTTACAAGATTAAGTGGTTAAACATTATTAAGGATTGATTAAGGTCTTAATCAGGATTAAGATATAATTATTTGGATAATTTGTCTCGGACGAGTTCGGAAGGTCCGAACGAGATCGGAAGATCCGAAGTGATCGGATCAAGCGAAGGTGATCGGAACGTCCGATCAAGTTAGGCCGTGAGCACTTGTGACGTGTCATTTATGTTTGAACACGTAGCTATATGCATGGGATCAGAACTTCCAAAGTAGGGATTGGAGCTTCCGATCGTGGCAGTTCGAAAAGTGGCATGCATGCGGAGATCGGAACGTCCGATCAGGAGTTCGGAACGTCCGATCTCCATCTATAAATAGGGGTTCTGTAATTCAGAATTTTGCACCAATTTGACATTATTTCTCTCTCTTTTAGTAGTATTAGGGGCGGTTCTATCCATCTAGGTGGAGTTCGGAAGGTGGAAAGGCGTCCTCGGAGTTGTATCGAAGTTGTGCCCAAGTTCTGGGGCTATCGACATCAATAGTCTAACGATGGACGCAGGTATAGTCTAAGATCCCTATTATAATTAATTAGTATCTATTAGCTTAGTTAAGGTTTTTAGATCAGTAATAGTGATATTTGGTAATTTTGACTTGTAGTGTTGGACTGTAGATGCTGGGACATCTAGGATTATTATTAAGGTACGTAAGTACTAACTGAGATTGTCAGCGGATAAGCATGATTATGTGTTGCATTTATGTGACATGATTTTATGTTATTTCTTTGATATTATTATGTTGCATGTGCATAGATCATATTGAGTCTGTGTCTCTTTCGAGATAAGCCTGTAGTAGGTTCAACCCTTATTTGTATGGATAGACGCTGAGAGTCACAGTGATCGACGGATTGAGTGGACTCTAGTGTTCTTGAATATTGTAGATCCACATTTGATTAGGAGTGAGTGGATGTACCCAGTGGTTTGATTCCCCTAGGTTTCATCTCATATCTTAGGCTCCAGTCTGAGTAGGATTGATCAGTATTCCCAGATATGGATACCCAAACATTTCATATTGCATGCATCATGTTAGTATGTTTACCCAGGCTTACGTTCTGAGCGTAGTTCGTTCACGTCCTTTTTGTTACATTTTCTTGGACACCCCATTCGACGGGGCAGTTGCAGGTAGTTCATCCAGAGATTTGGGGATTGGGCGGTGACCAAGGCGGAATTGCATGGTTAGCCGCTAGATTATATTTTCTTCAAGTTAATTCAATTGGGTTGTATTATTTGGATTTATTTACACGTTGTATTCTGCCAGTTCAGTATTTTGACTTATTTCTGCACTTACTCTGATTATGCTTATTTACAGATTAATTGCATACTTAAGTTTCTAATAAATAGGTGATCACGGTGTGGGTCACTACAAATTACATTCTTAAGACTGCTAGTTATTAGGTGATCTAGACCGGGTCTCTACATGTAAAATATTTAAAATACCCTTAACTAATAATCAAACTTCACACATATGTATTACAATGGGACGTTCACAAAATACAATTCCAATGCCTTCTCTATGTGTTTCGTTGTTTGTTGGTGTTTTTTTCATGCACTTATTTGTCAAATAACTAAAAATATATTACCATTAAAAAGTGTCAATTCGTTTGAATAGTATCTTTTTATTAAATTTGAATACTAGTTTTTAAAACCAAAATTGACAGTTTTTTAATTTATATAATTTTTAGCATATATTCACACAAAAAGTGCATTGTCACAGTATAGGTCTTATAAGTTTACGTGCAACTTTTCTCCTTGGCTTTACTCCTACGAATGTTAGCAAAACTGTCTTTGGTAGCTTAAATGTGTGTTCAAATGCCTATGTAAGAACTCTAGAATTTTTGGAAGTTTATAAAGTGAGAAAGAATTGTATTGCATTAAACTTTGATGTTTACAAATGAGAACTCCACCATGTTTATATTAGTGGCTTCCTACAAAACTCTCCCAAAAAATATTCTTCCGCTGCCTCCAACTACCTCATCAGCACCGCTGTTAATGGTCCGAAAAAGGAAGTACTTCATCGTGGAGATTGCCGCTGCTGATGATTTTGGTGGACCAAATAACATGGTAATGGTGAAGAAAAATGCTATATTTTTTTTATTTCCTTCTTACTCAATTTGCTGGAAAATGGCATTTTTTTTAATAAAAAATAGATGTTTTTACATTCAGATTCAGCTTGCCCAAGTTTCAATCTTTTTTTGCGATGTTCTGTAATGTCAACGATTGTAGGCACCATTCACTTCATTTTTTTTAACTTGCTAAATTTCCCTCCCATTTTGGATTTTTCTAAAAATTTCCTCAAATGTGCGATTAAGAAGTTTAATTCTGTAAAATATAATGTGTACCAAATTTCCTATTATTTTTGGGATTACTCTTGCCACTAACTTTGCCACTACATTTGAGATGAATTTGAGGATAAAGGTGGAAAATGTTTTGTTAACTTAGTATGGTTCGTCTTTATGACTACACAGGTGTCTGCCATCCCTTATATTTGCCATTGTTGCAAGCGGTGTGCAAGGAAGATACAAAAGAGATATCTTCATCAAGAAATGTAGTTCAATATTATTTTATATCTTCCAGCTCATGTTTTACATAATGTGATGAGGCATGTTTGCAGAGAATGGGACCTTGTTATTCATTTCCAATGTTAATACAATGGAATTCGGATATCTACACATTGTATGATATTGTCCATGTTGGAACATACATGATTTTGGTATTGGAAAAACCTAAGCTAAATTCAGAGACCAACTGATCTTACCTAGAAGTGAAGCAAAATAAATAAACTGGAGGAATTTTTGAGGTCAACTGAAAGCATAAACCAACCAAAGATATGAGGTAAACTTCATTTAGTTTAGGGAGCTAAACTAAATCAGTTTTACGTAAGCTAAATTGCTCCAGTAAACTGAACGACTTCCAGACTGAATCATCCAAGAGAACACATGATCAAAACTGAATCAACTTTACTCTTACGGGTAGACTTTTTCGTACCGATCCGACCTCCTAAAAGCCAGAGCACAATAGTGTACAATTATGTCAAAAGATGTACGAGGAAAAGACAATCTAACGGCCTCAATTTGAATTTAAAAGAGCCGTTGTCCGCCAAGTATAAATACATATCAAGAAGCACTTAGAGAACTTCCGACTCCACTCAGAAAAGCATCTGAATCATAAATAAATCTCAAACACATTCAAGTTACCAAGAAGTAAACTGAACACTTTCAGTTTACTTATCAAAATTCAGAAGAGGAGCTAAAATAGCCTTTCAATTCTTTTATTCAAGAGTCAAAGAAATCAAGCACACACTTCAAGCATATCATATCAATTAGGATCACATTGTGCAAAGTATTGAGTTGTAATACAAGTGTTGTAAAGTAAGTTGAAAAATGACCAGTAGAGTTGTATTAGCAAAATAGTTGAGGTACTGAAAACCTCGTTGTGACAAGAATCAGTCGAGGGCTGAATTCTTGAGCTTAGGAGTTCTGGGATAGGCGATTTTGTGTAAGTTCTAGTCTTGGAGTGAGTTGTTGCAAAGTGTTGTAATAGTCAAAGTATTCTAGAGTGAATCCTTCCGAGGAAGAAGATGAAGTGACGTAGGAGATTGAGCTCCAAACATCCATAAACAAATTCTTGTGATGTTATATATTTAGTCGAGCACTCTCACCCACTCAATAAGTCATTTGATCACAGTTCTAATATGTTAGTTGGCATCATTCCGCACATATTACTTTTTTGCCAATTAACATTGACACGCGAAAAAGAAGCAGTTCAGTTGACCAACCTCAACTGAACTAAATTAAGTCATTCGAGGGTCAACTAGTACAGTTACATCTAGAAATCAGTTTACCACCCCCATAAGCGATTCCTAACAAGTGACATAAGAGCAATTTACCCCCCCAGAAAATATCCATCCCTAACAAGTGGTATCAGAGAGAAGTTCCTTCTCGTTTGTGAACTTATCGCCTATGGATGCAGACGGACAAAATCTCTAAGAGCTTTTGGTACACAACTTTCGACAAATGCACTGCCAAGACTATTGAGGCATGTTCTATAGCTAAGAATATTTGGCAGTAGTTGATCAAGCTAGGCGATGAAGAGATAAATACTGAAGAGAGCAGGAGTCCATTAATCGAACTTACTGAAGAACCTTGCTGCTCAGATAAATCTATGAGTAATAATGAAGAAAACTGCTTCATGGCTCATGATGATCAACCATCCATCAAATAGCAAGCATTAGAGCATCCTTCCACAAGTGGACATGTATTTGAATTCACTCAAATAAATTTACACGAGAGGATTTAGCTGAAGCACTGCATGACATGGACAATGAGTACCAAATATTGTGCTTAGCATTTGAGGAATTCAATTCAAAGCAACATGATTTGTCAGACTGCTCAACTAAACTCGTTTGGGAGATGTCAGTTGAGAAGATCAGTCTAGAGGTAGATATTGCTAAGCTTAAGGCTGAAAATGATAAGCTACAAATTGAGAGTCAACAGTTAAAATCAGAGAATATGAGGCTAACTGAACTGATTCAAACTTGGAATAAGTCCTCATTTTTATTGATTGAACTGCAAGAGTCACAAAAGCCTATTGGAGACAAAACTGGTCTCGGTTTTAGTGACAAGGACTGTAGACCAACTTAGATAAGTACTCTACCAAAACTGAATATGTCCAAAGGGAAGTACATTCACTTTTTTAAATCTAGTTTGGTACATGAACAGAGTAGTTTAGCCCCACAGAATGATGAGCCTGTTGAAACTTTGAACAATGTCCGGAAGTTCGGAATTGGATATGCGCCACAGGGCTCTTGTGCAAGGAAAAACTATAAATCCAGTCGAGCCAATCACTTCTTGATCACTGGATAAAGCAATTGTAGACCCTACGAAAGGCTTGTTCAAAGAAGATATATGCAAACTTATGATGTGGGAAAAATGAAATCACACACTTCATCACGAGCATACTCACGAACACATCACCCACAACACAATGATCATTATACACATCACTCACAGTTCAGTGCACATTATTTACCCCACAAGCACACAAAACACAAGGCACAAATCTTATGGGATACTGTTAATGATAAATCAGTTCCTTTAATCAAAGTCTAGATTTCTAAAGGACTAATCCATCGAGGACCCAAATAGATTTTGGTACCATAGACTTGTTTGGTTTTATGTTTACAGGTGACAAGAAAAGAAGAACTCAAGAAGTCAGTGCAGTCATACAGAAGTTGAATAATTGAGAGAAAATCAGTTTAGGAGGGAAACTAAAGTGAGGGGGAACATCAGTTGTGCAAGTTTTGCAAACATTATTAAAATCTTCAAGACAACAACTGAATCAATTATCTTGATTCAAGACTAAGCCTTATCATTCTTATATTTTTTTAATTTTAAGCATTAGTTGGCTTTATTAATTTAGCATGTTTCGCGACTACTGATTTGTTTATGCATTGATAGTTTCGATCACTAGTATACTATTACAATGCATGAATTGAAATAAAGGGAACAATACAATAAATAAAATAAGATTTTATTCATAGATGATGTTTTACAATACATATTTCACATTCCACCGCCATCATCCAGATGCCTAGCTCACCAACAGAAGCATCCTGAAATTCTGGAGTGGCAGTGATCTTGTTCAGCATATGAAGCTCCTTTATGAGCATCAGTAGGGAGACACCATCATAAATGAAGACATCCTCAGACTTGGAAGTACCAAGTAGTTGTTTGTATTTCTCCAATCTCCTATCTTCATTCTACGAAAGAGGAGCAACAGATGTTTGTAGCATCTTCACCTTAGCCTTTGATAGAACCCAAAAATGCATACTAAGTTAGATTATTTTGGGTTCCATTGACCATGTGATTTGTGGTTTGTTTCGTGTTTCTGTTTAAAATTTGAGTTTTCATGCTTTATAGTATGCACTCATGCTTTTAAGTTGTTTTGTAGGAAAAAGACGGAAGACGGAGCTCGAAAAGTGCTGTGTTAAAGCTGGAGGCAGAGATTTTCACGCTATAGCCTGCCATATCCTGCGCCATAGCGTGAACTGGGAAAAAGTGAAAAAAGAGAACAGAACTTTTCACGCTATGGCGTGATGTTTCCTGCGCCATAGAGTGAACTGGGAAAAAGTGAAGAATGGAGACAGAACTTTTCGCGCCATAGCATTACATTCTTAGGCCATGGCGCAGGTCGTTGAGTAAAAAAAGGAAAATTGCAAAGCAAGGACTCTTGGAGATAAATAGGGATTGATTTTTAGAATTTAAGAGATTTTTTTGGCACATCTCTTGGCGGCTAAAATATCAGAAACTGGAGAAACGGAGCGGAAGGAGTGAAGAACAATCGTGAAGCAATTTCTCCTCTTCTTCTTAAATTCTTTTCTATTATTTTTGTTTGGAAAAAACATTTTGATGTTAGTTATGAGTTTTATTTGTAGCTAAACTTCTTGTGTTGAGATTTAGGGGATCCGACCCCAGTTGTCGACTCACGAATATTGGTTTTTGACTTCTAATGAATGTTTAATTATGCTATTGATTTGTTTTGCATTGTTGGAGCGTAGATAACTCTCTCAATATTTCTATATCATGTTTTATTTCGAAAGAAAATTTCATGATAGGAACAAATAGCATGATTCATGGATCTACAATTTACATAGACATATGAAATTGGGTACATGTTGATAGTAATAGTCCAGTAGGTCGAAAGCTAAGGGATTCCACAAGTTATGAATGCAATCATCTATGATAAATAATTGAAGACATTTGATTATTTCATAGCATCGAATTAGTTTAGCATAACTTGAAAGAGTATGTTAATGAATTAGGGAATCTTGTCAAAAACGTGAATTGGTTGTTGGAAGCAATTTTTAGAGTCGACTAGGGGAAGGTGACCTGACAATCTCAACATTATCTCCATCATTTGAATTTAATTCACTAAGATTGATTCAATTCTAGATTTTTATTTATTTCTAAGTTTATTAATTCTCTTGTCATTAAGTAGTTAATAAAAACAATACTCATTTTTCGTAAAAGTGAAATAAGGATTAGTATTTAAGTAGAAATTGTGCACTAGTCCCTGTGGACGATACTCATATTCACATATTATATTATAATTTGCATCGTGCACTTGCGATTATCTCGAGCTTGCAAGATACAATTATTTTCTGAGATTCATAGTGCAAGTAAAGCTCGATCAAGGTTTTGGCGCCGTTGCCGGGGATTGAAATAGACAAATTTTTTTTTTTGTTATTTTCTTTAGTTAATTTCTTTTTTTTATTTATTCTATTTTATTCCTGCGTGATCTATCGTTGTATATTCTATTCTTGCAGGAATTCATCTGGCGTAATACTTTGAGATGATCCATCGACAAGTATTCACGAGTTTTACCCAACAACATGGAGAGCCAACAGAGATTTTCTCTTCCCATGTTTACCAGCTGTTATGGGGTGTTGTTGAGGTGACGAGTTTAAACCACATTTATCTGGCCAAGCTTGAGGGCACATGGAACAAACACCCATTGGTGGTGTCATATGACACTTACTTTGGGCGTCAACCGCTCTTTGATGAGTGCTTCTGAGGGTCGAGCCAAGGACTGAAAATCAGGCGCTACTTGGGAGGCAACCCAAGAATTCTAATTCTTTCTGTTTTGTTTATTTAATTTTAGTTTTTTATCTAGTGTCGTTTCGTGTTGAGTTGATCATGTTTAATCCCTCAATTTTTGGATTTTCAAGGTAATATATAAGAATATTGATGACCTAAGAAATGTGGTGCAGCAGCGGCAGATGGATATACACCACGATGATTGACCAGGGGAGTGTTATTTTGTTTTCATTGTGTTTTTTTTTGTTTTTCATTGCATTGTGTGTTTGTTTGCATTCTGTTAATTGTTCTGGAGCATTGAGGGCAATGCTTTGGATAAGTATGGGGGGGGTAGACTAGTTTTGCATTTGTGTGTTTGTTTTGCATCTGTCATGTTTCATGTTTGTTTTCATATTGTTTATTTTTGTTTGTTTGTGTTGTCTTGCATGAGTAGGATGAGTCATAATACACAATGATGATGAAGTTGATGTTGAAATAATTTATTTTTGAAAAATTTTGCTCTTGACTTGACATGAGAAACTGTAGGTTGAATCGTGAATATTTTTAAGCACTAATGTTAGACCAGTGAATTGTAGCGAAAGATTTGATGAAGTTTCTGTCTGTTTGACCATTACACGGCAATAGGTGGTTTGTGGATCTTGATTGTGTTCTATGAATTTTGATGAGACTCTAGTTTACACTTATGATCTTGGGCGCACCTAGAAAAAAAATTTTCAATTCCATCCGGGCCTTGAAAGGATTAAAATCCTATAAAATACTAAATTTAAGGCTAAGTATGCGGATTAAATGGGATTGATGCTCCATCCGGGCTATAGACGAGGGGATTAGAAAGAAAAAATAGAATGATTTTTCGTATCCTATCCAGTTATAGCTAAGTCAGCGGGTAATTATTGGGGCTAAAGCAATACCGGGTGCAAAAATCCGGAGGTGTGTAATTCATTATCTCAAGGGAGGTGGGTTTAGTCTAGAGGTCGTTGGAAGGAATGAGCACTAGATTGTGATACTTGCACTGATTTGTCATAGGTTGCTAAGCAGTTTTGAGACGAATTCGATCTAAGTTGCATGAAACTGGAATGACATTTCACACACACACGTTCACGTTAAATCGAAGGTGTATTATGAAAAGTTGAGAGCATGTCTGTGATTTTTTTGTTGGTAATTGAACTTCTCGAAGGCTGTGCACATTTATGAATCGTCCTTACTAATGTTTTTTTTTTTTGCATTTTGTTTTGCATGTCTTACTTGAGGGCGATCAAGGTTTAAGTATGGGGGTGTTGATAAGTGCATTTTGTGTGCATTATTTCTTGTTATTTTTATGTTTATTTTGTGTGAATTCATTTTATTTTATGTATTTTTATGTGTTTTAAGTGCATGTGTGTGTATTTCACTCCTCGTGTTGATTTTGTAGGAAAGTGGATTTTTGAAGTGTGAATTATGGAGCAGCTTTGATAGAAAAATCATATTTAATTTTAGAAAGATCCAAATCCAATCTCCACCATTCAAAATAAAGTTCAAGATGTTTTGAAGCTGCTGTCCAAATTTCAGGTCAATCCGATGGCTAGAACTTAAGATATGAATTTTTCAGGATAACTGCGCGCTGAAAACTGGAGGCAGAACTTTTCAGGCTATGGCGTGACTTTTCCTGCGTCATGGCGTGAACTGGTAAAAATTTGAGAATCGAGACAGAACTTTTCACGCTATGGCGTGACTTTTCTACGCCATGGCGCGACGCGGACTGAAAAAATATTAATTTTCTAACATTAAAAGTTGCGATTTTTTTGGGGCTTTATTTTATGGGCTTTTTGAACCCATATTTAAGGGAGAGAGTTAGAACATGAGAAGGGCTGGAGAATTTAGGGTTCCGAAGTTCCACACATCAGAAACGCAAAGGAGGAGGCGGCCATCCAAGGAGAAGAACGTGAAGAGGGAGGAAACTTGAAGAACTCAAGAATCGCAACACTAGTTTTCTCTTCTTTCTTTTATATTTGTTGGGATTTAGGGGATCCTACCCCCAAAACTTTGTTTTGATTTCTTCTTGAAGATTGAATTTGGTTTTTATGCATTCTTGATTATATTACTGTTTTTATTGATTATTTGGAGATTGATCAACTTCGAATTGATTTTATGTGTTATAATTGATACTGAAAGGAGATTTTATAACATGATAGGGTAATATAGTCCATGGATCTACAACTTACATAGACATATGAGGTTGGATATATGTTGATAGTCATAGTCCAATAGGTCGAAAGCTAGAGAATTCCACAAATCGTAATGCAATTGCAATTGTTAAATAACACAAGGACACTTGGTTATTGCAATTTGTTAATTAGATTAATATAACTCGACAGAGTATATTGATAGATTAGGGAATTCCGTCAAAAGCATGACTTGAGAACTGAATTTCAATCATTAGAGAAGAAAAAGGGGTAGGTGAACCTAGATCCTAACAATCGTTTATTTATTTTCTGAATTTAATTTTATTATTTTGTTTTTTTTCCATCTTTTATTTTAGTTTATTAATTTATTATCATCTTATCTTAATTAACTAAAGAATAATACTTGAGTAATTTTGTCAGACATCAATCTCTGTGGGACGATACTCGTACTTTGTACACTATATTATTACTTGACTCGTGCACTTGCGATATATTCGAGCTTAATTGATATATATATTTAGGTTGATTTTCAGTGGTAGTATTTGCTCGATCAAGTTTTTGGAGATACTGGGTCTATGACGCGTGACATTGTCACCCACTTTGGTTTTGATGCTTCACGGTACCCGCATCCACCACCGTACCCACCGCCATTTGCTCACCCATCTGCATTGGGAGCACCACACACTGATGAAGAAGGCGTCCCACCACCAGAACACGAAGAAGAGGAGGAGGATTGATCCACCGCCAGGGGAGTTTTGCTTTTATTTTTCTTTCTGTTTTTATTTTTTTTGGTTTCTCGTTCTTGTGTTTTAGTTCGATCGCAGTGAGGACACTGCAGAGTCTTAGTATGAGGGGGACTCGTCGTGCGTTTTTGTTAGTTGTTTGTGTTGTTTATTTTTCTGCATTTAGTTCATTTTGTTTAGTTGTCTCTGTTTCTTAGTTTGTTATGTGTTTAGTTGAGAAAAAAAAGAGAAGCCAGTGATGATGTTGGGTTGATGCGAATTTATTTTGAAAGTGTTGGTAATTGACAGACTAGCATCCTTGAAATTTTGAATCATGAAACCCACGAGTATAGAGTGCACCTCCTTTTGCACGAATTTTTGTGAATAATGAAGTGTGTGGAGTGTGATGAACTGTTAAACTGGAGAAGCTCTTGTGACATTAGATACTTGCAGAAATCAAGCATGCATTCTCGGAACTTAGCTGACTGATATTGCCAAATAAATGTGTTGAAGCCGTTTAAACTCCTGAGTCTTTCATAAAAAAAATATATATATATAAAAAAAGAGCCATCCTTGAGTTTCTTGGTTAGCTTAGTTGAAAAATAATGGAGTGTACCCTGCATAATCATTAAACTCCATTTGATAAATGTCTTTGGCTATTTTCTCTTTTACTCCTGTCCCAAACCAAATCTATATCCGATGGAGTACAGTGATGGTTTCTTGCAAAAAGACACAGAGGATGGAGAAAGTAAGGTGAGGGGCGGCCTAATGAAATTAATGAATTCGGAATTGAATTCGAGGCAAAAAGGTGGGAATGTAAGGTGTAGAGGATATCGGATGAAAAACCTGATTGTGTTAAATAATGGATGATGTACCCTCTTCATTGTGCATATTCTTCCAATCTTTTATATCCCATACCCCAAGCCAAATAATCACTTGTGTTCAGTCAGTGACGGTTGAAGAGATGCGTGTGGAAACTATACTTGTGTTGACATGTCACTTTAGCTATCTGGGGCAACTGGATTAGCACGAAATACATGACATTAGGATCAATATCACACACACACGTCTACTTCTCTCTCAAGGGTGTAATGTGAGAACTTTGTAGGGATGCATTGCTTGAGTTTAATTTGAAAAGAAAAAGAAAATGTTCACTGTCACTCTCTGAGGCTTTTCGGAAAAAAAAATTATGTATTTTTGAACTGCAAGTTTGTGTTTTGGCTTTAACCTATTTTGCTCGGGGCGAGCAAAAGTCTAGTATGAGGGGGTTGATAGAACCCAAAAATGCATGCTAAGTTAGATTATTTTGGGTTCCATTGACCATGTGATTTGTGGTTTGTTTCGTGTTTCCGTTTAAAATTCGAGTTTCCAAGCTTTATAGTATGCACTCATGCGTTTAAGTTGTTTTGTAGGAAAAAGACGAAAGACGGAGCTCGAAAAGTGCTGTGTTAAAGCTGGAGGCAGAGATTTTCACGCTATAGCCTGCCATATCCGGCGCCATAGCGTGAACTGGGAAAAAGTGAAAAAAGAGAACAGAACTTTTCACGCATTGGCGTGATGTTTCCTGTGCCATAGCGTGAACTGGGAAAAAGTGAAGAATGGAGACAGAACTTTTCGCGCCATAGCATTACATTCTTAGGCCATGGCGCAGGTCGTTGAGTAAAAAAAGGAAAATTGCAAAGCAAGGACTCTTGGAGATAAATAGGGATTGATTTTTAGAATTTAAGGGATTTTTTTGGCACATCTCTTGGCGGCTAAAATATCAGAAACTGGAGAAACAGAGCGGAAGGAGTGAAGAACAATCGTAAAGCAATTTCTCCTCTTCTTCTTAAATTCTTTTCTGTTATTTTTGTTTGGAAAAAACATTTTGATGTTAGTTATGAGTTTTATTTGTAGCTAAACTTCTTGTGTTGAGATTTAGGGGATCCGACCCCAGTTGTCGACTCACGAATATTGGTTTTTGACTTCTAATGAATGTTTAATTATGCTATTGATTTGTTTTGCATTGTTGGAGCGTAGCTAACTCTCTCAATATTTCTATATCATGTTTTATTTCGAAAGAAAATTTCATGATAGGAACAAATAGCATGATTCATGGATCTACAATTTACATAGACATATGAAATTGGGTACATGTTGATAGTGATAATCCAGTAGGTCGAAAGCTAAGGGATTCCACAAGTTGTGAATGCAATCATCTATGATAAATAATTGAAGACATTTGATTATTTCATAGCATCGAATTAGTTTAGCATAACTTGAAAGAGTATGTTAATGAATTAGGGAATCTTGTCAAAAACGTGAATTGGTTGTTGGAAGCAATTTTCAGAGTCGACTAGGAGAAGGTGAACCGACAATCTCAACATTATCTCCATCATTTGAATTTAATTCACTAAGATTGATTCAATTCTAGATTTTTATTTATTTATGAGTTTATTAATTCTCTTGTCCATAAGTAGTTAATAAAAACAATACTCATTTTTCGTAAAAGTGAAATAAGGATTAGTATTTAGGTAGAAATTGTGCATCGTGCACTTGCGATTATCTCGAGCTTGCGAGATACAATTATTTTCTGAGATTCATAGTGCAAGTAAAGCTCGATCAAGTTTTTGAATCCCAACAAATATAAAAGAAAGAAGAGAAAACTAGTGTTGCGATTCTTGAGTTCTTCAAGTTTTCTCCCTCTTCACGTTCTTCTCCTTGGATGGTCGCCTCCTCCTTTGCATTTCTGATGTGTGGAACTTCGGAACCCTAAATTCTCCAGCCCTTCTCATGTTCTAACTCTCTCCCTTAAATATGGGTTCAAAAAGCCCATAAAATAAAGCCCCAAAAAAATCGCAACTTTTAATGTTAGAAAATTAATATTTTTTCAGTCCGCGTCGCGCCATGGCGCAGAAAAGTCACGCCATAGCGTGAAAAGTTCTGTCTCAATTCTCAAATTTTTACCAGTTCACGCCATGGCGCAGGAAAAATCACGCCATAGCCTGAAAAGTTCTGCCTCCAGTTTTCAGCGCGCAGTTATCCTGAAAAATTCATATCTTAAGTTCTAGCCGTCGGATTGACCTAAAATTTGGACAGCAGCTTCAAAACATCTTGAACTTTATTCTGAATGGTGAAGATCGGATTTGGATATCTCTAAAATTAAATATGATTTTTCTACCAAAGCTGCTCCATAATTCACACTTCAAAAATACACTTTCCTACAAAATCAACACGAGGAGTGAAATACACATACATGCACTTAAAAAACATAAAAATACATAAAATAAAATGAATGCACACAAAATAAACATAAAAATAATAAGAAATAATGCACACAAAATACACTTATCAGCCTTCATGGACTCTGTCTTCTAGACAACATCATTCTCATACCCCTTAATTTGTGCTTCTATGATAAATTCTACTACTTGTTGTTGATATTGTAGTTGAACTAAATGATATGAGTGTCTTTTTTATAGACATAGTTGAGAATACAAAGAGTTACTCACATGCTCACGTCTTTCCATAAACATTTCAGGTACTCATGAGAATGTGCAGAGACAATACTATTCCCAAAACAAGCTAACAAGAGACATCATTAATTGAGGGGGAACAAAGAAGTGTTGAAGTGGTCAACTGATAAAAAGAAAATTGAGTAGATCAAACTCCAACAAGTAATGTCAGTTGAGATTCATCTCAAGAAAAGAAAATGAGCTCAACTGATCTCATCAATCCAGCTATCTTAACTGAAGGACATCATAAATTGAGGAGGGAATGCCATACTCAAAAGATATCAACTAAAGGTACAGAAATAAGAGCAGTCGAGCAATAAAAATTCACAAAATCAAAAAGGAAAATTGTCAGAGAGCTTTGTTGATAACAAAAAGGGGAAAATTGTTGGAACATACACGGTTTTGGTATTGGGAAAACCTAAGCTAAATTCAAAGACCAACTGATCTTACCTAGAAGCGAAGAAAAAGAATTAAACTGGACGAGTTTTCGAGGTCAGCTGAAAGCATAAACCAACCGAAGATATGAGGTGATACGAATTCTTAATGGCATGAATAACAAACACGATTATAGGTAAGAACCGCGCCCTCAATTAAATAACAAAAGAGATTCAAAGTGTTGTCCCGATCTTGAAAAAAGTAACTGGTTTGTGAAATTCACCCTTAGTTTAAGAAAACTAGTAATAAATAATCACGATAAACAACTGCGATACAAAGTAACCTTCAAAATACTTGTCTTTGACAATCCACGATGAAGAAAAATCGACAAACGCCACAAAGTATTAATATTTGATAAGTTTGATTTGAACAAATCACAAAGTTTCATTAAAATTCTAGAAAAATTTTTTTGATAAAAATCAATAATTTGAATTATTCAATGAATTTTGTGTTCTGGGTTTTGTTACAACATAAAAAGATAAAAGATAACACGAAATATCACAAAATTTAGTTACCTAATAATCTAAAACTCATAAATAGGAAAAATATTGAAACATCTACATAGAAGATAATTTCCTTATCGAGGACGCGCTAGAGCAGGCAAAAATGCACACTGGAGCGCGCAATTTTCTGGTTTGCATTTTCAAAGTTACACAGGCACGCTGGAGCGGCCAAAACTGGCGGCTGAGGCGCGCAGACTACTGTCTTCTTTGTCTTGTAACACTTCAATCACTTTGTAATGATCTCCAACTTGATTTTCATGCTCCCTAAAGCCTTCAAATATACTTGTAGGTGCTTCATAATAGTTCATCACGAGCTCATGAAGTGCTTCACGTCCCCTTGTTATGGGACCCTCAGGCTATGCTAGAGGACCCCATGCCTTCCTTGACGCTTGATCACGTGCATCCATGATCGTATCATCCTTCCCTTCTTGAAAAGAATTTGTCCTCAAATCTAGCACATCACCTACATCAAAAAACAAAAAATCAGAAACATTAAAACTTGAACTCACGTTATACTCACCTGGCAGATCCATCTTGTAGGAATTGTCATTAATCCTTTCAATTACTTGGAACGGTTCGTCACCCCTAGGTAGTAGTTTTGACTGTCTCTTTATCTTTTGGAAATCTTTCTTTCCTCAAATGCAACCAAACCCAATCATCGGGTTAAAAAACCTCCTTCTTCTTTCCCTTATTTATTTGCTTATTGTATTGCAAATTCTTTTTCTCAATGTTCGCTCACACTCTTTCATGAAAACTCCTGAAAAATTCTGCCTTTTTTTTTATTACCAATCATATTCACCCTTTCACTCATAGGTAAAGACAATAAATCCAAAGGTGCTAGTGGATTAAAACAATAACCGATTCAAAAGAAGAAAAATTCGTAGTAGAATGCACACTACGATTATAAGAAAATTCAACTAATGACAAATATTCCTCCCAACTCTTTAAATTTTTATTAATTATAGTACACAATAAAGTCCCTAAAGTTTTATTAACGACTTCAGTTTTAACATCCATTTGAGGATGACAAGTAGTAGAAAATAGCAACTTAGAGGATGTTTGGCTAAGCTTATTAAAAAGAGCTTATAAGTTTCTAGAGCTTAAAAGTTGTTTTACGAGCTTATAAGCTGTTAGAACTTATTTTAAAAATAAGCTGTTAAAGTGTTTGGATAAACTTATTTTAAATAACTTAAAGATGTTGATGTATTTGGTATTATAAGATCTTTTTATCGTCGAAATTACCAAAAAGGATATAATTATATGAAAATAATGTTTCGAATTATACATATATGAAAATAGTTTTAGAATAAACATATATTAAAAAATAAAATTGTTATAATATTTTATTTTAGAAAAATGTATGTGATTTGAAATTTTTTTTATATTTTATTTTAGAAAAATGTATGTGATTTGAAATTTTTTTTAAAAAATAATATTTAATATTTAATGGGTGGAGGATATGATGGAGATTTATTAAATATTTAAGGATATTTTAGAAAGATAGAATGTTAAAATAAAATTTTTTGAAAAAAATATCTCTTCCCTTACTTTTTTAAAAACAGCTTATAAGCTGTCAAACAGCTTATTTTGACAGCTTATAAGCTGTTTCTAAAAAAAATTACCAAACAGATCCGGAGAGCTTTTAACTCTAAAACAGCTTAAAACAGCTTAAAAAGAGCTTAAAAGCTGTTTTTAAGAGCTTAAAAACTCTCCCAAACACCCTCTTAGTACCAAGTTTGCACCACAAAGTATTCTAAAAGTAGCTCAAAAAACGTGTATCCCTATCAGAAACAATATTTCTAGGCATGCCATGCAATCTAAAAATTTCATTAAAGAACAAATCATCAACATTCGAAGCATCATTATATTTATGACACACAATAAAATGAGTCATCTTTGAAAATCTATCAACCATTACAAATACAAAATCCCTCCCTTTCTCAGACGTCGGTAGTTCTAAAACAAAATCCATAGAAATATCTACCCACGGTTCACTCAAAACGGGAATTGGAGTATAGAGTCCATGTGGTTGTTGTTTAGACTTAGCTTCTTTCACATGCTCAAACCCCAAAATTTAAAATCTAAAGTGGATAAAAGTACATAGCTTCGTGATACTGTATCCGCTATCACGTTTTTCTTACCTTGCTTGTACTTGATCCCGTAGAGAAAAGTTTCCACAAATACTACCCACTTAGCATGTCTTTTGTTCAACTTCTATTGTCCCTTGATATGTTTCAAAGACTCATGATCCGTGTGGATCACGAATTCCTTGGGCCTTAGCTAGTGCTGCCACGTTTCAAGAACCCTCACCAATGCGTAAAACTTCTTATCGTAAGTCGGGTAGTTCAACGCTACCCCATTAAGCTTTTCACTAAAATATGTGGTCGGTCCTCCTTGCATCAAAACTCCTCAAATTCCAACACCTGATGCATTACATTCAATTTCAAATGTGTTAGTAAAATCAGGTAAAATAAGTAAAAGAGCATTAATAAATTTTTGCTTAATATTATTAAAGGACTTATTTTGCTCCTCGCCCCAATAAAATAGAACATTCTTCTTTATCACCGTAGTCATTGGTGCCTCCAAAGTGCTGAAATTTTTCACAAAGCTCCTATAGAAGCCTGCAAGTTCATGAAAACTTTGAATTTGGCCAGTAGTAGTAGGCATTGGCCAATCTCGAATAGCATTCACATTTTCTTCATCAACTCGCACCCCTTGAGCACTTACAACAAAGCCAAGAAAAACAAGTTTTTTTTGTACAAAACAAACACTTTTTCAAGTTAGCAAACAAATTTTCATCCCGAAGTGTGCTTAACACAAGTTTCAAGTGTTCAACATGCTCATTCAAAATTCTTACTATATACTAGGATATCATAAAAATACACTACAACAAATTTCCTAATGTGTTCATGTAAGACATGATTCATTAACCGCATAAAAGTGCTAGGTGTATTAGTTAGTCCAAAAGTCATGACTAACTACTCATATAACACATACTTGGTTTTAAATTCAGTTTTCCACTCACCACCTTCTCTCATTCTAATTTTTTGATAACTACTCTTAAGATCAATTTTACTAAAAATACTTTAACCATGTAACTCATCTAATATCATCTAATCTTGGTATGAGATTTCTATACTTGATGGTAATGTTATTAATGGCTCTACAATCCACACGCATTCTCTATGACCCATCTTTCTTAGGTACTAACAATACATGTACAACACACGGTGACATAGATTCACATACAAAACCTTTGTTTAAAAGTTCACTTACCTACATTTGTAGTTCTTTGGTTTCCTCCGGTTTGCTCTTATAAGCTAGACAATTTGGCAATGCACTTCCGGGTACAAAATCAATCTGGTGCTCAATCCCCCTCAAAGGTGGTAGTCTTTGAGGTAGTTCCTCCGGAAATAAATCTTCAAACTCCTGCAAAAGGGAAACAACATTTCTCGAAAGAGATCCGGCTATATTACTTGTGTTTAGAATAAAATCCTTATAAATAATTAACACAAGTGGATCATGTGTGTGCAAAATCTCTCTCAACTCACCTTTTTGGGTCATACATATTTTTTTCGGCCTCTTTCCTCTTAATTTTTTTTCTCTCATATTTTTTTTTCAGGTTCATCTCACTTTTTGTTCACTCTTTTTTTCGACCTCTTCTTTTCATTTTTTAATTGATCCTCCAACACTTGTTTTAGAGACATAGACAGTAACACAATGGTTTCCTTCTTCAAAGTGAAGGAATATCTATTCTTGAAACAATCGTATACCATCTTCCTATCATATTACCACGGCCTACCCAATAAAATATTACAAGTATGCATAAGCACCACATCACACAACACCTCATCCACATACTTTTCAATAGAAAAAGACACCATAACTTGCTTGGTCACTCGCATTTTCTCACAATCATTAAATCATTGCAACTTATATGGTTGAGGATGCTTCAAGGTAGGCATACTCAACTTCTCCATAAGTTCACAACTAGCCACATTTGTGCAACTTCTACCATTTATAATATGACTGCACACTTTTTATTCATAAAAAATCTAGTATGAAACAAGTTTTTTTCTCTGGCTATCCTCATCCTCCTTATGTTGGGCACTCATAATCCGTCTCGTCACTAAAAACTCTCCAACAATAGCCCCATATCCCTCATCAGGATCCTCCAATGCAGGCATATCATCATAATTCTCAACATCCTCCTCATATTAAGACTCAAATTCACCACATGCATTCACAATCAATACTATTTTATTTGGGCATTCACCAAAGTCGTCTTATACCTTCTCGTCGTCTCACAATCTTCAATCTATAAAACAACAATCTCAGTTCAAAACTCATTCAAGTTCTCCTATCGATAATAAGAAAATCGATACTATACCGGCTTCGATCTTCAAACTGCGCAAAGCTACAATCTCACAACTCCACTGGCTTCAAATCAATCTATCAAAAGAAGCCATCAAGATCAATATCGGCATCTAATCTTTCAATCAAACGATACGATCAAATTCAAACGAGACAATATCCAAACTTCAAACTTACAGCATAACGGCTATATTCTGATAAACCGAAAATGCAGACAGCATAATATCAATCAAATAAACTCATTCCAATCAACAAACATCCATTCCAAAATAATCCCAACACATCTCAAAATCCACAATTTCAAAAATCATAAGAAAATTCATATCAAATCCAATCGTCGCTATTTCTCCGAACCGTCTTAGATATACCATCCCAGCTAACTCAAGAACGTCCTCCCCAAATATCAATCGATTCTAAAGACATCCAAAAAATAAAACATGTCTGATCGGAGAGAAACTTACGATAGAACGAAGCTCTTGCTGCTGTGATCGCTAAACCGCCTTTAGAATTAAATTCCAACGGACGGATCGAGCTCAAATCAAAATCACAAAGCTTGGGGAAGATTTTGGTCGCCTCCAATGGTGGAACACGCTGGGGATGGATATGGAGGAGATAAGAAATACTAAGTCAAACTTCCAAAATATATAACAAAACTCATTTTTGCATTTTAGTCCCTGAAAATTCCAAAAATTGCAAAATAGTCCCTGATCAATAAAAAGTTGGCTCTCGAATTCTGAAATCACTGATTATCTCAAATAAAGTCAATAAAGATAAAAACGGGGCGTTACAATTCTCCCCCTCTAAGAATAGATTTCGTCCTCGAAATCAATAATATCAACTCATAAGAAAGAATAAAGAATCAAGAACAGAATTAAGGACTCACGTCAAACAAACAAGTCTGGAAATCTCTGTCTCATGTCAGATTCTGTCTCTCAAGTCGCTTCTTCGACTCTGTGACGACTCCACTGAACTTTCACCAAAGGAATCGATTTGGTTCTGAGTTATTTCTCCTTTCGGTCAAGGATCTGAATCGGTCTCTCGAAGTAGCTCAGAGTTTCATCAAGTTCAGCTTCGTCAGGTTGAAGTACATGAGAAGGATCAGGATGATATTTCCTCAATATCGAGACGTGGAAGACGTCGCGAATACCCGATAAAGAAGGAGGAAGTGCTAATATATAGGCTAGATCGCCTATCTTCTGTAAAATCGCATACGGACCGATGAATCTTGGTGACAACTTTCCTCTCTTCCCAAATCTAACAGTGCCTCTAAAAGGAGAAATCTTCAGAAAAACTCGGTCTCCCTGATAAAAATATAGAGTTCGGTGCCTGATATTCGCATACTTCGCCTATCTATCCTATGCCGTCTTCATTCTCAGTCGAATAATCTTCACCTGCTCAGCCATGTCACAAATCATATCTGGTCCCAAGTCCGGGGACTCGGACATCTCATCCCAGTACAGAGGAGATATGCACTTCTTTCCATACAATGCTTCGAATGGTGCCATTCCTATACTCATTTGGAAGCTGTTGTTGTACGAAAACTCCACAAGAGGCAACGAATCCTGCCAACTAGTGCCAAAATCAAGCACTACTGCTCGTAGCATATCTTCTAGAGTCTAAATCGTCCCCTCTAACTGACCATCGATCTGAGGATGGTATGCTGTACTCAAGTGCAAACGAGTACCAAGAGCCTCTTGTAAACTATGCCAGAAGTGAGAAGTAAACCGAGGATCTCGGTCTGAAACAATCAATCTCGGCACACCGTGCAATCTGACAATCTCTCTGACATACAACTCGGCCATCTGATCGTGACGATAGGTCGTCCTATATGGAATGAAATAGGCAGACTTCGTCAAACGGTCAATAACCACACAAATTGCATCACAACCTCGGATTGAACGCGGTAGCTTCGTGACGAAATTCATAGAGATATGATCCCATTTCCATTTCGGAACAGATAAATTGTGCAGAAGACCTCCCGGCCTCTTTCTCTCGGCTTTCACCTGCTGACAGTTCAAATGACGGGATACAAACCTCGTGACATCACTTTTCATCTTGTTCCACCAAAACTCATATCTCAAATCGTTATACATCTTCCGGCCACCAGGATGAACATTGAACCGACTGCAATGTGCCTCATGAAGAATACGCTGTCTCAATTCAGAAATATCAGGCACAACAATACAGTTATTCACAAATAAAACGTCATCCCTGACCTGAAACTCAGACAGATGTCCCGATCTGACTTTCTCAATCGAGTTCTGAATACTCGGGTACGATCTATGTGCCTGTCTGATCCTCACAACCAACTTTGGTTCGGCCTGAATAGCAAAAACTCTGTTAGAACACCTATCGGTTTCAAACTCCAACCCAGAAGTGCAACTGTCCTCAATCAACTGAGAAATACCGATATTAGAAAGAGATAGGGAACAAATTTTTTGACTCAATGCATCAGCAGCTGCATTTGACTTCCCGGGGTAATACTTAATCTCACAGTCAAAGTCCTTCAACAAATCAAGCCATCTCCTCTATCTCATATTCAATTCTGATTGTGAAAACAAGTACTTAAGACTCTTATGATCAGAAAAGATCTCGAAAGACTCACCGTACAGGTAGTGTCGCCATATCTTCAAAGCAAAGACAATAGCAGCGAGTTCAAGATCATGAACTGGATAACGAGTCTTATGCGGTTTCAACTGCCTTGACGCATAAGCTATCACATGCTTCCTCTGCATAAGAATACATCTGAGACCTAGATGAGAAGCATCGCAATACACTATGAAACCTCCAGTACCTGATGGAATAGAAAGAATCGGAGCGCTAGTCAATCTCTTCTTCAGATCAATGAAACTGGCCTCACACTCTTCAGTCCAAATGAAAGGCGCATTCTTCTGAGTCAGCTGGGTAATTAGCTTCGCAATAGATGAGAAACCCTGAATAAATCTGCGATAGTAACCCTCTAAACCCATAAAACTTTGAATTTCAGGCACAGAAGTTGGCCTACGCCAGTTCATAACTGTCTTGATCTTGCTGGGATTGACAGAAATTCCATCTCCAGAGATAATATGACCAAGAAAAATGACTCGGTCTAACCAAAACTCGCACTTCGACCGTTTGACATACAACTGATCGGCCCTCAAAATTTGCAAAATGGTCCTCAAATGCTCTGCATGGTCAGAGCGTCTCTTCGAATAGATAAGAATATCATCGATGAAAATAATAACAAACTCATCTAAGTACCGCTGAAATATATGGTTTATTAATCCCATAAAGACTGCTGGAGCGTAAGTCAAACCGAATGGCATGAAAGTAAACTCAAAGTGGCCATACCTCGTTCAAAACGCAGTCTTAGGAACATCTTCTTCCCGAACCCTCAGTTGATGATAGTCTGACCTCAAATCGATTTTCGAATAAACACAAGAACCCTGCAACTGGTCAAAAAGATCATCTATTCAAGGTAAGGGATACCTATTCTTTACCGTCGCTTGATTCAATTGGTGGTAGTCAATGCAGAGTCTCATAGAACCATCTTTCTTCCGAACAAAAAGTACCGGAGCACCCCAAGGTGATACACTAGGTCGAATGTATCCCTTGGCAATCAAATCCTCCAACTTCTCCTTCAATTCCTTCAATTCGATCGGAGCCATCCGATATGGAGATTTGGAAATTGGTTGAGTGCCTGACAACAATTCAATATCGAATTCTACCTCACGGATAGGCGGCAATCCAGGAATCTCCTCCGAAAATACGTCAGGAAACTCTCTAACCACTGGTATGTCATTCAACCCAGGGCTAGACTTCAAAACATCCATGGCATAAATCAAAAATCCTTCTACTCCTTTCTGTAACAGTCGAGTCATAGACATAACAGAAATTAAAGGAATTTTAGACCGATAACTCTTACCAAAGAATCTCCACTCATCTGTCATCTCCGGTCTAAAACGGACTACCTTCTGAAAAGAATCCACTGTAGCCCTGTACTTGGTCAAAACATTTATACCAACGATGCAGTCAAAATCAGAAAAACCAAGTACAATACAGTCTAACTCGATCAAATTCCCTTCAAGACTCAATTCACAATTTCGTACGAATTTCATCGAAACAATACCCCCACCCAAAGGTGAAGTAACTGAAACTACAGCAGGCAAAGGTTCACAAGGAAAGGCATGCATCAAGACAAATTTCTCAGAAATAAAGGAGTGAGACGCACCCGTATCTATCAAAATATAAGCAAGATAACCAAATATTGTACAGTTACCTGCAATCACATCATCCGATGCTGCCTGAGCCTGATCCTTATTCAGAGAAAAAACTATCGCCTTCTGTCGAGGAGGTTGGTTCAAGTTCTGGCTACCTCCTTGATGATAACTGCATTTGCTTGCCTCTGAGGCTGTGCGGACTATCTAGAAGCATTTCCACTCTGCGCTTGCTCAGAACTCCACTGAGGACAAAGTCTAGCATAATGTCCCGTCTGCTGACAGTTGTAGAAATTCCCAAAAATTCCTCTACACTGGTCGCTGGAATGATGACCTCCACACTTGTTACAACAAGTTCCAGAAGAACCTGAACCCTATCCAGAATTGAACAGATTCGAGCCACTAGAGCTCGAAAAACTGCTTCCTGATTTCTTAAACTGCTTTCCTTTTGAACGATAGTAATCCTTTCTATTGCCTCCACTGCTACCACCCTCGGACCTCTGAGGCTGATTCTGATAATGGGACGGTTAGGTCTGAAACTGTCTTTGTTGCTGCTGAGAAGCAAATTGATTCCCTCTCTGCCTTAGCAGTCCGGCTTCCGCACCCTTGGCCTGATCCATAGCATCAGCAAAATTATCGGGTCTCCCAGTATTCACCAGAGTAAATATATCAGGATTCAAGCCGTTAATGAATTGGTCAGTCTTGGCTTCCTCATTGTTAGCAATGTGCGGTGCAAAACGCAACAAACTATCAAACTTAGTGACATAATCTTCAATATTCATGTTCCCCTGTCTTAGATTCGCAAACTCTGCACCCTTATCTTTTCTGTAAGAAACTGGGAAAAACCTCATATAAAATTCAGATTTGAAAAGATTTCAGGTGATGGTTGTACCTCGGTTCTCAATAGCCTTCTTTGTCGTGATCCACCAATTTTTTGCGACACCTCGTAGTTGATGAATAACTAACCTGGTCCGACAGTCATCAGAGTAGTCTAGAGAGTCAAAAAGCTGATCTACATCATCTAATCAGCTCTCACAATCAACCGGGTTCTCTGTACCCTTCAAAGTCGGCGGCTTGAAATATTGGAACCTCTTCAATAAAGTTTCCATCGGTGTAGCAGTGGCACCCATCTGGTCGGTCACTGTACTGCCCTGTTCATTCAGAGGAGTGTTTACACGCGGATTCTCATTCGGAGGAATAACTGGCGGTGGGTTCCTATTCAACATTCTTCGAGGACCCATAATCTGATAATCAAATGTTAGGACACAGATAATCCAATTCCCATAATTCCACAAGGTGTCCAAAATCTCCTCTTAGAATACTACCACCAATTCGAGAATATTCGTATTCGATCCAGGAATCCAACAATTGATATCTCAAGTAAATCATGCTTTAAAATTTAAATCACTAAATCATGTAATTCCAATAATTCTCAATCAATAAAGCATGCTCGCATCGTATTACATGAATCAATTAAATAACTCAAACACATGCGAGAAGCCAGTGCAAACGGACTCAATCTACCCCGCTCACCTCTAAGTTCAGTCCAAGATCTTATCTCTCTGATACCACTTAATGTGAGGACTCGGTTCTAATCATCTATTCTTAGGATAAAGCAATTAAACAATAAGGATTAAGGAAAAAAAATTTAAAAGGTGCTCGCTCGATCGGTAAGATTCAACCGATCGAGCGGTTGAGAAATCTTCAAGTCTCTGCCCAAAAATTTAGGACCCCCCGCTCGATCGGTAAAATCTTACGGATCGAGCGCACAAGAATTGCCCAACTCTCTGCCTCGGTACAGGGGTGCTCGCTCGATCGGTAATAATCCACCGATTGAGTGAGATGCTCTGTACCAGAAAAATTCTGGTTTTCATCCTTAAAAATCAATCTCAACTCAAACCATTCAACCAAACATAATATCCCATTCAACAAGATGCAAAAGGATAAGGTCTAGAGTTATACAATTCTTCGAAATATAATATGCATAACACCAACTAGTTCAAACTATTCAAAATACAAAAATGAGTTCGAATACATGAACGACTCCTAACAACCAAGCCTCACTCTATCCTCTCAACCATCTAGCCATGCTACCTCTGACTCGGTCCTGCCCAACCCGTTTCCAAGTACACATACAACAAAGACAACAGCCGGATAATCCGATGAGAATAATATTCCCAGTAAAAGAGACTAACATGCAATAACACATAAACATATCGAAACATGATATGCATCAACTTCCATATAATATATCAACTCAAGATATATAATAAATCCATTCAAATGCGGAATTAAAATGATATGCATGACTTCAAAACTTCAAGATTATCAGACTCAGATAATCGAAATGCAATTCATCTCTTCTTTTCTTTGGTTGGGATACCGAGGTTAAAATATCTAACAATCACACCGAACTCCCCTTTCTAGGTGGACGAGGTATACTTTAATCCTATAGACTCCAGAGCATCATAGTGAGTTAATCGACAAGGTAGTAAATCGCCTACCAAAGCCACTCAACTACAATCCCTAGATAGTCTAAATCAAAATGAATAATCAGTGGGCTCAATATGAATGCATATGAAATATCATGCATTTAATATAAATCAATTAAGCATTCAAACATGCAAGTATGTGATTTTCTCCTAGGACACTCGAATCAATCCAACTCGAGTTAATCGTCTCATTCCATTCCAAAGTTGTCTTATGTCTTCTCGTCGTCTCACAATCTTCAATCTTTAAAAATACAATCTCAATTCAAAACTCATTCAAGTTCTTCTATCGATAATAAGAAAATCGATACTATACCGGCTTCGATCTTCAAACTGCGCAAAGCTGCAATCTCGCAACTCCACTGGCTTCAAATCAATCTATCAAAAGAAGCCATCAAGATCAATATCGGCATCTAATCTTTAAATCAAACGATACGATCAAATTCAAACGAGACAATATACAAACTTCAAACTGACGGCATAACGACTATATTCTGATAAACTGGAAACGCAGACAGCATAATATAAATCAAATAAACTCATTCCAATCAACAAACATCCATTCCAAAACAATCCCAACACATCTCAAAATCCACAATTTCGAAAATCATAAGAAAATTCATATCAAATCCAATCGTCGATATTTCTCCGAACCGTCTTAGATATACCATCCCAGCTAACTCAAGAACGTCCTCCCCAATTATCAATCGATTCTAAAGACATCCAAAAAATAAAACATGTCTGATCGGAGAGAAACTTACGATAGAACGAAGCTCTCGCTGCTGTGATCGCTAAACCGCCTTCATAATTAAATTCCAACGGGACGGATCGAGCTTAAATCGAAATCACAAAGCTTGGGGAAGCTTTTGGTCGCCTCCAATGGTGGAACACGCTGGGGAGGGAGATGGAGGAGATAAGGAAGACTAAGTCAAACTTCCAAAATATATAACAAAACTCATTTTTGCATTTTAGTCCCTGAAAATTCCAAAAATTGCAACGAATTTTGAAATCACTGATTATCTCAAATAAAGTCAATTAAGATAAAAACAGGGCGTTAAAATTTATAGGCCTCAAATATTCAAAATATTGCATCCTTCGCAAATTAAAGTTTCCAAAAATAAAAAGTCTGCACGCTGTCTCGCTTGAGCGCCTAAACATGCGCTCGAGCGAGAGATTTTCTGTTTTATTTTATTTCCTGCCCATATTTCTTGCTAGAGCGCAAAAATGCGCTCTAGCGAGCTGTTTTCTTTCTCTAATCACAAAAATTTTGCGACATGCATGCACTCCGTGCCAGGTCCGTTCCTAGGTCCGTGCATACTCCCTTTCCAGGGCGCAGTTTTCTTGAAAAAAACATATCTCAAGTTTTAGCCGTCGGATTGAGATAAAATTTGGACAGAAGCTTTAAAACATTTTAAACTTGAATTTGAACGGTGAAGATAGGATTTAGATCTCTCTCAAATAAAAAGTTATTTTTGTATCATGGCTGCTCCATAATTCTTTCTTCAAAAATTCATTTTCCTACAAAATTAACTTGAAGAGTGAAATGCACACATATGCAATAAATCACATAAAAACATATAAAAACACAATGAGATGATATGAATGTATGCAAAATAAACATAAAAATAAATAATTCATACAAAATACACTTATCAGCCACCACTACGGACACAGTCCGTTATAAAAAAAAAATACTACTTCCTACTCCAACTCTTAAAGAAAGAGTCTCAAAGCCCTTAAAATAGAGCCATTACAGGAGAGGAGAGGATTTTGAACGATTTGAAAATGAGAAATCTTGCCCCTATTTATAGACCACGATCGGAAGTTTCCATCGGTGCATGCATGCAACGTGTCCATCGGCTACGATCGAAAGATCCGATCTGCACTTTGGAGGTTCCGATCTCCTGCATGCAGCTACGTGTACAAGCTCTAATGTCATGTCTCGGATGATACAGATCGGAAGCTCCAATCGCCTGATCGGAGTTCCGATCGTCCACTTGCTTCCGAACTGGCTTCGCTGGTTCCGATCTTGGTTCGGAAGTTCCGATCCTATTTAGGCCCAATAAGCCCATTAACCATTTCTGGGCCTTTTGGATCTGATTTTTTGGTTTGTTTGATTATATTAAAACCCCTTAACCATGTTTTATTAAATCTAAACATGATTAGCAAATTAATCTTGAAAAAATAGAACCGGGCTATTACAGCGCAGCTGCTCTGTTTTATCATCGTAGAAGCGCTACACACTTTTCGGCGACGAGAGCAGAGGCGTTATCCATAGCGTAGAGGCGCTACCTACTTTCGTCGACCAGTGCAGTGGCGCTCTAAGACAGTGCAGTTGTTCCATAAAATTTCTAGGTCTAGCGCAGAGGCGCTAGAATGGCACAGGCATGTTGTCTGTCTTCTTTATTTTAATTGTTTTTCTTGAATCTCGATCTTTCTTCCATCTCTTCGTTTTCTCTATACTTCTTTTCCACTCGATATCAACACTTTTTCTATAAAAAATGATTATTACCTAAACTCCTACAAATGATACAAACAAACACAAACACACATAATATCGTTCGATACATAACAAAAGGCAAGTTAAATCATATAAGATATAAGTGCAAAAATTGCACTTATCACCTTCTCTTCAAATATCTTGAACAAGTATAGTTTTTGATTCATATACAACCTGTTTGCAAGGTATTTCGTCATATACAAGCTTTCAAGTTTCAACTAGGTTGCTGCTGATGTTTCCCTTGAGATTTCATGCAGTGGTTTGTCCCATAGACAGAGAGTGATTGCGCTTAGAGCTTTCTCCAAAAGTTCTGGCTTCATTTTCTCCATTTTTGAATCTGATTTATCATCAATATCCTTCTTGAGTGCATCTGTCAACCCTTGTTGAACCAAAATAATTCTCATCTTAATCCTCCACAATCCAAAATCATTATTCCCTGTAAACTTCTCAACATCAAATATTGTGGTTTCCATCGAGGTAGTCAATCCCACGGACGGCGCCAATATTTTGTAAAGATTTGAACAAAAAAATAAACATTTTTACTGGACTAAATTGCATACCAATCAAGATGAACAAGAATCTCACGCAGATGGATTAAACACACTGCAGATTCAATCACACAACACAAACAATAAAGGAACTCAAGAACACGATCGATTACGTGGTTTAGTCACAAGTGACCTACATCCACGGAGAATCAGCCAATATATTTTATTATTGATTCATCAAAGTGTTTCCATGTACAAGATTATACACCAGAACATCTAAGAAACTTGAACAATACCAACTGATCTTGGTCCAGCAGCCTTCAATCTCCTTTATTGCTCTGTTTTTCCTTGCCTTGATCTTGAACGTGATTTTACGTTTGATTGATGAAGCTTGTTATATCCAGTGAACCATGATTAGTTAGGGAGTGTTTGCAATCACTAAAAAAAATGATTGTTTGCTTTTGGCTTAAAAAATTATTTTTGTGTGTTTCTTAAACCTAGAATATGTGTTAGTTTATGTTTAACTTAATTGAAATCGAAAAGCTAGTCATGTGGTGATTATGATTCTACAAAAGTGATTCTAATAAGAAGGTCATTGTTAAAATCATTCTAATCACTTATTTATCAAAAACAACCAAATTTTGATTTTTAGATTTTCACATTTGTTTTCAAACACTAACAACTTTTGATTTTTCTTAACTTTTTTATAATTTATAAATTAATCAATTCTACAAAATCATAATCTATTGCAAACACTCCCTTAATCCACTTTCACCACTTGAACTGAATGCATGGTTATTATTTACCAAGTCTTCCTGCTAAAGATAGTTGGGTAAACTCATTCTTGAGAGGCACATTCTCAACTGTTATTTTGACATTCAAAATGATGCATGCAATAAAACTATAAAATGGAAAATTTATGATTTTATTTTATATGTTTGTCTTGTTACAATTTTGATCATTCTATTATTAAAATTATATTCTATTTTATAATAGTTGAGAGTGTTATAGAAACTGCTTTGGTATGTCAAAAACACACCAAAATATTCTTCCACCAATTACCCTTCATACTTTACATTGATTTCTCTTTTTTAAATCTAAATATTTAAAAATTTCCTATATTACCCTTCTCATTCCCAACCACTAACCAAAAATAAAACTCACATTCTGGCCTATCCACTACTTCACGTCTCAATTTGGTAAATTAGTTCTTCAAATTTACTTCTTGATTACAAAAATCAAATTTTACTCCATGACCATGATAATTAATTTTTCAGTATACACGCGAAGCGTGTGCTCCTGTTACTAGTTAAAATTAAATTAGATATGTATCTCTTGATTTATTTTATTTTTTTGGCAGTTTTACTTTTTAAAAAAAAAATAAAAAATTTCAAAGTGAGGATGTGATTATACATGTATATATGTACAACATTAGGTCGGTGTTACTTCAATTGCAAATAAAATAAAAAATGTAATAGACGAAATTTAACAACACATAATATTAATATCACAAAGGTGTAAATATATCATCAAAATTACAATTTTTTCATTAAAAAAATTCTAAAATAGGCACAAAGTATCTTCATTTGCACGAACGAACATAATTCCCAATACTACAAAATAATATATATTTAGTTACAATCTAATTCACATGCATGCAATTAAAACGAGAATTGCATATCTCCATTGTTCAAACAAAATTTTAATAATAATAATATAAATTAATAATAATCACATAGCATATAACTATATAATTAATTCGACCTCAAAATCTAATTTATGAATTTTATCAAACAAAAAAATATATATAAATTATGAAGCTTAATTTCCCTACTACAAGCTAGACTAGCTGCTATAGAGTTGGATTAATGATACTATATAGTAGCATATGCACTAGGTGGGAGAAATTTGATGATGTTGAATCTGTAATCTTTTCAACGCCGCCGCCCCATTAAACCTCCGTTTCCAAATGTTCACCTCATCTCCGCCGGCTCCCGGCAGCGCCACCCTCTTCACCACCGGCAGCGGCGGATCCATTTCACTCATGTTTCCAATAATCACTGCCTCAACATCATGATGGTTCAAACTCATATCTAGACTTCCCGCGGGTCGTCTACACCGACCGCCACCACTCCCTCCGCCGCCCGCGGAGTTGGAAGTGCCGGTGGTGATGGCCGTGGAAAAGCATTTTTTCGTGCTCCTGCTCGTGTGGCTGCTTTGGAGGTTGTTGCTGCAGGTTGGAGTTCCGGTAACCGCGGCGGCGGATGCGGAGGCCACCGTTTTGTTTCTTTTGAGCTGCACCGTGGAACTGATTGTGGCGGGTTTAGGGACATTGGATCGACCTTTGGTTTGGTTTAGTGTTATGTCTTTGATTGATAATCGGCAAAACATTGGCAAGAAAATGTTTTGCTGCTGGATATGGCGGCGGCCGGGGCGGTGGCTGCCGCGGCGGCGAATACTCCCATCCTCAGATGATCCTTTGTTCATTAGCACCTCTTTTCCATGTTTTTGGTGTTTGTGTTAATGTGTATATGTTATTGGTGAAGTAAAAGAAAAACACAATCATTCACATGTCATGTTTGCAAATTTATAAGGATATAATTAATAATATATATTTGCACATAGGGTGTTCATATTTCGGATAAAATCGAAAAAACCAAAAATCCAAACCGGAAAAATCAAAGACCGAATCGAACCGAAAATCGTATTTTGTAATTCGGATATAAATATTAAAACCGAAGTTTATTTGGTTCGGTTTGGATTATATATGTCAAAACCGAACCAACGAAAAAACCGAAATTGAATTAAATTAATAATTTTATTTATATTTTTTATTTATATTATATATGTTATGAGATGATATTTAGTGAATGAATAATCATTTTGAATAATGTTTTGTTGATTGTTGTTTATTTAATCATTGTTTATGTAATTTATAGTTGATTAGTTGATTGTTCTTTATGTAATTTTTAGTTGATTGTTGTTTTTGTAAGTTATTTTTACTTTATTTTTAAAGTTTTTACTAAGAAATCATGTAAAAAAACATATTATATTTTACAATGTATTTATATTATTAATTTTAATAATTGTATCAAAATTGAAATAACCATATCAAAATTTGAGTTGTTTTTTTGAAATTATTATAAAAATGTGGTTCGATGTTTGTCTTTGTATTGTTTGCTATTTTTTGTTTTTTTATTATATGACTATAACTTTATTGTGTTATGTATTATTAATTATCAAATCGACCAAATCGAACCGTATAAACTGGTCCATTATAGTACAAAAACTGAACCGAACCGAACCGAAGTAGAACGGTTTGACTTCGGATTACATTTTTTATAAACCAAAAACCGGAAAACCGAATCGAAATAAGACAAATTAAAACCAAGCCGACCGATGAACACCCCTATTTGCACATATATATTGTTATGATCGTTTGAAAGTCTAGAGGGGGGGTGAATATACTTTCAAACAGTTTAGTAGGAAATATTGAACTCAATTTGTTTAATGAATGAGTTCGAGGCTTATCTTAGTGTCGGATGCAGTTTGGCAAACAAAATATGTGCGAAAATATGTCAAGCTGCAGATTTAAAACACTAAGTGATTCATCAGTTTAGGATGTGTGTTAATGGTGAGTAAACTGAAATGACACAAGTAGTTGTTTATGGATGTTCGGAGATTTCAAACACTCCTATGTCACCCTTTATTCCACCTCGGAAGGATATCACTAGAAGACTTTGATTTATACAAGTAATTTGCACAAACTCAATCTAGTTTAGGACTTAAACACTGTCTAAACAAGAACTCCTAGTATAACACTTTAGTTTCAGTTCTAGACTAATATAACAATAGAATAAATATAACTTGAAATCCTTAGCACAAAGATCGACCCTTCAATGATCAGAATAATGCTTTTGAACGTTTGTGTTTTGAGTTCCTTGATCGAATCTTGAGCGTAAAGAGATTTTAGTGTTCTCGTAAGAATGACAGAGTTTTCAGTGCGTCGAAAGTGTTTCTGATGTTGATCAAGATCTCTATTTATACAATTTGGATTGCCAACAGTCATAAATTCAAATTGTCCTACAGATAGAATTTAATTTATTCCCGTTGGATTTGTCACCATCATCAACGATTTCTGGATCCGACATTCCCTTAGTATTGCGGCACTACCTTCTGCAGAGTTGTCAGAGTACGGATGATCTTATCCAGAAATGGCACGGTAGTAAACTGTTGTGGATAAACTGATGCAGTCAGTTTGGCAGGGGTAAACTGATAGATTCAGTTTAGTGAGGTAAACTGATTTGCATTCCTTTAGCCAGTTGTGTGCGGTCGTTGTTGATTCAGTTTAGCGATTCAGTTTAGCAAAGTAAACTGTATCCCTTAGTCATGTGGTCGTCGATAGTGACATCATCTTTTCCGAATATCAATTTAGCCCTTTTGTGGTTGCTCAATTAGTTTGGCTTTCTTTTGTAAATACCAAAACTAAATTTCCCAACAATTTCCCCCTTTTTGGTGTTTATCAAAACATTGCAATTTATTATATGATAAACTGATATATATTGTCATCATGATAAGCTGATATTAATTGTCATGCAAAGTCTGTTTCAATCACGATCTAAGAACTCTTCCCCCTTTTTGATAAACTAAAAAGTATAGATCTGGAAGGAGAGATACAAAAGTAGATAACATAATAATCTTGATGTGATAAAAGATAAACTATCTTTGATCGAAAGAGGATCTGTGAAATGATGAACTACGAGATTGTTGATGAGCTGCTGAGGTATTACGTTGTAGAGCTTGAGCTTCATGTTGAGTTCGCAAGATATTCTGAGATAAGCTTGCCAAAGTGTTGAGTTGCCGAGAAATTCCTTGAAAATTTGATTGAACTGATGTGTGAAAATATTGAACAAATCCATTCAAGTTGTCAACTTTTGTCTCCAAATACTGATGAGAGTTTTGCAGTTGAGACAGTGAGCTAGTCAGTTGATTTGAATCTACTAGGATTTTATCCAATAGTGCAAGCTTTTCTTGAAGTTTACCGAGCTCAGCATTCATTGATTGTCTCAGAAAAGAGATGTTGCTGGTGGTTGTTTGTTGATTTTCTTTGAGAGTAGTGACAGTCTTGGATATGGCAGAGACTGAGTTTTCAATCTAAGAAAGTGCCTGATACCAATCATCATCAGTCGTGAAATGGGAGATGGGAGTCCTTTGTCAGTGAATGAGAGATTTTCTTTGGTAAAATCTTGCTTCTGTCCTTTAGGAGGTGATGGAGGTGCAGCTGCGATTATTTCAACCTTTTCTTTCCCTTTGTCCTGATGAGTTTAGGATTCAGGAACTGTATGAACAATCATTGCTAGAGTTTGAGATAAATTCTCAGTCTCAATAGCTTTGTCATGAGGAGATGAATCATTGATGATTTGTACATGTGGTGATGATTCATGTACTGGTTTTTGCAGCTGTTTATCTTCAAGAATAATTGGTGTGACTAATGAATCATCAGTTGAGTTGGTTGTCCAAAGTTCTTCTTCATTACTAGGCTTGGTTGGAGCAGGTGTGTCATCAAGTTGAGATGGAATTTCCAACGTTTGAGAGACTTCCTTTGATTCTGTTAGAACTTGTTCGGTGGGAGTTGAGAAGGATGACTCAACTGCTTTAGACAATAATGGTTCTGTAATTTTCTTCTGAGAAAAGATGAGTGTCTCATCTGTGTGGTCAAGAATTTGAAATGATGGTACTTCCATAGTGATCGGTTGAGGTTCTTCAAGTTCCTCCTGGAGAGATATTGGTGGCACACTTTCTTCCATGGATGATGCTGTTAATAAAGGAGTTGAACAATCTTCAGTTTCAATATGAGAGATGACTTCATCAACATTCATAAGTTGAAGCTCAGGTAGAGTATTTTCAGTTTCTGATATATGCAGCTGCTGCTCAATGGATGTATCTGTTGTATTGGGGGCAACTGAAGTTTCTCTTTTGAAGTTCTTCAAACACCTGATCAATTGAATGGATGGAGGATTCAGTGGAAGTATGACTTTTCTTGCTTTTTTTGTGTTTGGATTTGGAAGTGGAGTGTGATTTGTGTTTCTTCCAAACAAAGATCTCTGGAGTTTCCAACGTTTGATCAGTCTCCCAGAATTTTACTTCTGTTTGTATATTGATGAGATCAGTTTGCAGTTGAGTGAATATGTCTCGGTCTTCATAAGAAGTTCTGGCACGTGGATCGTAATTGATTTGAAATTCATCAACAATTTCTCCCAGTTTCTTGATCCTTAATAGATTATAGAAGTACTTTCTTCTTATCAATGCATCTTGAATGTTGGCAGTCTTGACAACTCTCAGTACAATTTCTTCAAGTTTGACAAATTTAGAGAGCTCATTCTTTTTGGTGAGATGTCTGGCCAATGTAAAAGTCATGTATTGGTGCCAAGTATCAAAGATTTCAGCAGTACGCTTCTCAGCATATTCAAGTACCTCATCCATGGTTAAGTCAATTTGTAGTTGAATAGCATTGGATGGTCTGTCAGGATCTGAGGAGGATGCTATTTGAGAGCTTCCTGCTACTAAGTCCAAACCTGATTGAGTATATTCAACAATTTGTTTTGAAGATAAACCACCGATTGGTATTGCTGGAGGCAGGACTACAATTGGTGAGATAAACTGCAGAGGAGCTTTCTGAGTTTTAACGACTGTTCCCAAGTCTTCATGTGTTGGAGTTTCTAGAGATGGTTGAAGACTCTGAAGTGGTTCAATCATCATAGGTTGCTTTTTCTTGGGATCAGTTTTGGTTTTTAGCTCCTCAGCTGTTGTATCAACGAGATGTGCATCTTCAGTTGAGGCCATATTTACTTGTTTAGGAATCACAGAAATGATCAGTTTAGATGGAGATGAGATAGCCTTTGCTTGTAGAGTTCTTGTACTCTTGGTTTGAGGCAGTTTAACAACTTCTTCACTATTAGTTTCATCACTGTCATGTATCACAAAATTTCTCTTCTTCTTGGTTGATTTTTTTATTGGTGTTTTCTGCACTTTTGCGATCACTAAGTCGGTAGATTCTCTGGATTGAAAGTTTGTGAGATACTCATAATTCAGAACTCTAAGCTTGTGCAATTGAGAAGATACTTGAAAAGTAATTCCGAGACTTTCAAGGAGTTGACTAGCTTGTAGAATATATCCAGAAGATTGCTTCGTTGGTGTCATCATTTGAACAAAGATATTAAAAAGGATATTACTCCAATTGATCTTCACACCTTTTATGATAGCAGTCATTACTTTGAACTTTCCAATAGTTAAATTGGCGAAGGACCCTCCTTTTGCCAAAATACTCTTGGCCATAATATCAGCCAGCATTTGATATTCAGGCTTTAAGTCTCTTTTGAACCCAGCCAAAGAAATCGGTTGACTTGAGCAAGAAAATATGCTTTGCATTTCAGTGATATCAGTATTTGATACAATATTGAAGTCAGTATTACCTGAAGTAGGTAAACTGAAGGTGTTGGCTAAAAAATCTTCACTAATTTGAATGGTGTGTCCGCCGAGAGAAAGTAATAGTATGCCATCATCTTTGAGTGTACAGTTGTGATATAACGATAACAAGTCCGTTTGATAGATATTCAAATTTTTGATATCCAAAAAAGGGCGAAGTCCAGTTTGTTCAAGAGCGGTGCAGACCTTGGATATGTCTGGTTTATCCATTCCATACAGATATTCAAAATCGACGGCGAGAGCATTGAGAATGTAAATTGCAGATGAAGTGGCCATTTGAAATGGTGCATGTGAATCAATA